>NC_135886.1:77269927-77869927 GCF_964194155.1 Cetorhinus maximus | reverse complement strand
GACTGGTTTTAGTCCTTTCGAACTAGCTTATGGTCATGATTATGGAGACCAGTGGAATTGATTTATGAGAAATTGGTTGGTCAAAATCCAGAAACTATTCTCCTGGATTATGTATCAAACTTCGGAGAGACATTAGACAAAGCATGTGAGTTGGCTTGGGAACATTTAAAGATATCACAGAAAGTGAAGACAGATGAGAAAGCTAAAACTTACGGTTTTATTGCTGGAGAGAAAGTGTTAATTCCGTTACCAGTTCTGGGTGACTCATTAAAGGCAAGGTTTAGTGGGCCTTACAGGATTGAAAAGAAATTGAGTGAACTAAATTATTTAATAAATACTCTAGATAGAAGAAAGAAGCAGAGGGTGTGTCATGTAAATATGCTTAAAAAGTACTTTGACAGGGAAGAGGAACAAAGGGAGGCATTAGCAGTGGTAGATGATGAGAAAGAGGTAGTCTGAAATTGATTTTCCTGTAATCAAATTGGATAATGAGGGGGTACTTGAAAACTTAAATGTAATATTGAGTTACCTTCCAGACAAGTGTCAAAGTGATTTGGAAAAGCTATTGCAGTCACACAAACCTATTTGTGGGAGTAAGTTGGGGAGGACAGATTTAGCTTTACATGATGCATCTGTAACAGGTTCATCTTTGATAAGGCAACATCCTTATGGATTAAATCTAGCAAAGTTATCACAAGTACAGAAAGAAATTGATTTCATGCTTCAAAATGATATCATTGAGTCTAGTTGCAGTAACTGGAATTTGCCTATTGCACTGGTACCGAAACCAGATGGAACACAAAGACTATGGGCAGAATCTTGCCCTTGGCTGGCGGGCGGGCCCCACCGGCTAGGTGGCGAGCGGGCAGCCGACCCCTGCCACTGAAACGGGGTCCGCCGCCATTTTAAGTGGGCCGGCCAATTAAGACCTGCCCAGCGGCATCCCCTACGGGAAGCGCTATGCGCTTCCTGTTCCGAGGGGGGGGACGGAATTCCCATCTGTCAAAGAGCACACTTCTCCCTGAGGCAAAGTCCTGACTCAGGCAGAATACTGACAGTGGTAAAAACTTTAAAAATAGAAACATTAAACAATTATTAACATGTCCCCCTCATGTGACCATGTCACACGAGATGGGACATGTTAATAAAGAACACATAACATTATTATTTTTGTACAAAAAGGACATGAAACTTCATCCCACCAGTGGATGAAGTTTCATGAATAATCAGAAGCCCGCTGGGGCTCCTGGCCTGCCCGCCAGCCTTAAGGTTGGCCGGGCAGGTCTTTAATTACTTTAACTAGCCTGTCAATGGCCTCAATTGGCCATTGACAGGTCGGCGGGTGGACAGCTGATTTCGCTGTCCGCCCGCCTTCCTAAAAATTTAAATGGCCCGGGATGATGTCGGGGATTCCTCCCGACGTTATCCCGTGTCATTTTTCCCTCGGCGACCGGGCCCCGCCCCCAAATTGCCGAGGGGAAAATCCTGGCCTATGTGTGGACTATCAAAAGGTGAAAGCGGTGACAAAAGTGGATTCATATCCTATACCATGGTTGGAGGATTGTATCGAGAAAATGGGACAATCAAAATTTATCACAAAGATTGACTTGCTAAAAGGATATTGGCAGGTACCATTATCAGAGAGAGCAAAGGAGCTATTGGCTTTTGTGATGCCAAATGGACTATATCAGTTTAAAGTCATGTCATTTGGTATGAAGAATGCACCTGCGGCATTTCAAAGACTGACAAGCAAAGTAATTGCAGGCCTAAGCAATTGTGATGTTTATATTGATGAATTAATAGCTTTCAGTTGACATAGGATGAGCATTTCCAGCATCTGGAAGAATTATTTACTTGATTACAAGAAGCTAATTTGGTGATGAACTTGGCTAAAAGTGAATTTGCAAAAGCGCAAGTTATACATTTAGGCCACATTATTGGACATGGTAAGGTGACTCCAAGAGATGTGAAAGTCAAGGCTATTGTGGATTTCCCAGTGCCTACAACAAAACAAGAAGTTTTGAGATTTCTGGGCATGAGTGCGTTTTACTGGAAATTTGTATCAAATTTTAGCCAAGTGGTTGCTCCACTGACTGAACTATTAAAAAAGAACAAGAAGTTTCAATGGACACTGGAGTGTCAGAGGTCATTTGATGGTTTGAAAACTGCATTAACAATGACACCAGTTTTGGCAGTACCCAATTATGCCAAGCAATCTAAGCTGGCCATTGACTCAAACGATAAGGGCATTGGGGCCGTACTGTTTCAAGAAGATGACAATGGAATTGAAAACCAGATAGGGTATTTTTCACAGAGGTTTAATGTACAACAGAGAAGATACTCAGCGATTGAAAAGGAGACTTTGGGTTTGGTGTTAGCATTGCAGAATTTTGACATCTATGTGGCAAACAATTTGTCAGAAACAATTATTTCTACCGTAATCCTCGAGGGCAGGATTTTTTGTATGGCGGGCGGGCGGGCTCGGCGGGAGCGGGCGCTTAGCTAATCATCTCCCGTGATTGGCTCCGTGCTGCCATTTTACATGGGCGGGCCAATTAAGGTCTGCCCAACGTAAATCGCAGCTCCCGAGATCAGTGGGAAGGGGCGGGCGGTGGCGGGAGGCCAATGAGCCCTGGGTTCAATGGCCGACCTGGCGGCCTATTCAAAAATAGTGCAGGCAGCCGTCCTAAGGCTGCCAATGATGTCAGACAGGAGGATGTCGGATAGCATTCCCGGAGAGCAGGCCAGGCTTGAGGGCAGGTTGGCGGGGCATTCAACCCCAAGGTTTTTGTATGACTGCCTCACTGCCCTTCTCGAGGAGGTGGCAGCACACCGCAAGATCATGGTGCCAAGAGACGGGAGGAGGAGGCCCCCCCACCTAACAAAATGTTCCTGGGGGGAGGTGGTTGTATGGGTCAGCTCCCATGATGTGGTGAGATGCACCTGAGTGCAGTGCCGCAAGCGGTTTAATGACCTCTTGCGATCAGGAAGGGTGAGTACCGTGTTGGCATGGGTCACAGCACAGCAGTTAGATTGACCCCTCACTGGTCACTGGAGAGGCACCATGCCCCCAGATCAACCGGCCGCGGTGAGGTTGGGGTGCCACTGGGAGGTAAGAGTGCTGTACACTGAGATCACAATATCTGTCAGAACAAATATTCCACTGTTGACCGATTTTGATTTCAGCATTCAAAATGGGATGCCCATTGATAATGGAAGGAGGAGCGCATCTTGATCTGAGTACTAGGCATGCACATTAACAGTGTAACGACTTCAACTAATCAAATGCCTTTGTTCTTCCTTTCAGCCTCTCCGGAGCACGGCCACACTCAGGAGGCAGAGGGACCGCCACTGACCTCTGAGGGCACAGAAGATATAAACGCACCAGCGTCACACCCTCCCAGCCAGGCAGGCACCAGCATAGATACCATAACCTCGGTGGGAATAAGATCATCGGCTAGTATCTTGGTGCACAGCGGTGAGGGCACTTGACGCTCACTTGAGGTGCGGGCGGAGACAGAGAGTGCCCAAGGCGCTGGCAGTCGGAGGACTGCTGGGGACCAGGAACATGCTCAGTCGATGGCTGATGATGAGCCTCTGGAGTTGTCCCTGAGACAGCAGATGCTGGAAGTGCAGCAGGGTCTGCGGGAGGATCTGGCGGAGATACATGAGGGAATGTGTGCCATGGTCTCAGTGATGGAGGAGCCCATGTGGAGCATGAGCAATGCAATGACCCTCATGGCTGAGCTGAATGCTTCCTCCATGGAGAGAGTGGCGACTCTCATGGAGAGGCTCCTCCAGGAGCTCAGTCAGCGATTCCTGGGGATGCGCTCGGACCTGCAAGTCCTCACAGCGGCAATGGCTCAGGTGGTCAGTGTGGGAGATGGATTGGGCACCCTGTATCCCAGCTAGGAGCGCATCAATCATTGGTGAGCAGGGAGATCCAAAGCGACCGCACAAGCTGCCTGTGGTCTCTGCGGGACCCCCTCAGGGCTTTCTGGATGAGGGCAGCAGCTCCTCCGTCCCTCTGCCAGTGACCGTGGTGTCTGATGAGTGACTGGGGAGATGCCACCTGAGCCACTGGCCGCTCCCTCCCAGTCGGGGCCATCACAGGCTCCTCAGGCCAGAGGACCGCCAAGGTCATCAAGGCCAACAGGACAGCAGAGTGAGCAGGCTGTCTCGAATGCCGGTGCCAGCGAGGGGGGAGCACCTAGACATAGCACCCATTAACGTAAACATAAAGCACCTTCGGCACAACACGGGCTTATCACAAGTGGTTTTCTTTTGCCCCACTTTTAAGTTTAAGTTGGTGTGCCCCCTGAACGGTCCAGGCATCGGAAGCGCATCTTGAGAAGACCGATGGTTCTCTCTACCACAGCCCTTGTGGAGGCGTGGCTCCTATTGTACCGCTGCTCGGCCTCTGTTCTTGGATGGTGGAGAGGCATCATGAGTCATCTTTTGAGGGGATAGCCCTTGTCACCCAGCAGTCATCCATCCAGTCGGGCTGGAGCGCTGAAGAGCCTCAGCACCTGTGAGTGTCTCAGCATGTATGCGTCATGGGAGCTGCCTGGGTACTTTACACAGACTTGCAGAATCTGCATCCTATGGTCACACACTATTTGCACGTTCATGGAGTGAAAGCCCTTCCTCTTGATGAAGGCACCCGGCTCACCCGCTGGCGCCTTGATGTCCATGTGTGCAGTCTATTGCACCCTGGATGCGGGGGAACCCAGTAATTGCAGGAAAGCCTCTGGCTCACTCAGCCTGGCTGGCCTCATCTGAGTCGTAGTGAATGAAAGTCAATGCACGCCTGAACAGAGCGTCTGTCACCAACTTGACACAACTGTTACAGCTGATTGGGAGACTCCACAAAGATCCACTGACCCCTGGAAAGAGCCAGAAGCACAGAAGTTGAGGGCAACCGTGACCTTCAGTGCCACTGGCATGGGGTGTCCACCCACACAGTTGGAGCTGATCTCAGGACCGATCATCTGACAGATAGAGGTGACTGTCTCTCTTGAGAGGCGGAGCCTCCTTCGGCACTGCACCTCAGACATATTGAGGTAGCTGCATCGCCGCCTGTAAACCCTGGCAGCAGGACAGTGGCATCTTCTGCGGCCCCTTCCGCCTTGGACTTCCTGTTGGCCCTGTGCCCCTTGTGCCTGTCCTCCCACAGGTGGCTCCTTGGAGGCTGAATATGGACTCCTGGACTCCTTCCCCTTCTGGCTCTCTCTCCCTCCTCAGAGGAGGTACCTCCAGCGGAGAACACAATCCCCATTCCCAGGGCAAGGGAAGGCTGTCTGATCCGAGTGCTATGATTCCTCTAGAGTCCTGAACTGAAGCATGTTCTTTCTGTCAAAGCAGCTCTGGAGTGAAATGAAGTTGTCCTGTTCACACAAGCAAGTAGCAGTAAGTAATAAACGAAAGTTCTAACAACTCGCATTCGCAAGCCCACTCACCCCTCTTATCCCGCCCGTGGATGAGGTTTTTAAAAATGTGGACTACTCGCCTACCCGTTGTGCCCATGCGACGTACTGAAAATTGCATGGGCTGTGAAAAATTGTCTTCAATTGCTGCCTCAAGGGCCTTCACTGGACCGTTAATTAATGGTGGGTGCGCCTCGGAACTCTTAGCGCATCCGCCTACTGAAATATCGTGATGGTGTACGGTGACATCGTGATGGATGCCCAACGTCATCGTGCATCATTTTATGCGTCGGCGTGTCAGGCCCACCCCACGCCAACTGGAAAATTCTGCCCTTAAAGCTTCTGGACAAATTTCGAGGCAAAGGTGCCAAGCCATTCAGGTGGAGTTTATTACTGCAACCATTTAATGTACAGATAATACATGTCACTGGATGAGAAAATCTGTTTGCAGATGCGCTATCAAGAGTTTGAAACTTATAGGAAAATTGGACATTTTAAAACCTGGACACTGAACTGGAATGATTTCCGCTGATACCAAGGATTTGTATATATATTGTTATGTTAATGCATGTATCTGGTGGTGCAATAGTGTAATAGGTATAGGAGATGGTGTAAGATGGGTTATTAAAAATGAAACCGTCTTTTAAAATTATGATGGTTCATTTTTCAATAAGGAGGGGCGTGTCATGAAGATATTAATGTCTATAACGTTATTGGAAATTATTTTTTAAGATAGAGTTTAGTGGTGTCTCTGTCTATGGGCAAAATTTTGCCCTCGGTGGGTGGGCTCGGCGCGGGAGGGCTGGGGCGGATGGGAAGCCGACAACTACCCATGATCGGCACTGTGCCATGATTTCACACTGGCAGGCTAATTAAGGCCCGCCCAGTGTGAAATGCGAGTGGCATCACTGAGCGCTGCCTGTGTGGGGGGTATGAGAGCACGAGCGGGCCGAGCGAGAACTTCATGCATGCGCCCGAGTGAGTGCTTCATAATCTCCCTGAGGCTTGGAGCTGCCTCAGAGAGATAAAGCGATATAAAAAAATAAAGAAAATAAATATGTAATAGAACATGTCCCCTCATGTGACTCTGTCACATGAGCAGGGGCATGCTATTAATAAAAAATTAAAGTTTTTATTTTATTTTAATTTGCTTTTGGAAACCTCGTCCTGCCTGTGGGTGAGGTTTCCAAAAAAATGTAAAGGCCGCTTGGCCTTTTCGTCTGCCCACCAACTGTTAAGTTGGATGGGCAGCGCAAAATTTATGTTGATTGCTTAATGGCCTTAACAGGCCTTTTAATTGTCGGCGGGTGCACTGCTTGTTCCAGTGTGCGCCCGCTGACTGAACTACCGCGCGATTACGTCGGCACACTCGGGCAATGTCAGCGTGCATCATTTCACGCTTGAGTGGGTCGGGCTGCGTCCACCCGCCGAGTGAAAATTTCTGCCGTGTGTGTGTGAATTAATTGGATTGAAGCTAGCTGGTCTAGAGGTTTCGATGTATAGAAGGAAGTGGGTTTGAAATGATAATTAGATAAACATTGGAAAGTTTAGAAACCTAGGTGCCAAGTGGGCAATTTGATTTTTAAATAAGCCATTCAAAAGAATAAGTGAAATCTTGCGCCTAGCTAGAAGACTCCAAGCAATGTGTTAATTTTTTTTCAGGTTACTAATAAAATTGGTGGAATCAAAGGATGTTATTGTTAGAAGAGGTAAAATTAAAAGCCTAGAGATACAATGGAAAGTTTATATTCAAAGAAAAAGATACTTATAAAGGAGAAAGGAGATTGTATGTAAGGCAGAGGCATTTTAAAATCTAACAAGTGTGAGAAGCCTCAAGCTGCTGCCTTCAAGGACCCAGAGCTGAAAGAAACTCATTTTGAATGTGACTGTCCAAGTTGTGCTTTGCCAGGTGTCTCTTTAAATCCATGAAATTTACTGTTGCCTTAACTAGGGTGTAACTGAGAGTCAGATTAATCAGAGGACTTTTGTAGTTATTAGTAGTAATTTTGTAGATGTATATATGTGTTTACATTCTTTCTTATATTAATAAATATTTAATTTATTTTTATAAAAAGATCTTGAGACTTGGTGGTCTTATTACTGCAGCCTGCATCTTGAAACATACAAATTGCAAAAATGTTATGACAGTTATTTCAAGTTTCCCTTTTGATTTGAACAGCTCAGCCTTTACAATCGGCTGTGTCATAATACCTTGTTACCGCACCAAAATCACACATAAGCGAAGGCAGCTGGTGATTTATATGGGCAGCTCCCTCTCTAAGCCACAGATGTGTAATTTAAAACCCACCCCCATTTCCCCCACTGTGAACATGGTTGAGGCTGGGTTCGGTGGAGGGGCTTCTGGATTAGGGCCTCTGACAGTATTTTTGAGCTGAAATGGAGGCCCTTTCCGCCTGTGTGAAAATTCAGGTCTTAATAGGCAATTCAATTGTATTATGATCAGTATTTCCCAGTGGCCCTTTTACTATGAGTTTACTGATTAACCCTGCACAATATGAGGTCTAAAATAGCTTTATCCCTAGTCTGCTCCACAACATATTGTTCCAGGAAACTGTCACAAAAGTATTCCACAAACTCATTTTCTAGCCAAAACAGAAATTGCTGGAAAATCTCAGCAGGTCTAACAGCACCTGTGCAGAGAAAAAAAACAGTTAACGTTTTGAGTCCATAAGACTCTTCTTCATACGGACTCGAAACATTGACTGTTTTTTTCTCTCCACAGATGCTATTAGACCTGTTGAGTTTTTCCAGCATTTTCTATATTTTGCTTTCATCTTTTAGCCCACTGCTGCCAATTTGCTTGGTCCAGTCCACATGAAGATTAAAGTCACTGACAATTATTACATTACCTTTGTTACAAGCTCCAATTGTTTCTTGCTTAATACTCTTTCCAATAGCATAACTATGTTAGGGTCTATAAACTACTTCTACCAGCACTTTCCTCACCCTTGTTATTTCCTAATCTTAGCCAATACTCATTCTCTTTCCTGATTTTCTGAACCAAGATCCTTTCTCACTACTGTCACTGTATCATCCTTTACTATCAGGGCCACTCCTCCTCATTTTGCCTGTCCTTTTCAAATATTGTGTACCCTGGAATATTTATTTCCTACCTTGGTCACCTTGTAACCATGGATCCGTAATGGTGATTAGATCTAAGCTATTTATCCCAATTTGCACCACCATTTAATTTATCTTATTGTAAATGCTTTGTGCATTCAGATAAAAAGAACTTTTTTTTTACTACCATTATTTGCATGGACCTTATTTGCTGATACACTATTATGGTTAAACTCTCTGTCCCTTCCTATCCCACCTAGCTTGTCTTTACCCAAATCACTACACTATTCAATGGTCACTGCATTTCTCTTTAGATTTCTAAATCTCCTTTCACCAGAACTGTATCATCATTAAAGTATATTTACAGAGCTGAAATATAGTCTAAAGCCCTATCCACATTCTGAGTTACATTATTCATCAGGACACTGATCCCAGCCTGGTTTAGGTTGAGCACATCCCAATGGAAAAGCTCCCTCTTTCTCCAGTTCTCTTGTTAGTGCTCCATGAATTGAAGCCCCTTCTTCCCACACCACTCTTTAATCCACACATTTAACTCTCTAATCTGCTTGACACTATGCCAATTGACACGTGGCTCAGGTAACAATCCAGAGATGATTACCTTTGAGGTTCTGCATTTTAATTTGGACCCTAACTCCTCAAACTCTCTCAGCAGAACAATATTGCTGATTCTACCTATGTCATTGGTTTCTACATGGACCATGATAAACTGGATCTGTGCCTCCCACACCAAGTTCATCTCCAGCCATTAGGAAATGTCCTTCAACCTGACACCGGTCAGCCAACATAACCTTTGGAACCTCTGGTTGTGCTAGCCCCTGACTATACTGCCCCATATCATTACCACATCTCTTTTCACTCCCCCCACTTGAATGGCATCCTGAAAATAGCACCATGGTCAGTTTGCTCATCCACTCTGCAGAGCTTGTTCTCATCCATATAGGTAGCAAGTACCTCAAACCTGTTGGACAAAATCAAGAACTGAAGCTCCTGCATGACTACATGCTGGATCCCTGTACCTGCCTGACTCATAGTCACACCCTCCTGTCCATGATTATTGACCAGCTCTAAGGTTCTGGTTCACCTGAGGGGTGTGATTGCCTCTCAGAACAAAGTGTCCAGGGAACTCTCCTGCACCCTGATCCACCTTCTTGTATGGATACCCATTTTCCCAACTAGTAACCAGTGGTCCAAAATCTGCATTGGAAACTAGCATCAGCCACAAATATGGCTCCAAAGGAGGAAAGAGTGGGGAGCAATGCTAGAAATGAAAATTGAAAAGTTGACACCAGGGTTGTAGACAGACCTTAAATAACTTTGTATTCCAGATAACAGCTTGGTAACTTGGATTCTATTGATCTGGATGTTACACCCCCCTCCCCTCCCTTCCCCTCCCTGCCCGCCCCCAGGCGTGTTTTTGGTGAGGGGGTGGCACCTAAGATAAGTTGGGTGCCGAGCCCACCTCCTCCCTGCCCACGCCCGACCTGCTCCCCATAATATGGGGGGTGGGGGTGGATAAATGGCCCATTAGGCCACCCATCCTTAAGCCTATTGAGGCCGTTAACTGCTCAGTTAAGTGGTAATTAAGGGTCTCAATCCACCTCCACTGCCATAAAATGCTGGACATAGGCAGGCTGGCCAGAGTGCAAAGGCCATTTTTGAAAGGGCTACTTTGAAAAGGCAGGAAGAAAGTACACATCAATTGGAGCATGCCCTGTGCACATTGAGGTGACTAACCCCCCACCGCAAGGTGTCACCCGCCCCACCTTTGTTCCTCCCCACCAACCCCCCAAAATCTGGCCTCCCACCTCCCTCTACCCTTCCCTAGGCTCTGCAATCCCTCCCCACCCTAACACCCTGAGACTTACCTTTCTTCTGTGTCCATCACTCTTCTTCCTGTGGTTCCTTGCGGTCCCAGCAGGCCCCCACTACTGAGCTCTGGTGCTGCTGGGATTACTGGAGCTTCCAACCAATCAGATTGGCTGGCAGCTCTCGAAGGTGGGGCTTCATGTCTACTGAGGAGCGGAAACCGGACCCTGTGTATGTTTAGCCTGTTCCCAGTGTCTTATTGCAGCGGGCAGGTTTTTTAAAAGCCAGTCCCTTTGGGATCGACTTTCCTTCCGGGGGCAGGGGTGGGGGCAGTGTCGGGCAGTACAACTCCCGTAAAATCCAGCCCATTACACATAAGAATGTTACATCTATTCCATTGACATACTGAAATTTGTGGCTGGAGCTTCCTGCACCATGAGTACATCTGACCGGAAATGTATTTCATATGCACTATTGGCAAAGGTTTGGTGTAAATGATCTTCTCTCATACTTTAACTCAGTAAGTCTACTTTAATGATTACGCATGGCCATACAAAAATTAATCATGTGGTCTGTATCTTGTGGTAAATAACAACTGATCCATTTTCTGTAATATGCCCATGTCATGTTTTATGCCAGATGAAATCATCCTGGTGATTGACACAGGATGTGGTCAGAAAGGTGTGAGCTAATGATATACGATTGGAGAAGATGATGCAATCAACCGCAAATAGAAGATATTTATGTTGTCTGAAAGAGAAACATGTCCTATGCCAATTGCTTGTTACAGACACATTGCCTGTCCTTAGGCATTTTCAGACGCCCATTATCACTGGTGAGCAGATGGGTTCCAATTTGGTGCATAACCGATCAGCCGCTTGATCAAGTGGAAGTTGTACCACTGTTGCAGTAAAGCATGTGCATGGTCGAGGGATTTCATGAAAAGAATATAGTTATTATCCATACATTTTACTCCTAAGCTCTTATTTTGCTAAAGCCTTGATACCAAATATGCAAAGAATTCACATAACCAGAAAGTAATGGAAAAATTATAATTTTACATTAACAGAATTCTGGGCTGATTGTGCAACTAATGATACCGGATGTGCAACAGCATGGAGTCAATAGATTCAGTGTAATCTTTTTAAATGTATCATGGATTTCCTTATATATGTGTCATCCCACAACCCTTTTTGCAGATTTGCAGAATTAGAATTTTCTGCCAGAATTATATATTTTTAATTAATTCATGGGATGTGGGTGTTGCTGGCAAGGCTGGCATTTATTGCCCATTCCTAATCGCCCTTGAGAAGGTGATGGCGAGCTGCCTTCTTGAGCCATTGCAGTCCATGCTGGTAAAGACCTCATATTGTATATTTTTATTAAACATATATAGATATGCTCAATGGTATTTCTAAAATTTAAAAACTGAACAAAGTTCTTTAAAATCACTGAACCTATGTCTGTTTGTGACCCCCGAACAAAAGAAGCTACTTGGCAGTTTCATGAAAACTCGCACATAGTTATCTCTGAGAAGCCACTAATGACTGATTGGCCCAACTTCAAAGATAGCTAAATAAAGGCTGCCTGCATGTAATAACAAAGGATGTCCAGAAGGACATAGATCATCTTCTAAAACAAACCTTCCCTTCAATTCTTAATGACATTTAACAGTCTTTAGAATCGAGACAATGGATGCACATCCTTTGTCAAAGATGGCGGAGAAGTGGGAGTCATGTGACATGGGCCTCTGGCTTGTGGAACAAATAATATTGCCTTGCTGAACTGAAAAGCTCAGTCTGCTGTTTACCATCTGACAATAGCCTCGCAGGAAAGGAGCTCTGCCCAGGTGGAATACCTGGGCCCCATCTACACTGCTTCTGCTGGAAATTCTGTACCATCACCTACAAGTCTGATTCATCTTTGCATGCCTATCTCATCGTGTGAAGTCAACACCACTGGAAAAGTGAAGTATCCAGTATCGCTTTTCAACCCACTGACCTCCATGAAGGGGTATCTCTTTGGACTTTGATCCTGGACTCTGGAGCTCATGTGAACCAATATTTAGTTTCTCTGTGGTCTCTGAACTGTAGAACCTTCTTTTCTCTATCCCTCTCCTTACTTTCTGAGTGTGGAGGCAATATTGCGACCCTCGTTTCACGGTTTGAATGTATGCAATAAACTAACCCTTTTTTAGTTCATCTCATCTCGAGTTAGCTGTGGGGTTATCAATAGAAAATTGGATCATACAAAAACTGAGGGGTTGGGAAATATGCCACCACTTACAATCAGAACACCTTTCCGTTTATGGGTGGGTGATGAGAGAAGAAGTTAGTGCTGTTTAAATTACCCCCCTCCTGTCCATAACAAGAAGGTATTCCTAAGATTTTGAATCAGCTACAATGATGGGACAGCACTTCATTTTCAACACAAGATGCTGTGTGTTTTGGAAGGGAACTTGCAAGAGGTGACGTTCCTATACACCTGCTGCCCTTCTCTTTCTAGTTGGAAGAAGTTGCAGGTTAAGGTGCTGAATCCTTGGTTAGTTCCTGCATCTTGCAAATGGTACACACTACAAACTATGTCACGTTGCTCAAAAAGAGACTGAATGTTTTCAACCAATGGATGGGATACTGATACTTTGGCCTGGATAGCGTTGTTGAACTGCACTCATCCAGACATAAGGGAAGTATTCCATCACACTGGGCTTCATCTTATGGTGGGGGTGGGTGTGGGTGTGGCAGGGGCAGACTTTTCGCCCCGCCTGGAAAGAAATTGAGCTGGCAGCTGACATGCCAGAAAGAAAGCAGCCCTACAGCCATAATATGCTGCTGACGGGCTAAACTAAGTGAGAGAGGGACTTCTGCCCCTCAGTGGGAGGAAGTCCCACTTTCATAGCTGCCAGACAGTCTGATTGGCAGTGCCAATGCTCAGTAATGGGCATGGCTCGGACTGCAAGAAGGAGCCCGAAGGAGAGTGATGGCTACCGCAGAAAGGTAAGTGCCAGGCTTTTAGGGTGCGGAGGGATCTGAGAGCCCAGGGAATGGGGAAAAGCATATCGGGGGGTGAAGTGGTGGGTGTGCGTTTTGGAGGGCAGATGGTATGGATGAGAGGGGGGGGGTGTGGGGTGACATATTGCGTGGGAAGGGTGGCCAGATGCACACAGGTTACCCTCCAAATGAGGTTCTCCCTTTACTTCCTGTCTTTTTTCATCTAGGCCACAAAAAAATGGCCCACTCACTTGCCGATGCCACCTGTGCTATGGCCTGGGCAGCATGTTATCCTGGTCAATAGTCCTGTGAACAAGCCTAATTGACCTTTAATTATTTAATTAAATATGGCAGATGGGTTGCCAATTTCATTGCCTGCCCACATAGCGTATTATGGAGATCAGCTCGGGGGTGGTCGGGAAGGGGGTGGACTAACCACCTGACATATTTTACATGCCAGCCCCACCAAAAACAGTTGGAGGCCCAATATCCATCCCATTATTGACTTGCACCTTGTAGACAGAGGAAAGCCTTTCGGAATTCAGGAGATGAGTCAATCACCACAAAATACTCAACCTATGACTGCTCTTATGGCAACAGTATTTATGTGGCTGGTCCAGTTAAGATTCTGGTCGTTGTTGATGGTGGGGGGATTCAACTTTGGTAATGCCATTGAATGTCAAGGGGAGATGGTGAGGCCATTTCTTGTTGGAGATGGTCATTGCCTAGCACTTGTGTGGGCAAATATTACTTGCCACTTATCAGTCCAAACCTCATTGTTGTCCAGGCCTCGTCACACATTGACACGGATTGGTTCAGTATCTAAGGAGCTGTGAATGGAACTGAACGCTGTGCAAACATCAGTGAACTATCCCACTGTAACCTTATGATGGAGGGAAGGTCATTGATGAAGCAGTTGAAGATGGTTGGGTCTAGGGAATTGGTCTGAGAAACTCCTGCAGCTATTTCTGAGGCTGAGATATTTGGCCTTCAACAACCACAACTATCTTTCTTTGTCCTCGATGTTACTCCAACCAGTGGAGAGTTTTCCTTCTGATCTCCATTGACTTCAATTTTGCTGGCACTCCTTGATGCCACACTTGGTCAAATGTTGCTTTATTATCAAAGATAGTCACTCTCATCTCCTACTGTAATAAGCGCTAGAGCTGAGTGGTGCTTACGGAACCCAAACTAAGCATCAGTGAGCAGATCATTGGTGGATAAGCAGCTCAAAATAACACTGCCAATGACATGTCCATTACTTTGCTGAGAGTAGGATGATGGGGTTGAAATTGGCCGGATTGAATTTGTCCTGCTTTTTATCGCAGGACATAATTTTCTACTTATGCCAACTCGTCCCTCATACTACATAGTTTTGTTCAAATTTGAGACCTGTTTCTAACTTAACTAAATGACTCTCAAATTCAGTATAAAATTCTATCATATTATGATCGCTTTTCCCTAGGCACTTTTTTACTATGAGATTCTTCATGAACTCTTCCTCATTACACAATACTAGGTCAAAAATAGTTTATTCCCTATTTGGGTCCTATAAGTACTCATCTACAAATCTATCTTGCATGCATTTCATGCAACTCACACTTTTACTCAAATTTAGCTTAACCAATCTATTTGAAGGTTAAAGTTTACCATTGTTGTCATCCCTGAAGAGGCCAAAAATTTTTAAAAAGAGATTTAAAATCCCAGTGACCAACTTAAAGGATCACACAACTTGATTTCACAACTTTTTAAAATTCTTTTATGGGATGTGTTACTGGTAGGGCCAGCATTTGTTGCCCATCCCCAATTGCCCTTGAACTAAATGGTTTGCTAGGTCATTTCAGAGGTCAGTTAAGAGTCAACCACATTACTATGGGTCTGGAGTCACATGTAGGCCAGACCAGGTAATGCTGGCAGATTTCCTTCCCTAAAGTGCATGAATGAACCAGATGGGTTTTTACAACAATCAATGATAGTTTCATGGTCAGCATTGCTGAGACGAGGTATACATTCCAATTTTATTTTTGATTTTAAATTCCACCAGCTGCTGTGATGGGATTGAACACTTATCCACAGGTCATTAGTCTGGTCCTCTGGATTCCTTGTCCAGTGACATTACCACTACGCCACCATGTCCCACCTAAGGCTTCTATTGTAGCAAAGTAAAATCAACATCGACTGAGCATTACTTAGGAGGCAACTAATACATTAAATTGATGGCATACATCTGTCTTGGGGGATGATGGACTGTGCCCAAGGTTTATGTCACTTCTGAATGGATCATCATCTGTTGTGGCTGTAGAGGCTGATTTGTGAGTGGCAATCCCTTTTGTAGCTGGCACAGATGAATAGTTCGAGGTTGACAGGTGCTTATTCCTTCTGGCCATCTGATCAGTTCTTTTGTCCTCTGCTGTTTCCATACCCTTTCTGACTGTTTATCTCCAGGCATTCTGGTCAGCAGCAAGGCTTCGCATGCATCAACTGCGATCCTGCTCAACTTAAAGTCTCACTTACAGACGTCCTTATATCGCAGACATGGGTGACCTGTTGGTCTGGTGCCGATAGCAAGCTCGCCATAGATCATATCTCTAGGGATGCAGCCGTCATCCATTCTGCTCACTTGACCCAGCCAATGTAGTCGCCGTTGACTAAAGAGAACAGAAGTGCTGGTGACTAATGTACGGTGGTATAATTCCATATTGGCACTCTGTCTTGCCAGGAGATGCCCAATATTCATTTGAGGCAGTGGAGGTGGAAGCTGTTCGGCCACTTTTCTTGACTTGCATAAGTTGTCCATGTCTCACTACTCTAATGGAGGGTGCTGAGAACACAAGCCTGGTATGCACGGAGCTTTGTATTTTCAGATAGTTCTTGTTGGTCCACAGTCGGCTATTCAACTTTGACATGGCCTTGGCAATCCTGGTGCTGATTTCGGTATCAAGAGACAGGCTGCTAGTACTTGATGATCCAAGGTATGTGAAGCTGTCGATGACCTCCAGAATGAGGTTGTCAATGTTGATGGAAGGTGGAATTTCTATGCCTGGGCCCATAACTTTGGTCTTCCTGACACTGATTGTCAATCCAAACTCCTTGTAGGCCCAGGAGAACCAATCTACAAGCTGTTGGTAGTGAACTTCAGAATCGGATGCCAACGTGGTACTATTAGCAAACAGCAGCTCATGGACTAGGGCATTATGCACTTTGGTCTTGGCATGCAGTCTTACAAAGTGAACAGCTTGCTGTCAGCTCTGGCATGCAGGTAGGCAACCTCATTTGAGTCACTGAAAGCATACAATAGCAGCACAGAGAAAAATATGTCAGGTTGGCAGGAGGATGCAGCCCTATTTTACCCCACTGCTGATCTTGAAAGTGTCCAATATTTCTCCATTGTAACTGACAAAACTGTGCATGTTCTTGTAGAAAGAAGAAATGGCACTTGTGAGCCCAGGTAGGCAGCCTATTTTCTGCAGCAATTTAAAGAGTCCATCTCTGCTGACAAGATCGAAGGCCTCGGTGAGGTCTATGAAGGCAATGTAGAGTGGTCTGCACTGTTCATGGCACTTCTCCTGTAACTGCTGAAGTGAGAAAATCATTTCAACTGTTGATCTTCCAGCTCTGAAGCTGCACTGAGACTCAGGGTAAATGCATGATGGCAGGGGTCTGCAATTTGGTCAGAGCAACAGAGCAGAGACCTTCCCCATGATACTTAACAAGAAGCTGCCTTGGTAATTGTTGCAGTCATTGTGATCCCCTTTGTTTTTTGTCCAAGATTTTCACATCATGCTTGTCTTGAGGCACAAATCGTTCCTTTCAGTAAAGACACAAAAGTTCATGGAAATGCTGCAGCAGTGCTGATTTCCCACTTTTGATTATTTTGCGTGGAATGCCATCATTCCCTGAGGATTTCCCATTGGCAAGATGGGTCACGGCTTTATTGAACTTTACTATGGTGGGCTCACTGTCCAGCTCCTCCATGACATGGAAGTCTGGAATGGCCCAAGAGCTTCTTCAGTGACTACGTTTTCCATTGCGTGGAGTTCAAGGAAGTGCTCCACCCACCTTTCCATTTGCTTGCTAGATTCAGCGACCTGGGGGGCTGATTTAGTTTCTGCTGAGCATGTTGCTTTCTTGATCTCTTCATACACCCCTCTAGCATACGTGGATTCAGCAGCAGATTGTGTGCTGTTGCAGAATTTTAGCCAGTATTGATTGACGCAGTATCATGCAATCTGCTGAGATTTTATTCTGGCAGCTCTGAGAGCACCTAGATTTTATTGACTGGGGACTTGCTAGTAGTTTATGAAGACTTTCCTCTTGGTTGCAGTAAATGGCTCCATTTCAGTCCAAGAAGCCTAAAACCAGTCAGCATTGCTCTGATCTCTTTTCCTGTACACAGTGAGTGCAGAGTTATAAATGGTGTTGTGAAGATGATCCCACTTTGACACCACACTCTGGCCTTGGGCATCCTAAAGAACCTGATCGAGGATGCGAGTCCTTTCTGGGTCAATGGTACCATAAGTGTTGATCCGAGGATGACCTTTCTTCTTGGAGAGCTATAGTTGCCTTGGCTGAGGCCTGACCTTGCTACACACTAAGGAGTGGTCAGTGTCACAGTCAGTGCTGTGATAACTATGAGTGGCAAGGACACTGTTGAGGGTGGAATGTGTGGTGATTATGAGATCTAGCTGGTGCCAGTGGTGTGATCTCAGATGTCTCCAGGGCACCATATGGCATGGCTTAATTTGGAAGTAGCTGTTCATCACACAGAGTCCATGATAACAGCATAGCTCCAGAAACCTCAGTCCAGGTTCGTTTATCTTGCCGATTCCCCGGTGCTCTATGAGCATTGGCCAAGTTGTGTAGACGATACCCACCCTTGCACTGAAGTCCCCAAGAAGGTACAGTCCCTTGGTGTTGGGAATTCTGCTGATGGCAACGTCAAGGGCCTTATAGAATTTCTCCTCGACATCTGGGGTGAAGGTGAGTGTTGGAGCATAGATGCTCATGAGGTTAACTGGGCCCACACTTGTTGACAAGCCAAGAGTAAGAAGTCTCTCTGAGTCTTCTGTGGGGGGCTCAATCATTGCAAGTAGAGTTGATTTTACTGAAAAAACCAGTCCATACTCACGTGTTGCCTCTTAGGTGTTCCCGACCATAAGAACGTGTAGTGTTTCTCTTTAAGGGATCCACTTTGAGCGAGCCTAGTTTTTTGCAGCACAGCGATGTCTACATTGAGCCTTGTAAGCTTTTTGTTGATTTGTTTTGCGTGTATCATCAACCTGCAGGGGATAATCAGTAAGGCCAGGATGCAGCTTGTGATGCAAAAGACTAGTGTCTTCTTTGTTGAGTTTATCTTGACTGGTACATAGATTAGCAACCCACCTGTCGGGACATGACTCTCCAAACTCAACCACCCATTGAAGCAAGCAGGCTTTGGCAGGACAGCATCTAAATGACTGGGACTGCCCAGCTTGAGATGGGCCGGAGTGGTGATCTCTCCCACCATGGGAAGTAACCTTTGGCGCTCACATTCTACGCCAATTGAGCAAGAGCTTATAACCAGTAACTGTTTCTCCCATGTTGTTTGTTTTATACTTTCATGGGATGTGGGCATTATTGGCAAGGTCAGCATTTGTTGCCCTTGATTGAATCCTTAACTGCCCTTGAACTGACTGGCTGGCTAGGCCATTTCAGAGGACAACCACCTTATTTTACATACCGGCCCCGTCAAAAACACTCCTGGAGGGGGCACATAAAATGCAGCCTCATGTCTCTGCAATGGCTACTGGATTAAACCCATTAATTTCTATCTGTACTATTAATTCATCTTTTTTGTTGGGAATTTTTTGAGCATTCAGATATTGTACCTTTAGCTTTAACTCTTCTATTTTCCCCTGATGTCACTTTAGTCACTAATGCCTTTGTTAATCTCTCTGCCCCTTCCTGATCCACTCTGATTATTTTGACCTAAATTGTTAACCTGCTCTACAGCCTTAACTTTCTCTGAGGGAGGATGATAGGAGATAATCAGCAAGAGGTTTCCTCACCATGATTGATCTGATGCCATCAAACCTCATGGGGTCTGGAGTCAATGTTGAGGACTTATAGGGCCAGTCCCTCTTGTCTCTGTACTACTGTGCCGCCATCTCTGATAAGCCTGTTCTACAACTGGGACAGGACATGGTGATGGGGCATTGGCTGAAAAGTATGATTCTGTGAGTATAATTATGTCAGGTTATTGTTTGAATAGGCTATGGAACAGCTCTCCCATTTTGGCACAAGTCCCCAAGTATTACTGAGGAGGACTTTGGAGGATTTGACTGGACTGAGTGCACCTTTAAAAAAAGAAAATACTATGGATGTTGCAATTCTGAAATAAAAACGGAAATACCCAGCAGATCTGGCAGCATCTATGGACAGAAAAACAGAGTTAACGTTTTTGAGTCGAAAATGACTTTTTAGAACAGGAATCAGTTGTGAAGAATAATCATATTTGACTCGAAATGTGAACTCTGGGTATACCTTTGCGTGGCCGGTGCCTAAGTTGATGCCAGATGGTCTGTTTTGTTTTATTCTCATTATAGTATTTTGTAGTGGTTTTGGTACAACTGAGTGAGTTGCTAAACCATTCCAAAAGGCACTTAAGAATTACCCACATTGCTATGGGTCTAGAGTCACATACAGGTTAGACTAAGTAAATATGGTAGGTTTCCTTCCCTGAAGGAAATTGGTGAATGGGTTTTATGACAATTCAGTAGTTTCATGGGCCAGATACTTACTTACGTTGGGTGGGCTGGGCGGGAGCGAGTGGGGGCGGGCATGGAGCCGATCGCCGCTCGCAATCGGCTGTGCACCGCCATTTTGTGTGGGGTGGCCAATTAAGGCCCACCCAGCGTGACGCACGGCCGGTAGCACTCAGCACTACCTGTGCAGGTGGGAAGAGGAGGGAGAGTCGGGGCCTGCGCTCTTTCGCGCATGTGCGCAAAAGAGCGCAGAAATCTCCCGGAGGCCCAGATTAAGTACACATTGAAATTTTTCAATAAAGAAAGAGAAAAATTATTTAAACATGTCCCCTTATGTGACAGTGTCACATGAGCTGGGACATGTTTGTCAATGTAACAGAATTTATTTATTGATTTTATTAAACCTTCAGGAAACCACATCTCGCCCGTGGATGAGGTTTCCTGAAAAACACGAAGGCCGCTTGGGCTGTTTGACTACCCGCCAACCTTAAGGTTGGACGAGCAGTGCTATTAATTAGCTCAATTACTTTCCTAATGGCCTAATAGGCCTTTGACAGTTGCAGCGCGCACCCATCAAACAAAATATCTAAATGACGCGCGATGACGTTGGGACGCATGCCCAATGTCATCACGCGTCATTTTGTGCATCGGCGTGTCGGTCCCGCCCCCACGCGCCAATGCCAATATTCTGGCCATGGTCACCATTACTGACACTAGAATTTTTTATTCCAGATTTTATTTAATTAACTGGATTTAAATCCCCCAGCTGCTCTAGTGGGATTTAAACTCATGCCTGTGGATCATTATTACATGCCTCTTGATTACTAATCCAGTAACATAACCGTTATGATATTATGCTGTATTCTGTGCAATTTATTCCATTTCTGGGAAAAATGTGCATGAAGTCACATTAATATTCAAAACATTAGGGAATGAAACAATATGACATCAACTGATTTTCTTGAAGACTTTGGAGACCCATTGGTTTCTGGATTGTGTTCATCTCATTGATGATGACAACCAGCTCCTTATCTAAAACTCAAAGTATACACTTTGAAGTTGACTTAGCCACTTATGTTAGTGGTGCCTTCCTCTTAAGGGTGGGCATAAGTTGTTATTATTTGTCCTGCTGGCATGGGTTCATGCCCAGTTTCACTCTATTGACCCAGGTTTAAAATATTTCTAATACATCTACTGAATAATTGAGTGAGCTACTTATGAACTGTATTAAAGAATACCAACTCATTCATTTAGATACCTTCCTAAATTAGTATAGAATTGAACTGAGATCCCATCTCCCTGTTCAAGTGCAAATTGAATGTCTCATGATGCCGTTCAAAAAAGAGCACATGGTTCTTCCCTGTCCTGATCAACATTGTTCCCTCAATGAATATCCCCATAAAGCAGCAGATTGGTCAATTAAATACTATCTGTGGGGCACTTGCTGTTGTGTTTGCTCCACATTATAAGGGTCAGAATACTCTGAAAGAGATTCATTGTATGAAAGCAATTTGAAATGTTTCAACATGATAAGTTACAGCCAAAATGGAAGCCCCATAAACAATCTAAATATCCTCTGCTCAAAGGCAGCCTCTTCATTAATTACCCTTTTTCAAATTAAACTGTTGGCAAGAATCAGGATTAAAATCAACATATTCCTGTTTTGTTTCTCTATCGTGTTTTTATAAATGTATTTTCATTTAAATAGCTAATGCTGATGGCGTTATCACTTTGGCATTAAGCAGCTGAGCTCAACAATACTGTAGTCTCAAAATCTACTTTAATAATTAGACCACATGGAATAATTTATAAGCGATTTGGCTGCAAATTATGCCACACTGACCCCAAAACATCTGACGTGCGCACACATGCTGAAACACACATTTAACTCCCAGCAGAAAGGCAGTGGGAATGGACAGTGAGCGCATGGGAGTGGGAGTCGATGGCCCAGCAGATTTTAACTGCTGAGCTTTATTTTAATCTCATTAGTTGGCTGCTCGGCTGCTTCCAGTGGAAATGATGGCTGCTCAGCAGAGAAGGACAAAAATGGCATCCTGGAGGCTGTCTGTCAGTTAAAATTCCATTGAAGCCCATATACATCATAGACCCCCGTTCGCATTTAATGATGAGGTTCTTTCAGAGTCTGCCGGGAACCTCATTTGCACCAAAATTAGCAAAGTTAAAGTCATGGATGGGCAGAAACAGCATAGGAAATGACACTGCACCACTTGAATTTCTCCCTGCTCTGTTTCCACTGATTGAGGAGAATTAAAATCACTCCTGTATACACAGACCCATCTGCATGTTCATGTATCTGTCTCCACGCCATAGATTCATAGAACCATTACAGTGCAGAAGGAGGCCATTAGCTCATTGAATCTGCATCGGCACTCTGCAGGAGCAATTCAGCCAGTCCCACTCCTCCCCTGCACATTTTTTTCTTCAGGTGCTTATCTAATTCCCTTTTGAAAGCTATAATTGAATCGGCATCTACCATCCTTTCAGGCAGTGCCTTCCAGGTCGGAATCACTCGCTGCATAAAAAAATGTTTTCTTATGTCGCCTTTGGTTCTTTTGCCAGTCCCTTAAATCTGTGTCCTCTGGTTCTGGACCCACTCTGCAAATGGGGAACAGTTTCTCTCAATCTACTCTGTCTAGACCCATCATGATTTTGAACACCTCTGTGAAATCTCCTCTCAAACTTCTTTTCTCTAAGGAGAATAACCCCTGCTTGTCCGATTAATCCTTGTAACTGAAGCCCCTCATTCCTGGAACCATCCTTGTAGATCTCTTCTGCATCTTCTCTAAAGTCTTCATTCACATCCTTCCCAAACTGCAGTGCCCACAATACTCCAGTTGAGGCTGACCCAGTGTTTTATTAGGTCCTTGCTTCTGTACTCTATGCCTCAATTTATAAAGCCCAGAATCCTGTATGCCTCTTTAACCTCTTTATCAACCTGCCTTTCACCTTCACCTTCAATGATTTGTGCATGTCTACCCTCAGGTCTCTCTGTTTCTGCACCTCATTTGGAATTGTACCCTTTATTTTATATTGCCTCATTCTTCCTACCAAAATGTATCACATCACAATTCTCTGCATTAAATTTCATCTGCCACGTGTCCGCCCATTCCACCAGCCTGTCTATGTCCACTTGATGTCAATCCCTATCCTCCTCACAGTTCACAGTACTTCCAATTTTTGTGTCATCTGCAAATTTTGAAATTATACCCCTGTGTACCCAAATGTAAGTCACACGTGTCAAGAAAAGCAGTGGCCTTAGTACTGACCCTAGGGGAACACCACTGTATACTTTCCTCCAGTCAGAAAAACAACTGCTTACACTACTCTGTTTCCTAAAAATCACCCAATTTCATATCCATGCCAACACTGTCACTTTAATTCAATGGGGCTCAACTTTGGTGTCAAACCTATTATGTGGCACTTTATCAAATATCTTTTGGATGTCCATACATACCACATCAGCCAAATTGCCCTCATCAAATTTCCCTGTTACCTCATCAAAAAACTCAATCAAGTTAGTTAAAATGATTGGACATTAATAAATCCTTACTGGTTTTCCTTAATCCACCCTTGACCAAGTGACAGTTAATTTTGTCCTGGATTATCATCTTTAAATGCCACTGAGGTTAAACTGACTGGCCTTTTTGAACAAGGTCATAGCATTTGCAATTTTCCAGGTTCTCTAGCATCAACCCCATTTCCAAGGAGGAGTGGAAGAATATGGCCAGTACCTTCACAATTTCCACCCATACTTCCCTTAGCATCTTTGGATGCATCTGATTTGGTTCTGGTGACTTATCAACTTTAAGTACAGCCACCATTTCTAATAGTTCCTCTTTATCAATTTTAGCCCATCCAGTGGCTCAATTACCTTTGCCTTCACTATGACTTTGACAGCATCTTCTTCCTTGGTAAAGACAGATGCAAAGTGCTCTTTTAGTTCCTCAGTCATGCCCTCACCTCCATGTATAGATTCCCTGTTTGGTCCCTAAATGGCCCACTGCTTCTCTTTCTACCCTTTTACTATTTATATGCTTACAGAGGACTTTTGGATTTTATGCTACTGCCAGTCTCTTATATTTTCTCTTTGCTTCTCTTATTTCTTTTTTCACTGCCTCTGTGAACTTTCTATAGTCAATCTGGTTCTCATTTGGGTTATCAACCTGACACCTGTTATATACCCCCTTTTTCTGCTTCATCTCTATCTCTACCATCACTCAAGTGGCTTCTGGACAGTTAATAATAACCTTCCTTGAATACACATTTTTATTACAGAATGCATGCCACACTGATGTCTATAATGCACATGTAACAGCAGACATTTCGAGATATTCATCTGATTCTTATCACTTGAGGAAGCTCCACACAAAAATTCACCACTTTAATCAGGTAAATCCTACAGTTTCCTGGAAATGCTATCTGCACAAGGCACACAACAGTTGAAGGGGAAGGCCCATCACCTTCTCAAGGTGGCGAGAGATGGGTGATGAATGTGATCTTTCCAGGGTCACCCACATCCCAAGAACAAATAAAAAAAAAGCTTCCTCTTTTTCTCACCATGGAGGCAGGAATAAGGATGTTATTATAATACTGATGTCAACATGATTGACCTTATCAGTTTTATAACCATAAAACTGCTGGCAATTTGTGAGTTTTTTTAAAGAAATACAATGGAGGCATAAAACTTACAAATGACCAATTTTTATGGGAAAGAACAGGTATCAAAGAAGATTCAGGAGAATAAGCAAAGGATATGTGACTATTTGTTTACTGGCCATCTGTTAATGTTTCAAAAACCATTTTAACAGAGGGTCCTCCCCTGTAACATGAAGCTAATCCCTAGTAATTTGCAGCCTAGAACAGACTGTCACTGTGGTATTTTATATGCATTAAACTGATTGGCATTACTTAAAAAATATTCAGAAAAAATGTACCTGATATCCAAGGTTCCTGTAAATTATACAAATAAATCATTCATTTTCCAGTTAGATTAAAATAAATTTATATGCAATGGCAACATTTCTTGGGCATTAATAATGCTGATTGGGAGAAGTTGAGAAATAAGTTCTCTGAAACACAACTGGTACCAGTCTGAATGTTTCAATTCTAATAATTGTGCCAAGTGTGAATGGTGGGATCAGTTTGAAATGTTTGGTGAAATATTCTTCTTTAATGTTATTTGAAAGGTGTTTTCTTTTCCTTGGTGCTCCTTTGCTAAGTTCCATACCAAAACTAAATGCTGAGAACACACAGCAGCTCAATCGAGAAGAGGGATGTCATTATAATACGGATGCCAAAATGATTGATTGTATCAATTTTCTAATCATAAAACTGCTGACAATGTGCAAATTGTTTGTCAGGTATATATATAAAAATGTTTTTGTTAAAAGCAGAGTAGAGGCACAAAACTTATAAATGGCCAAATTTTATCATACCGGACAGGTGTCAAAGATTGTTTAAAGAAAATAAGCAAATATTCCAAAACAGACAAGTTAACTTTTTGTGAAGAATCAGCAATCATCTCACTCAAGTAATGGACAGAAACATTAAGATGTTAAAGACATAAAAGGGGGTGTAAACAGCTACCACACTACTGTACCCTTAGAAATTGAATATTTGTATTTCACCTTTCCCAGTGTGTTTGTGATTATAATTGGGGCTGTATTGCATGATTTATCCTCATTCTTCTTGGTCTCTTTACTGCCTTTGACACGGGTAACCACAAAATTCCCTTTCAACACCTCTCATTTTCTTTCCAGTCTGGTGAAACTGCACTCATTTGGTTCCACTCTCACCTACCTGATTGTAGCCTCACCAGGAATGGTTTCTCCTTCTAATTTGCACTGTTAATTCCTGAAGGAAATGTCCTTGACATCACCTCTTTCTCATCTCTATGCTGCTTCCAGGTGATGTCACTTGCAGACGTGGTATGAGCTTCTGCAATGTGCTGATGACATTCAACCTCTATCTCACTACCCTTTCTTCAACCACTGCACTGCCTAGTGCTGTCAGACTGTTTATCCAACATCCAGACTTAGATTAGCTACAGCTAAAGTCACCACTGTTAGCAGTTACTCTTACCATTGATTTCATCACCCTCCCAAGGCACTGTCATGCTGCTGCTGAAACCCTCACATTTATCTTTTTCAGACTCAACTATTCCAATGTTCACCTGGCCAGCCTATGATCCTCCGCCCTCTGTAAACTTTAGCTCATCCAAAACTCTGCTGCCTGTAAGCTATCCTACACCAACTGCCACTCACCCAATGCCCTGTAGTTGCTGACCTTCATTGGCTCCTGGTCCCCCAAAACCTCAAGTGTAAAATATTCAATCTTATGTTTGAATACCATCATGGCATTTCCTCTACCGATATTTTTACCCTCCTCCAACCCAAAAATTACCCATTAAACTCCCATATCCCCTGATTATGGGCTCCTGCATATCCACCCTCCCTTTGCCCACGTTTTATGTCAGTGTTGTAAGATTCCTAAGCCTTGGATTCTGGAATTCCCACATGTTATGTTACTTCTGCCGGCTCGCTTTGCTTAGTGAACATGGTTGGACGCCTATCTACTGGTGAGTGAGTTGCTAAACAATATACTGCAGACGCAGAGACCAATGTCAGATGAAGCACATGCTGTTTATTAACACAAGTACCAGAGCACTAACACATGTGTGCTTCTCAAACCAGACCCTATTCTAAACTAACGTTGTAGCCTGCACTACACAGCGATTGGGTAATACAATCACGTGGTCAATCTTCTCACATTCTCTTAAAGGTGTATTGCACCTCAGATTACCACATCCCTTCCCCTTTACTTGAAGGTACAATTTACAACCTTTACAATAGATCAACTATTTACATGAATAAACTATTTACAAATTCATTCTCTTTGGAGGCTACTTCAAACATGTTGAATGCTATAGTTCTACGATTTCAGGTGGTTTGTCTGAGGCCTCCCTCTAAGGGGTCATCTGTCCACTAGACTCTCCAGTAGGAACCTGTACTTTTGTCTCCTCAACTTTCTCAGGCTCAGCAGATCCAATAGGCACTTCAAACCAAGTGGAGTTCCTTCCACATGAGGTGTAGACTCCAATGGGAATGCTTTCACCGTCTTTTGGACTCGATCGCCTGCACTCCTGCTGGCCCTCCCCTCTAAGTTCAACAATATGAAAGTCAACTGTCAGGAAGGTTCTCAAAATCAGGATGTTGGGCAAGGCTAAATTCAACATGGTATGATCAGCTTCCTGTTGTGTAAAAAATTTTTTGGGGCCTTATTAGTAATTCCGCTTTTTCTTCCTACGTGTCTTCTTTGATGGGTTTTCTTCTTGGCAATGCTGACTTTAATCTCAGTTTTCTTTTCAATTTCCCTATTGGCCAGACTAGGCGCAGGTATAAACTCAACTTGACTGAACTCGGTGGTTGAGTCTTCCAGCATTTCCTCATCTGTCAGCTCCTTTGAAAACTCAGGGATCTCTATTTTTAAAGCTTCTTGGCTTCCATGTAGCTGATTCTTCAGCTCTTCCATTTCTTTTTTGTTAGTTGTTTCCTGGAGAATAAAGTACTGCTGTGTTTTCTTATTATTCATCTTGGCTAGAGATATGCTGAATTCTTTCTGTTCTTCCTCACACCTTTTTAGTGGTATAAATTGGGATCTGAGGGAATCTTGCAATGTGCAAAAATCCTTCAGCAGGTTTTCTTTTTCTTTTTGGAGGTTACTCACTTCAACTCAAACTCTGTCCTGAAGCATCATCTCTATGAGTTCCTTGGCTGAGTATTTACATACTCCTTTTTCCAAACAGTAGCATTTCCTGCTTCTGTTTGAGATTTCAGTAGTCTCTCAAGATTAATCTCTCTTAACTCAGACCTCTGCCTGCTATCACCATGGGAGGTAGATTAGCAGACTGGCTTCTATATTGTACTGGAACCTTGCATATACCTTTTACTTGTATGTCTTTGCCAGTATATGTCTTTACTCTGGCATCTGAGTTTTCCAGTTTCAGTGAGTGGCCTCCTCCATTCAGATATTTGAACGTATATTCCCCTATAACTTTCGTGGATGTCCCTGTATCCACCTCCATTCAGATGTGTTTCCCGTTGACTGTCATGTAGTTGGCTGTTTTACCCATTTTTAAGTTGTTTGGTGAGTAAATATCTAACTTTGTTTCTTCTGCTTCCTCTATTATATGGATTTCACAATTTCTACCTTTTTGCTTAAAGCTTTGTCTTAATCTGTCTTTACAATATTGCATAATGTATCCATTATGATGGCAGAAGAAACATTCAATTCTTTTAAATTGTTATTCGATTGCAAGCTACCTGGTTCAATTTCTGTCATTATGATTGTGGGTTTTCTCTGTTAAACCATTGCTTTTTGCTGGTCTGCTAATGGTGGCTGTTTCCCGCCTTTCCACTGAGCCCAGCGATTCTACCCCATTTCTAACCGGTGCCTCCCTCCCGACATGAAGGATGGCGCCGTTTTGTGCTCTCTTGATTGCTTCTAAATTCCTGACTGCGCTTTCCATTGCGAGCGCCAACTCCAGCGCCTTACTGAAGTCTGAATTCATTTCTGACATCTACCTTTTTTGAATGATGTCTTCATTAGTCCCACATACTAATCGGTCTCTTAACATGTCGTTAATCAATGTCCCGAACTCACAATGCTCTGTCAATTATTTTAAGGCTGCTACATAGCAAGTGGCTGCCTCTCCAGGGGCGCAACACCTCAAATTCAATTTAAAACGCTGTGTTGTTACCAAGGGTTTTGACTGAAAGTGGCTTTTCACAAGATTTTCCAACTCATCAAAGCTCTTAGAATCTAGGGCATTGGGTGCCGTTAGGCTATCTGTTAGGCCGTATGCTTTACTGCCACACATCAATAAGAGGATTGCTTGCCTCTTCTCCTCCCCCAATATGTAGTTGGACAAAAAGAAGAACGCAAAGTGTTAAATATAATGTGACCAGTCATCGGTGGTCTGATCAAATGGTTCGATGTGGCCAAACTGTGGAATACTGAAGGGAGATAACTTCGAGGGCTATGATGAAGGCTGTACTTCCAATTGTCTTGCAAGGTACGGCTGATATACTTCTGTTGAATTTCCGCAGTTTTCTTTGGTGTCATCAGCTGGTCGTGTTTTGCCTTGTTGCCAGTTGTAATGTTCTTACTGTTGGGTTGCTTTGCTCAGTTAACATGGTTGCACATCTATCTACTGGTGAGCGAGTTGGTAAGCAATATACTGCAGATGCAGAGACCAACATAAGATGAAGCACATGCTGTTTATTAACACAAGTAGCAGAGCACTAACACACGTGTGCTTCTCCAACCAGACCCTATTCTCAACTACTGATTAACAATGTAGCCCGCGCTACACAGCCATTGGGTAATACAATCACATGGTCCATCTGCTCACATTCTCTTTAAGGTGTATTGCATCTCAGATTACCACACCACACTACATTTCAGCTCCTTTAAGCTCCTTCTTAAATCCACCTCTTTGATGAAGCTTTTGGTCACTCCACTTAATATCTGCTTTTTTGGCTCGGGCTGGAATTTTCCAGCCCCCTTATGGCAGGTTGCCCCAATGGCAGGGCCGGCGAGCCATTGAAATCTCCGTTTACATCGGCGGGACTGGAAGATCCTGCCAGCATGAGGGGCTGGAAAATTCCAGCCTCAGTGTCTGTTTTGCTACATTAAAGGTGCTATATAAATGCATCTAGTTATTGTTGTCTGGTTCAAGTATTGATAGTTTTGTGATCTAAGATGAAAAGGCAACTAAAGACTTGAGCTTCCCCAAATTCTATGATTTAGAAAGCAGTTGTGTTCCTTTGTTGAATAGTTCCTTAGTAAAAGGTTAATACAAACCACAACCTTTGCCGTTCAGCTATCATTAGATTTCATTAAGATAACTACTATGTGACAAACCAATGCAGTTACATTCAAAACAGTGTTTCAGAAAAACAGATGAGGAATTCTAAAATATTCAAAAATAAAATCCATCTTCTGATATTAAGTGAAGACATTAGCCCAGTTAAAATCTTTTTTTAAATTGGGAGATGGGGTGGTGGGAGAAGCAAGTAATGTCTATCAAACCTTTGGAGGGAAACTGTCAACTAGTAAGATATTGACCATGTGTCAATATCCTAAGCCCCAGAGCTTAATGGGGTCTATTAAAACAAACATAAGATCTTATAGCTATTATATTTTGCGAGATTACAGCCCACACATTCTAAGAACCATTATCTGTCCAAAATAAAAATGTTGATAATCTGCAGCGGAGACTCTAGTTCTATTTCAGGTTACATAGAATGTGTATGAATAAAGGTCCCAGACCTGTACAGTCATCCATCATTTTAATGGAGGAGTCAACCCTCATTTGTTACCAAAATTCCAGGCTATCACTACAAGTGGGAGTTCAGATTTCTATTGTACTGCTCACAATTTGTCATTCTTTCCTCCTACTATAAGTACATTCCAATTGAAATCTACAAATTGCTTTGAAAGCTAACCAGATGTTCTTTACTTTCCCTTCAACTATTATCCAGCCCTTATGCATCCAAATTGATTGGCACTCCTGACTTATGCATAATTGTCACAAGTTCTTCAAGGCATCCATGTTGCATGGGCACAGCCTGTGCCAGATACCATTTTGAGCAAGTCGGTAATCAGGCTTCAGGAGAGTGCAATGGAAGTATGCAGAATAGACATGATTGATGTCAGTCAACATATAATGCTGATTTGACACCAGCTCTGCCATTTTTGAACTCACCATTTAGCTAATGTCTTCTTTAAGCACGCACAGTTGAATATATATTCAACTGCAGGAAGGACTCTTTCTATCAGGGCTCTTAAATTTTCACCTTAGTTGCTGATCAATTTGTACTGGATCTATCTGAGTTTATAGAAGTGCTTGGTGATTTGCAGAGTTTTTTAAAGTTGATGAAGCTGTCAGGGAGTGGCATTGCATGTGCTGAAGGTCTTGGTTCTGACTTCAAGGGTTCTGGTCAGGCTACTTGCTCCCAGTTATGTGTGCAATTGTCACTGTCCCCCTTGGACTGCAGCATAGGTGGGAAATGGACCAAAGGTAAAAAAAGAGAGGACAAGCTGCTTGCAAAGGGAGGAAAAGAAGGGATAGAGGGTTTCAGCAGGAGACCATATCTAACTAGGATCTCTGGGAGCGTTGTTTACCTCAATCCCTTTCCAGCCAGGCTGTAGGTGTGTGCTTCATTCAACAGTCCCACTGATCACAACCCAAAGCCTTCATTCTATGACAGTCACACGTTTTATCTTCCTTTGTTCACTGACAATCGGTGTCCCCTTGGCCACAATGCTGAAATAAAAGTGACCACAAAACAACCATTCCAAACCAACTTTATCCAACAAATCGACTATTTCAGTCAAAAGTCAATTAACCATCCTTGTGCATTCTCTTATTACCTATCTTGTGGGTGCCTTTGGCTGTCTCATTCTCCTCTGTAGTACCATCCTCGTGGCTCAGCATGGCATGTAGAAGACTGGTGATTGTAGATGACCTTAGAGGACTCCGTTGTGCAGTGCTGGGCCTGGAAGGCCAGTTTGGATTGCATCACCACAGCACGGAGGGTAGCAGCCTGGTCTAGCAGGCTGACAGGCAACAGCAAGGACATTGGCCGAGTTGCAGGGTATGGGAGGACAAATGCAGTCATCCTGAGAGAGGACAGCAGGCTTGTGCACCACTGAGCCACAGTTACTCCCCCAGGGTGACATCTGAACTATCAAGACAATATTTTGGAGGATAGGTTACTGTGAGACCCTGCAAGCCACTTTAAGCACTGGTATCGCAGCCATGATGGCAGGAGTCTGAGTCCTCATGGCATACAGCCAAGATTTTGTGATTTCAGACAGCTTCTATTGCAGCACTAAGATGTTGGGTGGCTTTCACTTGTGCTGAAGCTCAGAATCAGCCAGCAGACATTGCATCATGGGCAGTTTCACAAGTGTTTTCATGGAGTTGACCACCATTTCCATGCTGGAAAGAATAGGCTCCAAGTTCTGTGCAAAGTCCTGTGCCAAGTTGGAGCAGGACTTCTCCATGCTTCTTGACGGTGATCACAGGAGCAGGCTTTCTGGCAGGACTGACAAGGACCCAAACATGTTAATGTGCATACACATCAGTCTTTTGCTGTACACTGCCCCCTTGAAGTCCTCATCTGAGTTCCCTGAAGCAGAATATGAGTGTGGCATTGCCCCTCACAGTGCTGGCAACTGCGCTACCCTTTGCCCCTGCCCTAGCTGCAGGTCACTCATACCTGGTATATCACCATATGCAGATCCCACCTCTGAGCTAGCCTCTAATATGCGCAGGGTCAGTGTCTAAGCTGCTGGCTTTGAGTGTGAGATCAAATGGTGATGTTTCTTCATCATCAGTGTCCTGTTCCTCTTGCACTTCATACTTCCACACCATTGCTTGATGAGGTGGTAATCCCTATGTATCTGAAAGGAGAAAGGCACAGGGTTAAAGTTGTGGTGAGGGAAGGCTGGCTGGATGGTGGGAGGAATGCTTGGGTTACATGCTTACACCATATGCAGCCTGTATACTGGAAAATGTTGTAGGATGAGGGGCAAGTGGGAGGCGAGAAGGTGGATCAATTAGGAACATAATGTCAACATCCATGGTTTCAGCCTTGCCACTGGTTATGGCCTAAATCGTGGCTGCACTAATGATTCCTCGTGCCATCACCTCCATTGGAGTGAGGGCATGCAGCTGTGTTTATCTCCCATTACTTAGGTGCTGCTGCCTGCATTTATGCACCAACTTGTCTTGCAAGAGAGGAAAGTGTGTCAGTGAGTACTTTGCAAAGTGTTTGGGTGATGTGCTTGTCATAGTTGAATAGCTGAAAGTGTGCGCAAGTTGTGAGATATGGGAGTGAGGATTTTTTCTTAATCCATTCTGGGGATTAAGGCAAGGCCAGCATTTGCTGTGCATCCCTAATTGTCCTCCTTGAACTGCTGCAGTCCATGTGGTGTAGGTACACCCATAGTGCTGTTAGGAAGGGAGTTCCAGGATTTTGTCCTAGCGACAATGAAGGAATGGTAATATAGGCCAGAATCTTCGGGTCGGCATGTGGGAGCGGGGCCCGCTCGCCGACGTGTAAAATGACACGCGGTGACGTCAGGCATGCGTCCTGATGTCACCGTGTGCCATTCTGACCTTCAGTTCGGTGGGCACCAGAATCGGCTGCGTGCTTGCCAAACTGTCAAAGGCCTATTAAGGCCATTTAAAAACTAATTAAAATAATTATCAGAGCTGCCCATCTAACCTTAAGGTTGACGGGCAGGCGAAGAGCCCAGGTGGCCTTTGCATTTAGCATGAAACCTCATCCATGGGCGGGATGAGGTTTAATGAAAGTTTTTAAACTTTAATAAATATTTTTAATAAAACTCATAGACATGTCCCAGCACATGTGACACTGTCACATTGGGGGACATGTCTTAAAAATTATTTTTTTTCTTTATTTAAATTTTTCAAAATCAAACTAATCTCCCTGAAGCAGCTATGATGCACATGAAAGGGCACAGGCCTTGACTCAGCCTCCTCCCCCCGCCTGCACAGGGAGCACTTAGCGCTTCTCGGTGCTCATCACGCTGGGCGGGCCTTAATTAGCCTGCCCACGTAAAATGGCAGTACACAGCCGATCACAGGCAGCAATCGGCTGCGCGCCCGCTCCCACTCCCGCTCCCGCTCCCGCTCCCACTCAGCCTCCCCCGACAGGGAGAAAATTCTCCCATAATTCCAAGTCAGGATGGTGTGTGGCTTGAAGGAGAACTTCCCACGCATCTGCTATCCTTGTCCTTCTAGGTGGTGGAGGTCACAGTTTGGCTGCTGTTGAAGGAGGCTTGGCAAGTTGCTGCTGTAGATAGGAAACACTGCAGCTCTAGTGTGCTGGTGATGAAGGGCATGAATGTTGAAGGTAGTGGATGGGCTGCCAGCCAAGAACGCTGCTTTGACCTGGATGGTGTTGAGCTTCTTGAGTGTTGTTGGAACCGTACGGACCCAGGCAGGTGGAGAGTATTTCATCACACTCCTGATTTGTGCCTTGTAGATGATGGAATAGCTTTGGGGAGCCATAAGATGAGTTATTCTCTGTAGAGTACCCAGCCTCTAGCCTGTTCGTATAGCCACAGTATTCCCCCGTCGCATTCCATAGGGACCATTCCCTCCGTGACACCCTGGTCCACTCCTCCATCACCCCAACTCCTCATTCCCTTCCCACAGCACCTTCTCATGCGATCGCAAAAGGCGAAATGCCTGTCCCTTTACATCCCCCCTCCTCACTGTCCAAGACACCAAATAGTCCTTTCAGGTGAAGTAGTGATTCACTTGTACCTCCTTCAATTTGGTCTCCTGCATTTGCTGCTCCCAATGCGATCTCCTCTACATTGAGGAGACTAAACGTAGACTAAGTGACCACTTTGTGGAACACCATCGCCCGGTCAGCAAGACTTAGACCTTCCAGTCGCTTCCCATTTCAACATACCATCCTGCTCCCATGCCCACATGTCCATCCTTGGCCTGCTGCAATGTTCCATTGAAACCCAACACAAACTGGAGGAACAGCACCTCATCACCCGATTAGGCATTTTACAGCCTTCAGGACTTAACATTGAGTTCAATAACTTCAGACCATGAACTCCCTCCTCCATCTTTATCCCTTTCTTAACCCAATTTTTAAATTTTTGTTCATTTCTACTTGTTTATTTATTTGTCTATTCATTTTTAATTTTTATTTTATATATATTCTTTTTATGTTTCTTTTATTTTTAAAATCCTTTTCTTAATCCTTTCCCCATTGCCCCCTTCCACACCCACCCTCCTACCCCCCCTGCCTCCGCCCCATTGGGCCATCTGTCACTCATTTCTATGTTTTGCTTTCACAGAATGCTGACCCTTGGTTGGCCAGTGCACCTTCCGCTATCTTACTTTTATGCCACTATTAGCACCTTCTTTAGTCTTTAACACTACCATTAACACTTCCTTTGTCTTGTGCCTATGGCATCCTTGTCAATCTCACCTGAGCTCCCACCTAGCCCTGACCTTTTATTTTGCTCCACCTGCTCCACCCCATCTTAAACCATATAATATCCATACATTTCTACTTCTCTTTATCTCTGAAGAAGTCATACGTACTCAAAACGTTAACTCTGTTTCTCTTTCCACAGCTGCTGCTGAGTTTTTCCAGTGTTTTCTGTTTTTATTTCAGATTTCCAGCATTCACAGTATTTTTTGCTTTTATCTTATACTCTACTTATCTAGTATTTATAAGGCTGATCCATTTCAGTTTCTGGTCAATGGGAATTAGGGGGAAAACCCTCCAGTTATCTGAATCATACCTAGCAACCCGTTGTGGTTGTTGGAGGGCAAACACCTCAGGATATTGCTGCAGGAGTTTCTCAGGGTAGTGCCCTAGGTCCAACCATCTTCAGCTACTTCATCAGTGTCCTTCCCTCCATCATAAGGTCAGATGTGGGCATACTCACTGACGGTTCCACAGTGTTCAATACCATCATGACTCCTCAGATATTGAAGCAGACTGTGTCAGCACGATTGGACAACATTTAGGCTTGGGTTGATATGTGGCAAGGAACATTCATGCCACACAAGTGCAAGACAATGACCACCTTCAACAAGAGAGAATCTAGCCATCTCCTCTTGGTGTTCAATGGGATTACCATCACTAAATCCCTCACTATCAACACCCTGAGAGTTACTATTGATGAGAAACTGAACTGATCCAGGCATATAAATACTGTGGCTACAAGAGCAGATCAGAGGCTGGGAATTTTGCACAGAGTAACTCACGTCCTGACTCCCGAAAGCCTGTCCATCATCTACTAGTCACAGTCAGGAGTGTGGTGGAATATACTCCACTTGCCTGGACAAGTGCAGCTCCAACAACACTAAAGAACAGATCTGCTGATAATCCATGAGGTACTGTGGGCCATTATCAGCAGAATAATTGTATTCAAACACAATTTGCATCCTCATGGTCTGGCATATCTTTCACTCTACCATTACCATCAAACCAGGGAATCTACATTGGCTCAGTGAAGAATGCAGGAGAGCATGCCAGGAATAGCAACAGGCAGACCTCAAAATGAGTGCCAACGTGGTGAAGCTACAACACAGGACTACTTGCACGTTAAACAGCAGAAGCAGCGTGCGATGGACAGGGCTAAGTGATCACACAACCAATGGGTCTGATTAAAGCTCTGAGGTCCTGCCAAATCCAGTGATGAATGGTGGTGCACAATTAAACAACTAACTGGATGAGAAGGCTCCAAAAAATCTCCATTCTCAATGATGGAGGAGCTTAGCACATCAGCACAAAGAGACAGAGCTGAAGTATTTGCAGTAGTGCCAAGTGGATGATCTATCTTGGCCTCCTCCTGAGATCCTCACCATCACAGATGCCAATTTTCAGGCAATTCAAATCACTGCATGTGATATCAAGAATTGGATGGAGGCACTTGATACAGCAAAGACTATGGGCCCTGACAACATACCGACAATAGAATTGAAGATTGTGCTCCAGAACAAGCTGTGCTCCAAGCCACGCTGTTCCAGTACAAGTATAACAATGGCATCTACCTGACAATGTGGAAAATCACCCATATATGACCTGTCCTCAAAAAGCAGGACATATCCAAAGTGGCCAATTACTGCCCCGTGAGTCTTCTCCCAATCATCAAATCAGTGATGCAAGGTGTCATTGACAGTGCTATAAAATGGCACATCCCCAGCAATATCTTGATCATCAGTACTCAGTTTGATTTCTGCCTGGGCCACTTAGCTCCAGACCTCATTACAGCCTTTGTCCAAACATGGGCAAAAGAGCTGAATTCAAGAGGTGAAGTGAGAGGCAGCAAGTGACATCAAGGCAGCATTTGACCAAGTGTGGACCACATTTGGCCCAATCCTGCAGCAGTGCTAAGTGTGTGAGGGCGAGATGAGACTATGAATATTAGAGATGAGTTGCCCTTGATAGGAAATTTTGGTAGGTAAATAAAGCAGGTGTGGTGAATTGTGCAGTGTGTGAGGCGAGAAAGGTTGGGTGAGTGGGCAAAGACATGTCAGGTAGAATACAATGTAGTGAAGTTACCCGCTTTGATAGGGAAAAAAAGAAAATTTTTTTGAATGGTGAGAGACCTGGGTGTTCGTGTACATGAATCACAGAAAATTAACATATAGGTATAGTGAGCAATTCGGAAGGCACATGATATATTAGCTTTAGTAAGAAAGGGATTAGAGTATAAGGGTATAGAAGTCTTACTACAATTATACAAGGCATTGGTGAAGCCACACCTGTATTATTTTATGCAGTTTTAGTGTCCTTACCTAATGAAGACCATACTTGCCCTAGAGAGCGTCCAACAAAAGGGGTCCTAGGGTGAGGGGATAATCCTAAGAGGAGAAATTGAGACTAGACCTACATTCTCTTGAGTTTAAAAGAATTAGAGGCGAGTAGGTTCGAAAAGCCAAATGGCCTACTTCAACTTCTATTTTTTAAATTCTCCTGTAGAGATTCATTTGTAAGAATATGTCATTTGAAGATGCATTCACTGAACTTGACTAGTTGCATGAAATCATTAAACTTCTTCCTGCACTGGATCTAGGTTCTCTGCACAAGACTGCTTGCACTGACACCAGTAGTTATCTGCTCCCACTGACTTTGCAATGTCTGTCTGGAGGGCCTCATGGCCTACTGAGGGAAGAGGGCCTCTCTCCTCCTGCCCACCTCCTGCACCAAGGCCTCCAGTGTTGCACCAGACAACCTCTGCACTGTTGTATTGTTCTTCCTGCTCAGAGACTTTACCAGCCACTTCTAGCACCTACTGCAAGCAGAATGTACTGTCCCTCTTAACATGCATGCTGACTTTAAGTGGTGCTAGTGTTACAATGATGTGGTTTGTAAGATTATAATATCTTGGGAGTGTAGCTTTAAATTTAGGACAAATGAAGGGGGTCATGTGACCTCTTCTGAAGTCTGCCTGACAGTAAGCCTGGGTGGTTTAATTTTTAGAGATCAATGGAAGGCTTTGATTGTTTTACTGAGAAGGCGGTGTAAGGTATTCACACCTGGAGACAATGGCAGCAGTCTCTGGGTTTCTCAAAGTCCTAGAAAGATGGTGAAGGTACCGGGCTGTAAACAGTTGTGCTGTGAACTATCCATTTACTTCTGAGGTGAAAGGGAATTGAGATCAAGGAGAGCTAATTAAGGAGAGGCAACTTGGTTTTGTGAAAGGGAAATCAAGTTTGACAATTTTATTAGAGTTCTTTGATAATGTAGAAAGCAGGGTGGATAAAGGAGAATGAGTTGATGTAGTGTATTTGGATTTCCAAAGGCATTTAATAAGGTGCCAAACAAAAGATTAATATACAAGATAAGACCTATGGCGTTGGGAGTAATTCATTAGCATGGTTAGAAGATTGCCTAACAGGAAGCAGAGAGTCAGGATAAATAGGTCATTTTTAGGTTAACAAACTGTAACTAGTGGAGCCGTAGGGATCAGTGCTGAGGCCTCAACTACTTACTATTTTATTTATGTGAAAGACTTGGATGAAGAGACCAAGTGTATTGTAGCCAAAGTTGCTTATGATACAAAGATAGGTAGGAAAGCAAGCTATGAGGAGTCTGCAAAGGGATATAGTGTTATCACTACTGGACTTTATAAGGTGGTTATATTGTAAACTGTCTCCTTTAATTCAAAATAAAATGGAGTAGTTTGAAGAGGGGGGTGTGACTTACAAAATTTGCCTATAGATATATGGACAGTTAAAGTCAGATAGACAGAGGGATATGGGGAAGAATACCGCTGTCATGCTGAGAAGAGGAAAAGGACTGTTTTTGTGTTAACCACCAAACTGAGTGATGGCGAGGGCAAATTCCTTGTTTGAAGGGATGAAATTTGTGGAGATTTAAAGACCAAGGAGTTACTAGAGGGTGCCTTGCTACTAGAAGCCACAGATTCATTGATGGCACAGAAGGAGGTCATTTGGCCCATGGAGTGTATGCTGGCTCACTGCGGAGCAATCCAATCAATCCCACTCCTCTGCTTGATTCCTGTAGCCCTCTGAGTTTATTTCCTTCAAATACCCATCCATTTTTAAAAATAATCATTGTTTTTGTTTCCACCACCCTCATGGACAGTGAGTTCCAGGTCATTTCCATACAATTATGCTCAGAAGATTGTGTGAAGGGACTGTTTTGAAAAAGACACTGGAAAATTAACCCAGTTGGGACAGGAAAAAGAGATCATATAAAAGACAGGAGGAGCTTGGGACTTTATATACAAACCTACATTTCTACTGACAGTATGGCATAATACATAAATGTGACCTGAGATTTTGAATTGTGTTAACAATTTACTGGGGAATACCTTTTCTCTAGTTTTGAGTACACTAGTTGCCTACTAAGTAATGTTTAGCTGTGTTGATTTTATTTTGTCACAGTAAAAGTCTTAAATGGTGAAATCTTGTTGTCTGATCCTTTGTTTCAGCCATTAGGAAATTCATATCTCTTTTTGGAAGTAATTGGTATATATGGGGATTGTAACAATAGTTAGGTTAAGTGAGTGGGCAAAACATAGATGGAGTATAATGTGGGAAAATGTGAAGTTGCTCACTTTGGTGGAAGAATAGAAAAGCAGAATGTTATTTAAATGGAAAGTACAGAATGCTGTGCCACAAAGGGATCTGAGTGTCCTTGTACATGCATTATAAAAAGTTAGCATGTGGGTACAGCAAGTAATTAAGAAGGCATATGGAATATTGGCCTTTATTGCAAAGAAGATGAGTATAGAAGTAGGGAAGTCTTGCTACAACTATAAAGGACATTGGACATGATGGACATGACCATATCTAGAGCATTGCATACAGTTTTGATCTCTTTATTTAAGGTGAGATAATCGTAACATTGAAGGCAGTTCCGAAAAGGTTCACTCGGTTGATTCCTGGGATGAAGATGCTGCCTTATGAGGAAAGGTTGAGTATGTTGGGCCTATGCTCATTGGAGTTTAGAAGAATGAGAGGTGACCTTATTGAGACATATAAGATTCTCAGGGGGCTTGACAAGGTACATGTTGACAAGATGTTTCCTCTCTTGGGGGAATCTAGAACTAGGGGCACAGTTTCTGTGGAAACTTTGGAAAGGGATCTCTGAGTTAAAATGAACAGAGGGAGGAATTTCTTCTCTCAGAGCATTGCCAATCTTTGGAATTCTCTACCCCAGAGAGCAGTGTAGGCTGGGTGATTCAATATATTCAAGGCTGAGTTAGACAGATTTTTGATCTACAAGAGAATAAAGGGTCATGGGACACAGGCAGGACAGTGGAGTTAAGGCCCAAGAAAATCAAGCATGAATCAAATGGCAGAGTGGGCTCAAGGAACCAAATGACCTACTCTCTGGCCCTGTTTCTTATGTTCTTATCCCAAGAACCTCTTCATTGCTCTTGTGTTCTCTCCAACTAACACACTCCATCCTTTTCCAGAACCACATTTCATGACTTTCTAGCCTTTGGATGTCCGCTTTTCTTAAGATCCACATTTCAGCCCGATAGAACAAGATACTCAAATCACAGTCCCGATAATTCTTTTCTTAAGATCTCTACTTATTCCTATGCTGAGCAATCCTTTATGCTTGGAGGCTGCATTCTTTGCCACGGCTATTCTAGCTCTGATTTCTTTATGTTAGTAACCATCATCTGACGAGGTGTTTCTCAGCAGTGGCTGTCCCTTAATTGGAGGATGATGTCTATTCATAACTGTAAGTTTCTTGCCATATGTCTTCATTTGACTGAGCTGACCAACTTTCGATCTGCAGATCTTTGGGCACAATGGGCAGGATGTCCAATGACAGAGGTCTAGGGTGCAAGATTTACTTCCTTTTCTTTCCTTCTCTGCCATCATTCTGCCTCATCATTAAGATGTTGGGGCTCAAAGTGTGGTGCAGCTTATAGACAAATTGTGACCATTGTGAACAATTGGTAGCAATCTCCTTCCAGTATAAGGTCAATGCTTTAAGGAGAGCTTCAGAGTGTCTTTTAAGAGTTTTCTTTGTCCTCCCCTAGAACGTTGGCCATTTGAGAGTTGAGGAAACAGGATCTGGTGGGAGAAGATGATTTTCAGCCAAATGGACATAGTGACCAGTTCATCGATGTTAATTTTGCAGGAGCTTTTCCTGAATGCTTGTTGACCTGGTTTCACCAGCATTTGCTCAACAATCTTCCCATTGATACCCTAGCCTATGTCTCACTGTGGCACAGGAGCATGGTGATGATAGCTGCTTTGTTTACTAAAACTTTGTTGATATGCAGAGGTCTTTGTTGTTAAATACTCACTGGTATAATTTGTAGAAGGCTGAATTGGTGTGTCTGATCTGGTGCTGGATCTCCTCATCAATGACAGCCTTTAGAGAGAGGTGGCTGCCAAGATATGGGAAGTGCTCAACATATTCCAGCATATATGGGAGGTGGAATATTTGGCTGACCAAGTGTGGGTTGATACATGAGTTTTTTTGACAATATTCAAGGACAGGCCAAGAGTCTTGTATGCAAAATTGAAGGGATCAATAGTGGCTTGCAAATCTGGTGCAGAATGACAATGACACTGCAATCATCCACAAACTGTAGATCATGTATATCTATGGTGGTTAGTGCAATTTTGGCATGGAGGTGACCGAAGTTAAAGAGTTTTCCATCTAGTTGGTATTTAATACTGACACCAGAGTGCAGTTGATCTTTGATAGTGCGAATAGCCACCATCAGGTAGATTATGGATAAAATAGGGGCTGCCACACAACATTGCTTGAACACAGTCTGCATTTTGAAGACATCTGTTTCAAATGTTCTACTCAAGACAGTTGTAATCATATCATCATGAAGCAATTGCAGGATTGTGAAGAAGTTTCTTGGACATCCAAATCATTGGAGCACAATCCACTGAGCCTCATGATTTACTGAGTCAAATACTTTGGTCAGGTTGCTGAATGTAATGAAGAGTTCCCAGTATTGTTCTCGATATTTTTCTTGGATTTGTCCGGCAACAAAGACCATGTTGGAGATTCCCCTCTGGAAGGGCTAAAGCCTCATTGTGAACCTGGGAGGATTTCCTCAGCCACAATAAAGAGGAAATTCAGGAGAATGCATGTCAGGATTTTCCCTGCTATGGACAAGAGGGAAATGCCTTACTAGCTCCCACAGAATGATTGATCTCTCTTCATGAAGATAGTTACAATTGTCACATGTCTGAAGTCAGGAGGTGGGATAGGGAGTGAGGGGTGGGGTGAGGTGGTGGGGTGGTGGGGGGTTCTTTATCTTCCCAAATCCATACAATGAGTGCATGGAGTCTTCATGTGAGGGCAAGTCCACCAGCATTGAAGATCTCATCGGGGCCATAGGCTTTGATATTTTTCATCTGTTTGTTTGCTTGTTACAGCTCTCCCATTGATAGTGTTTCACCCATGGATTCTACCACAGGACACTATAGTATAGCCTGGAGGGTATCAGCTGCTACTGTGGATTCATGGTTGAAGAGGTGTTCAAAGTGTTCTTTTGAGCATTGATGGATGGCATTGTCATCTTTAAGAAGAGAAACACCATCCTGTGAATGAAGGGCACTTTGTACATTTGACCTTGGTCAATAGATGGTGACTTCAAAAATGCCTCTCATGTCATGGTGATCAGCATACTGTTGGATCTTCTGGGCTTTCTCCTCACACCACATCTCCTAAATTTGACTTTGGACATCAGCTTTGAGCTTTGGATCTGCTGCTTTCTTGAATTGCAGCCTTGGGTTGTTCTGCCAGTAATCAAGGCTGCTTGCTATTTTTCTCCCTAGGAGGTCACATATTTGAGCAATAGTTTCATGGAACCAGTCTTGGTCACGATGATGCTTGAACACAATGATCTGGCCATTTAAGCCTAGTACAGCTGATTTTATTTGGCTCCACTGTTCTGGAATTAAGTTGAATGTGTGAAGATTTTCCATTTTGATTGTAAACCACACTTGGGATTCTTCTCTTTGGTTGGGCTGTTTTAAGGCTGGGACATTGATCTTCTTCCTTGTGCACTTTTGAGCCTTGTGCCAGGTGAATGTTCATTACTGACTGAGCAAGTCCACAATCTGTCCAGCAAGCATCAGTCCCCTGCATGGATCGAATGATATAGACATCATTTTTTCGTTACTTAAATTGTGTTACCTGTTCCAGGTGTTGACCATTTATCTTGATTTGTGGTTTCCCACCATTATTTCTTCCAATCTTCATAAAATTCATCTTTTTTATCTTAATTTTCATTCCATAAGCTTTCACCACTTCATTTAATCTATCCAGTAGCATCTGTGGATCTTCTTCTGTGCTAGCTGCTAGGGCCTGGTCTTCTGCAAATCTTCTTTGGTATCACCATTCTCTTGAAGTCTATAGTCAAATCATTTACATAAGATGAACTGAAGCAGTTCCAAAACCCTGTGACATGTTACTATCCAATTCCAACCACTCTGAGAAAATGTCTTACCTCCTGTTCTCTGTTTACTGCCACACTCTAACCAGTTTTAGTCCAATTTGCCACACTTGCCCTAATTCCAAAATCCTCTATCTTTTCCAGTGGTGTCCTCTGTGGCACCCTGTCAAAGACTTTCACAAAACCCATTTACACCAAATTCACTGTATTTCTCACATCCACCATATGTTTCACTCTCTCACAGGTCTCTATCAAGTTTGTTAAGCACAATTTTCCTTTCTGAATTATTATTGCATTCCATTGTGCCTGAAGCATTAGAACTTCAGTTCCAGTTTTTAAAAATATTTTAATTATTTTTCTCCCATACCAATTCCTGACCTGCAGGGTAGATAGGTGACCTGTGCCAATGTATTTGCCTTAAACAAACCAGATTGAAAAAAAATCCCTTGATTATTACATATTCAGGACATAAAAATGTAGGTTTCATCATTATTTCTTGCAAAATTATTATTGTTGTTCAGAAAGAATAACCAGCAAAATCTCCCCTCCATAATATACAAAAGGTACACTCAATAGCTTGACTTTACTACTTCAATTTTCTTCTGCTCTCCCTCAACAACCTTTGCTGAAACTTGGAACACGCCATGTATATCATTAAATAAAGTAAAATTGTGGATGTGTAATTCAGTAGCCATTAATAATACTGACTACAAAAAGTGTTGTTTACAAAAGCAAAGCTTTAGTAATAACTGAGTGTGAGTTCTGCATGGTACAGTTGGCCCTACTTCAGGAGTTGGCAAAAGAATATACAACGCTAAAGATTTAATGTGGAACCTGTCAACATTTTATGTACCTCTCTAATTGTGTGACAGAGGTTAATAAATCATTAACTTAATTTGGAAAAACAACACAGTACAGTTGTTAATTCACAAGTTTTCTGCTAGCACTTGTAACTGATGGCTTCACTTTATATTCAGCTTGGGAGGGGCATATGTGGATTCTGTCAAAGGTAAGATCAAGCAGCAAAATATAAAAGGCTCGATTATTGCCAGAATATTGGAGCCCTGTACTGGCACGTTGCATCAGTAGCTGGAATCATGATTATGAATGAGGCTTTTTCCCGGTAGCAGTCCAAAGTCTCTGGCACTAGTTCTTCTGCAGCTTTGAGTCATTGCCATTAACTAATGCAAATATCATGAAATATGGCAACAATAAATCATTGTGCATGGGCAAACGGCAATGGAATGGACTACTTGATATGCTAATAGAGCAGAGTGGTGAATATTCTATTGTATTCAGACACAATGTACTGCTAGTGTTAACATTCAAAATATGCCAATTTTAAACTGCTTACTGCATCAAACAATAAAAAGTTGCAACTTTAATTCCTTTAATGTACTAACAATAACCTTCAATCACCAGTGTATTTTCAGAGAAGTAGCTCTTGTACTTTAATTAAATGCCTCAGCCACCATTTTCCCTAACTGATCAACTGGGGCGTCTTATACTGATACATGCAAATGGGCATTTTACCACATAAATATATCATTAAGCACAGAATTTGCTCATGTTATCACAGCTTTGTCATGATAATGAAGGAAAAAACACTGAATTGCACCTGGAAATATTGGACTTTAAAAATAAGGCCTGAGCTTTTGAAAAATGCACACAAGCCACTGACTGGAATGGTGCAAGGTGACTTGCTAGAGGTATTGGAACCCCACCCCGTTGCCAGATAAGGTACTTCTAAAGACATCCAGAAACTAATTGCTCCCTCCGGTAGAAACAATGGGACATAATAGGAGATGAGTAACATCTCTTCAAGAAATCCTGAGCAATGCCCAGACAGATTTGTGAATTCGCTTCCCACTTGGAGTATACAAAGGAGGGGTTAAAAGTGAGCTGAAAAGCTGCCCTGGTGCCTGTCTGTTGGTGGGTGTCCTGAGAGAGAGCAAGTGCTGGAAGTTTGACTCAGAAGTAACAGCTACATGCAGTATCCCTGCAAATCACTATTTGCAAGCATCCAGATCTCTCTCCTCTCCACTGAAGTCAACACTACTGGAATGCCGAAACCGACTATTTGCCTACAGAAGTCAACACTACTGGGACCTCGAAACTGACTATTCGTCTACAGGAGTCAACTCTACTGGAATCTCGAATCGCAATGACTGCAACGCTCAAGCACCATATATGCATGTGTTTTATCCTTTCTTGCCTTTAGTAGTTAATAAACTTACTCCTCTTTAACTCAAGAAAGTCTGATCAAATTAGCTCCTCAAAACCAGAAACATTGTGTCTGGGAAAAAGGTATCCGCGAAAGGGTCCTTTTTAGATCAAATCTTGTTGTGACCAACAGAGGGGGTGGTGCTGAATAAAGACAGGGGGGAGAACGTTCTCCCCATCGGGAGGGTTGGGCGGGAGTGGGTGCGGGTGGGCGCGCAGCCGATCGCCATCCATGATCGGCTGCGCGCTGTCATTCTACGTGGGCGGGTCAATTAAGGCCCGCCCAGCGTGACACACACTGAGCTCTCCCTGTGCGGGCGGGGGGGAGTAGGCTGAGTCAGAGCTTGTGCTCTTTCATGCATGTGTGCAAAAGAGCACAGAAATCTCCCTGAGGCACAGAGCTGCCTCAGGGAGATTAGTGTGATTTTTAAAAATTTTAATAAAAAATTTAGTGTCACATGATCTGGGACATGCCAATGAATTTTACTAAACGTTTTTACTAAACTTTAAAAACCTTCATGAAACCTTATCCCGTCCGTGGATGAGGCTTCATGAGAAATGCAAAGGCTGCCTGGGCTCTTCACCGGCCCGCCAACCTTAAGGTTGGATGGGCAGCTCAGTGAATTATCTTAATTAGTTTTTAAATGGCCTTAATAGACCTTTGACAATTTGGCGGGTGTGCAACCGACTCCGCTGCACGCCCGGTCAACTGAAGATCAGAATGACGTGTGGTGATGTCGGGACACACGCCCGATGTCACTGTGTGTTGTTTTATGCGTCGGTGAGCGGGGCCTGCTCCCGCTTGCCGACCCAAAGATTCTGGCCAGGGAGCCAGTTCACCCCTCCTCACCCGGGGCTTAACAATTTTGGGGTGTCCCAGCCAGACGGTGACAAATGGAGGGGTCTCGCCTCGATCAACAACTTTGGGGGATCTCACCTGGGGGTGGCTCATAACAAATTGGGGCACTTGTCTGGGATTTGAACAAATTGGGGGCTCGGAGTCTGGAATATTTTTTCCCCACAGACAAAATAAATGAATTCGAGTGGGGAAAGTAAATTGTCCTTTTGAAATCAATTTTTTAGAAACTGCCAAATGACTTTCTTGAGTCTTTGCTACTGAAGTGTTAAAATGTCCACTTTTGATGCCAGTACCTTTCTGGCAGAACCTGAGGCAGTTCCATTCAGGATCTAAAAGTTCTTCCTCTCTAACAGTTAAAAGAGGAGTTCAGGGTTAGAGTTTTGGCCGAAAGCCAGAAAACATGCAAATTTCAAAGGGGCGGCCAATGGTCTACGGGTGGAAATTGAGGATGATGAAATGGACAGCATAGCAGTGGAGAGGTTAATATTGGAGAAGTGGAAATTAGAATTTCAGGAGAGAGAAAAGGAAAGGGAATTTCAGGAAAGGGCACAAAGGGAAGAGAGAGAATTTCAGGAGAGAGAAAAGAGAGGGAGTTTCAACTAAAACAGATTGAACTGAGGAGCAGGCATCCTGCTGGGTCCCTTGAAGACACCACTAGCTCGGATTTAAGGATTAAGGTAAGCGGTTTGATCATCTAATCCCTAAGTTTGATGAAGCAGAGGTGGAAGCCTTCTTTATATCTTTTGAGTGATTAGCACAGCAGTTAAAGTGGCCAGCCCAAGTAATGGTCCCTATTACTGCAGAGTAAGCTTTCAGGGAAGGCCCACGAGGTTTACTTCCTCCTGCCTGAGGAAAGTGTCACTGACTATGAGGCAGTAAAAAGGGCTTTATTAAGTGCGGACTAGTTAGTGCCGAGGCATACTGTCAGAAATTCCACACCCTCAGGAAATGGCCTGATCAGATGTACCTGGAATTTGATAAGCTTAAGCAACTTGTTTTGACCAGTGGATGCGGGCACTTAAAGCAGCAGCCACTTACAAAAACCTCCGTGAAATAATTCTCCTTGAGGAGTTTAATAACTCCCTACCCTTTCCAATAAGGAGCAGGGGGTCACAGAGCCAGGCAGGCAGCCACACTGACTGACAATTATGAGTTGATCCACAAACCCTTGTTTCAGAAGAGATCCTCTCCTGGTCACCCCAACCAACTGGGAATGATAGAAGGGGGTGGTGGTGGTGGAGAGTGATAGGAAATTGAGCATCCTTGGGAGAGAGGGAAATGCTGTGGGCCCTCCTCAGGATAGAAAGTTTGGTGCTGAGATAGAAAGTGAAGCCAAGAAGCCTGTGTATTTTAACTGTTGGAAGGCAGGGCACGCCTGGGACAACTGCTGGCAGCTATGGGAAAAACCAGTGGGATTTATCCGGGCACATACACCCCATGCAGAGAATGGGAGTCAGTCAGAGAGCTTAGCAGACCAGGCTATGGCTCTGACTGTGACTGCGAATCTCTGTAGGGGCACTTCTGAGAGGGTGGATGGGGTTAAATGAATCCCTGGGATTTTGTATCCGAAGGAAGGGTGGCCACATTTTCCCAGGGTGAGGTGAGTAAGCCTTGTAGTGATACTGAGGGGTACAGGGGCCAGCCAGACTCTACTGCTAGGAAAAGGCAGTACCTTCCCACCAGAGAGTGTCATAACTACTGGTGAAGGAGATTGAAGAATGCCCGTTCCCCTATACCGGGTACATCTGGAGTGTGACCTTGTATCAGGGCCAGTACCATGGGAGTCTTCCCCCGTTTGCCTGTGGATGAAGTCAACCTGCTCCTCGGCAATGCCCTGGCGGGATCAAAGGTAATAGCATCTCCAGTGGTCTCAGAGAAGCCCATTGAGGTCAAGGAGACCAAACAGCTGCAGGAGAAAGTGCCGGGCATTTTCCCTGACTGTGTGGTAACCCGGTCTATGGCCCGACAAGCTCCATCAGAGGAAGTTGACGTGGCACTGCAGACAGAAGACCCTCCGGTCTGGTTATCTGAAACCAATTTTGGGAGTCCAGAAGACCCTAAGGAGGAGATAAATAAATCTTCCTTGGTAGCGGCCCAGCAAGCTGACCCACTCAGAGCTGAGCAGCTCAGACTGCTCACAATGAGGCCGAGGCAGAAGCAGTCCATGAATGCTGCTACATTAAAAATGAGGTGATGATGAGGAAATGGAGACCCCCTCACAGATCTGCAAATGAGGAGTGGACAGTGATCCACCAGGTGGTAGTGCCGCTGAGGTACCCTGGGGAAATCTTGCAGCCAGCTCATGAAATTCCAGTGGCTCGGCATGTCAGTATACGCAAAACCTAAACTTGCATCAGCCAGCATTTCTACTGGCCGCAGTTCCACAGGGATGTGGTAAGGTTTTGCAGAACCTGCCACGTGCCAGGTTGTGGGAAAACTCCAACCTGCAATATGACCTACGCCTATGATTTCTGTGCCGGCTTTTGGGGAATAATTCAGCAAAGTGTTCGTGGACTGTGTGGGTTCCCTACCCAAAACAAAAGGAGGATACCAGTATATCCTTAACATCATGAACGTGGCTACATGTTTCCCAGAGGCAGCTCTCCTGAGAACTATATCTGCCAAAACAGTGGTGAAGGAATTAACCCAACTCTTTACCAGGTATTTTCTACCCACCGAGATCCAGTCAGGTCAGGGCTCAAATTTCATGTCCAAGATATTCCAGGAAGTCATGGGTAACCTGGGAGTGACCCAACTGAAGCCTTGACCCGCAATTGGAGGGGCTAGAACGGTACCGCCGGACCCTAAAAACAATAATCAGGGTATACTGCCACGGGTACCCTCATGACTGGGATAAAGGACAAGGTTTCCTTCTGTTCACTACCAGGGACTCACCCAATGTGTCCACCTGTTTACTCCGTTCAAATTAGCTTACGGGCACCAAGTGCGAGGGCTTCTGAAACTAATCAAGGAGAGGTTTTTCGAGCAGAAGGAGGAGCTATCCATGTTGGATTACATAGCCGTGTTCCAGGAGCAGTTCCTGATAGCCTGCGAGGGGGCCCAAGAGCATTTGAAAATATCCCAGGTGGCTATGAAACACAGGTCGACAGACATGTCGAGACCCGAACCTTTCAGCCAGGAGACTACGTGTTAGTACTCTTACCAATACCAGGTGAACCCTCACAGGCCCGGTACAGTGACCCGTACAGAGTAGCAAAGCAACTCGGGGAAATGAACCATCTAATTGAGACCCCAGATTGGGGGAAAAAGCAAAGGCTGTGTCATGTCAACATGATAAAGCAATATCACAGCTGAGAAGGGGACAAACAAGTAGCCGCCATTGTCCCATTGTCACTGACCTGGCAGAGGAGGGTAGCAGTGGGGATGAATTAGAGGGAGACATGGGTGAGGCCACATTGAACCCCCTGCTACCCGGTTAACCAATACAGAAATACTATCCAAGTCCTTGTTCTCTCACCTAGGTGCAGAACAGCGAGCAGACCTGATGAGGCTTCTCACTGCATTTAAGGCTTGTGCAGAGACCAGCCAGGCTGCACCACCCTAGCCCTACATGATGTGGATGTGGGAGAGACCCCTCCCATAAGGCAATATCCCTACCATCTAGGCCCAGAGAAGCTGGCCCAAGTCCAGGGGGAAAATTAACTACATGCTCGAGCAGCAACTAATAGGGCCCAGCAACAGTAGCTGGAGCTCCCCAGTTGTACTTGTGCCCAAGCCGGGTGGCTCCACAAAGCTCTGCATTGACTCCAGAAAAGTTAATGCAGTGACCAGAGCTGAATCCTACCTGATACCCTGGCTGGAAGACTGCATAGATAGGCTGGGTAAAGCAGCCTATATCGCAAAGAGAGGTTTACTCAAGGGATACTGGCAGGTTCCCTTGGCAGCTCGCGTGAAGGAAATCTCCACCTTCGTGATTCCAGACGGGTTATACCAGTGATGGGTTACGCCCTTCAGACTCCAAAATGCCCTGGCTACCTTCCAAATGTTGATTAACCAGGTGTAGCGGGCTTGTCCAATTGCATCGTGTACCTGGGCGATCTCCTAGTGTACAGCAACACCTGGGAAAACCACGTAGAGTAACTGGAAGCCCTCTTCCAGAAAGTACAGTCAGCTAACCTAGTGGTCAATCTCGCAAAGAGTGAGTTCGCCAAGACTAAAGTGACTTATAAATAACATGTAGCATGTCAACAATAGATACTGCCCAGGGCTGCCAAGGTACAAGCTGTGTAGCCCAGTTCTCCATTCCCACCACAAAAAGGGGAATCATGAGTTTCTTGGGATGTGTGGGTTCTACTGCAAATTCGTCTCAAACTTTAGCACAGCTAACTCCCCGCTGACAGACCTACTTCAGAAAAAAGCAAAGGTAGTATGGACCGAGAAATGCCTGACAGCTTTCAAAAAGCTGAAAGCCATTTTAATAGGAGAGCCCGTGCTTGCCCCCCAGGCTTTAATGAGGCATTTAAAGTAGCCATTGATGCAAGTGACATCGGGGTAGGGGTTGTTCTCCTACAGGAGGACGAATCCAGAAGAGAGACCAATCGCTTACTTCTTTAAAAAACTCAACAAGCATTACAAATGGTACTCCACAGTAGAGATGGAGACCTTCAATTTATTATGGCCCTCCAGACACCTTGAAATATATGTCCGAAATGGGTACAGAGAGACCACAGCCTGTACCAACCACAATCCGTTAACTTTTGTGGAAAAGTTTAAGACCCAGAATTCCAGGTTATTCCGTTAGAGTTTGTTCCTCCAGCCATACCACTTAAAAATCACCCACATTCCTGGGAAATTAATGGATGCCCTGTCCAGAAGTTCGACGAGCCCAGTTAAAACCGGAAAAGATAAATTGACCATTGCTAAAAGAATGAATGTGTGTATGAGAGTGTTCTGTCGTTTATAACTTTTTCCCTTTTTTGTAATGAAATGGGAATGAACCTCATTCAATTCTGGGGAGGAGGGGAAGTGCAATGATCATGAAGGAAAATACACCGAATTGCGTCTGGAAATATTACTTTAGAAAAAGACCTGAGTTGTTAAAATATGCACACAAGCCACTGACTGGAATGCTGCAGGGTGATTCGCTAAGAGGTATTGGAACCCCACCCTGATGCCAGATAAGGTACTTTTGAAGATATCCAGAAACTAATTCAAAAACAGAATTACCTGGAAAAACTCAGCAGGTCTGGCAGCATCGGCGGAGAAGAACAAAGTTGACGTTTCGAGTCCTCATGACCCTTCAACAGAACTAAGTAAAAATAGGAGAGGGGTGAAATATAAGCTGGTTTAAAGTGGGGGGTGGGGGAGAGAAGTGGTGGGGGGGTGGTTGTAGGGACAAGCAAGCAGTGATAGGAGCAGATAATCAAAAGATGTCACAGACAAAAGAACAAAGAGATGTTGAAGGTGGTGATATTATCTAAAAGAATGTGCTAATTAAGAATGGATGGCAGGACACGCAAGGTACAGCTCTAGTGGGGGTGGGGTGAAATAAGACTAAAAGGGCATAAAAAGTATAGATTTAAAAATAATGGAAATAGGTGGGAAAAGAAAAATCTATATAAATTATTGGAAAAAACAAAAGGGAGGGGGGAAGAAACGGAAAGGGAGTGGGGATGGAGGAGGGACTTCAATATCTAAAGTTGTTGAACTCAATATTCAGTCCGGCAGGCTGTAAAGTGCCTAGTCGGAAGATGAGGTGCTGTTCCTCCAGTTTGCGTTGAGCTTCACTGGAATAATGCAGCAAGCCAAGGACAGACATGTGGGCAAGAGAGCAGGGTGGAGTGTTAAAATGGCAAGCGACAGGGAGGTCTGGGTCATTCTTGCGGACATACCGAAGGTGTTCTGCAAAGTGGTCGCCCAGTCTGCGTTTGGTCTCTCCAATATAGAGGAGACCGCATTGGGAGAAACGAATGCAGTAGACTAAGTTGGGGGAAATGCAAGTGAAATGCTGCTTCACTTGAAAGGAGTGTTTGGGCCCTTGGACGGTGAGGAGAGAGGAAGTGAAAGGGGCAGGTGTTGCATATTTTGCGTATGCATGGGGAGGTGCCGTAGGTGGAGGTTGAGGAGTAGGGGGTGATGGAAGAGTGGACCAGGGTGTCACGGAGGGAACGATCCCTACAGAATGCCGCCGGGGCGGGTGAAGGGAAGATGTGTTTGGTGGTGGCATCATGCTGGAGTTGGCAGAAATGGCGGTGGATGATCCTTTGAATGCGGAGGCTGGTGGGGTGATAAGTGAGGACAAGGGGGACCCTATCATGTTTCTGGGAGGGAGGAGAAGGCGTGAGGGCGGATGCGCGGGAAATGGGCCGGACACGGTTTTTATCCAGAAACTAATTGTTCCCTCTGGTAAAGACAATGGGACATAATGGGAGATGAGTACCATCTCATCAAGAAATCCTGAACAATGCCCAGACAGATTTGTGAATTCACTTCCCACTTGGAATATACAAAGGAGGTGATAAAAGTGAGTTGAAAAGCTGTTCCGGTGTCTGTCTGTTGGTGGGTATTCTGAGAGAGCAAGCGCTGGAAGTTTGACTCAGAAGTAACAGCCACACACAGTACCCCCTACAAATCACCATTTTGCAGGTATCCTGATCTCTCTCCCTCTCCTCCAAAGTCAACGCTACTGGGACCTCGAAACCAAATATTCATCTACTGGAGTCAACTACACTGAAACCTCGAAAGCGACTATTCGTCTACCAGAGTCAACTCGACTGGAATCTCGAAACCGACTGTTCATCTACTGGAGTCAACTCTACCAGAACCTTGAAATTGTCTATTCGCCTACTGAAGTCAATTCTACTGGAATCTCGAATCGCAATGACCACAATATACAATCACCTACTCCCCATGAGTCAAGGACTGTTAAGTATACCTTTTTTTAAATATATATAAGATATTCACTTGCTTCAAGCTAAATTCTTACTTATAACCTGTAAGACCATATATGCATGTGTTTTATCCTTTCTTGCCTTTAGTAGTTAATAAACTTACTCTTACCTTTCACTCAAGAAAGTCTGATCGAATTGTCTCGAATTCAAAGTTGGAACAATTGGGTCTGGGTAGGTATCCATGAAAGGGATCCTTTTTAGATGAAGTCTTGTTGCGGCCAACAGAGGGTGTGGTGCTGAATAAAGACAGGGTGCCAGTTCATCTCTCCTTACCTGGGGTGTGACAATTTGGGGGTGTCCCAGCCAGAAGGTGACAAATTGAGGGGTCTCGTCTGGATCAACAACTTTGGGGAACCTCACCTGGGGGTGGCTCATAACAGCTTAGAAATGGGTGACAAAGGCCATTTAACCCATCCTGGCTCATTGAGCCAGGAAGAATTCCACACTTTCTCACCAAACCATTCAACTGTTTCTTTAATGATTGTTTTTGCTTCCATTACCTTGCCTTGAAGTTACCTGTATGCTTCTCATGCTTTGTGTAGAAGAATTTGCTGATAGTCCGAAATTTGCCTTTTACAAGTTTGAAACAGTCCTGCCGTAATGGTTTAATTTAAAGTGCATTCTCATTTATCTTTTTCACTTACTATCTTATAATATTTAAAATCTCTGCTGCCCATTGCCCCAAGTCTCGTTCACCTATCATCCCTGTGCTTGATGATCTACATTAGTCCCAAATTCGGCAATACCTCAAATTTAAAATTCTCATCCTTGTATTCAAATCCCTCTATGCTCTTGCCAATCCCTATCTCTATAATCTCCTCCAGCCTTACAACCTTTTGAGAACTTTGTGTTCCTCCAATCCTGGCCTCTCGTGCCTTCACTCACCATTGGCGGCTGTGCCTTAAACCACATAGGCCCTACCCTGTCGAATTTATTCCTTAAATCTAACTCCTTCTCCTCCTTTAAGACCCTTCTTTGAACCTACCTCTTTGGTGAAGCTTTTGATTGCCTGCCCTCCTGTGGCTCAGCGTTTAATTTTGTCCAATTCCATCCCAGTGAAGTGCTTTGAGGGATTCTACAACCTTACAGGCATTATATGTAAATGTAATTTGTTGTTGTTTAAAGTAGGTACCTAGAACAGCCCAACAAATTGGAAAAGCCTCCACTATAGTCATCCAGGGCTTGGGGCTGAAATTGGAGGTAGACCCTTTGCATATGCAAATTGAGGGCCCAACACTTGTTAAAAGACTCCTTCCTGAAATTAGGCTGCTTTGAATGCAGCTGGCATGGAGCCACCTGCCACAAACAGGACAACTAGGTTCACATGCGGCCTAAGCAGTGGTTTTTAAAGGGATCACTTGAGGCTACCACTAAAATGGTAAGTCTTGCAAAAAATGCAAACCTGACTGTAGACCTAGGAGGAGAATGCTGAAGAGAATTGACAGGTCCTGCTCAGCTCCCTCTGATCACCATCCCCACATCCCCCCTTCAGGTCTGAGAGTTGCTGCCGGCATTGGAACTGCACAAAATTGATGTCTATTCACTGATGAGCTTCTTGGGGATGTGCAGCAAATATCTGCAACTTACTGATCTAAATGAAATGAGGCCCAAGGTCCAACTTCAATTTCAACCACCCCATTTGTTTGGCCTGCTGGTGAACTAGGCACAGGGAATGAAGAGTTAAGCCTGAGGTTCAGTTTCAATTCTCCAATTTCTCACCTTGCTCAAATACTTCTAACTTGCTGCAGCTTCCTGATTTAGTACTTTTGAAAGGTATATGCATAACAGTAAATCTTTAGACAGAATGTTACCCTTTCTCTGCTCCAGGGTCCAAGTCATCTGAAGGACCCAGGAAGAAGGCAGGGGGTTCACACATCACCTTGTAACAGTTGAGTGGCAACATTATGCAGCCCCAGGTCATAATGCTATGTGTGTGAGCTAGAGAATTAAGTTGAAAAGTAATGGGATAGATTAAATGTGTTGCTCAATGAAAGCTCTGACATAAAATGTTATATCTAAATTTCTCCTTTAATTCATTTTCAAGCTACAATTTGTACAATATGTCTACATTACTTGTAAAAGGTTTTAAAACTAAACAAGATTGCAGTCTATCAGTAATCTGCTTGAGAACAGTCCTTAGGATGTCCCTGATGTGGCCCATTGTTATGGTTCTTTTCAGACAGTCCCTGTGGCTGTCAAAAACAGCACCAACACAAACCATTTGCTCTGTATTTGACTAAATCCCTCATGTATGACTGCAGTGATGTTCAAAGTGGACTACTTTACATTCTCTTGCAGATGGTCACAGCACAATTATAGGAATTCATGAAGGTCTTTTGATTCTAGATTAACTTCTGTTGTGATAGTGGGGGTCAATTGGATAGCAATCCATTGCTCCTAGTGTAGAGAAAAACCTTGAGTTCATAGTCTCGGTCTGCTCACTGTGGTGCTTTCCTGTCAACTCCACTTATAGGAAATGTGAGTGTTTGGCACAAGTTGCAATGATATGCCATGTTCCAGTTGATGTACCCTAATCATCTTGGGAAGACTCTATAGCGAGAGGAAAGGAAGTTGAGTTACATTAGTTCTCCAACTCAATGCCTTCAGATGATCAAAATCACAATACATTTGAGATGTTATGCTCCTGTAGAACATGCTTGTGATGATTCAGAAAGTAAGTTAGGGTAGGAACAACAATAATAAATGTAGGATTCTTGCTGGAAGGTGACATCATGCGTCTGAACCTGCCCTTGCCTACATCTTCCACAGTTTCCTGTCAATTGCAATATCAGCTTCAACATGAGTGCCTGCTCCCACCTGTATTGACTTTCTCTCCCTGTGCCTGTTAGCATGTAACATGTGCGAAAATGTTAAAACACCCCAAACACTGGGCGGGATTTTCCCCTCCATGCACTAGTGCATTGGCGGGCGGGCAGGCAGCATTTCCTAATGGCTGCAATGGTGGGTTTTCACACTGTATTGTCCTGTAAACTGAAGCGCTTCTTTAGCGCTCCTCCCATTCTGGCTCCAACTCGCTAATGTCGTTCTGTGAGAGACTGTCTCTCCATTCTGGCCCAGAGGACTCTTCCCCCACCACCCCACCAACACCATTCCCCAGTCATGTGTCTAAGTGCAACCTTCCCCAGTCTCTCCCCGCCCCCAGTCAAGTCCTTGTCCTGCAGCCCCCTTCCCTTTCCTCTGTCTTGTATTCCCACCCCACCCCCAAGTCAAGCCCTCACCATGCAGCACATTGCAACCAACCCCTGCCTCACTGCTGGTCTGCTACATTGAGTCTTGCCTCCGAAAGCCCCCTGAAAGTGATGTGGTGCTGCCTGCAATGCCTGGCACGGAGTCCGAGATGCTGCAAGCACTGTACGATGCAAGGTAGGTGAACAAACCTCAAGTCATGGACGAAGTGCAGGTTGGCAGGTACACATTGCTTGTATGCAGCTGTGAAACACGCTGGTCTAATTAGATGCTGGGCATGGCCTATTGATCCAGCATGGGGAGCTAATTCCGGTGAGCTGCCTTGACAATGAACATTCATGAGCTTCAAATGCATTCAAATGACGTTCCCAACACAGCCTGGCAGGAAACATGTGCCACCATTGAGGTCTGGAGCAGACAATCACAACCTGTTATTGTGCAGATGGGAAACTGATTTTTTCGCTCCCATGATCTTTTCCGCTTCCACCCGCCATGAAGCTCACCGCGGGAGGGAGCAGATAATCCTGCCGCCATCCCTGTGGCAGCTCCATCTTGCTCCTCTGCAAGAGCAAGTAGATTGCATGCTGTTAGCTGAACTTTGAACTGTTGTGTGCAAGCTATTAGTTTGTCAAATCAGAATCAGATTCTACAAATTCCAGTGGAAGCACTCTGGAGCATGTAACTTGACCCGAGGTATAAGACAACTCCATCTTTTCAGCATCAACATGCATGTTTAGATCTATATTCGTCGTCTAAATTGACCCCTATTTTTGTGCTGATAAATGCATGTTTAGGGTTATACTAGGAGCCGGCCTCAATTTTACAGCTTGGAAATACAGATTTAGGGTCTCACTCGCTTTATAAGTCAGAGCATGGGATCAAGCAGGTGATATGGGCCGTGTTGCGAAGAAGAGGCATGGGAATTTAAGACATGCTCCCACAGAGCCAAACATGCATGGCGACCAATAAACAGTGATGGGCCCACTGGCAAAAAGAATGAAGTATAAAGCTGGTTTCAAGCTAAAAGTTGTAACATTTGCTAACTTTGTCAAATAACTGTACTGCAGTGAGGGAATTCATTGTTAGTGAAGACCTGGAGTGAGAATGGAAGAAGGAGGAATCCATCCTGAAGAAGATACCCAATACATGGAATGGATGTTTCCTTTTGTGGCTGAGTCCAGAACTAGGGGGCACTGTTTTAAAATTAGGGGTCGCCCTTATAGGACAGAGATAAAGGGAAATTTTTTCTCTAAGAGGGTTGTGTGACTTTGGAACTGTCTGCCTCAGATGGCAGTGGAAGTGGGATCACTGAATATTTTTAAGGCAGAGGTAGATAGATTTTTGTTAGGCAAGGAAATCAAAGATTATCATGGGTAGATGAGAATGTAGAACTCAAAACACAAACAGATCAGCTATGATCTTATTGAATGGCAGAGCAAGCTCGAGGGACTGAATGGCCTATTCCTGTTCCTATTTCGTATGTTCATATGTTCATAAATGTACCATGTGAACAGGGGCAAGACACTAGCTTGATCTTGAGAAGCATATATTGGAATAGGTCCTTGAAAATAGACAGAATGGCCACATTGCCACCAGAAATGCAATGCGTACATACGCACTTAAGTGAGCCAAATCTAACCCTAAGCTCAGCAAAGATTTCAGACCAAAACATAACACTGGTTGATGTAGCCACTTTATGGAATGAAATATCCAGTGTTATGGCAGGAGGCCCAAAACACTCAAGAGACTACCAAAAGATTTCAATGCCAAAATGACTATTTTCCAGTGATTCATAATCATTTAGCAGCAAAAACACGAGTAACCGTTATGTCACATCAGCAATGTGGATTAAACACCCAGCAATGAAATGTCCAGATCATTCAAAAAACGTAGAATATCCAATTCATTGGATGGGGAGGAAAATGATATCTTATGAAGGGATGATTATGAGACTGAAAACGGCCCATCTGATCCAGAGTGGGATCCTTATGATGGTGCCATAGTCAAAGTGACTTGAACTCTTTGCATCAGATGCCAAAGACAATAAACTTGATGGCTTTTAAAACGTTATGACCGTGGCTCAAATTATCCTTGTAGAATTATTTCATTAAATAAAACGTGACACATTAATTTAATCTGAGTTACCAGAGTCATATTTTTTCACATTTCAAAATGGCAACCGCCAACGCCAACACCAGTGGGTCACATTTTATACTCGGTATACAAATTGACCCCTATTTTTGGAATGATTTTTTGAAGCTTCGAAGGTTGACTTATACCCCGTGATTTAGAGTAAACGGTTCTTCAAAGCATTGCTAACTGTGGGACCATCTGTGAAAATTAGCTGCTGTGTTTACATATATTAAAAAAACAATGACTACATTTCGAAAGTAACTGATAGGCTGTGAAGCACATTTGAATCTCTTGAGAATATGTAAAGTGCTGTTTAATTTCAGATTTAGTAAATTTTCTGTGCAATGAGGGTGAGATAAAAGAGAAAGGTTATGTCCATGCTTTGCAAGCAATCTTCCTGAGAGCTCAATTTTGCATTTTTGTGAGACTTTCTAAGACAGTATAGCATTGAATATAACTATTTGTGAAAATATGAAGTTTTAAGATATTTTGCGCATTTTGGGATAACTGGCTTTCAAAAGTATATTGCCACATTCGAGACGGTCCAGAGATGAATGACAAAGTTACTTGTGGGAAGTACAACTTTAAGTTTTAAAGACTGACATAATTTATGGTTGATAGAGGCATTCTCCATGCCCTTTAATTGCAAAGGACGAATATAATGGCCCATATTTTCTGGGCAGAGATGAATGAGCGGTATTCGCTGCATGGACATCTGAAACAGAATGGCATCCTCTATAGGGGATTGTGACATGTGTGAACAGGACAAGTAAAAGCATATTTCTTCAACCAACCCTCATAGTGATATGCAGGGTGTGAAATAAATTTGCCCTGCTTTATGGGCATGGCGTCTGTGATTTGCACCATGTCCATGCCCATTCAGTTTGAAGTGGGTAAGGCACAAAATTGGTTTATCTACCTCATCCGCATAATTTCAGCAACATTACTTATGCCTCCAGAGGTGGTCTCTCCTCTAATTAACACTGTTGGTGCGCTCTACACACAGCAGGTGGTGCGCAGTACAGATAGCCTGTTTTGCTTAAAGGCAGGCTGTGTCTTAAAGAAAAGATGGAATAATATTGTTGCAATGGTAATTCTTGAAAACTAAACACCAGGACATGCAAAGGGATTATGCACTGATGGATGCGCCGCTGGATGCATTAGTGTTGCAGGAGGAGAAATACCATGGTTTGAGGAGACCCTCAAGGACCACCCTAGAAGGAAGTGGGAGCAGGTGGTGTGAAAGGTCAACTCCCATAGTCTGACTCTGAGTACCACAGTGGTAGCAGTGCCACAAGAGGTCTAATGACCTCATATTTGTGGTCAATATCAATTAATACATTTTCACATGAGGGCTGTTAACCAGCACACCACCAGCCATTCACAATGCTCAATGCATCACATCCCCAACACTCACCCAGCAGCACTCCCTGGCACTCAGGACTCATGGCCTAATATCCAATTACTCCACCTCAATATCATACATTTACCAATGCTGCCAGCCTCACCACCCACCACCCCCCCCACCCCCACCATTGCCTCCACCTACCTCCAACAATTCAGCTATAGCAGGCACATCACCCAAACACAGTGCCAGACAATTTTTGACATTCTCTCTCTTGCAGGGCCAGGTGGTACTTGGAAGGGAACATAGCAGAACCAAACGTGGACCAGGACACTTGCATCTTCTAACAATATAGAAGAGATTGTTCTCTGCATCATGGGACTAGCTGTAATGGGTCTGCAGCACCTGACATCACTGAGAACAATGAGGATGATGCCATCTTCCTGCCTTGTGCCTCTTCTCAGCTCCCAGCATACTCTCATGCTGCTCTCCGGTATGATGAGCAAGCTGCTGGTTGTACTTCTCACTCTATCCTCTTCCCTCACAGCAACCTTGCACCTTTGAGTTCTTGCTTTCAGACACCCAGGCCAGATTCTTCTGTTCTACGTGCAGGGGCGGGCCCCTCACACCGATGCGCGGTGACGTTGGGCGTGTGTGACACTGTCACTTGAGGGGACATGCCTGAGTAATTTTATTTTTTCTTTTTTGCAATGTTTTACTACTAAATTAATCTCCCTGAGGCAGCTTTGTGCCTCGGGGGGATTTCTGCACTCTTTCACACGTATACACGAAAGAGCGCGGGCCCCGATTCTCCCTCCTCCCCCCCGCCCGCACAGAGAGCGCTGAGTGCTTCCGGGTGTGTGTCACGCTGGGCAGGCCTTAATTGGCCCGACAACGCAAAATGGAGGCACGCAGTTGATCGCGGGTAGCGATCGGCTCCGCGCCCGCCCGCCCCGCTCCTGAACCGCCCGCCCAACGGGGGGAAAATTCTCCCCCCAGAAACTGCTGCCTGCCCAGCCACAGGAGCATCAGAAGGACAAAACAGTGCATCAGCAAATACTGACGACGAGGCTACACTTGATCTGAAACTTGCAGCCACTAGTTCACGCACTGGCACTGCATTCACCACGGAGGTTAGTATGGAGTTGGAATCAGCACTGGTGAGTCATTGCGCTTGAGTGGGCTGTATGTAGGCGAGAGGTCAAGGATGGGTTGTAAGCACTGGAGGGCGAAATGGCAGAGCTTTACTGCATATTCACATGAGGACCTCGAAGGGGCAGCTTATAGGAAAGCACTAAATAGGCATGAATGGCGAGGTACATGCCAAACCGTCACTTGCCACTGTTAAGGACCATGGAGGAATTTGGCTGCAACTTGGCAGAGGGTATTGTACATAACTTGCCCTCTTAGCAGCTTCTTGTCATGTTGGGGCAAAGGCACTGCAACTGCAGCTCCCATACCTATTGCAGCCATAAAGGTAAATGCTGGCAGGAGTGGGAAATGGCCCTTAATTTGTCTCTTAATTTGTTTAATTGACCACCTGTCTCCAGCCATTGGGTGGCTGCTCTGCTGAGAATAAACTGTAGTGGCGGGAAGATGTTGGGCTCCTCTCTCAATGCCTTCTGCTGCCATTTAATGATACCTCATGCCTTCTGGCCCATCTCAAGTGAACGGATATAATCTAGCCCAGTATCTCTGTAAACAAAGGCTTATAAAAGTGCATAAAGATTGGTTCCAGTTCTATCCTTCACCTCCTAGCTGCTTGGAATATAACATGCATTCTCCAATTTTGGTGACCTGATGTCACATTAACCGGTTATGTGAAGTCAAAATAGCGCTGCTTCATGGTTGCAGTGTCTCAACCAGGAAAGGCAAGTTAGAATATTTAATTCAATGAAAGATCATGTACTGAATGCAAAATAAAAGGAGAGAAAGAATGATGGGATTGAGAGAGAGGAATAAAATAGATAGGGGAGAATAGTAAAACAAATAAACTTCTTTATATATAATGTTTAATATCTGAAGGAACTTGACTTTGCACTTGTAAAAGTTAATATGAAGTGCCATCAGGTTGTTTTGCAGTAACGAAGACTTCTCACACTAAGTTAAAAAAAACTTTAAACTTGAAGGGACAAGGCTTGATATTTAGTGGGTAAACAACATAACTTTACACCCTTACATGTATTTCAATGCTGAGTCTATTGATGCGGTATAGGCGCAGTACAGCTTGTGGTGGAGCAGGGAAAATCAGGCAGCTTGTTCCAGATTTCCATGCATTGCGACACATGTGTGCAGATGCTAGAAGTTACTGTCCAACTTACACTGCAATAACAGTGAGCACAATTAGCCTCAACATTATTATTACTGCAATATCTGAGCCATTGTAGATTTAGCATTTTACTTAACCTGAATAAAGATGACAGAAGTAAAGCTTGTGATCACTAAGTGGAAATGCAAGACTAGATATTAAACATTTTTCATCTGAAAGAGTAATGGATACATTGGCCATTCCCATTAACAATTTTTTTTAACTTATTCAGTCACAAGATGCGACGAGGCCAGTATTTATTGCCCATGCCTAAATGTCCTTGAGAAGGTGGTGGTGAGCCACCTTCTTGAACCACTTCAGTTTATGTGGTGTAGGTACACCCACAGTGCTCTTAGGGAGGGAGTTCCAGGATTTTGACCCAGCGACAGTGGAGGAATGGTGATATATTTCCAAGTCAGGATGGTGAGTGGAGGGGAACTTCCAGGTGGTGGTGTTCCCATGCATTGGCAGCCCTTGACTTCTAGGTGGTAGAGATTGGGGGTTTGGAAGGTGCTGTCGAAGGAAATTAATGTTATGCTGATTGACTCCTTCAAAAAGAGCTGGATGAATATCTTAGTAAGTTCATTTCTATAGGTTATTATATGAGTATAGATGTTGGTGATCAAATGCTCTGTGGAACATTAATAGCCTTGCAGCTTAATTAGTTTCTAAGCCAGTACCTATATGTAATTAATTTGTTTCTCAGATGTATAATTTGTTCTGGTCTCGATCGCTATGTAAGTGTCAAATTGAAAAAGAATTTCAACACTACCTTTCGAGAAAGGGAATTCAACACAAGATGAAATGTGTATTGTTATCAGATCAGCAATTGCTCAGGAAAATGTCATCATTTTATGATAATCTATGAAACTCTTTGAATTCATAACTTAACAGTTTTGCACATACGTTATTAAAGCAAGACTTCATTATGGCTTATGGCCAAATATCTGGATACAAAATGCAGTAATACAAGACAATGTGAGAACTAATATATCCATTTGAGGATTGCAAGTAAGAATAGGACCAGGTTATATTTTTTCTTCAGCCTCTTGACTTTTGGATTATGCCCATTTAGCGACTAAAAGAATGGGCACCCACCCTCCTCGTAGACATCTATCAATTCCAGAGCTAGCTATTGGAGGCATGAAGATGGGCTGGTGGTGACTATTCCTGCAATTCCTGTTTATCTTTATTTGAGTAATGGGGTCTTCCTTGGCCAGGCTTTTAGAACGCAGGCTTTTGATCACAGTAGGGGAGTATAAAGAAGCAGGGCACTACAATAGGAAAAGGCAATAGGTTATTGTAGAGAATATATTAAAGGTTTTTGTATGGTTAAGCTATGGCTTGGGAAAAACAATGATAGGAATAACCATATGGTGTGAAAAGATATGAAGCCCCTTGGCCCTATCTGACACTCTGTTCAAAGAATAGGGATCATAAAATACTCTATGGTGTTGAATCCAGCAGGAAGTAGAAAATAGTTAAAAAAGGAGATTTAAATTTGATCAACAGGATCTTTGCAGATCTTCAAAACCAGGTGAATGAAAAGGCTTGGATAAGCCATTCTTGTGACGTACTGCTAGAAGTTCACTGCAAAGATGGATTCAGATGTGTTGCTAGGTGTGCACTATGTTGCATGAAATATTAACTGATGAAGGTTTTGAATCAAGAATTAATTATGTTAATTCTCAGACATAGTCCTGACTCTAGCTTTACAAATCTGTTGAAAGGATAAGGAAGGAATTATGCCAACAGTTCTCAGATTTCATACATCACCTGTCAACTACCACAGGAAACACAGCAAGCTGATTACATGTGGACAAAATGTAATTTTGCAGAGTTCCTGCAAAACCTTTCACCTGTTCAAGGAAGAGTATAGTTTGAAACATCTGTTTCAAAGGGCAAGAGCTGTGATTTGGTGTATGCTTTGATTTTTGATAATATAGTAGGATTTGTGGTATTTTTTATAAAACATTTACAATCTTGAGGATCTATCAAAATGCTTTATAAAAATAAAAATCTGTTTATGAAACAGCAAACAATCCTCTTGTCCTTAATGCACATACCCCCTCATTCCCGCCCCCCCTCACTCTTCATGCTAGTGTATGCCCCCCATTGGCCCCCATACCCCCATGCCAACCTATGACATTTCAATGCCCATTTACCCAGGCCCAATAAACCCTACAGTAACAAAAAACCCAGTCATTCAGTCATAATTTTCTTACAAAAAACTAATTTTACTACAGCCCTATAAAAGTGTCAATCAACCAGCCCTTTCAAGTATCAATAATAGAATCTGACAGTACTTGACACCTCTTTATTTTGTGGATATAAACATTGAGAAATTGAGAAATAGGTCTAAGAGAGAAACTGGCACCAACCTGCATCCTTATCCTGCACTGATGAAAATTGGAGATGCAAGGAATGGGGCAGAGAATCTTGGAATCAGGTCCCGTCCACCATTTTTAAAGGCAAAATCCAACCCGACATCCTTTCTCCCTCGACATCTGGCAAGACTGAAGAAACAATCCTCTGGAATGTGCTAGGTGTTGAACTTGTCCATAGGGCATTCTGCAGTACTGAAACACAACTTTGTGAGTAACAAAAGCAGTAAGGCATCGTCTCTACACTGCCAGTGGCATCTGGAGATAGCTTAATCTCATATTGAACTTCGTGAAGACTGCGGAGTCATGAAATGATGCTGATAGTTCCTGGATCATAGGAAGTGGACCCTTGTCTGGGATGATAGCTTTGCTGACCCCCTTAAGATTGATGCACAGTCTAAGTTTGCCATTTTTGCATCTTAAAATGACTAGGTTCATTATCCAGGGCGAAGAGTCAATTTGCTCAATGATACTATCTGATTAAAGTCGTTTCAACTCCTGTGATACTTCGGTATGGATTGCAAACAGCAACCATCTCAAATTTTTCAAAACTGGTGGAATTGATATGTCAATGCGAGGAGCATGGCAGTGCTCATTGATCTCCTCAAATCCAGTAAATAGGGAAACATGTTGTTGTGTTACTCTGTGTCATTGATCACGGTAGTGCTCTGGTGAGGTCTGCAAGTTTAAAGCCAAGCCTATCGAAAAGGTTTACCCCCATAAGGCCACATAGAATGTGAACCTGTCTAGGGTGATGTTTTTGTAATGTACGAGAGCTGTACTTGCTCCCAAAACTGAAGTAATCAAATCATCGTAAGCTCGAAGAGTATCTATCGTTGAACCCATTCAGAAGACTGCAGACCTGCAATGTGGGAGACTGGAGATGGTAAATTAGAGACTGAGGTAACTATAATCTGTAAAAGTGCATGATCTTTATTTGTATCCATTGTGTATGTGTGTGTATAAGTGAGACTGAGTGTGTGTGTGACGTTGGGCGGAATATTCCTTGCCCGCTGGCATCGGGTGTACTCAGTGGTGTGAGCACGCAATATGGCGAGAAGGTCAAAAATCAGCTTCATGATGTCGTGAAACCAGTTTGCAATTGTTCGCTCAGCCCGTTGATGGCTGCCTTTCCCGCCATTGGGCGTCGGGAACCTCTTTGTAATAAATCCGCATATCATTATAAAGCCTGCCGGCGGAATCATCCCCCTACGCTGGATTGTCCGTCCACATCGGCGTGATTGAATACCGATGTGTTTCCTAACAGCACATTTAAGTCGTGCACTTGGCAGGTTTCACTTTGAGGGGAAGTCGGAGGTGAGTGTGCAGTAATGTTGTGTAGTGCTTGCCTGGGTTACCTGTTGGACTTCAAGGTTGCAGCATGTTGCAAGCGTAGGGGCAAGGGCTGCCCTGCAGTTGAGGCAACTTGGGACTGGGGGCAAGGGCTGCCCTGCAATTGAAGGTAGTGCACAAGCACGTACAGGGTGAGGGGCAGGAAAGCGGCCACCTTGTATAAAGTGACCATTCCTCTGCAACTGAGACAGTTCAGACACAGCTGCATTGTCATGCATGAAGTTGGGCCTCTAGCTTATCTGTCCACTCAAGTAACATGGAAGTATGCAATTGCCACCAAGTGCTCCAGAGCTTTCCACCCCTTGGGCACAGACTGCAAAGTCATGAGCATTTTAGTGGACTGCAGAACAGTTGGATGACTGGGCACATTTTACAATCTCCTTGCTCAAGGTGGCCTGGAGCAGTCACTGGTGGAGGCGCTCACAGCCCCTTGTAATGCCAGCATCCCAGTTTGGACCAGTGTCTCCCATGGTTCAAGCTAACAGTGCAGCCTTAGAGTGCGGGTTAGAGACTGCCTGCCCCTGAGCTGAGAGCACAGGATGGGGTCCAATGGGCAAAGCTGCAGCCAATCAGTTAGGTGGAGTGGGGCGGAGATGGGTGGGTTTTCGGGCAGCCATGCAGGGCACTAATCTCTGGTCATCAAAGTGGTGGTCAGCACTCTCCAGGATGCATTAAGGGGCCTTCAGGCTTAACCAAGAGAGGTTCTTAGTACACCCATGTTAACCCATGCATCGCTCTCTTTCATCCTGCAGGATGAGTACAACAGGAGCATGGAGCCTGGTGAACCAGCTGTATGCCTCATGGCTTACAGGGAGTGGAGATGGTGGAAAATAGAGCAAAGGAGGCACCTGGCTGTGCAGAGGGAGGAGCAGCACCCTCAGGAAGAAGGGGCGGCTGGAGCTCCCACACACGATGCTGAAGAGCCACAGTGAGCCATCATTGGCCAGTGTCTAGCTTGACCCAGGGTCTATAGACCGCCTTTTATTCCTGCAGAAGACCAAGAAACAGTGTCGCTAAAGTCTGTGGATGTCTAGGGAACTGTTTGGTCACACCTGCCAGCTGCTGCAGGATTTGGTGCCATGGGGACATGGAGGGCATCCACTGCCAGTGGCTGTGAGAGTGACCGTGGCGCTCAATTTCTATGCCAGTGGCTCCTTTCAGGGCTCCACAGGTGACCTCAGTGGGATATCACAAGCCTTCACTCACAAATGCATCCATGAAGTCACAGATGCCACCTTCGCGAGGGCACACAACTTTGTGCATTTCACCCAGGGTCAGGAAAGCCAGGATGCAAGACCAATTCGATTTTCTCAGAGCTCAGGTTTCCCACAGGTTCATGATGCGATCGACTGCACTCACGTAGAGCTTAGATGTCCATCACCACAAGGTGTCAACTATGTCAATTGCAAGGGCTTCCATTCGCTGAATGTACAGCCAGTATGTGACCATTACAAGTGCATCCTACAGGTCTGTGCACGGTTTCCAGGGAGTGTGCATGACTATTACATTCTTAGTTGGCCTCAGATTCCTGATGTCTCCCAAGGTCCACAGAGGCTGCAGGGTTAGCTCCTAGGGGACAAGGGCTACTTGCAGAGGACATGGCTGATGACACCTGCGCGGCTGCCTCAGACTGCAGCAGAGCGACAGTATAACGAGGCTCATGCTGCAACTCGCACCTTGGTGGAACAAACCACCAGAATGTTGAAAATGAGGTTCTGCTGCCTGGATCGGTCTGGTAGAGCCCTGCAATATAGTCCACTGAGGGCGTCACACATCGTCATCGCTTGCAGCGCCCTTTACAACCTGGCGCTGGTATTTAGTGTATGGCAGTGGCCTGTGAAACAGAACACATCACCCAAGGCATGGTTGTCTGATGAGATGTTGCACTGCTAGATCCTCACTTGATAGAGCATCGCCGACCTTACCGTCAGCACTGGACTGGTCCAGATGGTCAGCTGGATGGCTCTGTTTTCAAAGTTCGTGAGGGTCTTGAATTCAGGCATTCCTCCACCAGCCTGCGACCTCTCCCTTTTGTTATGTGCCAGCTTGTCCTGCATGAACAGAGATGAAGAGAGTGTAAGCAGTATGCCTGCCAGGCCAGATGGTAAGTATGCCTGGCATGTGTGGGTGGTGAGTGGTCCCATGGACGAGATAAGGACAATGAAGGTGTGTGTGAGAGCGTAAATGGTGATGTCTCTTGAACTGGCAATGGGTGAGGACTCTTTGGATGTTTGATGGGTTTGTGAGTTTGTGAGTTCAGAGTGATGAGAAGAGTGATTTACCCTGGCGGAACGGACATCATTCATCCTCTTGTGGCACTGGGTGGCTGCCCTCTTTTGCAGGGTGTTGGCACTGACCACTGCCTTCCAAGTCGGATTAGTGATGTTGCTGCCCATCCTGCATCTAGAGTGAGGGTAGAGGACATCACGGTGGGCCTCCACAGCATCCAAAATGCCCTGGAGGGATGCGTCATTGAACCTGGGGCTGCAGACTTCTTGCCTTTCGTGGCCATGTCTACTGTGCAGCAGTCGTGGGCTGGAAGCACTGAGAGGTGCGCACACGGCTACACTTTAAGTATGGCGCCTGTGTGATGAAATGGCAAGGTGATGGCGTGGTGGGTGAATGGGAGCCTGCTGGTCATGGAAACAGCATATTTCCTGGGAATGCATAATTAATGTGGTGGGTTTGGGTTGAAACAGCATGAGATGCCGCCATTGTGGCCAATGGATAAAATTATATTTTTCCCACCCACCACCGCACTTGGTGCAAATCTGGGATGATTCTGCCCATTTTGTTTAATTCAGGGCAGGTGTGTGAGAATAAATAACCTTCTTTACTTTAAATTTACCAAAACTTGCTGCTGAATTATTTAATTGGAATGTGCACTCCAAGGATAAGAAAAGACACACCTCTTTCCATTCAAAACATACTGATTTCCAACAGTAAGAAAGCAAATTCATTCTGTCCATGACAATACCAATTTTTAAACTGCACACTGCATTTAATGTAATGTAAACATCAGAATGATAAACAGTGAAAGGAAAGCATCAAAGAATTAGGTTGAAAATGCTTTCAAATCAGTTTTTATGCAAATGTAAACAGTGTAGCCTCAATAGCGCTTCCATTTTTAAAAAGTAGCAAATGTAAATGGGCTAGTAATTAGTCAAATTTTCATGGATTATTTTTCATGCGTCTTTTCATAAATTTCCATGGATCATTTATGGACTATTTTACTTCTCATTTTCCTACATTCAGTGACTCTTGTTTGATGACATTTTCACCTGTACTAACAGCTATTTGATACCTCGCTCAAGAAGCCAGCAGTTGAGTGTGTGCCTAGGTGGAGTCAGTAGGTCAGTCAGCTATAAAGGGCATCGTAAGAAAGCCTGAACCTGTTCTCACCTAACTTCCACACACACATATAGTTTGCAGAAGAAGTCTCTGATAGTGATCAGGAGTAGAAAATGTGACAACATTTCCATCTTCCTAATCTGGTGGCATTGAGAAAATTGTAATATGCCACTGCTGGTGAGGTCACCTACCTCAGTACAGACCAGTGTCAAACGTGGGATCTTTCTAAATTTAAAAGCAGAAAATTCTGGGAAGGCTCAGCAGATCAGGCAGCATCTGTGGAGAGAGAAACAGAGTTAATGGTCTGGATTTTCATCTTTGATGCAGGTAGTGGGAATTGGGACATTTTCTGAATTGGCCTGCCTGCCTCGGGATAAAGTGTCAGCAAAGACGGGATTTTTGTTCTGGGGGTGGGGGGTTGAGGGTATGGTTGCGGGGGCGGTGATGTGGGAGTGGGTGTTCACAGGAATCAGGCCCACAGCCCCAGAAAGTGTTTGTAGGCAGTCACAGGGGCTGCTGAGCGCTGAGGCGGGCTGTTTAAAAGGACCACCTTGGTGCTCTGGGCCTTTATCCAGTTATAATAAAAACAGTAAGGCTCTCTAGCCCTCACCCCCCCATGCCCTCTTACTCCCACATGCTCTCCATGCCCTGTCCATGCCACCTCAAGCCCCACACCCATCCCTCATGGCCCCTTGTACCCCCATGCCAACCTATGTCCCCCACCCACCTCAACCAAACCTCATCATTGGCTGAGGGGCCTGACATCCATTAGACTGCTGAAACAGCTGTGTTCCAGGGAAAACATTGCTTGATTGACAGGTCTAGCTCTCTGATGTATTATTTCAATTGCACAATGTTTATTTAGAGATGCAAGTGCTTGCAGTTTCTGCTATTGATACTTTAAAGGGTTTGGATGATTGGCATTTTAATTGGGCTGTAGTGAAAACAATATTTTTAACGTGGCAAGTTATGAATGAATGACTGTTCTTTAAAAGCTTTTTTAAACAAATCCGGTTGTCACTATAGGGTTCATTGGTTCTATATAGAGTGAATTGGCATGGAAGTGCCATAGCTTGGCATTGAGGGGCCATGGACGGTAAGTGGCAGCCATAGGTTGGCTTGGGGTGCATGAGGGGCTATGGGGGTGGGTGGGGGTGGGGCATAGGTTGGCATGAGGAGGTGTGGGTAAGACAATTTGAACTTACAATTCAAAAGGTTCTCTCATCCAGACTATGGCTCACAACACCTCTAAGGCGGAGCTAGTCAGGTCAGGAGTGCAGTGTACGGGGTCATGACCCAAGTCAGATTGCACCCTTATCCTGCAGTGTTGAAAACCAGAAACCCTGGGAATGGGGTTGGGAATCCTTGAGCCGAGTCCCAGCTGCCATTTTCACACCTCCATGGGGCAGATTTTCTGCCTTCCGGGCGGGCGGACCCGACCCAATCTCCAGTGGGCGGGGAGCCGATCCCCACCAGAGAAGCGGGCCCCACTGCCATTTTAAGTGGGCGGGCCAATTAAGGCCCGACCAGCGTGACGTCCGGTGGAAAGCACTATGCGCTTCCTATGCGGGTGGGGGGGGGATTCCCCAAATGCGAGAGTGCACTCTTTCACGCATGAGCACGAAAGAACGCACATCTCCCTGAGGCTAAGTGCTGCCTCAGGGAGATCACTGACATTTGTGAAAACATTAAAAATAGAAAAAAAAAATCCTTAACATGTCCCCCTCATGTGACAATGTCACATGAGATGGGACATGTTCATAAATTTCACTAAAACTTTATTAAACTTTTTAATCCCTACATGAAACCTCATCCCACCGGTGGAAGAGGTTTCATGTTTTTTCTATTCCCCGCTGGGGCTCCTGGCCTGCCCGCCAACTTTAAGGTTGGATGGGCAGGTCCTTTAATTGTTTTAATGATCTTGTCAATGGCCTCAATTGGCCATCAACAGGTCGGCGAGCGGACAGCTGATCGCACTGTGCCCCTGCCTTCCTGAAGATTTAAATGGGGTGGGATGATGTCAGACGTCATCCCGTGTCATTTTACGCATTGGCGAGTGGGCCCTGCCCCCTGCTCGCCGATGGCAAAATTCAGCCCACGGAGTATCTCCGACTCCCTGAAAATCCAGCCCAATGTTTCAGCTTGATGACCTTTCAGAAAGTTTATTATCCTTACACATTCATCACTGTTCTGATAAAAGGCCGTTGACCTGAAATGTTAACTTTTTTCCTTCCTTCACAGATGCCACCTGGCCTGATGTGTGTTTCCAGAATTTTCTGTTTTTATTTCAGATTTCCAGCATCCAAGGTACTTTACTTTTGTTTTACTGGGATCTTGCTGATATGTACAATGCATCATGGAGTATATTTACTTGCTAAGCCATCAAGGCTACTGTTCTGCAGTAATAAATAGAAATAGCAAGTTGCAGGATTTAAGTACAAACAGAATACAACAGTGAATGCTGAAGAGTATGGGATTGGAATCTAATAATTGAGTCGGAATTTTTGTAGTAGTATTTCAGTGTAACTGACACATAACTGACAGTTTGTCTATATTTGAAACTATTTTATGTACTTTTTATTTGCCAAACCCAGGGGGAACTGAGCATTGAAATTCAGGAGATAACTTTCGAATCTGATTTGTAACCCAGTGACAAAGAGATAGTACTGCTTTACCAGAACTTAAACACAGTACAGTGCTTTAGGCGATAGTGTATAATGCCGACTTAATAAGAACATTGGCTCCTGTCTCAGGCTTTGATGTATTTCACAATTCTACTTTAGGCTGTTCAATATAGGATAGAAGTCTCCAGAATGCAGGATTTTGCCAAAACTCCCTTTCTGATGTAAGTTAGTGTGTGTCCAATTATACATTTATAACTTTGAACATTTAAGACCTTTTTCTCGGTACCAGTTGACAATTGCGACTTCACTTTTGGCTTTAAGGAGAGGGCAGTATTTGCAATGTTTACCCAATTAATGAGCAGGGTGTTTGATTATGATCTAATGGGTTGAGGGTTAAAACCACATTTCAAGGATTTTCAGCTGATGGCTAACAGACCTGCTCATATTTAGCTGTTTCTTTTAAAATGACTTTCACCACTAGGAAGGCAAACAATATTGCATTGGAGGATATTTAAAGATATTAAGCTGACTAAATTTTGTCAAATTTTAACTATTTCTGGTCCCACTTTAAAAGAAAGAGAATTTGATTCCAGTACTTCTAAAAGCTTCTCTTGTTTTATTTTTTGTGGAATAGTGCAATTCTTTTTGTCTGTATGCATATATGTGTGTGTACTTTCCATTCAGAGGCAAACACATAGTTCTGATGAAAAGTCATTGACTTGAAACGTTAACTCTGTTTCTCTCTCCACAGACCTAGCATTTTCTGTTTTAACTTCAGATTTCCAGCAGTATTTTACTTTTGATATTATACTCACATGTGTGTGGGATCAAAGGAAATAAATGCAAATGTTGAAATTTGGAAATAAAAATGAAATGCTGGGAGCAGATAGTGAGGCAGTGAGCATTTGGGAAGAGGGAGAGTGGGGAGGGCAATGTCCATGGGCCAACAGCGACCCTCAGGTGAGCTGTGGAACTGGGAGCCACATTCCTGTTTCTTGTGGTTGCACACAAGGCTAAGTTAGATTTCAACATTGTACCTTTTCGCTGGTGATCATATTAAACGCTTGAAAATCTCAGAAGGGCATGCGGAGCTCAGTGTGAACAAAGTCTGCTGAGGAATCTGTAAAGAGACATTCTCCCCCTCATTAAAATATGCAAGAAGCCTAATGCCTGTTTCAGATGGCCACCAGAAACATCTAGAAAGCCACCTTTACCAATATGGCAGAACTCATAACACAGACTTTTGAAAAAATGGGCACAAAAAGGACCAATTTAATGCCCGTGGAGTCTAATACTCAGTCCAGAGGATGAGCTATGGAACATATTAAATGAATTTAACTATGCAAAAACTTAAGAAAGGCTAGATTGAGAAAAGGCCACTCAGCCTTGATTCCATGTATGTTTTCTTTAATCATGCACTCTCCCACTAGTCGGATTGCCCCTCTGTCCATATTGATTCCCTACTTTAAACAGAATAGTAGGATGTGTGGAAAACTTTAAGGGATGATTTAGTAAGATATTTGAGAAAATAGGTAATTGAGATGTATTAATTTTTTGAGGACATTCAGGTGGACTGCAGAGTTTTTCCAATCCTGTACTTTTCTACATGCCTACTTTTTCCTTTATCTACTTCAATCTGTAAAAAACTCAAGTTAAACCAATACCCCTGTAAACTTCAATCTCCCTTCTCAATAGATATAAATTCAGCTCCATTTAATTGGTCAACTGGTTCTAAATAAACTGCTTTATATAAAAACCTGTATCATTATTATCATTCTCCAGTGGGGTAAAAAGATTTTTTAATCTCTAACTTTGCTCAAGGCTTATTAATTTTCCGTTTCTTTTCTAAGTTGAATAGTTGCTTTAAAACTAAAAACTTTAACCTTATCTATGCCTTTCATCATTTAAAAAAAACTGTAACATGGGCCAATTCTTAACTCCCAAAAATTGATGTGTTGCAGTCGTGTCATTGGTTAAAATGCAAAAAATCTGGAACAGGAAATGAACACATTTTGATCTCGTTCACTTTCACTTCTAACAGAGGCAGGATGAGGGCTGAGTGACCAATATGCTCATGGGTCGAAGGTTGGTTATTTAAAAAGAAAGACTTGCATTTGTATATGATTTTTATTTCTTCATGGGATGTGGGCTTCGCTGGCTAGGTCAGCATTTATTGCCCTTCCCTAATTGCCCTTGAGAAGGTGGTAGTGATCCACCTTCCTGAACCGCTGCAGTTCCTATGGTGTATGTACACCTACAGTGCTATTAGGGAGGGAGTTCCAGGATTTTGACCCAGCGACAGTGAAGGAACGACGATATATTTCCAAGTTAGGATGCTGTTTGGCTTGAAGTTGGTGGTGTGCCCCTGTATCTACTGCCCTTGTCCTTCTAGGTGGTAGAGATCGTAGGTTTGGAAGGTGCTGTCAAAGGAGCCTGGGTGAATTACTGTAGTGCATCTTGTAGATGTACGCATTGCTGGCACTCTGCATTGGTGGTGGAGGGAGAGAATGTTTAAGGTAGCCGATGGGGTGCAAGTCAAACTTTGTCCTGGATGGTGTCAAGCTTCTTGAGTGTTGGTGGAGCTGCACTCATCCAGGCAAGTGGAGACAATTCCATCAAACTCCTGACTTGTGCCTTGTAGATGGTGGAGAGGCTTTAGGGAGTCAGGGGGTGAGTTATTCACCACAGAATTGCCAGCCTCTGACCTACTCTTGTAGCCACAGTATTTATATGGCTGTCCACTTCAGTTTCTGGTCAATGGTAACCCCCAGGATGTTTATAGTGGGAGATTCAGTGATGATAATGCCACTGAATATCAAGGGGAGATGGTTAGATTCTCTCTTATTGGAGATGGCCATTTCCTGGCACTTGTGTAGCACTTATCATCCTAGGTCTCACTGCCGATGGATACTGACTGCTTCAGTATCTGTGGAGTCGTGAATGTTGCTGAACATTGTGCAATCATCAGTGAAGATCCCCACTTCTGACCTTAGGATGGAAGGAAGGTCATTGATGAAGCAGCTGAAGATTCTTGGGCCATGGACATTACCCTGAGGAGCTCCTACAGCAGTGTCTCATGACTAAGATAATTGACCTCCAACAACCACAACCATCTTCCTGTGTGCTAGGTATGATTCCAACCAGTGGAAAGTTTCCCCCCAAGATTCCCATTGACTTCACTTTTGCAAGAGCTTGATGCTGTACGTGGTTAAATGCTGCCGTGTCGTCAGCAGTGTCGCTCTCACCTCACCTTGGGAGTTCAGCTCTTTTGTCCATGTTTGGACCAAAGCCTTAATGAGGTCAGGAGCTGAGTGGCCATGGCAGAACCTAAACTGTGCATCAGTGAGCAGGTTATTGCTGGGTGAGTGCCACTTGATAACACTGTTGACAACAGCTTCCATCACTTTACTGATGATTAAGAGTAGACTGATAAAGTGGTAATTTGTTGTGTTGGATTTGTCCTGTTTTTTGTGGACAGGACAGACCTGAGGAATTTTCCACATTGCCAGGTTGATGCCAGTATTGTACAGTTTGGAACAGTTTGCTAGGAGTGCGGCAAGTTCTGATGTTCTGAAGCACAAGTCCACCACCACTGGTCTGATCCATTGGCTGAAGGATCACTTAGCTCTATCACATGCTGCTTAGGCTGCTTGGCATGCATGTAGTCTTGTGTTGCAACTTCACCAGGCTCACATCACTTTTTTAGGTATGCCTGATGCTGCTACTGACATGCCTCCCTGCACTCTTCATTGAACCAGCTTTTCATAACCACTGGAAATCTCAAAGCGCTTTACAGCCAATGAAGCCCTTTTTGAAGTGTAGTTATATTTGTAATGTAGGAAACGCGGCAGCCAATTTGCCCTTAGCAAACTCCCGATAATATGATAATGACCAGGTAATCTGCTTTTTTGTGATGTTGAATACGGGATAAACATTGGCTAGGACATTGGAGATAACTCCTCTAGTCTTCTGCAAAATAGTGCCATGGGATCTTTTGCATCCATCCGAGTAGGCATATGGGGCTTCAGTTTAACGTCTCAAGTGAAATACAGCACCCCTGACAATGCAGTGCTCCCTCACTACTGCACTGGAGTGTCATCCTTGATCTTTGTGCTCAAGTTCCTTGAGTGTGACTTGAATCCAGAACCTTGTGATTCAGAGATGAGAGTGCTACCAACTGAGCCAAAAAATAATGAAGCTGATTGCCTTCATTTTAACAGTCATTCTATTTTTAACTACAGGTAGTCTTGTTTCCTGGGCCTTGTGAAACCTGGTAGCCTAAACGAGGAAGCACAGGCTGAATCCATGAAGTAAGTGCTTTTACATCACTGCTGGTGACCAAAAGGAGCTGGTGTACTTCCTCCAGACCCAAAAAGCAATCCAGAAACCACCAAACCCCATCCCACCAACCCAGTTATCTGTCTGTTTCCACCCTGACATCTGCTACCCCTGACTGCTATTAGACTCCCTAACAACCATCTGAACTTCCCAAAATACAATGGGACCCTTCCCCACGATCAGGGCCCTCAAGGATCTCCATGGGATCCTTCCCTATGACTGTGACCCAAAGATCACCATGGGACCCCTCTCCCCAGAATCTGAGCCCACTCCATCATCTGGACATTCCCGCCCCATGTAATTGGGCCCCACATCCCACAAGATCTCTCACCCATGCCCCACCTGCCTGCTCTCAGGCTTCCTGCCCAAAAGACCTTCAGGCTGCCAATCAGATTGCCTGTGGGCAGAAACTGTACTGTAGGAGCCATTCTTCTGAGTTTCCCAACCTCACAGCAGCACCCCAGCACATCTTGACTCCAGAATAAAATCTAGGCCCATGTCTCTCTTCAATTATTGTTTCTCCAGTGAAAATGCATTCAATTGATTGAGCCTGTTGTCATAGCTTAACCATTACCCGCTATAGCAAAGAACTGTGCCCTCCTATAGCATTCCTGCTGTTTCATGAGATTGTGTGCTTGAGTGTGATACCAATTCAGTTCAGTTTAAAGTTTCCTTATCTAGTGGCCCATGAGGCAACTCATTGTTGTCTGTTCAGAGTAAAATGTTTGATGCCACTATAAGTTGTCTTGATTGCCCTACAATAGGTCATTCTTTGTCTTTTTCATCTTCTCTTCCCACCAGGTTGAATCTAATGTAAGACATACCTCTATAGCATAATGACTTGACCAAACCAGCATAACTGTCTCTGTCTGATTACAGAGCGCATAATCGCTGGGGCTTGAATGGAAAAATCCAAGCTGGCAAACTAGTGAATAAGTGTTGTACCCTTAGAAGTGATGTCCTTTGGATGAAATTTAAGGTGATATGCTGTCTACCAGTTCAGGTGGATGTTAAAGATCCAATGTTATTGTTTAAAGAAAAGTAGTTAATTCTTTTTGTGTTTTAGAAATATTTCTCCTGTCAGTGTTGGCTGTTTGTGGGTTTTGCTGGTTTAAAATGGTGGTTGTATATTGTTAAATAACTGTAACTTCCCTCCAAAAATGATTTAGTTACGAAACTTCTCTTAAGATATTTTGATATATTTATTTTATTTTAAATGAAAGAAGGAAAAACAGTTTGCATTTGATGGAGGTAAGTGGAGGACATTACTATTTACCTCAGAACAAACCAGTTCTTTGCAGATAATTGAATAAATAATATTTGTGGAAAAGGCACATCATAATTATCTTGTTGAAGGAGAAATATGTGAGGATTAAGGATTCCACTAATCCCAACTAAAGTATCGTTGAAAAAAGAAACACACTATTGAAGCTTTTTGTCTTGCACTCATCAGGACAGTTATGCAAGGTAAACCAACAGTAAGGGGAACAACAATTTATACTGCATGGAAGAGATTGCTGATTGGTTGGCAAGTAAACTCTTACTGGTAGAGGCATTGCCATGGAGAATGCAGCAGAGAACAGTTAACTGTTAACTGCTAAGCTTTGTTTTCAAATTCAAACCAGGGCAGATAGACTCTGATTGGTCAAGGCATAGCCATGGAGAATGAACCAGGGAATGGTGGTTCCCCCTAGCTTTTGTTTAGTTGGAAAAGGCATAATTTATGGACATGCTCCTTCTGTCTGCAAAGGACAGGGCCCTGTGTATGAACATATGTGGCTTCAAGCGTGTGTGAATGAGCCACAATGCGAGCCTGACTGTTAATCTTAAATTGGTTTTCAGTGTAATTCTTAGAACAATCTGGGTTGTTTAGCAAATGTTGTCCAATTGCGGAATCACATCTAATGTTGGACACGATGGGTGGAATCGTCCCGTCCTGTTGACAGCGGGTGTCAAGGGCGGGGGTGGAGAATTCGGTGTGAAGGGCAGAAACTAGTTTCACGCCGGTGTGAAATCACAGTGGGATCATCCGATGGTGTCCAGCGGACCGCGAATTCTGTTAGAGGCCAGCGTGAACATGATTTGCATCCCGCTAATGGGATGCAAAGTAAGGCCCGACCAGAATCGTATCCCCCACGCCTGATTTACCATTACACCGGTGAGATAACATGTCAGCCCAGAACGCGTTTGGACAAGTGCGACGTGCAGAAGTTGGGACTTACCTTTAAGGCCTTGCTCAGATCGTGAACATCCGAGGAGAAGAAGGTGCTGGAGCCCTACAGTTACAGGACCCTGGAGGAACACGTGCATCGTTTGCTGGGTGGATCCTCACTCACATGCCTCTGCTGCGAAGCAGCTCACGGAAGGTGGGAGGTCTCCATTGATGTCTGGGGTTTGCTTTGGAACATCACAGTCTTGGCCATGAGCTGCTATGGGCAATCGGCGAAGGGGGTCGGGGAGAAGAAGGTCTGGGGTGAGTGGGAGAGGAAGGTATACCGGGGAGGGGTGAGGTTGGGAGTGGGGGATGAAGGAATCGGGGGGGGGGATGTGGTTGGGAGCGAGGACGAAGGTGTTGTGAGGGGTGGGTGGGATGAGGTTTGGAGTGGGGTGCCGAAGGCATCCGGTGGGGGTGGGAGGAGGGAGTTTGGAGAAGGAAAGGTGCTCGGTAGGGGGGAGAGCGGAAAGGGGAGGAGAGACTTCAGAGAGGGGGAGGTGTCCGGGAGGAGGAGGGAGTAAGGGCGGAGGAAGGAGTAAGGGTGGAGGAGGGTGTGGGGGGGTGGGGTGCCCAGGCGAATGTGCAAGAGAGGGGTCTGCGGAGTCAGTGACTGCATCCTGGGGAGTGAACTGAGGGTGGGCATGTTAGGATGGAATGGTCAGTGTGAAATGGGGCAGAGGGAGCCAGTAGGTTGGTAGGATCAGGGTGCATCGGTAACAGTAGAAGGCATGGCAAGGGTAGTTGGTGGGGAAATAGAGGCAGACATGGACCCTGGGGGTCAGAAGGATGAGGTCAGGGAGGTCAATGTAGACAGGGTGGGATTCCCCTGGAGGTAGGGAATGTGCACATTCACCTGGACATCCTGGAATGACAAGGATTCGGGTTGGTAAGTGACGGAAGTGAAGTCCCCGTAAGTGGGAGGGTGGAAGGTGATGCCAGTGGGGGTCCCACGGTGACTGGGAAAGGACACGGGTAACTGGGGGAGAGGAAAGGACAGGGAACAAATCAGGAACATTACCACGACCATGTTTGTCTAATTGAAAGTGAGTGGAGCCTCGTGTTGGATGGGCACAGGTGCTGCATGGAAGTGTGATCAGTGGGTGGGTGGAGATGCAGCTCAGATGGACAACTGAAAGAGAACCCTAGCAGGCAGTATTAAAAATGCTCGGGACAGTGAGATTAGTGAGATAGATGGATGAAGGCTCCACGTGTGTGGGAGAATGCTTGCATGAGGCTCCGAAAGGCCCTGCCCCACAGACACTTCTCCCTCCAGAATCACTCATGGTCCAGCTGCATGCAGCTGAACTGCTAGTGGGCAGAGTGGGGGGATGGAGGGGGAGGACACAAGAAGCCTGTCAATGAAGCTGAAAGACAACATTACACATTATTCAGTGAATGAGAATATATTTTCAGATTATAAAGTGACAAAATATGTTCAGCCGTGCAACCATGTGTGATCAGAATTTCTTAGCTTTTCTAGGCCTACCACTTCCTCTAGGTGCTACCCTGACATCCACAGCAGGCATGAAGACAGCCTGTGCTGTGGTTGGCCCTGTTGCCTCTGATGACTTTGGCATGCGTCTTCTGCAGAGCTGAGGCCTTAAGGGTCCCAGCTTGCTTTGGCTGTCCTCCTGTGGGCCAGCTGCTCCCTCTGTGGTGACAGAGGACGAAGTTGAGGGGGGTCACAGGCATAGGGGACTCAGAGGGATGGGCAGTCTCTGAGATTCCTGAGTGGATGACCCAGGAGTGTCCAGCTGCTACTCCTCTTCCCTTCAGGTGCCTGAGGGCCCGGCCTGACTCCTTGAGAGGAAAGAGCACCTGGAGGGATGTTGAGGTTCCACAGTTCCCATTCGCATTGCCACTGTAGGAACTCACCCATGGATACTGCTATGGAGTGCAAGTCTGCTGGACCAGGGTGTCCATGGTGTCTATCATCCTTCCCATGGAGACCTCCATACATGCACATGTGAGCACCACTTCATCAGAGAGCAGGAAGGCGCACTCCTCTGACTCGCATGCCACTCTATTGAGGGCTTCCAAGCTGACCCTGCTCTAGATCTAGGACCCACTGAGGTTTGTGTCTCTGTGCTGGTGCAGGATGTGGGTAAGCACTGTGATGTGTCTTCCAGGCTGCTTATTTCCAGCTCTGCAATGGGGGAGGTGTCCTCTCGGCTGGAGGTGAGGACGTGGATGGAGCTGAGGGACTGGATGGCTGAGGGTGTCGGTCGCTTGGTAGAGCTCCCTGTGAACCAACGTAGAGATAATCAGTGCATGGCAGCAGAGTCAAAAACAGGAGAGAGAGCACTCACAGTTGCGTTGAGAGAGGGATGATCCTCAGGAGCCTGACAAGGGTGTTCACTGCCAACCTCACCGTCGCCGCAGGCACGGTCCACGTCCTCACCAGTCAGCATGATGGCACTCTCCTCAAAGTGAGCGAGGGGCCTCAAATGGTTCATTCCACCCTTGGTCTGGGACCTCTCCCTGCTGTTGTGAGCCAGCTTCTCCTGCGTGAAAACAGATGGTGAGAGTGTGAGCAGGACACATGGCTGCATGGAATGTTTGTGTAGTGAGCGGAGCCATGGATGGGATGAGGATGAGAGCTCGAGAGGATATGAGCCTGATGGATTGTGAGGGTGTGTGTGAGAGTTAGTGGTGTCGTCTGTTGAGGCGTGAGATCCCTGCAGACGTGCGATGGGTTTGTGAGTGCGTGAGTTGAGAGTGATAAGGTGGTTGACTTACCCTGGCGGAATGGATGAGGGCATTCATCCTATTGCTGCATTGGATGGCTGACCTCCTCTGTGCTCCGCTGGCGCTGACTGCCGCTGCCACTGCCAGCCAGGCGAGATTGGTGGCTCTGATGGACCTGCTGTGGCCAGAGCAGGGGGTAGAGGGCATTGTGGTGGCTTTCCGCTGTGTCCAGCAGGTGCCCCAGAAAGATGTCTCTAAATTTGGGGGCTGCCCCCTTCCTGGCTTTCAGGACCATCTGTCGCCTGGAGCAGCCCTGGGCTGTAGACATGAAGCCGGCTGCGCTCTGGTGCTTGCGCTCCCAGAGCAAGGAAGCACTGAGGTTATGGTGAGGCAGGCAAATCCAAGCTCACCCGCCAGCGATCCGGCGTGTTTCCTGTAAATGCATTATTAATGAGGTGGGAAGGGCTGGGAAGTGGCTGATACGGTGTGAAAACCGCCATTGCGGTCAGTGGGATAAACGTCTTTTTTCATGCCCGCTGCCGCACTTAGTGCAAATCTTGGACGATTCCGCCCTGTGTTTTGAGTTTTGCAAGCATGGGCTTGTTGGGTACAGTCTGTTGCGAACAGCCAAAATTCATTCACAACACAAGATTTTGGTTTTTATCATGATTTTACAAAGTTTGGAGCAGCTGTCCTCAGGTTATTGCCAAAAGGGAAAGGGAATGCAATCAAAGGCTGGGGGATGGGGGGAGCAGTGGTTGGGTCGGGTGGTGGTGGTGAGGAGAAGAGGGAAAATACAAGGAAAGGGGGCTCGACCAGAAGAGGTGCATGATATATGAGGGAGGGTGGGGAACTGGGACTGGGCACAGTTTGGACATCGGTATCGGGTGGGGTTGGGGGAGTGGCAGGGTCAGGACAATCAAGATTCAGGGAGGGCAAGGCAGCCAGCAGTGGAGCTGAGAGGAGCATTCCTGCATCTGTCAGGTCCCCATTCAGGTAAGTATTTGTTGAATATTTATCTTTTTGGTCACTGCCCACAATGTTCCTGTTAAGGACCACTGGCTAGATTACATCTAGACCTGGTTTTCCTGAAATCAGACAGCTAGCTGCGTTTAGGGCAGCCTAATTTTGCACAGCTTGGTTCAAAAAGGTGTTAGAGCCCTTATTTCCCTAGGACCTCACTGAAAGCCTGTTTCGGGTGCTGAGCCTGGAAGCCTATTTTTTGCCTAAAGCAATGAAGCAGGTGATGCACTGTTGGATCGTAATGAGCATACACTTCCTGCCCATCTTATTGGAAGCTTTGCATTGACTTTAATAGAAATAAAAACTGGGAAAGATGTAAAACTGGCTTCCAACTTGCAACCACCCATTTTACACTCTCTTAAAGTCAAGATCTATCCCTGTATAAGCAATTTAAATGTATTTCGTTTCATGTCACATATCATTTCACCCACAATGCCAGAAGTGTGTTACCTTTACTGGAGTCACAGAAAGCTCTGGAAGGAGAGTTTTACAGAGACAGACTATAGGGCCCTGCAGAAACTGCAAATTAATTCATTTTCATAAGACAAGTCACTGCATAGCCCAGTATTGTGCAGGATATGCACACTTATATCAGTAGGCAATTTTAGCCTTACCACATAAGCCATAAATCTTAAAGAAAATATTTGTCTCATGTATGTTCTCAGAATTGACTACAGGTGCCAATTTTCAATTTTCATCCCTGAGCTGTGATCTCAGAGGAGGACACGGAATGTTCAATGCAGCAAATGTTTATTTTCTTTCCCTGTTATAAGCTCCAATTTGAACAAAAAATAAAATCTCTTGGTGACACAGCACCCTTGAAACAACAGACATCTTAAAGAGAAACCTTGAAATAGGTTTTTCATTAGGTTTTGTTTTGTGTTTTCATAAACCCTTTGCTGTATTTTGCTTTGTGCACCAGTTGGTTTTGTCAGGGAGGTCTCCATATTTGCATTTTTATGTTTAACTATCAATATTTTTCTTCATTATTATTTGTTGCTGCTGACTTCATCACACTATTCAAAGATGAAGGTGGGTATTGCTCTTGGGTTACAAATGCAGGTGCACTAACTCCAGAGATATTTTAACGTCTCATCAATACCAAAGCACTTGAATTTATAGACACCTGTACATGTACCTCTGTTTCAGAGGACACATGTGAAAGCATTAAAAAGACAAGGGCTCTGTTTCTCCAACTTCTGTGGTCTTGCAAGCCTCTGTCCTTGGCTACATTCACTCACTTCCTGCCTCGACCCCATTCACTCCCATTCATTCCTGAGCATCTGCTACTCAACATGGGAGCCCTGCAAAGACAGGTGTGCAAGTTATTGAGTTTATTTCCTAATATCAGAAACATGTTTTCTCCTAATTATTATCCTCAAACCTGGAAAACACTTTTTTTTGCCAAAGGAAGTAAACAGTAATTGGCCATGAGAATATATGGAATAAGAAAGGACAATGTTCCTTCAAATAAGTTACACAGATCATCAAACTGAAAAAGCAATGGTATCAAGTCTGAGATGAGAGTTTATATTTTTATTCCTAAATCTTTTCTACCCACAGATGTATTCCATGCAGTCTTTGACCTCTAGTTTTTACACAAATCTCCTTCAGGCCCATAAAGGTGCTATATAAATGCAAATTGTAGTAGCTCTTTATTTAGATCCTTTTCAAAGGGATGGACAACAAAATGTGCCATTGCCAGCATTGCCCACATTCAAAGAACCAAGATAAAAGTTGGCATAACACTAATTAGTCTTAGTGGGAGTCCACTCCAGAAAATTCTGTAATTTCTTCGGGAAGGTGTAATTATTCTAATGTTTCATTCCACTCAGGAATGGCTGATTTCACATTGATGTTTTCTAACATTGAGATTGTTGTTCAAGTTTGATAACTGATTACATCCATGCGAACAACACTTTTCAGCATATTGATGTACTCGGACAACGCATCTCTATTTACTTTCAATTATCCAATTCTGTCAGCCCATCCTTGTAATGTAAAATTTTGAGCCCTGGAACTTTTCTTGTTACTCTTCTCTGCGGTTTCTTCAATGTGTCAGAGTTTTTAGGAGGTAAGTCACCCACAACAATATAGAGTACTTCAAATGTGGTTTCCAATGAATTATAGGCTGGAATTTTATGCCTCAACACTCCCGGAGGGGGCTGGGAGGCAGGGGCATGTGACTTAAAATTGGACAATATGGCAGCGGCACCGTGCCCATCACCTTCCCACTGCTGCTGGCATTTTACCAGTGGGGTAGATGGTGGGCGATATGCCTGGTGTAGGCCAATTGAAGCCCTTAAGTGGCCAATGAATGGAATTTTACCATCAATGGATGAGCTGCTTGCTGGGGAGGCTGCCCAGTAAAACCTTTAAAAGGGGGTCATCCTGCTTCAGAGGCATGGAAGCCATGAATGCAGGTTATTAATTACCTGGGCAGAACCTTCCGTTTGGCGTGCGGGGGTGGGCCCTGTAAAACGTAAAACGACGCGTGGCGATGTCGGGCGTGTGTCCCGACGTCACCGCGCATCATTCTGATCTTCCAGCCGAATTGTCAAAGGCCTGTTAAGGTAATTTAAAAACCAATTAGCTCTATTGAGAAAGCTGCCCGTCCAACCTTAAGGTTGGTGGGCAGGCAAAGAGTCCAGGCGGCCTTTGCATTTATCATGAAACCTCGTTTATAGGCAAGATGAGGTTTCATGAAGGTTTTATAAATGAAAGAAAAATTTTAATGAAAATTCACAAACATGTCCCAGCTCATGTGACACTGTCACATGAGGGGGCATGTCTGAATAATTTTATTTATTTATTTTTCCCAACTTTAACACTGAAGTTGATTTCCCTGAGGCGGCCTCACTCCCTGTCAATGGCAGGCAGTGTTTCCTGCAGTTGAATGTCAGGAACTTAATTGTAATAAATTAGCATCTAATTATTGTGGCCATACGCTGGAATCTTCCCCCTATCTCAAATTTAAATCCCATGTTGGCATGATTTCAGGATGGTGTGATTTAGAAGTGCCTTTAACACATGTGAACCTGGCGACCTCAACTTTGATGGGAACTCGGAGGTGAGTGCGCACAACTTTTCATTCAAATGATGATCCCAGTGTCTCCATGGATTCAGGGGGGACACAGGCAAGTCTCTGTGGTGGCTTTTTCATGGCTGGCTTGTGGTTCTGGGGCAAGGGTGACAATGCAAAGGGGGAGAAGGCAACCTCGGGGCAATGACGACAGTATTGGGGGGTGTCATGGCAGCACAGACTGAAGCTTCAGCACAAGCACATGAGGAGCGGCGGGGAGAAAATGGCGGGGCTAATGGCAAGACATGTCAAAGCTGAACACTCCACCGCTGCTGAGAGTGTTTAGCTTGAGCTCATGCTTGGAGTCAGCCGAGTCAAGTAACTGTGCCAACTCAAGCAGCACTAATTTCTCACAGTACCAATGATTGCTCCTTCATTGTTAACCCCTCGAGTACACAATTCAAACTCGAACGACTGCTATGGTGCTGCAGAACCATGGTGCAACTGGCCAAGACTGAGGATCCCGTTGGGAAAGGTGAGTTCAGGATGCAATTGAGCGGCCAAAGCTGCCGTCACTTGATCTGTGGTGCACGGTGGTGCTGGGTGTGGGCATGGTGAGCATCATGCGCACTAAACATTGGGCATCCGTGTGGTAGCCTGGACTCTCCGGCATGCGTTAAGGGACCTTGAGCGGCAGCCGCAGGTGATGATTTGACAATTGCTGACCCTTGCATCTATTTCTTTGATAGCGCAGTGAGGAGACCATCAGGAACATGGATCCTGGTGATCGCGCTGTTTGCCTCATTGCTTATAGGCAGGAGAGAAGAAGGGGAAGAATGTGACGGAGGTGCCTGACTCACCAAAGGGAGGAGCAGAACCCTGAAGACCAAGGCGGGGGGGCACGGCCTCCTCCACACGCAGAGGATGAACCCCACAGAGCCATTGTTTGTGGGCGCCATCGCTAGACCCAGGGTCTACAAACGGTGCATGTGCTACCTGCAGATGAGGGAGAACCAGTGTCGCCGACTCCTGTGCGTGTCAAGAGAATTGGTCACGCACATATGCCACCTTCTGCAGGATTTGGCACCACGGGGACTCGGAGGGCATGGACTGCCATCAGCAATTAAAGTTGCTGCCATGCTCAATTTCTACAGCAGTGGCTTCTTCTAGGGGACCTTTGTGGGATCTCACAAGCCTCCACCCACAAATGTATCCAGGAGGTCATGGACACCCTTTTTGCCAACGCACACACTTTGTCAATTTCGACAGGGTTCAGGCAAGCCAGGAAGCAAGATTTCCAGATTCCCACAGGTGCAGGGTGCCATCGATTGCACGCGCATGGCTCTTAAATCTCCCTGGCAACAAGCAGTCCAATATGGGAACTGCAAAGGCTTCCACTCTCTCAATGTTCAGCTAGTCTGCGACCATAACAAAAGGATCATACAGGTTTGTGCAAGTTACCCTGGAAGCATCCACAACTTGTACATTCTCAGCAGGTCTCAGATCCCTGACATCTTCAAGGGACCACACAGGATGCAGGGTTGGCTCCTCGAGGAAAAGGCTACCCACAAAGGATTTGGCTGATGATACCTTTACGACAGCCTCAGACTCCTGGTGAGAGAAATTTCAGCGAGGTTCTTGCCGCAACCCAGAGTTTGGTTGAGCACACCATTGGCGTCCTGAAAATGAGGTTCTGGTGCCTGGACAGATCTGGTGGAGCACTGCAGTACACTTCCAAGAGGGTATCGCACATCATAGTGGCTTGCTGCACATACACAACCTGGCGATGCAAAGTGGGTGGACCTGGATGATGAAGAGATGCAAGAGCTGCACACCTCCTCCAATGAGCAGGAAGTCAAAGGAGTTGAGGGTGGTGAGGTCCTGGAAGGGAGGGTGCAGACGATGAGGCCATTGCACTGGCCAGATGAGGCAGGTGCAGTTGTGAGGCCCTCATTGCCACAAGATTCCAGGAGGATGATGACAAGATGCAGTGAGGACACTCCTGAGATCTTCACATTGCATCTGGGAATGTCTAACACCTGTCTGGCTGAGGGCAGTGCACATACGCTCTGTGAAGAGGTTCATATTATCGAGACGCTGCTGAGAAACAGCAGCCACATGGACTTTAAGACAACTTGATCCTTTGGCAGACTTCATCACCTGTTCGCCTCAGCACCACACCTTCACCTGTCAGGGGTGGTGTCAAGATGGGGGAGGGGGTCCAGCCTCACCTCAAATAGAGAACACCACAGAGCCCAGTGACGTTCGGGCACGAGATTCTTGCAGCAAACACAAGCCACATGGAAGTGCACACATCACTAATCCGGACTGTGACTTTGAAGCCGGACAATCACTGCTCAAAAGGTTACACTCTACACAGGATAGAGGCCTTGGACTACAACAGTAACCTTTGTTTTGTGCAGGAAGCAAGGTTTCACATCCGATTGACACAAACACTACTCAACATAACAAGGAGCCATAGGCAAGGAGATGTTCTTGTGAGTGTATTAACATGGTCAACATTAAGCACAAGTGATTAACCCCCATGCCCATGTTGTGTAACTAAACCCTCTTGACCTTTCTAACCCTGCCACTATGTCTTTGTGCTCCCCCGACATATACAGAGGAATTGGAGGCAGCCTGTTGACTGCTATGCTCTGTTGTCTGTGATGACTTTGGTGGGCATCCTCTGGAGGGCTGTGAAATGGAGGACCCCAGCCTGCTTGTGGTGTGCTGCAATGTCCTCACCAGATTGTGACCCCGAGGCTAACCTCGAACTCGATCTCACCGGGGTGTGTGTCTCTGCACTGGTGGATGTGTGGGTGAGTGCAGTGACGGGCCTTCAACTGGGGTGTCATCAGTTCCTCTTCAAGGTGTCTTTGGGGCAGTTTGAAGACCTGGTTCATGGACCTCCTCCGCTGCATCACAGATGTGCCTGCAAAAACAATGAGAGATAATTAGTGCATGGCAGGGACTGCAGAACAGGGGAACTGACTCACGGCATGGTTGTCTGATGGATGTTGCACTGCTGGATCCTCACTTGGTTGAGAATCACCAACCTCACCATCAACACAGGAATGGTCCAGATCTTTGACAACCAGCTGGATGGCTCAATTTTCAAAGCCTGTGAGGACCTTGATGTCAGGCATTCCTCCACCAGTCTGCGACCTCTCCCTTTTGTTGTTTATTTTTATTCATTCATGGAATGTGGGCTTCTCTGGTTGGGCCGGCATTTATTGCCCATCCCTAGTTGCCCTTGAGAAGGTGGTGGTGAGCTGTCTTCCGGAACTGCTGCAGTCCATGTGGTGTAGGTACACCCAAGTGCTATTAGGGAGGGAGTTCCAGGATTTTGATCCAGCGACAGTGAAGGAACGGCAACATATTTCCAAGTCAGGATGGTGGGTGACTTGGAGGGGAATTTCCAGGTGGTGGTGTTCCCATCTATCTGCTGCTCTTGTCTTTCTAGGTGGTAGTGGTCATGGGTTTGGAAAGTGCTGTCAAAGGAACCTTGATGAATTCCTGCAGTGCATCTTGTAGATGGTACACACTACTGCTACTGCGCGTCGGTGGTGGAGGGAGTGAATGTTTCTGGATGTGGTGCCAATCAAGCGGGCTGCTTTGCCTGAATGGTGTCAAGCTTCTTGAGTGTTGTGGGAGCTGCACTCATCCAGGCAAGTGGGGAGTATTCCATCACACTCCTGACTTGGTTCTTGTAGATGGTGGACAGGCTTTGGGGAGTTAGGAGGTGAATTACTTGTTACAGGATTCCTAGCCTTTGACCTGCTTTTGTAGCTACAGTATTTATATGGCTAGTCCAGTTCAGTTTTTAGTCAATGCTAACCCTAAGGATGTTGATAGCAGGGGATTCAGTGATGGTAATGCCATTGAACGTCAAGGGGCGATGGTTAGGTTCTCTCTTGTTGGAGATGGTCATTGCCTGGCATTTGTGTGGCGTGAATGTTCCTTGCCACTTGTCAGCCCAAGCTTGGATATTATCCAGGTCTTGCTGCACTTGGACATGGACTGCTTCAGTATCTGAGGAGTCATGAATGGTGCTGAACATTGTGCAATCATCAGCGAACATTGCCACTTCTGACCTTATGATGGAAGGAAGGTCATTGATGAAGCAGCTGAAGATGGTTGGGCCGAGGACACTACCCTGAGGAACTCCTGCAGTGATGTTCTGGAACTGAGATGGCCTCCAACAACCACAATCATCTTCCTTTGTGCTAGGTATGACTCCAACCAGTGGAGAGTTTTCCCTCTGAATCTCATTCACTCCAGTTTGGCTAAGGCTCCTTGATATCACACTCGGTCAAATGTGGCCTTGATGTCAAGCGTAGTCACTTTCACCTCACCTCGGGAGTTAAGCTCTTTTGTCCATGTTTGAACCAAGGCTGTCATGAGGTCAGGAGCTTAGTGGCCTTGGTGGAACCCAAATTGGGCATCAGTAAGCAGGTTATTACTAAGCAAGTGCCACTTGATAGCACTGTTGATGACCCCTTCCATTACTTTACTGAGGATGGAGAGCAGAGTGATGGGGCGGTAATTGGTCGGGTTGGATTCTTCCTGGAATTTTTTGTGTACAGGACATACCTGGGCAATTTTCCACATAGCCGGGTAGATGCCAGTGTTGTAGCTGCACTGGAACAGCTTGGCCAGGGGCGCGGCAAGTTCTGGAGTACAAGTCTTCAGTGCTAATGCTCGAATATTGTCAGGGCCCATGGCCTTTGCACTATCCAGTGCCTTCAGCCGTTTCTTGACATCATGTGGAGTGAATCGAATTGGCTGAAAACTGGCATCTGTGATGCTGGGGACCTCCGGAGGAGGCCGAAATCGATCATCCACTCGGCATTTCTGGCTGAAGATTGTAGCAAATGCTTCAGCCTTCTCTTTTGCACTGATGTGCTGGGCTCCCCCATTATTGAGGATGGGGATAATTGTGGAGCCTCCTCCTCCAGTGTGATGTTTAATTGCCCACCACCATTCACGACTGGATGTGGCAGGACTGCAGAGCTTAGATCTGATTCATTGGTTGTGGGATTACTTAAGCTATGTCCATCACTTGCTGCTTATGCTGTTTGGCACACAAGTAGTCTGTGTACCTGTACAACTAGAAATGGTTGTCCTGCATAAATACAGATAGAGAGGGTGTAAGCAGGTCGTCTGCCAGGCCAGGTGAGAAGGATGCCTGGCATGTGTGGGTGCTGAGTCATGCCATGGACGGGATGAGGACAGGATCTGGAATGTGGATGAAGGTGTGTGTGAGAGAGTGAATGGTGATGTCCCTTGAGCTGGCAGTGAGTGAGATCCCTGTGGATGTGTGATGGGTTTGTGAGTTGAGAGTGATGAGGAGTGACTTACCCTGGTGGAATGGAAGAGATCATTCATCATCTTTCGGCATTGGGTGGCTGTCCTCTTTTGCAGGCTGTTGACGCTGACCACTGTTTCCACCACCTCCCATGCTGGGTTTGTCACCTTGCTTGCTGGTCTTTGCCCAGAAGTGGGATAGAGGACTTTGCGTCAGTCCTCCACTGCATCCAGTAGGCACTCGAGGGAGGCATTGCTAAATTTGGGAACAGCATGTTTCCTCCCTTTGGCAGCCGTGACTTTCTAGCGGCTTCCGATGCCTTAGCGCTCTGTGCAGGTGTGCCCTTTAAATATGGTGCCTGGATTACTGAAGGCCTGATGTCACGGCAGGGCGGGTGAAACAGAGGCCGACCCATCAGCGATCTAACGTGAAACCCGTGCCTCTGCATTTTTAAAACAAAGATCCACATCGTGTGGCGGAAAGGCCATCATTGTCGTTGGTGGGCCAAACAGCTCTTTCCCCGCCCGCTATCAGACTTTGCCGATTGCTGGGACGAATCTGTCCTATGAAACTATCGCTGATTGTCATAAAAGCCCATCTGGTTCACTCATGCCCTTTAGGAAAAGGAATCTGCCATCCTTACCTAGCCTGGCCAAGATGTGAGTCATTGGGTGGAATTCTCTATAAATGAGAATAAGTGCGGCGCCGGGCAATTTTGGCATGCCAACCCCGCCGACTGGAATGGTGGGAACTCGCACCCGATTCTGCGCTTGGAGCCTCATTAACTATGCAAAGGCGTGTATCGGTCCAAATCACTTGGTGGGTTAGAAATTGGTTTGTGCAGCCGTTGTCAGCTGGCAGGTTTGAAGGTCTGGGCGCCATTTTTAAAGGCCAGTCCAACACACAATCTCACTCTCTCCAGCCCACCAGACATGTCTGGCAGCCAGAAGAGGAAGGCCAAGAGCCTCAAGAACAAGGCTTCACCCACCAGGCCCTCCAGGCCTTGATCAGAGGGGTGTAGGCGCAAAGGCACACGCTCTATCCCAGGGATGGCTGCAGGAAGCACAGCAGCCTCACCTCTCTGGCCTGGGAGGCCGTTGCGGAGCAGGTCAGCACAGCTAGCCCCTGTACCTGAAGTGCCACCCAGTGCAGGAAGAGGATGAATGATCCCATCCTTCAACTCCCTCCAATATCAAACTGTCATCATAGCGTCATGCACTCAAGCAGCTACTCTCTTCAAGGGTCTCATGCAACCATTAGCCGGGGACATATATCAACACTCGTTCTCTCACCGAGACTTTCACATCACGACCATCCCATCTATCATGTTGCTCACATTCCATTCTCCAGCCCTTCTAGGGAGGGCTCACCACACAGAGGGGACATGCATCTCACTCAACCTCTGCTCCACCCCTTCTCATCACATGCCTTTCTTTCTTCTTGATACAGGCCAAGCTGGCACACAACAGATGGGAGAGAGCATAGACCGAGGAGAGGGACAGCTGACATCATCACCCTCAGTGAGTTCTGAGTAGCCCTTTAACAGAGCTCACAAAGCTGTTGGCTTTAAGTGGCTTTTATCGCAAGAAGGTCTTCCTCCTTTCTTTCAAAGCAGACTCTTGCTCACTTTTTTTTTAAATATAAAAAAAACCTGCAGCAACAAGAGGTTAGAGGGCGACCTCAGAAATGCCCCCATTGCGTTCACCCTTCCCCCTCACTGCCATTCCACAGCCTTTCCTCCCCCTCCCCTCCATAGCGTTCACCCTTCCCCCTCACCGCTAACCCGACCCTTGTCTCACCACCCACCCCCGGTTGAAATGCTACCCTCTGAAAGTGGAGGCCTGCATGGGTACCACAGCACAGCGGTGTTCATCGGGATGATGAAAGCAAAGAGCAGGAGCAGTCCAACCCTACAGCCCCAACAGAGTGGCATTCATTGCAACAAGACCGGCGCAGCGCTATGGCAGGCATGTTCCACTCACCTCAAAGTTACCAGTGAACTAAAGTCCGACTTGTGCATGGCACCCTTTTTTCAAACAGGCTTGAGGCTGACGTGATTTCCCACTGGCGTGACGGAAGATTGGAAGGCATGGCAAGGTTCCAGTGAGCAGCTCTTTTAATGAGCGTTCATGACATGCTAATGAATGCAAACGATGTTCATGCCACTGCAGGATAACCGGCCCACCATGAACACACTGTTGGGAGAATTGCGGCTTATTTTTATGACGACGGGTTTACGACTTTTTGCCTGCAGCTGGATTCTCTGCTCCCGCCCACCACAAAACCCCCTGCAGGTGGGATGGGAAAATTCTGTCCATCCAGTCCCACAGCAATGAGGTTGACTCTTAAATGCCCTCTGAAAATAGTCTGGTAAGCCACACAGTTCAAGGGCAATTAGGGATGGGCAAGAAATGCTGGCCTTTCCAGAGATGCCCAAATCCCTTGACTGAAATGTATTAAAAAAATGTCAGATCTTGAGAGCAACAACTCTTCAACATCTCAATAAAAAATGAATGATCAATAATCATACTTTAGTCTTTTGCTTTAACCTTTTGCAATGAACACCTGCTCACCTTGTATACATAACTCCATCTTGTCCTCACTGATGAGCATTACATTATATTTATCTTCATTAACTTTATCTGCCATTCCTTAGTACACCTCATTTTTCAATGTCTATTGATAGCTATCAAATTCCCCTGCACTAATGACTTGTGTAAACAACAGGTAATGCTGAAAAGAGATCTGTAGAATTCTGCTCATTACTATATCTAGAACAACCTATATACATTCATTAGCATTTTCTTTTGTGAAACTAGCATTTTATCCAGATTGCTAGTGTAACTTTCATTCAACATTTTTATTGTTTCAAGCGCTATGTTTGAAAACACTTTTTAATTGACTTCTAAATATCTGAATGCGTAATATATACACAATCTACCTGGTCCAGTACCTAATTTACCTCCTCAAATAATTCTAAAAGATTCATGAAGCATATCTGATCCCATATAAAACCATGTTAACATTTCATGATGACATTGATTTTCTTGCTCTTCAATTATTTCCATACTCTCAATGCTAGACCAGTTGATCTATAATTCCCCAAATATTATCTTGCTCTTTTTGATTTAATTTTGGGATTGTATCATTGGCACTTCATTCCTTAGGTGTAACCAATTTAGTTCCGTAGCTCTGAGATTATTTCCTGGTGCCCTATTTCTTCCTCCGCTCATTTACTTAAGGATTCTAGGCCGTATGATATTGCTGTAAGGAAAGGATTAATGGACTGACTACAAGTTCAGAGCAGTGTTTGTTATGTGAAAATTGGATGGGTGGGATACTTACTAATTATATCGATACTTGTTAATTTTAGTAATACTGCTGAATTGAATAGAACAATATGAATTGAATAGCACTGTTAACCACAGCAAACTGATTGAAATCACTGGGCACTGATTGAAACTAGACAGATAAACACAGTAGGACAGGAAGAAGCCCTTATATGGCTAAGCCAATGGAAGACAACACGGGAATATGTGAACCAACAAACAGTTGATCATGCACTCAACTAACAATCCACATCCAAAAGATGATTGCGCATGAGCTCTTTCAAAAACTGCATTTTGTATGTAAACCCCCAACAAGACTGACCCAGGGGTGCTCAAGAAAGACAAAATATACGTATCGACAGGTAGCACTCAAAGAAAGAGGGCTGTGGAGGCTCCGTTGTTGAGTATATTCAAGACTGAGATTGATAGATTTCTACAAATTGAAAACATCAAGAGGTACGAGGATAGTGCAGGAAAATAATGTTGAAGTAGAAGATCAGCCATGATGTCATTGAGTAGTGGAGTGGGCTCAAAGGGCTGAATGGCCTACTCCTGTTCCTGTTCCTTATGTTCTTATGTTCTTAAAGAAGACAGAAGATAAGCATTGATGGGAAGAGTCCTGCTGATCTTAGGAAGATCTCGGTCATAGATCATTACTGAGTGACTTACAGTCCTCTCAGATTGACCACCTGATGGGTAACTGTATGATTTAACTGAAACAGATTTTTTAAAAAATCCTCAGTAAAATTGTTGGATTTAGTGTGTCGATCATAATTCTCGATCTCCATATCTAAGAAAGAGGTAAAATCTCTTACATAGCGATCCCCTGTGATAGATACCTTTTGATTACTTCCTTCTTCTCTGACCCACCTAAATAATTCTATATCCACCTATTAGGATAAAAATTCACCTGGACCCATATTTGGCCTCATCAGCTCCATCTGTGAGCCGGCCGCACAAGTCATTCCCCCACAGGCAACTGGCCCAAAGGGAGTTATCCATTTTGAGCCATCTGCCTTGCTGTTAGTGACAGCCAGGCAAGTTCTGAGAGGAGGTTGGTCTGGGTTCGGGGTGGGGGACAGTGTTGGAGAAGTGGGGGATGGGTGAGTGGGGAGAGAGGGGGATTCCTACTCCTCCTAGCTCCACAGGAAGGATTTTTTAAAACAAAAATGTTTACGCTTACTTAGCTGCTGAAGAATCCAGGGGCAGGACTAATGCAGGCCCCATCCATTACTGACCAGTTTTGAAAAGAATCCTTCAGCATGTGTTTACATGTTATCTTAACATATCATTACTATCTACAAATCCACCTGTCTACAGTGTCCGTCCAAGATTCAAAAAATGATGGAGCCCACAAATTTATAAGCGGGACCACCGTCTGCTAAGAATTGACACCACCCATTCCACTGCTAATTGGTATATTTTGCACTGGTTTTATGTCCAAAGAACAAGTGGAGCGCATGCCAAATTTGACCGTGTTCAATTGAACCTCTCAGTTGCCAATTTTAGCTTTATTTCCCTGATTATTATTCAAATCACCACTGAAAATTATTCTGCTCATTCTGTCTGTACCAAACCAAAAAGATGTTCTCAGCATGCCTCTCTGTTTATTCCCTCCTCTCACAGTGATCCTCTAGTTTCCTTAATTGTACTGGGTCCCTGGGCAAACTCTATAGTAAAGCTCTAATGATACTGACATAAGTCTTGCCTGACAGTTGAGAAATACCAAAACAGTGCTGCATTCACTATTCAGTTGAGTTATAATGGTGAGCTGCCCTATAATTATTTTTTTTAGATATATCTTAGCTTGGATAGTGCACGTTCTGGGCTTTTGCCCAAGCCTTTGGGGCTTTGCTAAACTGGGTGGAACAATAACATCTATATACAGGTTGGTTTAATATTTTTGGCTTACATTTGGGAACACAATTTTTTTCTGTTTGAGCAGATTCATATTGATTGGGGGAATTGAGGTTTAACTTACCCCAGACAAAGGATGCACTGTAATACAATGATATCAAGAGTTTGGAAAATTTTCAAAGTTTTCTTTCTGCAAAAGCTTACATGATAGAATTGGTAAAGCCAAAAGCCAACATTCTTCATGACTTTTGTAACATGTTTTGGTGTTATTTTGGTATACAATTTTTTTGAGATACTGAAAATACTAGTAGATGGTAGATGGACAGTATGACAAAATTGCTCTTTGGGTGCAGAAGTTTAGTCTGTTGAGAACACATGGCAGGATGGAAAATAAGTGGATGGAAAAACACATGCTCAAATTCCTAACCTCAGGGTTCCTCCCAGTGCTACATGCTAGTGAGTACAGAAATAGTAGGACAGATCAAATGAATGCACAACCAGAGAGATGGTATAGGAAGGAGAGCATTAGATTTCTGAGGTCCAGTTCAGAGGCAGGTGGGACCTATACAAGGAGAACAGGTTGCACCTTAGCAGGACCAGGACCAATATCCTTGCAGGGAGATTTGTTTGTGCTGTTAGGGAGGGTATAAACGAGCTTGGTAGAGGGATGGGAACCTGAGAGGTAATTCCGGTAGGAGAGAAATAAAGTTGCTAATGGTAGGAAGAAAAGTAGTAAGCAACATTAGAAGGCAGCAGAAACAAAGAGCAGCATCAAAAAGGCTCGAAATACAGAAAAATGTTAATTAAATTAAAGGCACTCTAACTGAATGCACCCAGCATTCTCAACAAGGTAGATAAATTTATGAAACAAATAGAAGTAAACAGGTATGATCTAATTGCCATTATGGAGATGTGGCTGCAGGGTGACCAAAGCTGGGAACTGAATATTCAAGGGTATTCAACATTTAGGAAGGAAAGGCAAAATGGAAAATGAAGTGGGGTAGCACTGTTAATAAAGGCTAAGATCAGTACATTAGTGAGCAAGGATCTTAGATTGAAAGGTCAAGATGTAGAATCAATGTGGGTGGAGCTAAGAAACAGAAATGGGCAGCAAACATTGGTGGTATATGTTTATAGATCGCCAAATTGCAGTGGTAATGTAGGGCATGGTACAAATCAGGAAATCGGTGGTGTATGTAACAGGGTATTATAGTAATCACGTGGTACTTAAAAAAAAATAGCAAATTCAAATGTGGGCTCACTACATGCAGAGACAAGAGAATTTATAATGGGGGAATAAGGAAATGGCAGAGAAACTAAACAAATAATTTGTGTCAGTCTTCATGCAGGAAGATACAAAAAAACTCCCAGGAATGCTAGGGAACCAAAGGACTAGTGAGAATGAGGAACTGAAAGAAATTAGTATTAGTAAAAAGGTAGTACTGGAGAAATTAATAGGACTGAAAGTTGATAACTGTTCTGCATTTGATGATCTACATCCCAGACTGTTGAGAGAGGTGGCTGTAGAGATAGGTGATCATCTTCCAAAATTCTGTAGATTCTGGAATGGTTCCTACAGATCTGAAGGTAGCAAATGTAAACCCAATATTTAAGAAAGGAGGGAAAGATAAAATTGGGACTCCAGACCCTTTAGGCCCCACATAGTAGGGGAAATGCTGGAATATATTATTAAGGGTGTGATAACAACACTTAAAAAATAATGGTAGGATTAATCAGAGTCAACATGGATTTATGAAAGGGAAATCATGTTTGACAAACCTGTTGGGGTCTTTTGAAGATGTAACTAACAGATAAATAAAGGGAACCAGTGGATGTGGTGTAATTGGATATCAGAAGACTTTCAATATGGTCTCACACAAGAGGTTAGTAAACAAATTTAGAACACATGTGGTTGGGGGTAATAGACTAGCATCGATTGAGAATTGGTTAATGGGCAGAAAACAGAGAGTAGGAATGAATGGGTCATTCTCAGGTTGGCAGGGTGTGACTAGTGGACTGCTGCAAGGATCAGTGCTTGGGCCCCACCTATTCACAATCTATATCAATAATTTGGATGCGGAACCAGATGTAATATTTCCAAGTTTGTTGATGACGCAAAACTAGGTGGGAATGTGAGTTGTGAGGAGGATGCATCTGAAGTGCTGCAACCTGCAAGGTTACGGACCAAGTGCTGGAGAGTGGGATTAAAATGAGCGGCTAGTTTCTTTTTTTCTCTTTTCTGCCAGCGCAGACATGATGGGATGAATGGCCTCTTTCTGCATCTTAACTTTTCTATGGTTCTATGGATGCAAACATGCTTCAAGGGAATTTAGGCAGGCCAAGTGAGTGGGAAAGACCATAGAAGATGGAATATAATGTGGAAAAATGTGAAGTTATCTATTTTGGTAGGAAAGCCAGAAGTGCCAAGTATTTCTTAAATGGTGAGAGATTGGGGAGTGATGATGTCCAAAGGATCTGGGTGTCCTTATTCATGAGTCACTGAAAGCGAACATGCAGGTGCAGCAAGCAATTAGGAAGGCAAATAGTATGTTGACCTTTATTGCAAGAGGATTTGAGTACACAAGTAAAGAAGTCTTGCTGCAATTATCTAGAGCCTTGATGAGACTGCACCTGGTGTATTGTGTACAGTTTTGGTCTCTTTACCAAAGGAAGGGAGTGCAACGAAGAGTCACTAGATTGATTCCTGGGATGGCAGAATTGCCCTATGAGGAGACTAGTCTGTATTCTTTAGAGTTAAGAAAAATGAGAGGTGATCTCATTGAAACATACAAAACTCTTATGGGGCTAAACAGAGTATAGGCAGGAAGGATGCTTCCCCTGGTCTAGAACTAGGGGGACACGGTCTCAGAATAAGGAACAGACCATTTAGGGCTGAGATGAGGAGGAATTTCTTCACTCAGAGGGTGGTGAATATTTGGAATTTTCTAGCCCAGTGGGCTGTGGAGGCTCAGTCATTGAGTATGCTCAAAACAGAGATTGATAAATTTCTATATATAAAGATATCAAGGGATAGTGCAGGAAAATGACATTGCAGAAGAAGATCAGCCATAACCTAGTTGAATGGCAGAGCAGGTATGAGGAGCCGAATAGCATGCTGCTGCTCCTGCCCAACAGGTTTGAGGTTCTTGCAGCTTATATGGATGTGAGGGCTGCAAGGTGAATGAGCAAACTGACTATGGCACTGTGGTGCAAGGAGCCATTCAAATGGGGGGAGTAACTAGGAATGTTGTGGTAGTAGGGGACAGTATAGTCAGGGGGATTGTTGGATCCAGTGCCCTTTGGTTTGCTGGGGCTAAAGGAGCGGGTTGCACGCTTGTTTCAGGGTGACCGAGTTGGTACAGAGACAGAGAATATCAGGAGATCGTTGTTAGAATAAACATACACTGTTTATTTACAAGCTAAATGCAGCAGCTACACTTGTTTGCTCACAACTCTAAACCCTTTTTCACTCTTCAGTGTCTAACTCAAGAGTCGCTCACAGAGGTAGCCCACACTTTTCTGCTATTGGGTATTAAGATCATGTGATCTCACATTACAACACTTGTCTTAAAAGTATATGACATATTAGATTACTAAAGGGATAGACACAGTTCTTTGCAGCTGAGATCATGAGTCCATATGGTTTTATTGCCTGCCCAGTACCAGGGTTTGCAACATCTGCCCGGTGCTGGAAAGGAACTTGTAGTAGGAGGGTGAGGATCCAGTTGTTGTGGTCCACATGGGTACATACAATGACATCGATAGGAGTAGGCAAAAGATTCTGCTTTGGGATTGTAAGCAGCTAGGGGCTAAATTAAAAAGCAGAACCACTAAGGTTCTCTGGATTGCTACCTGAGCCAAGAGCAAATTGGCATAGGGTAAATAAGATTAGAGTTGAACATGTGGCTCAAAGATTGGTGTGGGAGAAATGGGTTTCGATTCATGGGGTAAGTGGGAGCTGTAGCATTGAGACGGTTTCATGTGGACTGTGCTGGGACCAATGTTCTGGGGGGTCATATAACTAGGTCAGTTGAAAGGGGTTTAAACTAAACAGCGTGGGTGAGGCTTCACCTGAGGGGAGGTGTGGTAAAATTAAGAGAAAGGGCAAAGCAATAGAGCAGTGGTAGTGACATGGGTAATGATAACCAGAGCGTGGCAGGAAGGGACAGAGCATATAAACTTAAGGGTGCATCAGCAGATAAAGCCAGAGTTTACAAGAATGGTAAAATGACAAAATTAAAGGCTCTGTAGCTGAATGTGTACAGCATTTGTAACAGTATGGATGAATTGATAGCACAAATAGAAATAAATATGTATGACCTGATAGCCATTTCAGACACATGGCGGGAGTTTTTCATTTTGGAGACTAATTGCAGTGGTGGGCAGGTTTTGTGGTGTGTTTCTTGCTGGGCGGCGAGGCAGGAAATCACACCCGATTTCATACTCAGAAGCTAATTAATTATGCATCTGCGAGTAGCTCTCTGGATCACATGGTGGGGCGGGGACTGATTTGTCCACCTTGCCATTTCCTAATGGGGTCAAAGGTCTGGGCACCATATTTAAACACCACCCGAACACACACATTCAATATCTCCAGCCCAGTTGTGTGGAGGAAGCATCGCAATATGGCTGTGCCCAAGAAGAAAGCTGCAACAAGATTCAGCAATGGCCGGAATTTTCCAATAATTAAACTAAGTGCGGTGGCGGGCAGTTTTGGCAACACCCAGCCCGCTGTCCGTAATGGCGACAATTCAAGGCCGATTCTGCCTTTGGAGCCTTGTTAATTATGCAGAGGCGTGTATCGGTCCAAATCATCTGGTGGGTCAGGAGTCGATTTGTCTGGCTGCTGTCAGCTGGTGGGTTCAAAGGTCTGGGCTCCATATTTAAAGGCCAGTCCAACACACAATCTCACTCTCTCCAGCCCACCAGACATGTCTGGCAGCTAGAAGAGGAAGGCCAAGAGACTGAAGAAGAAGGCAAAACCCTGCTTCACCCACCAGGCCCTCCAGGCCTTGATCAGAGGAGTGCAGGCACAAAGGCACATGCTCTATCCCAGGGATGGCTGCAGAAAGCACAGCAGCTTCACCTCTCCAACATGGGAGGCCGTCACAGAGCAGGTCAGCATGGCTGGCAACTGCGCCTGAAATGCCACCTTGTGCAGGAAGAGGATGAATGATCTCATCCGCTCCGCCAGGGTAAGTCATCCTTCAGCACCCTCCAATATCAACCTCTCATCATGGCATCATGCACTCAAATGGCTACTCTCTTCAGGGATCTCACACAACCATTAGCAGGGGACACATATCAACACTCATTCCTTCGCTGAGACTTTAACATCACCACAATCGCATCTATCATGTTGCTCACACTCCATCCTCTGGCCTTCCAGGAACGGTTCACCATACACAGGGGACATGCATCTCACCCAACCTCTGCTCCATCCCTTCTCATCACATGCCCTTTTTACTGGCAGGTGCGAGAGATCCCAGACCGGGCGTGGTGGAGGACGGCCGACATCATTGCCCTCAATGAGGAAGCTGCAGCCAAGCTGGCTGGGGAGGACATGGATCGCTCCTGTGAGGGAGGGGAGATCGGCCTCTTCCACCAACTAGCACGGATCACAGCTCTATCATTTCATCAAATCCTGACATTCACACATTCACAGTAAGTCACATGCAGTCTTATCTAGCTCATGCGTATTAACTGAAACTCTATTTTCTAGGCCCCAGCAGATCGAGGCCCCAAAGCCAGTCCAGCACCAGTGCAAGCCCCCAGACTTCATCCGAAGAGGAAGATCAAGAAGAACCATCACAGCGCTCACACGCATCCTCCACCAGCTCAGAGACACATACGTTGATGGGGCACAACTGTAGATTAGGCTCTGGAGAACACCTCACTGACACGTCCCCACAGCAGTCAGAGGCAGGGACAGCCCAGGTCTCCAGCACTCGGAGGGCTGCTGGAGACCAGCCACCCGCTCAGTCCGAGGCAGATGATGAGCATCTGGAAGTGGCTGCCAAATCAATGGTGGAGATGCAATGAAAGGTGACAGAACATCAGGTGGGGATTCGACAGTCACTCAGCAGACTAGAGTGAACGATGGAGGAGTCCATCTGCATTCTGTCTGATGTCATGGCTCCGACATGCGAGCGCCTCGAGGTCACCATGGGGAGGCTGGTGACCACCATGGAGACCTTGGTCCCACAGGCCTTGCTGGTTTTGCACTTGGCCCTGCACTCCGTGGACACACACCCTGTTGGGCACCATCACGATGTAGGCGTCATGGGGACAAGGTACCTAGATCTTCCTCCAGGTGCACCATCTTCTGCAGGAGTCTGGACGGGGCCCTTAGGCACCCACAGGGAGGATGAGCGTCAGCCGGGCACCCTGTGGGCATCCTCTCAGGACACTCCAAGGGTGCACATCCGCTCATAGCCCCCTCTGCCTGTGACCCCATCCACTCCAGATGTTCAGGCTGCCGAGGGCACTTCTTTCCCTGAGCAGGAGACCCTTATCAGGCTGGGGCCCTCCAGGCCTCAGGCCACCAGAGGCCATCTGCGAAGGTTATCGCAGACATCAAGAAATAGCAGTCAGCAGGCTGCCTCCACCTCTGCTGCAGATGTCGGGGCTGCAACCAGGCGTAGTGATAGAGTTGGAACGTTAAGAAAAATTTATGTCAGAATTGGGTCACGGGTTTGCTGGACATGTAAATAAATTACACTTCTGTTAATAAATTTGATGTTTATGTGAATGCTCCTGTCAACTGAAGGCGTTGTGATTTTGTGCTTTCGAATCCTCTTATTTCAAGATTTAGCCTTGTTCCCACTCAGTGATAGTGTCCCACCGTGAGATTCATGTTCCTGTGATATCAACCTCAGTTGAACTAGTCTCTGCATGCATCCCTTGTGTGATGTCAGGGAGATGTATTTAAATTTTTATTTGAAGTGTTTGGTGTAAGCGTTTCTAACCCTTCTTCCTCAAGGAAAACCATTGAGTGAGGGCAGCTCATCAGCATTGATATTCTAACGGTATTTGTGTCTCCTCAGTAGTGGTGGCAGAAGAAAAGACATGCATGGGAGGAGATCCCTAGGCATGTCCACATCTCAGTCACAGCAGTGTTTGCATCATTAGATGGCGGCAAGGGCTTCAAGCATTGCTCTTGTTCCTAAGTAGACTCTCAGTTCCAGAGTGAGCTCAGTCACAGAGCCCCATGGACCAAAGCAAAGATCATGATCTAGTGATTCATGAGGCCAGAACACGCAAGTTCTCGTTCTCGCTGCAAGTAGGAGGACATCCTCTAGGATGAAAGGGAATGGCATTGAGGGCTAGAGGGATGTGGCCATATTCCCTCACTTAGCTTTACTCTTCCTGGAACCAGTCAGCAGTTAACGTATCACTCATAGAGGTTTACAACCCAGAAGGAGGCCATTCGGCCCACCGTGTCTGTGCCGGTCAACAAAGATCTGACTACGCTAATCCCATTTTCCAGCGCTTGGCCCATAGCCCTGGAGGAAATGGCAATGCAAGCGAATATCTAAATACTTCTTATATGTTACGAGAGCTTCTGACTCAACCACGCTTTCAGGCAGTGAGTTCCAGACTCCCACTGGCCTCTGGATGAAAACGTTTCTCCTCAACTCCCCTCTTAGCCTTCTACCTCTTACCTTAAATCTATGCCCCCTGGTTATTGACCCCTCTACTAATGGAAAAAGTGCCTTCTTATCCACCCTATCTATGCCCCTCATAATCTTATACACCCCTATCAAGTCCCCTCTCAACCTTCGCTGCTCCAAAGAAAACAACCCCAGCCTATCCAATCTTTCCTCATAGCTCAGACCCGCCAGCCCAGGCAGCAACTTCGTAAATCTTCTCTGCACCCTCTCCAGTGCAATCATATCCTTCCTATAATGTGGTGACCAGAACTGCATGTACTCCAGTTGTGGCCTAACCAGCATTTTAGACCATTCCAGCATAACCTGCTCTTGTATTTTATGCCTTGGCTAATAAAGTAAGGTATCCCATTTGCCTTCTTAACCAGCTCATCTACCTGCCCCGCTACCTTCAGGGATCTGTGTATATGCACACCAAGCTCCCTCTGATCTTCAGTACTTTTCAGGGTCCTACCATTCATAGTGTAATCCCTTGCCTTGTTAGTCCTCTCCAAGTGCATTACCTCACACTTTTCTGGTTTGAATTCCATTTGCCAGTGCTCTGCCCACGTCTTCCTTCCTCCATGGCATGATCGTGCTCATACTGACCCTTAACAGCCTAATGAGGTTCCTCGGTCTCCGGATCTTCATCCTCTGTTGAACTCTCATCCTCCTCCAGTTAATTGTCTGGCAGGGGTTCACCTCTTTGCATTGCCAGATTGTGAAGACTGCAACACACTGCGATGATGGCACCACATCCACAAATATCCACCACCAATGCACAGTAGCAGCAGTGTGTACCATCTACAAGATGCACTGTAGGAATTCACCAAGGCTCCTTTGACAGCACCTTCCAAATCCATGAGCACTACCATCTAGGCAGCAAATAGATCAAAACACTACCACTTGGAAGCTCCCCTCCAAGTCACTCACCATGCTGACTTGGAAATATATCGCTGTTCCTTCGCTGTCGCTGGGTCAAAATCCTGAAGCTCCTTCCCTAACAGCACTATGAGTGTACCTACACCACATGGACTGCAACGGTTCAAGAAGGCAGCTCACCACCACCTTCTCAAGGGCAACTAGGGATGGGCAATAAAAATGCTGGCCCAGCCAGTGAAGGCAATATCCCATGAATGAATATAAAAAAATAATTTGGGAAAGACAGGAAGCTAGAAAAAGTTTGTGGGGTAGGTCTGTTAAGGATGATATTAGTGCAGTAGTGAGAGATGACCTTAGTTCAGAAGATCACGATGTAGAATTAGTTTTGATGGAGATAATAATTAGATAAGTATAGAAGTATCTTCTGGGAGTTCTTTATAGGCTCCCCAACAGTAGCTACACAATAGGTTGGAATGTATAGGAAGAAAAAATGGGGGGTAAAAGAGGGTACTCCAATAATTATGGGTGATTTTAATCTTCATATAGATTGGATGAATTTCATTGGCAAAGGTAACCTGGAAGATGAATTCATAGAGTGTTTCAGGTTAATTTCTTAGAGCAGTACATTCCAGTAGCAACCAGGGAGCAGGCTATTTTAGAGCTGGTGATGTGCAATGAGACAGGATTAATTGGTGACCTCATAATGAAGGAAACTCTAGGCAACGGTGATCATAACATGGTAAAGTTTCATATTCAGTTTTAGGGTGAGAAGCGGGGTCTAAGACGTGTGGATCTTAAACTTAAAGAAAGCTATTTACTAGGGTATGAGGCCGGAGTTGGCTGAAGTGAACTGGGAAAAGTGGTTAAAATGTAGGACAGTAGAGAAGCAGTGGCAGACTTTTAAGGAGATATTTCATAACTCTCAGCAAAGATGTATTCCATTGGTAAAGAATAACTCTATGAGAAGGATGGGTAAATAAGGAAGTTAAGGATGGTATCAAATTGAAAGAAAAAGTGTTCAATAATGCGAAGATTAGTGGTAGGTCAGAAGATTGGACAGATTTTAGAAATCAGCAAAGAATCACTCAGAAAAGAGGCAGAAATTAGAGTTTGAGAGAAAGAAACTAAAAATATAAAGAGATAGCAAGAGTTTCTACAAGTATTTAAAAAGGAAAAGAGTAACTGAAGTGAGCATTGATTCCTTAGAGGGTGACACTAGAGAATTAATAATGGGAAACAAGGAAATGGCAGAAGTGTTGAACAGGCATTTTGCATCTATCTTCACTGTAGAAGACACAAAAAAACCCCCAAGAATACTTGACAGTAAAGAAGTAAAAGGGAGGGAGGAATTTAAAACAATCACAATCACTAGGGAAGTTACTGTGAAAACTATTAGAACTAAAGGTTGACGAGTACCCTGGACCTAATGGCTTTCATCCGAGGGGCTTTAAACAAGTGGCTGCAGAGATAGTTAATGCATTGGTTGTCATTTTCCAAAATTCCCTAGATTCTGGAAAGATTCCAATGGATCGGAAAATTGCTAATGTAACATCTCTATCAAGAAAGGATGGAGAGAGAAAGCAGGAAACTATGGGTCAGTGAGCATAACATCTGTCATAGGCAAAATGCTAGACTTCATTATGAAGGAGGTAATAGCAGAACATTTAGAAAATCATAATGTGATCAGGCAGAGTCAACAAAGGGAAATTATATTTCACTAATTTATTAGTACTCTTTGAGGAAGTAGCAAGCAGGGTAGATAATGGGGAACTGTAAATGTGGTGTACTTAGATATCCAAAACTCATTCAACAAGGTACCACATCAAAAGTTACCACACAATATAAGAGCTCATGGTGTAGTGGGTAGCATATTAGCATGGATAGAGGATTGGCTAGTGAACAGGAAGTAGAGAGTAGGGATAAATGGGTCATTTTCGGGTTGGCAAGCTGTTACTAGTAGAGCTAGTAACTCTAGGTCCTCAACTATTTACAATCTATATCAATGACTTGGATGAAGGGACTGGATGTATGGTACCTAAGTTTGCTGATGACACAATGATAAGTAGGAAAATAAGTTGTCAAGGAGGCATTAAGAGTCTACAGAGGGACTAGGGAGCTTAAGTGAGTGAGCAAAAATTTGGTAGATGAAGTATAATGTGGGAGGAAAAGAAAAGCAGTACATTATTTGACTGCTTCAGGTAAATATAGAGAGACTGCAGAACACTACTGTACAGAGGAATCTGGGTGTCCTGCAATATGAATCACAAGAGGTTAGCATGTAGGTGCAGCAAGTGATTAAGAAGGCAAATGGATTATTGATGTTCATTGCAAGGAGAATAGAGTTAAAAGAAGGGAAGTGTTGCTGAATCTGTACAGGGCCTTAGTTACGCTGCATCTGGAGTACTGTGTACAGTTTTGATCTCCATATTTAAGAAGGGATATAATTACAATAGAAGCAGTTCAGGGAAGATTCAATCGACTGATTCCTGGGATGGAGGGGTTATCTCATGAGGAAAGGTTAAGCAGGTTGGGCCTATACCCATTTGATTTTAGAAGAATGAGGTGATCTGATTGAAACATATAAGATCCTGAGGGGTCTTGACAGGGCAGATTGTGACAGGATGTTTCCCCTTGTGAGGGAGCATATAACCAGGGAACACAGTTTAAAAATTAGGGGTCTCCCATTTAAGACTAAGGTAAGGAGAATGTTTTTCTCTCAGGGGTGCGCTAACCCATGGAATTCTCTTTCCCAGAGAGCAGTGGATGCTGAGTCATTGAATATATTCAAGGCTAAGTTAGATAGATTTTTGATCAGCAAGGGTAATGTGGGAGCAGAAAGGAAAGTGGAGTGGAGGCCACAATCAGATCAGCTATGATTTTATCGGATGTTGGAGCAGGTTTGATAGGCTGAATGGTCTATTCCTGATCCGAATTATTCTGTTCTTGTGTTCTTGTAATGTTTTATCACTGTTTTATGCTTTAGGTAAATATATATATATCTACGGTTTTCCAGGTCACCTACTTGTGGTTAGGCAATCAAATGTCATTCCATAATCTAGAAAATTCCAAAACCAGAAATGACTTGGTCTCAAGTATTCCAGACTGAAATACTACAGTGTATGAAAGGAAAATATTTTGTTCAAGAGCTTCAGTACTTTTCTCCAACAATATAGGTTTATGGGCCCTGACAATATTTCGGCAATAGTACTGAAGGCTTGTGCTCCAGAACTTGCCGAGACTCTAGCCAAGTTGTTCCAGTACATCTACAACACTGGCATCTACCCAGCAATGTGGAAAATTGCCTAGGAATGTCCATCCACAAAAAACAGGACAAATCCAACTTGGCCAATTACCACCCCATCAGCCTAATCTCGATCATCAGTAAAGTAATGGAAGTGATCATCAACAGTGCTATCAAATGGCACTTGCTTAGCAATAACCTGCTCACTGGCGATCAGTTTAGGTTCTGCCAGGATCACTCAGCTCCTGACCTCATTACAGCCTTTGTTCAGACATGGACAAAAAAGCTGGACTCCAGAGGGGAGGTGGCAGTGACTGCCCTTGACATCAAGGCAGCATTTGACTGAGTGTGACATCAAGGTACCCTACAAAACTAGAGTCAATGGGAAACAGGGTGGAAATTCTCTGCTGATTGGAGTCAAACGTAGCACAAAGGATGATGGTCATGGATGCTGGAGGTCAGTCATCTCAGCTTTAGGACAGCAGGAGTTCCTCAAGGTAGTGTCCTTGGCCCAACCATCTTCAGCTGCGTCATCCATGACCTCCTTTCAATTATAAGTTCAGAAGTGGGGATGTTCGCTGATGATTGCACAATGTCCAGCACCATTCATGACTCCTCAGGTACTGAAGCAGTCCATGTCCAAATGTGGCAAGACCTAAACAATATCCAGGCTTGGGCTGACAAGTGGCAAGTAACTTTTGTGTCATACAAGCGTCAGGCAATGACCATCTCCACCAAGGGAGAATCTAACTATCATCCTTTGATGTTCAATGGCATTACCATTGCTGAATCTCGCACTATCAACATCCTGGAGGTTGCCATTGACCAGAAACTGAACTGGACTAGCCATATAAATACTGTGGCTACAAGACCAGGTCAGAGACTAGGAATCCTGCGACGATTAACTCACCTCCTGACTCCCCAAAGCCTGTCCACCATCTACAAGACACAAGTCAGGAGTGTGATGGAATACCTTCCACTTTCCTGGATGAGTGCAGCTCCCACAACACTCAAGAAGCTTGACACCATCCAGGACAAAACAGCTCACTTGACTGGCACCACATCCACAAACATTCACTCCCTCCACCACTGACGCACAGTAGCAGCAGTGTGTGCCATCTACAAGATGCACTGCAGGAACTCACCAAGGCTCCTTTGACAGCACCTTCCAAACCCATGACTACTATCATCTAGAAGGACAAGGGCAGCAGGTGCATGGGAATAATACCAGCTGATGTTCCCCTCCAAGCCACTTACCATCCTGACTTGGAAATACATTGCCCTTCCTTCAGTGCTGTTGGGTCAAAATCCTGGAACTCCCTTCCTCACAGCACTGTGAGTGTACCTACACCACATGCACTGTGCTTCAAGAAGCAACTCACCACCATCATCTCAGCAATGCCCACATCCCATGAATAAATAAAATAAAAATTATATGTCCATTCCTTGGTTCTCCTAAGCAACATTGTGGACACATTTTAATCATGCTTATCCTCTGGCTGTACCTTTGATCTACCCTCCATCAAAAACATCTCACAACCTCTTCCACTATGCCTCTTGCTCAATGTCCATTGCAGCTCTATCTCCAATGCCTTAAGTAATGTACAGTGGTATGGTTCCTGTGCTATGTTCTCTGTTGCGCCCGTGCCATGCCTGCTGTGCACCTGAGAGTAGGGCCTATACTTATATTGTACATGGTATTGTATAGTGGGAAACATCTAACCCAGCATCCTTAGCGATTTCCAATCTTATCTTAGCCCTCTTCAGCACCTCCATAGCCTACCTTCCTTATTCAGTGTTGCTGGGCCACCTCAATGCTTCCAGTCTCACTCTCACCTGAGAATTCCCTGCAACTCTCAAGTGCTCCATATGCAGTCACTCCAAAGTATTTACCCCAATGCTTCACTAAGCCTATCTGGTCCCAAACCTCATTCCCCTTATCACCATCTGTATATTCCTTGGTCTTCATCTCCAAAGCTATCTGTTATCTGTTGGTGCCGTTTCTGGGGGAGGTGGGACCTGTACAAGTTGGACGGGTTACATCTAAACAGGAACAGGACCAACATCCTTGTGGGGAGGTTTGCAATGCTGTTGGGGCGGATTTAAACTAAATCGGCAGGCGGATGGGATCCTGAAAAGTAATTCAGAGGGGAGAGAAGCTGAGATGAAATTAAAAGTTAAAACGCTAGTAAGTCTGGAAGGCGGAGGAAACATAGGCTAGATAAGAAAGAAGTGAGTTTAACAAGGCTAAATGGAATATATTTTAATGCAAGGAGCCTGAGGAATAAGACAGATGAGCTGAGGGCACATATAGGCACATGGGAGTATTATATCATAGCTATGACCGAGACTTGGCTAAAAGAAGGGCAGGTTTGGCAGCTTAACATTCCTGGTTATAGGGTATTCAGATGAGATAGAGAGGGGGATAGAAGAGGAGGGGGCGGGTGTTGCAATATTGATTAAGGAATCAATTATAGCAGTGAGGAGTGATGATATCTTGGAAGGATCATCAAATGAAGCCGTATGGGTAGAAGTGAAAAACACAAAAGGGGCAAACACACTGTTGGGTATGTACTACAGGCCCCTAAACAGTCAGGGAGAGATAGAGGATCAAATATGTAATCAAATTTCAGGGAAATGTAAGAATAATAGGGCTGTAGAAGTAGGGGATTTTAACTACCCAAATATTGACTGGAGAGTTTTCGTATCCAAGGTAGGGAGGGAGCAAAATTCTTAAGTTGTATCCAGGAGAACTTCTTTAGCCAGTACGTGGAAAGCCCAGCAAGGGAGTTCTGGACCTAATATTCAGAAATGAGCTCAGCCAGCTGGATAGCGTATCAGTAGGGGAGCATTTTGGAGATAGTGACCATAACTCAGTTAGATTTAGGATAGTTATGGAAAAGGATAAGATTGGGCCAGGAATAAAAGTTCTAAACTGGGGAAAGACTAACTTTGTCAAGATGAGATGCGATTTGGCCCAAGTAGACTGAGAGCAGCTACTTGCAGCTAAAATTGTGTCAGAGCAGTGGAAGGCATCCGAGGAGGAAATAGCAAGAGTACAGAGCAAATATGTTCCCGGAAAGACAAGGGGGGGTTGGGGGAGCGGTTGGGGGGACCAAGTCCGGAGAATCTTTGATGTCAAGGGACATAAAGGTTAGGATTATGAAAAAAAGAGAAGCTTATGGAAGATACCTAGGGCTCAATATGGCAGCGCCCTTAGAGGAGTATAAAAAGTGCAGAGGGGAACTTAAAAAGGAAATTAGGAGAGCTAAGAGAGCGCATGAGAAGGCATTGGTGGGTAGAATTAAGGAAAACCCAAAGGGGTCTTTTAAATATATAAAGAGCAAGAGAAAAACTACGGAAAGAGTAGGGAAAATTAGGGACCATAGAGGTAATCTGTGTGTAGACCCAGAAGACGTGGGTGCAGTCCTCAATGAATACTTTGTGTCAGTCTTCACAATGAAAAAGGATGACACAGGTATAGACATCAGGGTGGAGGACTGTGAAATATTACTCACTGCCTGAAAGCGTGGTTGAGTCAGAAACTCTTGTAACATTTAAGAAGTATTTTGATATTCACATGCGTTGCCATAGTCTCCAGAGCTATGGGCCAAGCATTGGAAAATGGGATTAGTGTAGTCAGATCTTTGTTGACCAGTGCAGACACGATGGGCCGAATGGCCTCCTTCTGTCCTGTAGACGTCTATGACCCTATGAGTCTAACCTTGAAAATTACAATGGGATATTTTTGGTTTCTACAGACATGGCAAGACTCTGCTTGCAATGATGAGATAATTATTAGAAGAAGTATTTCTCTTACCTAGTAAATACTTTGAGTTTGTGACAACAACATCTTACTGAATTCATGCCAAATTACATTTTTTAATAAATGGTTTAAAGAATAGGAACAACATTAAACAAAAAAAAGTCTGATAAGAATCAGCAGTCAAGGGCCTAATTTATTTATAATGCATGTAAGCTCCTGTTTACTTCTGATGTTCTCAACCGCTGTGGTTATTAGGCTAGTTTGAAGGTAATAACTACATAATTATATACATATTGAGACATACTGCTCATCACTGGATAGAAACTTATCTGAGCCAATGTTTGGCTTTGGACTCAGTGCTGTGTTGCCAGTGCATTCCAAATGAGAGGCTGCAGGCTGCTCCAGAATTGGGCCTCAAGTCTTATTAACATTTCGTGTGCGAGCTGTCGCTACCTGTTGCACACCCACATGGGAGGCGCATGTTTGAATGGCACAAATGTTGGGCTGTTTGCCTCATTGCTTGGTCTCAGGAAGGAGGTTGGAGCAACCAATGTGGGGAATTGGGGGTGGAGGGGGTCGCAATTATGGTAACTATGGAATTGAGAAAACTCTCCAGCTTCCTCTGACTCCACAGGAAGTTATATAAAAAGAAAATGCCCAAAATCAAACCCATAGTTGCAAGCCACAGCAGTTGCTTAAGAAACCTGAGTGATGTGGGCCCAATACCTGCTCTGTTCTCTAAGGTGAACTATTACCAGCAAGCATTAGGCCCCTCAGTTACATAAAGCACCTGTTTTTAGGTGGCCATTAGGGATGCCACTAAAATGCCCCAATTCAATTTCAGGTCTGACACTTTTCATGGCTCTTGGGGACTTGACTTATCGCGGGTTCAGTAAGGTCAAATTTCAATCCAATTTATCCATGTATGTGCATTGGAAGGATGTACCTGGTGGTATCCGACAAGGTGTTGGGGCCTCAACTGTTTGCCATATTTATTGGTGATTTAAATAACAAAGTAGACAGATATATATATCTGAGTTTTCAATGAGACCAAAATAGAGGTCATTGTAAGTGGTGTAGACAAAAAAAAAAGTTACAAAGCAACATTGATAGATTGAGTGAATGGCGTGGGAAAAAATGTGACAGATGCAGATAAGTGCAAGGTCATCCACTTTGAAACAAAAAATAATAGATCTGAACATCTTTTAAATGGTAAAAGGCTAGCAGGTCCATAGTGATTTACGGACCCATGCATACAGATCACTAGTGGTCAGGGAGAATAAATAATCAAAAATCATAATGGGATGTTAGCCTTTATATGTAGAGGACTAGGATATAAAGGGAGGAAGTTTTGCTGCTGCTATGCAAAACTCTGGATAGGGCACATTTGGAATACTGTGTACTGTTTCGGGAACCTCACCTTAGAAAGAATATCTAGGCCTTGGAAGGAGTACAGCACAGATCCCCCAGAATGTTAGAGTTCAAAGGGTTGAATTATGAGGGGTTACATAATTTAGGCTTGTATTCCCTATCATTTAGAAGGTTAAAGGGCAATTTCATTGAGGTTTTAGGATTTTTAAAGAATTGATAGTGTAGATAGAGCAACATTTTTCCGTTAGTGGGAGAATCTAGGACAAGGGGACATAACTTTAAAATCAGAGCAAGCCAATCAGGAGGGAAGTTGCGAAATACTTCTTCACACAAATGATGGTAGAAATGTGGAACTTTCTTCCACAAAATACAACAGGTTCTAGCTCAATTACGAGCATATGAACATGTGAATTAGGAGCAGGAGTAGGCCACTCGATCCCTTGAGTCTTCTCCGTCATTCAATAAGATCATTACTGATCTGATTGTAACCTCAACCCAACTTTCCTGCCTGCCATTGATAACCTTGATAATCAAGAATATATCCACCTCTGCCTTAAAATATTCAAAAACTGTGCTTCCACCACCTTTGAAGGAGAGAGTTCCACAGACTCATGATCCTCTGAGAGAAAACATTTCTCCTTATCTCAGTCTTAAATAGGCGATCCCTTATTTTTAAACAGTGACACCCTAGTTCTAGATTTTTCCACAAGGGGAAGCATACTTTCCACATCCACCTTTTCAAGGCCCCTCAAGATCTTAAAGGTTTCAATCAAGTCACCTCTTACTCTTCTAAACTCCAGCAGACACAAGTCTAGGCTGTCCAACCTTTCCTCGTAAGACAACCTGCCCATTCCAGGTATTAGTCTACTAAACCTTATCTGAACTGCTTCTTAGGCATTTACATCTTCCTTAAATGAGGAGACCAATACTGTACATAATACTCCAGATGTGGTCTCACCAATGCCCCGTATAACTGAAGCATAACCTCCCTACATTTGTCTTCAATTCCCCTCACAATAAACAATAACATTCTATTAGCTTTCCTAATTACTTGCTGTATCTGCATACTAACCTTTTGTGAGTCATGTACTAGGACACCCAGATCCTTCTGCATCTCAGAACTCTGCAATCACTCACCATTTAGTTAATATGTTTACTTTTTATTCTTCCTGCAAAAATGGACAATTTCACATTTTCCCACCTTATACTCCATTTGCCAGATCTTTATCCACTCACTTAACCTATCTATATCCTTTGTAGCCTCCATGTGTCCTCTGCACAACTTACTTTTCTACCTATCATTGTGTCATTAGAAAATTTAGCAACCATACCTTTGGTCCTTCCATTGCAAAAAGTTGATGCCCCAGCCTGATCCCTGTGGCACACCACTCATTACATCTTGCCAACCAAAAAATGATCCATTTATGCCTTCCCTCTGTTTCCTATTAGCTAGCCAATCTTCTATCCATGCCAATATGTTACGCCCTACACCATGAGCTTTTATTCTCTGCAATAACCTTTGATATGGCACCTTATCAAATGCCTTCTGGAAATCTAAGTACAGCACATCCACCGGTTCCCCATTATCCACAGCATATGTCGCTTCTTCAAAGAACTCCAATAAATTGTTTAAACATGATTTCCTTCTCACAAAACCATGTTGACTCTGTCTGATTACCTTGAATTCATCTAAGTGTCCTGCTATAACGTCTTTAATAATAGTTTCTAACATTTTCTTTATGATAGATGTTAAGTTAACTGGCCTTAAATAATGTTGGATCTGAGATCGATAGATTTTTGCTAGCAAGGGTATTAAGGGATATGGAACCAAGGCAGGAGCATGGACTTAGTATGTAGATAAGACAAGATTTCAGTGAATGATGGAATAGGCTCTAGGTGCTAAATGAGCTCCTCCTCCTCTCTTATGTTCCTATAACAGCAACAGGCATTCAAAGAAATGTTTAGCAGAGTATGAAGCGGAAGGAGTGTCACAATAGGTAGATACTTTATTCCTTAAAGATCAGGAAAAAAACAGTGGCATGAAATTAATTAATCACATTAGTCTTCACACATTCCCACTCTGGTACCATTACCATCAACATAACATTCTTACGTGGGTACTTTTACCTTTTTATTAACTTTTTAAAGCCAAAGTAACCAGCTTCTTCTTTTGATGTCAACTTGAAAATCTATTCATTGATCTGAATTGTACGTTGGAACTTGAAGTTACTGTTCATTACTCCTCTAGTTTGATTTTTGCTCACCTAGGGTATTAACAGAAATGGAGCCAAAGTGCCTGGATGGAGTTACTCACAAGGTAAAGAATTCACACAAAATAACAACACACCTATCATGTAGCAGATTCAGGGAATCAATGGATGAGATTTGATTAGGAAACGGAGACCCTTAAGCAAAATTATTATTTTATGATTGTCAATGTTCTCTTGACAGTCATCCCCATCCCCTCAGCTAGTCATTCATTTTCCATTACACAATATGTGAAATAATAATTGTTAAGCACACTGCTTCAGGAGAAAATCACTAACCAGTGAGAGAAGAGATACTCATACGGGAATAATGATCATCATGTGTTAGGAATCTTCCCCAGTATATTTGCTATCTCAAGCAAAGTCATAATTAATAACTTTCTAAAAAAAAACACCTTTAGGATTTTGCTGGAAATTGTGATCAGAGGGAATCTCCCCTTTGCTATAATGTTCTCCCTTACAATTATGAAATAATAAAAATTGATTGAAAGCATTATAGGCTATAATGTAAAATATATGATTTTTTGTTTCTTGTTTGCCATTAATATATCAAACTCACTAGACTGTTTTGTGGGTTATGGTGCTTTGTTAAGCTGATTTACTTGTAAGAAAGTTATTCATATTTGCATTTATGACACATGAACTAAATCCCTCCACCGCCACCCCACCCCACTCCAATATACGCCGTTGGTGTAATAACCTCTATTTACTTTCTGGGCGCATACTGTCTTGATTGCTATGCAAAGTAATAATTAACTGTAGTGAAAACAAATAACAATATCTACCTGATTTTAGTTATCACTTGATAGCCAACATTGGGCAGCATATTTCAAAATACATCCAGAAAATAAATAGGTATCCATGTCACTAACAATGCTTTGCAGAGGTTCTTTTACTCAGAAAAAGATCATCTTAAGGCTATCTCCATAACTGATTAGCATCCTTAGCCATACAGGTCCTGGGGTAAAAGTCCGTTTCTTTTGGCAATAAAATTCTGTCACTCTTTCACTAGAATCTAAGGCTATAAAATAGAACCAGAGACAAACCCCGAGGCAGTAATGGACATGCTTGGAGGCTAAAGGCTATGAGCTTGAATTCACACTACCAAACCAATGGCTTCCACTATAACTCCAGTGGGCTGCCACAAGAATGGCATTGACCTCAGCCAGGACCAGGATACAATGGCTCATGATCAATTCTTGGATTTCATGGCCACTGTTAAGACCATAAGACATAGGAGCAGAAATTAGGCCATTCGGCCCATCAGGTCTGCTCCACCATTCAATCATGGCTGATAAGTTTCTCAACCCCATTCTCCCGCCTTCACCCCGTAACATTTGATCCCCTTACCAATCAAGAACCTATCTATCTTGGTCTTAAATACACTCAATGACCTGGCCTCCACAGCCTTCTGTGGCAATGAATTCCATAGATTTGCCATTCTCTGGCTAAAGAAGTTTCTCCTCATCTCTGTTCTAAAAGGTCTTCCCTTTACTCTGAGGCTGTGCCCTCGGGTCCTAGCCTCTCCTACAAATGGAAACATCTTCCCCACATCCACTCTATCCAGGCCTTTCAGTATTCTGTAAGTTTCAATCAGATCCCCCCTCATCCTTCTAAACTCCATCGAGTATAGACCCAGGGTCCTCAAACGTTCCTCATATGTTAAGCCTTTCATTCCTGGGATCATTCTCGTGAACCTCCCCTGGACCCTCTCTAGGGCTAGAACATCCTTCCTGAGATATGGGGCCCAAAATTGCTCACAATATTCTAAATGTGGTCTGACCAGAGCCTTATAAAGCCTCAGCAGCACATCCCTGCTTTTATATTCTAGTCCTCTCGAAATAAATGCCAACATTGCATTTGCCTTCCTAACTACTGACTCAACCTGCAAGTTAACCTTAAGAGAATCCTGGACTAGGACTCCCAAGTCCCTTTGCACTCCAGATTTCTGAATTCTCTCCCCATTTAGAAAATAGTCTATGCTTCTATTCTTCCTACCAAAGTGCATGACCTCATACTTCCCCACGTTGCATTCCATCTGCCACTTCTTTGCCCATTCTCCTAACCTGTCCAAATCCTTCTGCAGCCTCCCCGCCTCCTCAATACTACCTGTCCCTCCACCTATCTTTGTATCATCTGCAAACTTAGCCAGGACGCCCTCAGTTCCTTCATCTAGATCATTAATGTTTAAAGTGAAAAGTTGTGGTCCCAACACTGATCCCTGTGGAACTTCACTAGTCACCGGCCGCCATCCTGAGAAGGACCCCCTTATCCCCACTCTCTGCCTCCTGCCAGACAGCCAATCTTCTATCCATGCTAGTACCTTGCCTCTAACACCATGGGCTCTTATCTTACTGAGCAGCGTCCTGTGCGGCACCTTGTCAAAGGCCTTCTGGAAGTCCAAGTAGATAACATCCATTGGCTCTCCTTTGTCTAACCTACTCATTACCTCCTCAAAGAATTCTAACAGATTTGTCAGGCATGATCTCCCCTTGATGAAACCATGCTGACTTTGCCCGATTTTACCATGCACTTCCAAGTATTCTGAAACCTCATCATTAATAACGGACTCTAAAATCTTACCAACGACCGAGGTGAGGCTAATCGGCCTGTAATTTCCCGTCTTTTGCCTCACTCCCTTCTTAAACAGGGGGGTTACATTAGCGATTTTCCAGTCCTCTGGGACCCTCTCTGACTCCAGTGATTCCTGAAAGATCACCACTAATGCCTCCACTATCTCTTCAGCTATCTCCTTCAGAACTCTGGGGTGTAATCCATCTGGTCCAGGTGATTTATCCACCTTCAGACCTTTCAGTTTTCCTAGCACCTTCTCCTTGGTAATGGCCACCATACTCACCTCTGCCCCCCCGACTCTCTTGAACTTTGGGGATGTTACTAGTGTCTTCCACCGTGAAGACTGACGCAAAGTACCGATTCAGTTCCTCTGCCATTTCTTTGTTCCCCACTACTACTTCTCCAGCATCATTTTCCAGCGGCCCAATGTCCACTTTTGCCTCTCTCTTACCCTTTATATATCTAAAAAAACTCTTGCAATCTTCTTTTATATTACTGTTATAAAGGATAGAGTCTCCATCTGACCCTTATAAGAGTACTGATGGCAAGAGGGTGGGAGGTTGGGTGGGGGCAGAAATTCCCGAGGCTAGGTGTTCTACTTATATAGCCATATGTGACCTGGTGTGTGCTTGGAGACCATTATGCTTAGAAGCAAGGAGATACTTCAAAAAATGACAAAAAAGTCTGATTGTAGACATTTGTTTTAAGGAGCAATCTTAATGAAGGAAAGAGAGGACATAGGGGCAGAGAGGCATGGGAGCTTAGGGCCTTACCTGAAGCTACAACTGCCAGTGATGAAACAGTTAAAATTGGGGATAGAATATAAGACCATAAGACATAGGAGCAGAAATTAGGCCATTTGGCCCATCGAATCTGCTCCGCCATTCAATCATGGCTGTTAAGTTACTCAACCCCATTCTCCCGCCTTCTCCCTGTAACCTTTGATCCCCTTACCAATCAAGAACCTATCTATCTTGGTCTTAAATACACTCAATGACCTGGCCTCCACAGCCTTCTGTGGCAATGAATTCCATAGATTTGCCATTCTCTGGCTAAAGAAGTTTCTCCTCATCTCTGTTCTAAAAGGTCTTCCCTTTACTCTGAGGCTGTGCCCTCGGGTCCTAGTCTCTCCTACTAATGGAAAAATCTTCCCCACGTCCACTCTATCCAGGCCTTTCAGTATTCTGTAAGTTTCAATCAGATCCCCCCTCATCCTTCTAAACTCCATCGAGTATAGATCCAGAGTCCTCAAACATTCCTCATATGTTAAACCTTTCATTCCTGGGATCATTCTCGTGAACCTCCCCTGGACCCTCTCCAGGGCCAGCACATCCTTCCTGAGATATGGGGCCCAAAATTGCTCACAATATTCTAAATGTGGTCTGACCAGAGCCTTATAAAGCCTCAGCAGCACATCCCTGCTTTTATATTCTAGTCCTCTCGAAATAAATGCCAACATTGCATTTGCCTTCCTAACTACCGACTCAACCTGCAAGTTAACCTTAAGAGAATCCTGGACTAGGACTCCCAAGTCCCTTTGCACTCCAGATTTCTGAATTCTCTCCCCATTTAGAAAATAGTCTATGCCTTTATTCTTCCTACCAAAGTGCATGACCTCATACTTCCCCACGTTGTATTCCATCTGCCACTTCTTTGCCCATTCTCCTAACCTGTCCAAATCCTACTGCAGCCTCCCCGCCTCCTCAATACTACCTGTCCCTCCACCTATCTTTGTATCATCTGCAAACTTAGCCAGGACGCCCTCCGTTCCTTCATCTAGATCATTAATGTATAAAGTGAAAAGTTGTGGTCCCAACACTGATCCCTGTGGAACTCCACTAGTCACCGGCTGCCATCCTGAGAAGGACCCCCTTATCCCCACTCTCTGCCTCTCTGCCTTAATTTAGTTAAACTGAAGATAGTCAGGCTGCAAGGTTTAAATCATCAAAGAGTTAGATGTAAAAACAGGCTTTTGAAGTGGAGATGAACAAGCTATGATGGGAAACAAGTAGATACAAGATTAATAAGAATTTGCATTTGGAGATAAATGGGATGTTCAAGACACCAGAATTAGAGGACTGCAGTTATCTTAGAGGACTGTGGGGCTGGAGGAGACTACAGGGATGTAGTGGGGTGGGGTGGTGGAGCAGTGAGGAGGGTGCTGGGAGTGGGTAGTGAAAGGCCTCAGAGGGATTGCTTATCTGGGAGCCAATGCAGGTCAGCGGTCATGGAAGTGATGGGTCACTGGGTTTGGATGAACTCACGTTTGTGGAGGGTAGCATTTGGGAAGTCAGTCTGGAGTGCATTAGAGTTGTCCAGCCTAAAGGTAGCAAATACATGGATGAGAATTTCAACTGTAAAGAAAAATATCATTTTTTTCAATATTACTATGGGATACTGTGAAGCAGGCTTGTGGGGGCTGTGTGTATGTTTGTATGTGTGATTAATTTAGTTAAACTAAAGATAGTCAGGCTGCAAGGTTTAAATCATCAAAGAGTTTGATGTAAAAACAGGCTTTTGAAGTGGAGATGAACACGCTATGATGGGAAACAAATAAATACAAGATGAATAAGAATTTTGCATTAGGAGATAAATGAGGAGTTGAGCTCTTAACTGTTGAATTTCAAAGGAAGTTTTACAACTGGCAAAGATCATAAATGAATAAAGCAAAGTTATTAAGTTTATTTTTTCCAAAAGTAGTGACCATAAAGATCACATGGAAGATTTTTGTATTCTGGGAAAGGTAACTTCCAAAGAAAGTTGAGAAGAATTGGTTTAAAAAGAGAGAAAGAGAAAAAACATATTTAAGGAAAGATTGAAAGCTGTATGGGTTATGAGGCCATGTGATATCTTGAAAAATGTGCTGTGCGAGGACAGATCTGGGAACTAAGCAGCCTCTAGCCACCCCAGAGAAGTGTTTGTTCCAGAAAGCAAGGCTTTATTACAAGCCTTGGATTTATATTGTCAAGTGAGAAGGAGAAAGAAGCCTGTGAAATACCTCCCCTATAGCGACAGTGGGTGCCTTGTGGCAATATTACTGAATTTTTTATAGTTTAAGAATTTATAGGGACTATTGCCTGAAAAAGGCTGTTTATTTGTGAGTCTAGTTAAGTAGGAATCTTTTGGGAAATGTAATAAAACTAAATATAACAGTGTAACTGTAATCTTGTGTGTTTAAGTTTTCTTTTCCTTTGTTAATAAATGTTTTAATTTAATACTTAAAATTTCCAAAAGTGATAATGGAATCTTTACTTCTGACTTCAGTACAAATGCTTTCTCATAATAAAAATCCAAATTGCAAATCGTTGTGATAGCTTGACCAAGTTTCCCTTTGGGATTTGGTCAGCCCAGAAATTACCACCTGGTATATCATAACACAACCACAGATAAACTGAGGCAGGAGTAGAATTGGGCAATGTTACAGAGGTGGAAATAGGTGGTCTTAATGATGGCACAGATGTGTAGTTGAAAACACAACTCTGACACAAATATGACACAAAGATTGTGAACATACTTGTTCAGCCTCAGAGAGGCGTCAGGAGAGGAATGGAGTTGGTGGCTATGGAATGGAGTTTGTGGTGAGGACCAAAGACAAAGGCTTTGCTCTTCCAAATAGTTAACTGGAGAAAATTTCTGTTCATTCAATACAGGATGTCGACAAGCCATCTGACAATTTAGAATTGAGAGAGGTGTTGGAGAGAAGTAGACAGTATATTTGTGGAGATGACGCTATGTTTTTCGATGATGTTACAGGGAAGCGTGTAAATCGATATGGGCCAAGGATATAGTCTTGTGGGACACCAGAGTTAACCTTCACCATAATCACATAAGATGTCGGCCGGGATTTTCCAGCCCCATCATGAAGGAGATGCTAACAAGTTTTGATGTTTCATGATACCTTCCATTGATTTTGGTTCCATTATCCACAACATAAAGTTCCAATCCCTGTCTCATTCAAATCTGCCTGTGCAATTATTCTTTCTTTTTTCGAGCAACATGCTATAGGCAATTGCTATAAAATATCAAACTTGTGGGTGTTGAAGGTCAAGGTAAGGAGGTTGGACTTTCTCTTTTTCAAGATAGTGATTACCTGGCACATAGAAGGCGTGAATGTTACCTGTCGCTTGTCAGGCAAAGTTCGTTCCCAACAATGCAGGAAGAGTTGCTCTGATTGCTATACACAGTGACTACATCAATTCTACCCACAATATGTATTTAATTCAAACATAACAAATATATTCCAAAGTATTCATCAAGGCAAAATAATTCCAGGTCACTACAAAATTTCATAAGCAAGTATAATTCCTCCAGACTGAATGCTAACTCCATGACATTTATAATGTTATCTAGTTTTAGCTAATCCATTCTAATTTACATCAGGATATTAATACTGCATGTAGCTAAAGTTATACAAAATTTGAAGGAACGGTTTGCTGTGGCAATGAAAAATCCGATGAGTGAGCCTTGGCATGTTATAGAATGTATTAAATATAGATTTGAATAACTGCTGGTTAGCAGTTTTATAGTTTACAAAGACAATGGTACAGAATCTACCAGAGAATCATTGGGGTTGATTTCTGCAGGGGGATGGTTTGCCAAATGTCTGCCGTAACTTGAGAAACTGCAGTGTTAATGCTAGAAAGGTTAAAAGAATTGGACTTGTTTTTCTGTATTGTGATGACAGTGAGCTGATCCGACTAATATTTTCAAGATTATGAGAGAGATTAATAATACTGATTCAGTTAAATTGTTTATTAAGGTGAAATCTTCAAAGAACAGGAGGAGTTAAATTAGGAAGTTTTGAGTAAGAAGCAATATGAGGCAAAATTTCCTTTTAACACAATGGCTGGAATTTTCCTGCCCTGTTGGCATTGGGCATCATGGCAGGTGGTGGGGGAGGGGGGGAGGGGAGGAGGGAGAATATGGCAAGAAGGCCAAAAATCGGATTCAAACTGTTGTGAAACCAGTTTGCGATTGTCCGCTCAACCCATCAATGGCGGGCCACGTTTCCTGCCGCAGCACACCGGAAACCTAATGTCAATACTTCAGCATCCCATTATAGCCCTGCTTGCTGAAATCATCTCCCCACGCTGGATCTTTCCGGGCAAGTTGGCACGATTGCACACCAGCATGTTTCACTACTGTACACAAGCGACATGTAGCTGGCAAGCAGCACATCGCTTGGGACTTCGAGGTTTGTTTGCCCACCTTGCTTCAGGCAGCATTCTCAGACATCAGTGCCAGACTTCACAAGTAGCAACACTGCGAGCAACACTCATTTTTAGGGTGCTCAGAGGCAGGTCTCTACCTACTAGACCAGCCGTCAGGTGGGGACGGCTTTTCAACAGCTGCAGGGCTAGGGCTAGCTTGGGGAAGGGGGAGAAGTGGTCTCAGGTAAAGGAAGAGGCTGCAGAGCGAGGGCTGTACTGGGGAAGAGGGGTATCCCAGGGTGTGTGTGGGGGCGGATTTTGACCTGTGCAAATGGCCTTAAGATGGTGAGGGCTGAGGAGATAGTCTCCAGAGGAGATGAAGCCAGATGGAGATGTGAGGGTGTGTGTGAGAGAGTGAGTGGTGATGTTCCTTGAGCTGGCAGTGAGTGAGATGCCAGTGAATGTGTGATGGCCTTGTGAGTCTGTGAGTTTAAAATGATAAGATGGTTGCCTTACCCTGGTAGCACGGATGAGATCATTCATGTGTTCACGGATGAGATCGTTCATGTGTTTTTTGCACTGGATGGCTAACCTTTTGTGTGCAGCATTGGCACTGACCACCTCTGCCTCTGCCTCCCAAGCCAGAATGATGAGACTGATGGGCCTCCTGCGGCCAGAGTCGGGTAGGGGACATCGCGGCAGGCTTCCAAGGGATGCGTCACTGAATCGGGGGGCTGCACTGTTCTTGACTTTTGGGGCCATGTCTTCACCGGAGCAGTCCACGTGGCTGCAGTTTAAATATGGTGACTTGCACGAGTAAGCAGTGAGGTAATGGCATGGCAGGCAAGTCGGAGGCCGTCCACTAGCAAGATGGCATGTTTCCTGTGGCTGTATAATTAATGAGGCGGGATTGGGGTGATATGGTGCGAAAAGCTGCCATTGCGGCTGGTGGGTAAATTGATTTCATTCCCGCCCGCTAGCACAAACCTGGGACGATTCTGCCCAATGGGTTTTAGGCTTGTTGAATAAGCTGCCACTGAAGATTGTTGAAGTGAAGAGTATATATAGGCTCAAGGCATAATTCAATGCATTTCTGAAGGGGATGAGGATTATGATGAGAAGACAGATGGACCAGAGCTCTGAATTATTAAAAGGTGAAAGGTTTGTTGAGCTAATGACCATTTCCTCTACTTATATTTTAGGAAGCTGAATTTCCATGCCCTTTCTCCCAATTTTTCACTGTAATTTTGATGGAAGATCTGTGGTAAGCTTGAGAAACAATATAGCCACAGTCATGTTTACATCATTTCCACAGATTGCTAAAGTCACAAGGCAAAATCTTCACAGTCCCGCATGGGCAGGCTGGAAGGCAGCCAGATTGAGAAGAATGTTAGGGATTATGGTGCCACATCAACATGTTCCCACCTCTGAGTCACCTTCGTGGAGGCAGGTCATCATCAACAGAGGCTACCTGCTATCATAAAGCTATTAAAGCATGTAATATTTTGGAAAATATTTTTCTTTTAAAATGGAGGTTTAGTCTGTGGGTGTGTCTTAACTAGATTAAAGCCAGCTAATCTGGATGCTTTGATGGGTACAAGTTTTGATATGTAAGAGAGATAGCGTGCATTTGCATAGGGCATTCAAGAAGTGGGGTGAAAACTTGACGCCTTTCTAGAAGCTACCAAGGCATATGTTTATATTACTAATAAAATTGGTACTGTGAAAGGGGTTTTATTGTTAGAGAGGTTTAGTTGAGAGGTTGGTATAATGAGGATTAACATTCAATGGTCAGTGGTAGGTATAACAAGACAATTGGTTTGGGTGTGCAGAGCAGAGGCAATGTGAAATCAAAAGGCAGCTGTAAGCCTCCAACTGGCTCCACAGGAACCAACTGAAAGGAACCTCATTTTGAGTTCGTAAGGTGAAAATGCTTTGTCTGGTGTCTGGTTAAGTCTATGGGTTGCTGTTGCCTTAACGGAGATTAGTTTGGGAATTTGTTAAAAGTTAGGAATTTGTAGCCATTTGTATATATATTTTAACCTGTGTAAATTAATAAAATGCTTAATTTAGTTTAACGTCAAACCTCGAGAACTGATGGTCTGATTCCTGAATTTAGAATCACATCTCAAACATAACACTTAAAATTATAGGTTATGACAGTTGTTCAAAGTTTCCCTCTGGGATTTTTAAATAACTCAGCCTTACCAACTGCATCGGTCATAATACCTGCCCAGCAGAGATGAGTAGCCATTGTGACTGGGGACAATGCCAGGATGTTCCCATCAGTGAATGAGCCCCACTGAGGGCCAAGCTTAGCAGGTGCCTGGAGATGGCTTGGGGGTAGCTGGCCAGGGGGTCCCTACAAGGCTTCCTATGCTCACCTCCTCCACCAGAGCAGCTTTGATTAGCGGGTCACAGCTGTGATCACCAATCATCCTGTCCCTAATTGGATGGACCGCCACTTGATTGACCACCTCTGGAAGACCTCCCAAGCGGGTGAGCTGACAGTCAGAATAGAATTAGGACCCGAAAATGACCCCAATTCTCAAATATTTCTTAAAGTGCACAGGATTCCTCCTATGGCAGGAAATTAGGAGAATCTCACATGGAAATTAATGGCATATGATTTTTATGTAAGAGGTATCCATAATATGATCTATAACTTATCTAGTCCATAGATATTGCACTTAATAGTTAGCATTTATTTTGCAACATTTGTGGTAGTTTTAGGTTTGTAAGCTGGTGATTCTTGACACTTAGATCAATAATGGCTGTAACCAATCTGCTCATGGGCAGAATTGTCCCCTTGTCGAGTGGGCGCGGTGGGAGGGCCTGGGAGTGACTGCGAAACTGACCACCACCCACAATTGGGCTCTGACTGCGGTTTCACACCGGCAGGCCAATTAAGGTCCATCCAGCATAAAACGCAGCTCCGCACAGGCCGGGAAGGGCCGAGCGGGAGTCGGGGCCTGTCGGCCACTGGGTCCAATGGCGACCCAGCGACCATCTTAAAAATGGCGCAGGCAGCCCCAGAAAGGCTGCCAGGGAAGGACGGATGTCTGCTCTTGTAACAATAGAGTCGAGTGTGGCTGCAAATGTCAGGCGGGAGAGCAGTTCAGGTGGGCAGTCAGCCCCCCACTTTTCTGATGAGTGCCTCGTTGTCCTCCTGGAGGAGGTGGCTGCCAGGAGGGACACCCTTGTCCCCAGAGATGGGAGGAGGGGGCACTGCACTTCACCAAGAGGGCATGGGAGGAGGTGGCAGCCCTGGTTAGCAGCCAAGATGTGGTGCAGTGCACATGGGTGCAGTGCCGGAAGTGCTTCAATGACCTGCTGTGCTCAGGAAGGGTGAGTACCGTGTTGGCATGGACCAGTGTGCAGAAGTGTTAAGGTGCGGCCGTCCCCCCGTGGACAGTGCTAGAGTCTGAGTGCCAACTGTCAATGAAGCCAGAGCTGGCCAAGGGGGTGAGCCCTGGCTGCTTGCTCTGAGTGCCTTGAGGCTTGAGGGCCATGACTCGGATGTGCCATGAGAGGTGTTCCTCAGCTGGGGTTGGCCAGGCTCCAATGGCGCTGCAGGTAGGGAATGGACTAATCAATGCTCCTCTGTCCTTTCAGGAGAAGACGAGCCATAACAAAGCTGAGAGGTCATGTACAGATGGAGGCTCACCCTGCTGCTCTCCCGGTTCAAGCAGGATGCCCTGGAGCTGCAGAGCCGGCACGGTCCCCATGCAACTGGGCATGGAGAGGAGGGGGTGTCAGACGAAGGTAAGAGCACAGTGCACAGAGGTGAGAGTTTCAGATTGTGCAATCATTCTAGTGCAGTCTCCTAATTGATTTGAGCATCGAACCTGGAGTCCCCATTGTTCATTGAAAGATGATAGCACTGATCTACATTGTCTCACCAGGGTGCCTGGCGTGCGCAGTGACAGTGTGATGACTTTAACTAATGACATGTCCTTCTTCTCCTTTCAGGTGTCCGATCTGCAGACCCTGAAGGGCCACCCCTGACTCTGGAGGCGTCATTTTCACCTGCATCACACCCACTTTCTGAAACAGGCATCAGCGCCTCAGTGGGCATTAGAGCGGCGGCAAGTATCTCAGTGCACATTGGTGAGGGCACTTCACAGTCGCTTGAGGAGCAGACGGAATCAGAGAGTGCCCAGGGCGTTGGCAGTCAGAGGACTGCTGGGAACCAGGACAATGCTTAGCCAATGGCTGATGATGAGCCTCTGGAGTCATCCATTAGGCAACAGATGCTGGATGTCCAGCGAGATGTGTGGGAGGATCTGGCGGAGATCCATGAACGTATGCATGCCATGGTATCTGTGATGGAGGAGTCCATGCGGAGCATGAGTACTGCATTGACCGCCATGGGCGAGCGCACTGCCTCCTCCATTGAGAGTGTGTCGACTCTCATGGAGAGGCAGCTCCAGGGACAGAATGAGGGGTTCCTGGGGTTGCGTTCAGATCTGCAAGCCCTCACACAGGCTATGACCTCAGGCAGTCAGTGTCAGTGTGGGAGATGGATAAAGCACCCAGTATCCCAGCTAGGTGCCTGTCCACCAGTGGTGTGCAGGGGGGTCCAGAGCGACCTCTTGTTGGCGCACGAGCTGCCTGTGATCTCTGCAGGCACCTCAAAGGGCACTCTGGATGACAACAGCATCTCCTCTGCCCCTCTGCCAGTGACCGTGGCATCTGATGAGGCTGCGGAGACTGGGGAGATGTCAGCCGTGGCACTGGCCGCTCCCTCCCAGGTGGGGCCAGCACAGGCTCCACTGGCCAGAGGACGCCTGCCAAGGTCATTGAGGCCAACAAGACAGCAGAGTCAGCAGGCTGCCTCCAATGCCGGTGCCAACGAGGGGCGGAGTGGGGGGGGGTGTGTCACCTTGACACAGCCCTCGCAAACGTACGTTAAAGGCACCAGGAGCACAAGAGGGACAGGTCACGGGTGATTTTATGTTTTATGTTCATTTACGTTTACTTTATCTCTGCTGGCCTGGCAATGAAGACTAGAGAAGTTAATGTAAATAGTTTGGAATTGTCAAAATGAGATAAATTTTATTTTTGTCATCATGGCCTGAGTATGCTTCACCTTTGTATTTTATTGATGCGGAGAACACCGGTATATAATGCTGGACGTAAGTGGCTCTGAACTTTATTGTACAGGTACTCAGTGTCTTTGGGTTCAAATGAAAGGGTCCTTTCAGACATCCGGGATGGAGGAGGCAGCCCTGGCATGCGGTTGACACTAATCTTTGGTAGCCTAGCTGAAGGAGCGTTGGATCAAGACGTCCCTGGTGTCCCTGTCTTCCTGGAGGTTACCGAGGCCTGGCTCCATGCCTTCAGCATTATCCTCACCATGCTCATCTTTGGACTCACTACTGGACTCATCATCTGTGGCCTGTGGAGCTGTGTCAAAATCCTCTTCCCACAGTGGGTCCCCCCCTTGCCAGTGCCAGATTGTGGAGAGCGCAGCATGCAACCACTATCAGTGACACCCGCACTGGGGTGTATTGTAGTGCTCCCCTTGAACAGTCCAGGCATCAGAAGCGCATCTTCAGAAGACCTATGGTCCTCTCTACCACCGCCCTTGTGGAGGCATGACCCGTATTGTAACGCTTCTCTGCCTCTGTTCTTGAGTGGCGGAGAGGCATCCTGAGCTACCTCTTCAATGGATAGCTCTGGTCACCCAGCAGCCATCCATCCAGTCGGGATAGAACACTGAAGAGCCTTGGCACCTGGGAGTGTCTCAGGATGTACATGTCATGGAAGCTGCCAGGGTACTTTGCACAGACTTGCAGAATCTGCATCCTGTGGTCACACACTATGTGCACGTTCATGGAGTGGAATCCCTTCCTGTTGACTAAGGCACCCGGCTGACCCGCTGGCACCTTGATGGCCACATTTGTCCAGTTGATGGCACCCTGGACGTGGGGGAATTCAGCAATCGCTGCAAAACCTCTGGCTTGCTCAGCCTGGCTGGCCTCATCCATACTGTAAGAATAAAGGCCAGTACCCACCTGAACAGAGCTTCTGATGGTATGTTTCCTCCCTATGCCAGGGTCAAGGATGTCATATAGCAGCTGCAGGACATTCTTCTGGAGGAGGGTGACCAGCCAGAGATTTGGTCTACCTTGGTACCAATGATTTAAGTGAGAAAGTGGATGTGGCCCTGGAAGCAGATTGCAGGGAAATTTCTGAGTGCAAAAACAATAGGGCAATGATAGCTAGGGACTTCAGCTACCCTAATCTCAATTGGGATACGAACAGTGTGAAAGGTACAGGGGGCCCAAAATTCTTGAACTGTATTCAAGAGAACTTTTTCAGCCAGTATGTAACCAGTCCAACAAGAGGGGGCCTAATTCTAAATTTAGTCTTAGGAAATGAAGCTGGGTTAGTGGATGAAGTAGCAGTGGGGGACCATTTAGGGATAGTGAACATAATTCAGTCAGATTTAACATCATTATGGAAAAGGACAAAGATAGAACAGGAGTAGATGTTCTACATTGGGGAAGACAAATTTTACAAAGCTGAGAGGTGATCTGGTGAGAGCGGACTGATACAGCTACTAAAAGGGAAAACAGTGTCAAATCAATGGGAGGCATTCAAAAGCGAGATTCTACGGGCACAGTGTAGGCACATCCCCACAAAGGAAAAGGACAGTACTGCTAAATCTACAGCTCCCTAGTTATCCAGAAGCACACAGGGTAAGATAAAGCAGAAAAAGAAAGCTTGTGACAGCCTCAAAATGCTTAGTACTGTAGAAAGCCTAAAGGACTATATAAAGTACAGGGGTGAAGTATAAAAGGAAATTAGGAAAGCAAAGAGAGGATATGAAAAAATATTGGCAGGTAAAATCAAAGAAAACGCAATGTTTTACCAGTACATTAAGAGCAAGAGAATAACTGAGGAAAGGGCAGGGCCTGTCAGGGATGTACATGGTAACTTGTGCGCTGACGCTGAAGATATGGGCAGAGTTCTCAATGGGCACTTTGCCTCTGTCATCACTAAGGAGAGGGATGATGCAGATATTCTATTTAAAAAGGAGAAGTGTGAAATATTAGATTCAATAAGCATAACGAGAGAGGATGTACTGGAGGGACTGACATCCTTGAAGGTGGATAAATAACCAGGGCCGGATGGATTGTATCCCTGAATATTAAAGGAAGCCAGCAAGGAAATAATGGATGCTCTGAGGATCATTTTCCAATCCTCACTACATACAGGTGAGGTACCAGAGGATTGGAGGTTTGCAAAAGTTGTACCATTATTTAAAAAGGGCATGAGGGATAGGCCAGAAAATTATAGGCCCGTCAGTCTGACTTTGGTGGTGGGAAAATTGTTGAAATTAATCCTAAAATACACGATAAACTTAGAATGGAACTTAGCAAGGTACAGATTGATCAGCGATCAGGGATCAGGGATAGTCAGCATGGCTTTGTTAGGGGAAAATTGTGTCTTATGAACTTAATCAAATTTTTTGAGAAAGTAACAAGGAGGATTGATGAGGGTAGTGTAGAGGATGTTGTCTATATGGATTTTAGTAAGGCATTTGACAAGGTCCTGCATGGCAGACTGGGCAATAAATTAAAAGCTCATGGGATACAGAGGAAGGTGGTGAGTTGCATTCAAAATTGGCTCAGCAACATGAAACAAAGGGTAATGGTTGATGGATGTTTTTGGGAATGGAAGGTGGTTTCCAGTGGCATTCCACAGGGCTCAATGTTGGGTCCCTTGCTGTTTGTTGTATAGAATCATGATTTGGACTTAAATATAATAGGCATGATTGGGGAATTTGCAGATGACACAAAAATTGACCATGTATTTTATAGTGAAGAGGATAGCTATTGTCTCCAGAATTATATCAATGGTTTGGCTGAATGGGTGGAAAAGTGGCAATGAAATTCAATCTGGAAAAGTGTAAGGTAAGCATTTGGAAAGGGCAAACAAAGCAAGGGAATACTCAATAAACAGAAAGATATTGAGAGGAATTGAGGAAGTGAGAGAACTTGGAGTGCAAGTTCACAGGTCCCTGAATGTGGCAGGACTGGTGGATAAGATGGTAAGGAAAGTATATGGAATGCTTTCCTTTATTGGATGAGGTATTGAACACAAAAGCAGGGATGTAATGCTGGAACTATATAAAACGCTGGTTAGACCACAGCTGGAATTTTGTGTAAAATTCTGGTCACCACGTTACATGAAGGACGTAATTGGTTTGGAGAGAGTGCAGAGGAGATTTACAAGAACATTGTCAGGGCTTGAAAATTGCAGCTATGAGGAGAGATTGGATAGGCTGGCATTGTTTTCCTTAGAATAGAGGAGGCTGAGGAGTGACCTAATTGATGTGTACAAAATTATGAGAGGCCTAGATAGGGTAAACAGAAAAGACCTGTTTCCCCTAGCTGAGGCATCAATTACTAGGGGGCATAGATTTAAGGTGATTGGTAGAAGGGTTAGAGAGTACATGAGAGAAAACTTTTTCACCCAGAGGATGTTAGACATCTGGAATTCACTGCCTAAGTTGGTGGTGGAGGCTTGAAATGCTCAACTCATTTAAAAGGTACCTAGATATGCATCTGAAAAGCTGTAACCTGCAAGGCTACGGACCAGGCGCTGGAAAGTAGGATTGAGATGAGTAGCTAGTTTCTTTTTTCCTCTTTTATGGCCAGTGCAGATATGATTACACTTGGAGAGGCAGGGATTAATCAAGGACAGCCAGCATGGTTTTGTTAAGGGGAGGTCATGTCTGACCAATTTGATCGAATTTTTCGAAGAGGTGACCAGGTGTGTAGATGAGGGCAATGCATTTGACGTAATCTACTTGGACTTCAGCAAGGCTTTAGATAAGGTCCCGCATGGGAGACTGATAGCGAAGGTAAGAGCCCATGGGATCCAAGGCAATTTGGCAAATTGGATCCAGAATTGGCTGAGTGGCAGGAAGCAGAGGGTGATGGTCGAGGGATTTTTTTGTGACTGGATGCCTGTGTCCAGTGGGGTTCCACAGGGATCGGTGTTGGGTCCCTTGCTGTTTGTGGTATGTATAAACGATTTAGGCTTGAATGTAGGAGGGTTGATCAGTAAGTTCGCGGATGACACAAAAATTGGTGAGGTGGTAAATAGTGAGGAGGATAGTCTTAGATTACAGGAGGATATAGATGGGCTGGTCAGATGGGCTGATCGGTGGCAAATGGAATTTAATCCGGATAAGTATGAGGTGATGCATTTGGGCAGGACAAACAAGGCACGGAATACACGATGAATGGTAGGACCCTGGGGAGTACCGAGGATCAGGGGGACCTTGGTGTACGTGTCAACTGGTCCCTTAAGGTAGCGGCACAGGTAGATAAGGTGGTTAAGAAGGCATATGGGATACTTGCCTTTATTAGCCGAGGCATAGAATATAAGAGCAGGGGGGTTATGCTGGAACTGTATAAAACGCTGGTCAGGCCACAGATGGAGTATTGCGTGCAGTCCTGGAATCCGCATTATAGGGAGGATGTGATTGCACTAAAGAGAGTGCAGAGGAGTTTAGCAGGATGTTGCCTGGGCTGGAGAGTTTTAGTTCTGAGGAGAAATTGGATAGACTGGGATTATTTTCCCTGGAGCAGAGGAGATTGAGGGGGGACATGATTGAGGCGTATAAAATTATGAGGGGCATAGAGAGGGTAGACAGGAATGAACTTTTCCCCTTGGTGGAGGGATCAATAACCAGGGGGCATAGATTTAAGGTAAAGGGCAGGAGGTTTAGGGGGGATGTGAGGAAGAATTTTTTCACCCAGAGGGTGGTGGGAATCTGGAACTCACTGCCCAAAAGGGTGGCAGAGGCGGAAACTCTCATAACATTTAAGAAGTATTTGGATGTGCACTTGCAATGCCATGGCATACAAGACTATGGGCCTAGTGCTGGAAAATGGGATTAAAATAGTTAGGTACTTGTTTGACTGGCATAGACTTGATAGGCTGAAGGGCCTTTCTCTGTGCTGTAGACCTCTATGACCCTATGACTCTATGACTCTATGATTATGGGCTGAATGGCCTCTTTCTGTGCCGTAACTTTTCTATGCTTCTATGGTTCTATTGTGCTCCATCTGCTACCTAGTTACCTGTTCACTTAACCTGTATATACATCTTTGCAGCCTCTGGGTCCTCCTTGCAACTTATATCCCCACCTAGCTTTGTACCATCAGCAAATTGGAATACATTACTCTTTGTCTAAGTCATGAACATAGATCGTAAATAGCTGAGGCCCTAGCACTGGTCCCTGCAGCACTCCACTAGTTGTGGCCTGCTAACTTGAAAATGCCCCATTTACCCTTACTCCCTATTTCCCATCTATTAACCAATCTTGCATTCACATTAGCCCCAATTCCATGAGCTCTCATCCTGCATATTCACCTTTTGTGTGACACCTTATTGAATGCCCTTTGGAAATTCAAGTATACCATGTTTATTGGCTTCTCTTTATCTATCCTACTAATGACATGCTCAGAAAACATTAATAAATTTGTCAAACATGACTTCCATTGACTCTGTAGCCCTCAGGAGCAGGCTGGCTGGTGGGGGAAGGGGGGCATAAAATCATGTGTATGGTGGGGGGTGGGATGGGGGTGACGTGCCCATTGCCTACCTGCCTCCACTGGAATTTTACCACTAGTTTGGCTGGGCCAATTGAGCCCCTTAGATGACCACAACCTAAAACATTGGGCCAGGTTTTCACTGCCGAGGCACGTAGCTTGAATTAGGAAATTTCGCAAATTGCCGACAGGCCTTGGAATAAACACTCCCGAATGTCACAATTTTCATTCTGGCGAGGTGGGTGTGTATGTAATCGGGCCCGCTGTACCCAGAAGTGGAAATCAAGTGGCCATGGGGACAAACAATGCCAAGGCAGGCTGGTTAGAGGGCCAGCTTCGGTTGTCTCAGTTTTCACCCCAGTCGTTATAAGATTTTAGGCATTCCAGCCCGCACCCCTCACCCCATAGCCCTTGCACTCTCTATGCTAACTCATGCTGCCATCCACCTGGCACGGCCCCTTATACCCTCATGCTAACTCATGCCTCCCAACCACCACCATGGCCGTTTACACCCTCATGTTAACTCATGCCAATTCATTCAGTACCCACTCTGGGCAGACCTCTGGAGTCATGTAGAGATGAAATAAAATAAAGTTATAAAAGTGTAATACAGCTCTCACTATACAGACTTCATAGCAGAAAAAAATCCTGTATAATTGATGCATAACCTCTCTACTTTTGTATTCAATTCCCTTCACAATAAATGATAACATTCTATTAGCTTTCCTAATTACTTGCGATTCATGCGCTAGGACACCCAGATCCCTCAGTATCCCAGAACTCTGCAATCTCTCACCATTCAGATAATGCTTCTTGTTTATTCTTCCTGTAAAAATGGGCAATTTCACACTTTCCCACATGATATTCTATTTGCCAAATCTTTGCCCACTCACTTAGCCTATCAATATCCCTTTGTAGCCTCCTCATTTCCTCTTCACAACTTACTTTCCTACCTATCTTTGTATCATCAGCAAGTTTAGCAACCAAATCTTCTGCCCCTCAATCCAAATCACACCACTCATTACCACAGGCAGTGATGTTGGGGCCGGGGGTGGCCGGAGAGTGACAGCAGTAATGACGATAGCTTCACTGATTGTAGGATGGGGAGGTTAGCTCAGTTCCAAAGAAGAGTTACATTGGGACTCGAAATGTTAACTCTGTTTCTCTGTCCACAGGCGATGGCAGACCTGCTGAATATTTCCAGTTCTGTTTCTATTTCAGGTCTACAGCATCCGCAGTATTTTGCTTTTATTTTACATAACATTATTTTGATTTACATGATCAAATGTTAGTAATAAATGGCCAGGATCTGATAATGCGATGGTGTTCTGTATTATTGCTTACATAGACCTAAAGCCTATGATGAAAAGGCGACTGGGAATTTGCACACAAAGGCTGGGATTTTCTGGACGCACCACCAGCCGGCATCGTCGCGGGTGGGGAGGAAAGATTTGAAGAGCCGTTGACCAAAATCTGTGAAATTCTCACCAAAGACGTGGACAATATTTAAGTTATGGAGCATTGCCAGGATGTTACTGAAGTATATAAGTGACAAGTGCACCGAACCTCTTGGAAACATTACCAACCCCTTCCTGTATATGGTTATTCTTTGCAACCACATAACAGAAATTATTAGGTTAACCTTTTGTATATTCGGCTTTTTCCTTTTCAGAAAGAATTCAAACTATACAAGCATGCAAGGATGATGCAGTCCAATGGCCCAGCTGCCGCCAATTGGTCAAGTGGAGTGAGGCGGAGGTGGGTGGGGCGTCGGACATCCAATGAGCACACCACGTACTGGCCACTCAAATGGTGGCCAGCACTTTCCTGCATGCATGAAGGGGCCTTCAGACTCAACCAAGAAAGGTTCTCAGGACACATATCCTAATCCACGCATCTCTCTCTTTGGTCCTGCAGGAGGAGAACATCAGGATCATGGAGCCTGATGATTTAGCAGTATGCCTCATGGCTTACAGAGAGCAGAGAAATAGAAGAAAAGAGTGGGTAGAGTCACCTGGCTCAGTAAAGGGAGGAGCACCTTCCTCAGGGTGAAGGAGCGGCAGGTCCTGTTGCGTATGCAGCTGAAGGTCCAGAGCAAGCTATCGCTCGTGGGTGCCTTGCTAGACCCAGGGTCTGTAGACGGCACCTGTCACTCCTGCAGGTGACTGAGAACCAGTGTTGCCGAAGACTGTGCATGCCTAGGGAACAGGCCGGTCACATATGCCAGCTGCTGCAGGATTTGGCGCCACTGGAACATGGTGGACATCCACTGCTAGTGACTGTGAAAGTGACCGCGGTGTTCAATTTTTACACCAGTGGCTCCTTGCAGGGCTCCACAGGTGACCTGTGTGAGATTTTGCAAGCCTCCATGCATAACTGTGCCTTCGTGAAGGCACAGGATTTTGTGCATTTCGTCCAGGACCAGGAAATCCAAGAAGCAAGAGCACTGGGATTTGTGCAGATCTCTAGTTTTCCACAGGTGCAGTATGCCTGGCGGAGGAGGAGATGGAGGAGCTGCACGTATCCTCAAATGAGGAGGACCTCAACGGGGATGATAGTGATGAGGTGCTCGAAGGCGCGGATGCCGGTGATGAGGTCATCACACAGGCCAGACAAGGCAGGTGCGCTGGGGAAGCCCTCATAGCTGCAAAATTTGTGGATAATGATGACGAGATGCAATGAGGACAGCTCTGACATCCTCACCTTGCATCTGTGAATGTTTGACTCCTGTATGACTGATGACTGCGCAGATACCCTCAGTGCTCATGCTCATGTCATAGAGATGCAGCGGAGGCCCTACTAGTCACTAGATTCCAGGAGGATGATGACGACATGCAGTGAGGACACTCCATAGAACTTCACATAGCCACTGAGAATGTCTGACTCCTGTCTGGCTGAGGGCAGCTCGCTTGTGCTCTGTGATCTGGGTCATATCATGGAGATGCAATTGCAAGGGCTTCCACTCATACCCCGGTGCCATTCACCCAGGTGACTCTGGGTGTGTCCGGCCCATCCAAATCCCCTCTTCCTGTGACCCCAGCAGTTCCAGCTCCACGGGCCGAGAGGGTGCCACTGCCACACAGCAGGACCCCAAAAGCAGGCCGGGGCCCTCCAGGACTCGGTCACCTGTCACAAATGCTGAAGAGATGGGGGGCTAGCCACACCTCAAAGGTACTGAGAGCACACAGAGAGAATGATGGAACTCTGTGACACCTGCCCACTACATTCTGGCAGCATTGACAAGCACCGTTCAGGTGCAGGCATCCCTAATGTGTCCAGGGAGTGCAAAGTCAGGCCATCACTTTGGTCTGAAGGTTACACACTACACAGGGAAGATGCCCTGGACTGAGACACCTGCCTTTATCTTGTGCAGAAAGGTTTCAATCTGAGTGACACGAACAATGCTCATCATAACAAGGATCCATAGGCAGGGAGACGTTCTTGAGAGTTTATTTACAATAGCGAAGATTATGTACAAGTGATTGACACCCGTACCCAGGCTGTGCGACTACATCTTCTCAACCTTCATAATCACATGGAGTTAGGGGTAATATATTAGCTTGGATAGAGGATTAGCTAACCAACAGAAAGCAGAGAATCGGAATAAATGGGTCTTTTCCTGGATGGCAAGCTGTAACTAGTGGGGTGCCACAGGGTTCTGTCCTTGGGCCCCAACTATTTACAATCTATATTAATGACTTGGATTCAGGGATAGAAGGTACTATAGCTAAATTTGCAGATGACACCAAAATAGGTGGGAAAGTAAGTTGCAATGAAGAAATAAGAAATTTACAAATGGATATGGACAGGTTAGGTGAATGGGCCAAAATGTGGCAGATGGAATTTAATGTGGATAAGTGTGAGGTTATCCATTTTGGTCGGAAGAATAAAAAGGCGACTTATTATTTAAATGGAGAGAAACTTCAGAATGCTTCAGTGCAGAGGGATCTGGGTGTCCTCATGCATGAATCACTGAAAGCTGGTATGCAAGTACAGCAGGTAATAAGGAAGGAAAATGGAATTTTGGCATTTATTGCTAAAGGAATAGATTATAAAAATAGGGAAGTGTTGTTGCAACTGTACAAGGCATTGGTGAGACCGCACCTGGAGTACTGTGCACAGTTTTGGTCCCCTTACTTGAGGAAGGATGTGGTTGCACTGGAGGCGGTTCAAAGGAGGTTCGCTAGATTGATTCCAGAGATGTGGGGCTTGTCTTATGAGGAGAGATTGAGCAGTTTAGGCCTATACTCACTGGAGTTTAGAAGGATGAGAAGAGATCTAATTGAGGTATATAAAATGCTAAAGGGGATAGACAAAGTAAACATGGAGCAGATGTTTCCCCTCGTGGGCCTAGAACGAGAGGCCATAGTTTTAGGCTAAGGGGTGGTAGATTTAAATCAGAGATGAGGAGGAATTACTTTTCTCAAAGAGTCGTGAATCTGTGGAATTCACTACCTCAGAGTGCAGTGGATGCCGGGACATTGAATAAATTTAAGAAGGAGATAGACAGATTTTCAATTAGTAATGGGTTGAAAGGTTATGGGGAGAGGGCAGGAAATTGGAGTTGAGGTGAAATGAGATCAGCCATGATTGTATTGAATGGCGGGGCAGGCTCGAGGGGCTGAATTGCCTACTCCTGCTCCTAGTTCTTAAGTTCTTATGTTCTTATAATCCTGCCACTACGTCTTGGTACTCCCCTGACACTACAGTGGAGGTAGAGGCAGCCTGCTGACTGCTATGCCCTGTCTGTGATGGCCTTGGCGGGTGTCCTCTGGAGGGCTGAAACCTGGAGTGCTCACCTAAGGCTATTCTAAAGCTACGCTGGTAGGGGGTGTGGGTGAGCACTGTGACAGGTCTTCAATGAAGGTGCCTTCAGATTCCTCTTCAGAGGTTTCTTTGGGGCTTGATTGGAGGCCCTGGGTCATATGCTCTGTCGGCTATTTCCCGGACGTGCCTGCAAAAGCAAGGAGAGATAATTAGTGCATGGCAGGGGACTGTGGAACAGGGGAACTGACTCACAGCATGGTTGTCTGATGGATGTTGTACTGCTGGATCCTCACTTGGTTGAGCACCGCCAACCTTACCGTCAGCACAGGAACGATCCAGATTGTTACCGGCCAGCTGGTAACTGATTGTCACCGGCCAGCTGGATGATTCTATTTTCAAAGTCTGTTCGGATGCTGATGTTGGGCATTCCTCCACAAGCCTGCGACCTCTCCCTTTTGTTGTGTGCCAGCTTGTCCTGCAGGAAGGCAGATGGAGAGAGTGCAAGCAGGATGCCTGCCAGGACAGATGATAAGGATGGCTAGCATGTGTGGTTGGTGAGTGGTACCATGGACAGGATTAGGATACAAATCGCAGGGCAGATGAAGATGTGTGTGAGAGAGTGAATGGTGATGTCCCTTGAACTGGAAGTGAGTGAGATCCCTGTGGATGTGTTATTGGTTTGTGAGTGTGAGTTGAGAGTGATGAGAAGAGTGACTTACCCTGGTGGAATGTAGGAGATCATTCATCCTCTTTCGGCACTGGGTGGCTGTCCTCTTTTGCAGGACGTTGGTGCTGACCACAACTGCCACCGCCTGCCATGCTGGATTGGTGACCTTGTTTGCTGGTTTTCACTGAGATCTGGGGTAGAGGACTGCACAATGGGCCTCCACAGCATTCAACAGGCAACAGAGGGAGGCATCGCTACATTTGGGGACAGCATGTTTTCTCCCTTTTGCAGCCATGACTTTCCAGCAGCTTCCGATCCCTTAGAGAGAGCTAGCTCTGTGCAGGGGCACCCTTTAAATATGACGGCCGGATTACTGAAGGCCTGAGGTGACGGTGAGGTGGGCAATTCAGAGGCCCATGCTGCCAATGATCCGGCGTGTTTCCTGGGAATGCATTATTAATGAGATGGGACATTCCGGGAATGGGATGATATGGCGCGAAAAGTCGCAATTGTGGCAGACGGATAAAACGTCTGTTTTCCTACCTGCAACCGCACTTTGTGCAAATCTGGGATGAATCTGCCCGACATCTTTTATTAATTGTAGCCTGGAAATTACTGTCAGTATAAGACCCGAAGGCTACAGAAATACTCCATGGCAGCCTGAGCTTCCACTTACCCTCTGTCACAGCTGTAGGCAGCTGCTACTCTTATCCTTTACCTCGACCTCCGGTGTTTCATGTGAGACAAGTCACGCCACCGTTCCCCTCCCTTCTTCCCCCGACCGTAGTGTCCTCCGGGAGTTGTAGTCTGCTTTCCACCAAGTTTCCTGCTCTTCACTATTCGGGAATAGAGGCTACATTTCCCGGCCAGAGCCATGGGACCCTCCTTCCTGGTTTCATGGGTGATGATACTTATGGACCAAACTGGCTCAACCCAACTCAATGGCGCCAATGTGAAATATTGTTTTAAAATCTCCTGAAAGACTTTCTTTGGCTACTGGGAGATGGATACCAATTTCATGAGACTCCTGGCCATTCCGGGAGAATTGGCAACACTAACCGCACCCCTGTGCCAGTATGTTATAGCCTGAGGCTGCCCCGATATTGGGCCTCAAGCCTCATTTCAAAGCTGCAGGTAGTGCAAAAAGGGACTGCTGGTGAAAAGGAGAGCATGGTTGGATCATCTCTAGTATCACCGTGGCCATTGGGTAAATTGATCCAACGGTTGTGCTCAGGATTGGGGGTTGGAATAGGCAGTAATGGGGGTTGGGGCGAGTGATAGCAGTAGTGATGATAGCTTCCTTTATTGTAGGATTGGGAGGTTAGATCCTGCATCTTATGGCTCAACTTTTAGGTAAGTTATTGAACTTCTTGGTTGGGCCTAGCAGACTATCCCTCTGCCTGATATTTCAGTTGCCTCATACCAGGCCAATCTTGGAGAGGGTGCCTCATACTAGCATTAGGCATCTTATTTGAATATGCAAAAGACATAATGCTAGTGATTGTTGAGCATTCTCTGCTTTTGCCCAATATGGTGAGTGGTGTACTCCCTGACAGGAGTATTCTCAAGCTTCCTGCCTGGCATATTCCAGATTTAGTAACCCAAGCCCCCAAACAACTGCTGTGCAGACCAATTTCTAGGCCACAACCTTTAATGTTGTATAAAGCAAGTTACACAAGTAACTAGAAACAAGTATGAAAAGGCAATTTTCAGTTCAGCTTCAGAAACTCCACTTAAAACACTTAAGTGCCTTTCTTTTTTCCAAGTGTTGAAAGATTGCTGTCTGTTGCCAGCATTTTCAGCTTTTCTAGGTTTTTCCTTATTGTCATTGGCATAGATATACGATGAGCATAATGCATTCACATGCCACAAACTGATACGTCAAAAAGTCATAGTGCCCTTTTTATTATCAAATGATTCAGTTCGCAAACTCACATCCTGCTTTACTTTAGTAGCATAGCGATACCAGATAAACACTGATGATAATCTCAGTACATGTTGCGACACATCTGAAACCTTCTATTATAAATGCATTATGGAGTGTGGAGTTTTTATTTGATTGATGCACTATTCAAAGCAGAGTTTTAAGTGTATTTGTGATCACATTTTTGGTTTAAATTCAGTATTTCAGTTCTTTGCAGCAAGAAGTCATTCTGTGGTTGTAGGCCATATTTTTCCAGATTTCTGGAATTCATTTCCTTTCCCTGTTTTCTCCCCACCTTTGCTTTTGACTCTTGAAGGTTTTGGCTGTGGCTCCAGCATTAGCAGCCATCCACTATCTCCTCCAGCTGGTCATTCTTCATGTGTGGTTAGTGAGAGTTGGCACACTGTATAGATTTTGAAAGAATTACAACACAGCCTGATCATTTTTACCCAATACACACAAAAGCTCTGATATTGAGTGCAGCGAATTCCGTGAGCAGGAGGAGGGTTTTGTGCAGGAAGTCTAGATTCCCCGCATGTTGTGGAGTGTCGACTTGGTTTCCTGTCATTCTGAAGATACTCTGGAGGAGGCCGCAGTCCTAGGGGCAGGTAGGAAGTCTGCATCTGGGTTAGTAGGGACATGTGTGGGAAGAGTCAGTGATCCCTGTGGTGCCAGGAATGGCAGTGGCGGGGTGGTGGTGGGGCTGCGGGGTGGCAGGGGAGTTTGGATCCTACAGACAACTGACCCCTGACCCAGGAGGTGGGTCCAAAACTGGGTGGGGAGGTGCGGGGTGGGGTTCGAGATGGTGGCAGAGGGATGAAATCTGACCCCTAATCTTACAAGGATCCAAGCACTAATTCTGTTGTGGGGAGGTGTCTGATTCCAGATCCCAGAGGGGATCTTTGGATGGGTGAGGTTTGTTAACAGTCAGGGAGGAAGGTAAACTTGGTCGGCTGGGAAGAAGCGCTCCTGCTCCTCCTGGCCCACAAGCCATGCAGTAAAGGCTCTTGCTTTTCCCATGAAGCAGTCCTTGCCTCACTGCAGCTGCCAGGCTTCCCAAGGCCTGGGTAACCTGGCCAGCAAGGGCTAAATCAGGGAGGCAGGTCAATTATGAGACATGCAGCCTCATTATAATATTTAAAAAGGCAACTTGCCTCCTGAAAGCGGAATAGTTGCTCACCCTCCATCCTGCCTGGTGTTGGTTTAGGGTATTAAAAATTTTAACATCCCATTTGACTCCAGCCTAGCCTCTAAAATTAGCTCCTTACAGCCAACTGTTTTCCAGCAGAAAACAAAAGAACAACATTAAAAAGTGGGAACACAAAGCAGGCTAATTAGTCACTGTGGAAAGAGCAAACTTCCTACATTTCTTAAAGGGCCCCACCGGATGAAGAGTGGTTGGGTCACAGTTCAGAAAGACACAGAGACCATTCTTGTGAGGAATGAAGGTGTAGAGGGACAGTGCATCCATTGCAAAATGAACTGATTTGCCCAACAGCTACTGTGATATCAGAAGTGATCCAGTCTTGCTCTCCTCTTCACCGGCAGTCTCTTTTTGCACTACCTGCACCTTTGAAATGAGGCCTGTGGCCCAATATCGGGGCAGCCTCAAGAAAAACATTACAATGGCAGAAGACAATACAGGCAGGTTAAAACTGGACAAGGCAAAGATGGAACGCAGGACGTTATGATTATAGGGAATTAGTTCTGTTGTGATAGGGGCAGGCTGAAGTGATTGACATATGAGGACATTCCTGCTTGTGCACCTTTGAAAGAAGGTAGAAATGGGTTGTGCAGGATTGGGAACAATGGAGTTAGAGGCAATGAGGGAAAGGATCTCCATGAGAGATTGGTAACAGCTTGGTTTTTGACAGTGGGGTCATAGTCCAAATGGAGACAAGAGTCGATATCAGACAGCTAGCGTTTGGTGGCAGCCAGGTCCAGGCCCTTTCCACCATATAACAATGCCACTGAGAGCAGGTCAACAATGGCAGTGGATTTGATAAGGATGATATCAGGACTGGAATCGAGGGAATAAAATGCGGAAGTTCAAAGAGAAATGGATAAGTGAGAGGAGAAACGATGAAGTCTTGAGCCCTGGTAGCAGTTGTTGAGCAAAGATGGAGGGAAGGTGAACTGCATGAAGGAGGGGTCCAGTTGGAATGGTAAGATGAATGCGAGGAGCCACCTGGTCAAAACATATTCTATAATTCTATTGGGCACAGTTAGTTTTCCCATTGGTTACCCAATAGGAACCCAGTAGCACAGAGCACTCAAACAGTCCTTGTTGCTTGTCTAGCCAGCAGCACTCTCCCCATTCAGACACAAGCTTCCAAGGTTTACTGAAAAGGAGTGAGGTGAAGCTCCTAGTGACAACTCAAACCTTCCAGCTCCATCAGAGAGCTAAGCAGACTGATCAATCATCAAAATTTCGCAAGAGCACTAAAAACCCAACTGCCTCAAATATCAGTTTACTGAGTCAACCACAAAGGGTTAACTTTTTTCTGGCTTCCATTGGTAGGAGTGTCATCTTAGATCCACATCAAAACCGCATCAAAGCACTTAGCTTTACCTCCATTATGAAGAAATTTCCAAAATCTAGGGAGAGCACCTAACTTCAGTACCTAATTGTTGCTCTAACTCAGCATAAACTAAGGATCAAGCCTGGGATTGTCATGGTCTATGTGGCTTAAAGGAATAGCAGATTGTAATTCAGCCCCTTGATACTGTTCCACTATACAGTTAGATCATGGCTAATTGGTACCACAACTCCATTTACCTGGCTTCCCACGATATCTCTCAATACCCTTACCTAACAAAACGTTATCCATCTCAGTCTTGAAAATTTCAATTAACTCAGCATCCACAACATTTGGGGAGAGTTAGGGAGGAAGCTTGTTGCAACAGCGAGCGTCCTGACAGTGGGACTAGAAGGGAACAAGTCTTCCACACAGAGGCGGGATTGGCTGGCTACACACAATAACAGTGCAGCCAGCCAATTAGCTATGCCTGGGTCAGGGGTGTTGGCAATTGTCTGGCTGGGATGAGCAGGAAGTCACCAACCCTGCTGTCACTTTAAAATGGTCGAGGGTCCCCTGACATACTTAAACGGCCCCACTCCCTGCCAACTAGCAGCATCATTCTACCTGTCTGAGAGGGGGATTTTGAATGTGAACTGCCGGCAGCCCCTCCCCATCTGCCACACTTGGATCCCTGGAGCTGTGCACCATCACCCTGCACTCTCCCTCAGTTACCATTGACCTTCCATCCATCATTCTCGATCCTCCCTCCAAATCCCTAGCCCTGTCTTCTGTGAGCCTCAAGCCACCCACCATCACCCTTAATCAACTGTCAACTTAGAACTGTTCCCCCATCCCCGTCATTATCGAACTGTCCCCCAGCACTGTGGACCTGGCCTCCATTCAGTCTTGACCTGCCAACAGCCATTTTCGACCATCCCTCTAACACCCTTGATCTGCCTCAATCACCTTGGATCTCCCCTCTTTCATGCTTGAGCTGCTTTCAGTGGAGATTGACCTTCCCTCTGTCGCCCATCCCCCTCCTGCATCCCTCATAACCCTTTTTAGGGCTATTACAGCCCGACCTTCCTCCCACAGTTCAATGCAACAGCTCATTCTCCTCTGCCCTGGTCCAATGGAGTTCTACATAAGAGAAAAGCAGCTCCCACTCGCTCCAAAACTACCAGGAAGCCGACCTTGCCTGCTACAGGCCACCTTTGACTAGTTGCGAATTTGAAGGCATGTGTTTCTTATTTGCTGCTGACTTAGTCACAAAAGTATGACTTAATCTGGTGACCATGTGTTTTAATGAGCCTACATGACAATATAATGCATTAAAAACAGGCTCCTGTCACTTGGCATTGGGAACCATGAGCTGCCTTTAATCCGCTGCCACCTTATTTCCTAACTTTCATCCCATCATCAGGATCGGACATTTCAACTCCTTCACAATTAAGCGTCCCCCACCTGCCTCATCGCCTGCTTCCAGGAGCTTCATTGGATTCTGCCCAGAGTTCCAGATTTCCAACACGCTTTGTGTGCACAAGTGCATCAAGTTCTAATTTTACAATTATGCCCCCTTGTTCTTGATTCCCTGTTAGAGAGTAATTTGCCTGTCTCTACATTATCAAATCCCTTTACAGTTTAAAGAGCTTGATTACATCATCCCTCAACCATCTCAACTAAAGGAAATACAGGTCAAGTTTATGTAATCTATACTGTACTTATTATTTAATATATTAAGCTCTGGTATCATTCTGGTGAATCTGCATTATATCTGCATGGCCAATATATCTTTCCTGATGTTTGGCGCACAATAATAAATGCAATACTCCAGATGGCGTCTGAGAATGGTTCTGTACATCTGACTCGAGGGAGATGGTGGTGCGGTGGTAATGGGTGGGATTTTCCAGTCCTGCCAGCGACGGGCACCATGGTGAGCAGGACTGGAAAATTCGGAGTGTGGCCAAAAGTCAATTTCCTGCTGGCATAGAAGCAGATGGAAATTTTCCGCTCCCGACTTTCATGGCGGTTCAGGCTGCCCACTGCGCCATGCTGGGAACCACATTTGCATGTTTTGCATCTTATGAATGCTCATTAAAAACCCAGCTTGGTGAAATCACGTCCCCGCTCCTCATCTAATGACCATGGCGGCAGCTAATTAGACCAGTGTGAATCACGACTGGATATAACTGACATGCACCCGGGGAATTGCATTTCACTCACGAACTTGAGGTGTGTGTTTACAGCGTTCGCCTACCTTTCACTGCGCTGCACTCATGGCTGCTCTGACTCTGTGCCAAGGCTGCTCAGGTAAGTGCAGTGGGAAGGGAAGCGCTTGAAGGCACACGCTTGACTTGGGGGTGGTGGGTTACTGGTAATCGGGAGAAAGAGGTGGACAGAGACACATGACTGGAGTACAGGAGGGAAGGACTGGACAAAGACCCATTACTTGGTGGGGGGGTTTAAAGGAAGAGGCAGTCCTGGGCCTGTGCGCACCATTTGGTCGAGGCCAGAAAGCAGAGGCAGTCTTTCACCTGTGCACAATGTAGTTGGGGCAAGAAAGCACAGCCAGTTCTGGGGCTGTGTATACCATGCTACAAGGCTGTGCCTGGCACACATGTCCTGGTCCCTGTCCAGGGAGGGGAGGCCTATCCATGCTGTGTCAGTCGCGCACAGCATCGTGTGCAGGGTGTGGTCAGACCCTCACACATTTGGGTCGTGGGGATTGGTGGCTTGATGCTGGGCCACAGATTGCACAGTCACAGTCATGGGAGACATCTGCAGCCTTGTAACTAATTGGTGGGGGGGCACTCGATGGTCTCATGGGGGCTCTGGGTAGGTCGCTTAAGGGGGTTGGGACGACATGAGGAATCGGGACATCTACTGAAAATGGTTCAAGGAGAAGGACACGGAAATCTACAAGAATTACGATGGGCTCCAGGATTAGAGGGGGAGGAAGGAGAGTGATTGGAGGGAGGGAAGCTTGCACATGACAATAGGACAGGACAATAGGATGGACTTGGATGGTCACAGTGGGGAGTTGGAAGCTGGCCTTATAGTGGAAGGGGAGCAGCAGCATTTCAACAGCCAATGGAATGATGCAGTTGAAAAATAATCTGGGAAAAAATTGCCAGGGGAGGGGTCTGGGGCCTTGTGGGAGGAGTCGACTTCTGCACCTTTGGGCCGATTGAAGGGGCACCTTAATAACTTCCGCTTTAGGACATGGAGAGCAAGGCTCAGCTGAGACATGTTAGGAAGACTCAAATGCCAATTGAAGGGTTTGGGCACCTTAATTCATGGTGCACATTCGTGCGAGAATCCATTGCGGCTTGGGGCCAAATGTTGATTGGGTTTAAATGACCATTTGTTCCTCTCATAGGAATGTGCCAAGGTCAGATCACCAAAAACAGATTATACGGGTTTGTGCGAGATACCCTGGGAGCTCGCATAACTTGTACCTCTTGAGTCACTTGCAGGTGCCATGGATCTTTGAGGGCCTTCAGTGCTTTCAGGGTTGGCTCATCGGTGATAAAGGTTACCCCTAAAAGACGTGAATAATGATGCCTGCTCAGTGGCCACAGAGTGCATCAGAGGAGAGATACAATGCCGCTCATTCCGTGACATATTCCTTGATTGAGCAGACCATTGACATGCTGGAGATGTGTTTAAGATGCCTCGACCGGTCAGGTGGTGCTCCCCAGTACTCTCCCCAGAGGGTGCCCCACATCATCGTGGTTTGCTCTACACAGCCTAGCACTCCAAAGTGGGGATGAGTTGCCAGATGGAGGGGTGGAGGCGCTACACATCTCCTCCGATGAGGAGGGCATTAAGAGAGATGAGCTCGATGAGGGCGAGGATATTGAGGACCTAGAGGAAGAGGCCATAGCATGGGTGAGACATGGCAGATATCCCCATGAGACCCTTAGAGTCGATGAAGAAGAATAGCTCATATGAGCCTCTTTCACGTGTGTCCTCCATGCAGGCTCAACACTAACACCTTCTTTGCTATCCTCAGCATCTCAATAAGGGACATCCATCTCAGAATGACAAGTCACAATCTTGCATAATGATGGCCTCATCTTTGGAACGCTAAGCAACCTATGGAGCATATGGCCGAAATATTATGGGATAAGAACTCCACCAGTGCTCACTGTGAAGCTAGGAGACATGGTGCAGTCTTTTCAAGCTTCGTGCCAACATTTCACTGCCTATGACAGCCTTTAAGAGGCAGGAGCAGCACTGCAAACCTCAGTGCACTCATGGCAGTATGCCTGGGGCATTGCAAAGCGCCCCAAGGAGGACAATCATTAATCACTGGTTCTAGCATGAACATTTGAGAACTGATCTGAATTCAGACTGCGACATCTCTCCACAGGCCGTCCCTCACGCAAGAATAATGTTCTGGCCTCATCCTCACACTGAGTCCCCAGCATGAGATCGTTCTTTAGGACTCTGTGATCTTTCACTCTCAGTCATGGATGCGAGCCTGCGAGTCTGGTTACCTTTGTGTGCACAGAGAGAGCTTCAGCACCACTATCATCTGATCACTGACAAGCACTCATGACCCAGCCTTCACCTGGAGCTTCCCAGGTTCACATCCAGCATTGCCTTGGCATCTGGGTGCGAGGTGGCCCAGTAAATGTCGACACTGCATTTAGGCATTACTTAGTAACTTTGTTGATAATAAAGAGAACACATCCTGATGTACTGCAGCTTCGCTCTGACCTCATGTGAGGCCTCCACATTTGCATTCCAGCAGATTCAGATAAACACAGGAAGCCTGGGACTCTGATGGCACTGTCACGATCAGATAACCATGACGATTGTGCATCAGAGAGCTGGCTCAGGGATTCTGTCAAGCTACACTAGACAGACCTTCAGGTACATACCAGCATCCTCCCATTTAAGGGTTCGCCTTCTGGGGCATCGACACATGCCTCTGATCTCGCATAGCAGGGTCCATCCAGCAGATATTTCAGCGATCACCAAGTGCTAGCTAGGTCCATAGCTCTGCATCATGCAGGTGGAGAATGGAAACTACTATAGGAATGATATCTAATTGTACACACGGTCATGACGTTACGCTACAGGCTGCCATGAGCACCTAAAGTCCCGACTATTACTTGAAATGTAACCCACACTCAAACATGACAGACATGACATGGAGGCCATCGAAAAATGCACCAGGTTAGAATGACTCCAATGCGCTCGACATTAAAACCTATATGATCCACATAGAACAGACTTCAATGCAGCAGCATCAGGAGAATAAACAAAACTGCAAAATCTATACTCATGAGGCCACATATGATCCTCTGATGCTGGTCTAAGATATACTTTGCCCACCCACCATGTTGATAGAGCAACAGGCTTTGCTCATGTTGGTGCTGTGGACAGAAAGACGAATCACTGTACTGAGATTGTGTGAAACACCATAGACCTGAGGGACACAATGGGAGATAAGTGAGGAGTGGGGGCACCGGTTATACTTGTATAATCTTGGAGCTTTACATCAGATAGAAAAGCCATTCACGCGATAAGAATTTCAGATATATTTACAGATGTGCAAGTGTATACAGTGAGTGAACACAGTGCCACCTTTATGCTCTCGACATTACTTAATTTTTCTTACCCTGCCACTACATCTTGGTGCTTCCCTGACATTTGCAATAGAGATGGAGGCATCCTGCTGACAGCTATGCCCTGTTGTCTGGGATGACCTTGGCGGGTGTCCTTTGGAGGGCCAATGCCTAGAGGGCTCCGGCCTGCTTTGGGTCTCCTGCTGTAGGGCAGATACATCCTCTGCAGCCTGAGCAGCTGGTGTTGCTGGGGTCACAGACAGAGGGGACTTGGAGTGGCTGGACAGCCCAGGAGAGTCCTGTATGGATTGCCTTGAGGTGTCCAGTTGATGCCCCTCCTCTCTGGTGGTGCCCGAGGGCCTGTCCCTGACTGCTTGAGGAGAAGGGATTCCTGGGGCGAGATTGAGGTGCCCCGATCCCCCTCTTACATAGCCACTGATGGATCCCACTCATGGCTGCGGCGATGGTTTGCATGTCCGAGTGTATATACAGCAAAACTGAGCATTCTGCTGGACTAGGATCTCTATGATGGTCCCATTATTCCAATGGCATGTCAGAGACAACACATCAGGCAGAACATGGATGGACTGCTCTATCCTCTGCTCTAATCTACTGATGGCCTCTGACAACCCTGCCTGCTGTACCCTGCCTGTCTTTGGAGCTCCAACATCTCTCTGAGGGCAGATTCCAGAGGCTCATCAACTGACTCGGACTCAGCAGGAGCCTGGTCTCCTACAGTCCTCCGAGTGCCTCTGATCTTGGCTGTCACTACATTCGCCTGCTGTGGACCTGAATCTGCGCTGTGCCCTCTGGGTGGTGACCCCGAGCCTGCTCTAAAACTAGGTCCCTCCGAGGTGTGTGTCTCTGCGCTGGTGGAGAGTGCAGGTGAACACTGTGGCAGCTCGACATCGAGTGGGTGTTCAAGATCCTCATCCGAATGGTCTAGAGGTTGATGATGGTCTGGCTGGTGGTCTGGCTCCTCCTTTTCTTGTTGGTGGCTGTAATAGAGAGAAGAGATATTTAGTGATTGATTGGATAGTCATCTACATTAAAGATCACTCACAGTTTTGGAGGGAGGGTGAAGACTGGTGGATGGGGCTCACTGGTTTGTTGGGAGATGCCGATCTCGCCTTCAGCTCAGGAACGGTCCCTGTCCTCACCAGCCAGCTCTGCCACCTGCTCCTTAAAGGGGGCGGGTGGCCTGAGTTCCGGCATCCCCCTCCTATCAGCGGTCTCTCCGTTTTATTGTGGGCACAAAGACAGGTGGACAGACTGAGCAGGACGGATGCCAAAGCAGATGATAAACTTTCCTGCCTTCTGTGTGTGATAAGTAGACCTATGTAAGGGCTGAAGATGTGACTTGTGTAGGATGTGACAAGAGATGAAGATGTGAAAGTGCGTGTGAGTATCAGTCATGATGTCCCTTGAGCTGGTAGTGTGTGAGGTCCCTGTGGACCATAACCCCGTGAATGCTTGATGGCCATATGGGATTGTGAGTTGAGAGTGAGGAGAAAGTTGATTTACCCTGGCGGAGCAGATGAGATAATTCACCCTCTTCTTGCACCGTAGAGCAGTCCTCTTCTGAAGTCTGCAGGCAATGACCACACTAGCGACCTCCTCCCAAGCCTTGGTGGTGAGGTTGCTGGGCCTCTGACTCCCATCACTGTAAGGGGCCTGCCGTTGGTCCTCGTCTGCCTGCAGAAGCGTTGCTAGGCACTTGTTGCTGAACTTCGATGCACAGTGCTTGTCTCTTCTGGGGGCCATCCTGAGCTGTAGGGAGTAAATGTGTGCGTGGGCGCTGTTTAAATGTGACGCCTGGAAATACGACTCAATGAGTAACAGCAAACCGGCCGAGTCCCAGTCTACCCAGCCACGAGATAGGATGTCCTGCTCATTTATGCACACATAATGAGGTGAAACTGGACAATCTGGCACAGCAACCCACTCTTTTGGCCAGTGGGACCGTGCCGATTTTCCCGCCTGCCACCGCACTTAGTCTCTTAGAAAATTCTGCCCAATGTCACTGGGCTAGTAATCCCGAGGCCCAGGCTAATGCTCTAGGGACACGGGTTCAAATCCCACCATGGCAGCTGGTGGGATTTAAATTCACTTAATAAATCTGGAATTGAACGCTAGTCTCAATAATGGTGACCATGAAACTATCATCGATTGTTCTAAAAACCCATCTAGTTCACTAATGTCCTTTAAGGAAGGAAATCTGCTGACCTTATCTCATCTGACCTTCATGGGATTCCAGATTCACAGTAATATGGTTGCCCTCTGAAATGGCCTAGCCACTCAGTTTCAAGGACAATTAGGGATGGGCAACAAATGCTGGCCTTGCCAATGATGTCCACATCCCATGAAATAATAAAAAACAACTCACTTTTACTATTGCAGTCTTCTTGAGATAAAGGCCAAAATTTCATGAACCTTTTTCATTAAATGCTGCAGCTTTTACTGATTTGCATACATGGAGACCTAAATCCCTTTGTGCCTCAAGCTATACTAATGACTCAGGTGAAGAGACTGAGAGTAATGTATCTAAGTTTGCTGATGATGCAAAGCTACATGGGAAGTAACCTGTGAAGAGGACTCTAAGATGCTACAAAGAGATATAGGCAAGTTCAGTGACTGGACAACAAGGTGGCAGATGGAACATAATGTGGGGAAATGTGAGGTTATTTATTTAGGGCATAAGAATAAAAAAGCAGAATATATTTTAAGAGGCTTGAAACTTGTAAATGTTGATGTTCAGAGTGACTTGTGTGTACTCGTGAAAGGAATGCAGAAAGTTAGCATGCAGATAATTAGGAAGGCAAATGGCATGTTGGGCTATATGCAAGGGGATTGGAGTGTCAGAAAAAGGAAGCCTTGCTAGAATTGTACAGGGCTTTGGCTATACTACTCCTCAAGTACAGTGTATAATTTTGATCTACGTAATTAAGGAAGGATATATTTGCCTTGGAGGCAGTACAGCCAAGGTTCAATAGATTGGTTCCTGGGATGAGAGGGTTATCCTATGATGAGAGGTGAGTCATATAACGAGGGTGCTAGAAAGGGCTTGAAACTAAATAGTGGGGGTGAGGGATCAAGTGAGGGAAAATGTGATGATTTAAATGGAGAGGACAAGGTAAGAGAGCAAGGTAGCAATAAGGCTAATGATAAACAGAGCATAACAGGAAGGGACAGAACATACACATTTAAGAATTCGCCTGCAGATACAGCTGGAGGTTGCAAAAATATTAAACATTTAACAATAGGCTCTGTATCTGAATGTGCACAGCATTCGTAACAAAATGGATGAATTATCAGCTCAAACAGACATAAACATGTCTGATCTGATAGCCATTACCGAGACAAGACTGCAAGATGACAAAAACTGGGACCTGAATATTCAAGGGTACATGACATTTCAGAAGGGCAGGGAGCTACGAAAAAGTGGAGGGGTAACTCTGCTAATTAAGGATGGCTTGAATAAGATAGTGAGAGATGACCTTAGTTCTAAAGATCAAGATGTAGAATCATTTTAGGCAGAGATAAGAAATAGCAAAAGTAAGAAGTCGCTTGTGGGAGTAGTTTATAGGCCCCCTAACAGTACCTACACTGTAGGATGAGGTATACAAGAAGAATCAATGGGGGCTTGTAAGAAAGCTTCTGCAATATTCATGGGTGATTGTAAGCTACATATAGGTTAGATGGATCAGATTGGCAAATGTAGCCTGGAAGATGAATTCATACAGCATTTTTGGGAGAGCTTTTTAGACCTGCATGTTCTAGAGCCAATCAGAGAGTGGACTACTCTCGGCTCGGTAATGTGTAATATGACAGGATTAATTAATGACCTAATAGTAAATGCACCCCTAGGTAGCAGTGATCATAACATGATTGAATTTCACATTCAGTTTAAGGGAGAGAAGAGTGGGTCTAAGACTAGTGTTTTAAACTTAAATAAGGGCAATTATAAAGGTATGAAGACAGAGCTGACTAAAGTGAACAGGGAAATTAGGTGAAGGAATAGGTCAGTGGAGATGCAGTTGCAGATATTTAAGGAGATAGCTCATAACACTCATTAAAGATACATTCCAGGAAGAAAGAAAGGCTATAGGGGAAGGATGTACCATCCGCGGCTAACTAAAAAAGTTAAAGATTGCATCAAATTGAAAGAAAAATTGTATAATTATGCAAAGGTTACTGGCAGGTTAGAAGATTGGACACTATAAAAATTAGCAAAGAATGACTAAAAAAATGAGGGAGAAATTACAGCATGAGGGGGAGCTAGCTAGGTATATATATATATAAAAATAAAAGTTTCTACAGATATTTAAAAAGAAAAGTGTAAGTCAAGTCAGCATTGGCTCTCTACAGGGTGGATTTGGGGAATTAATAATGGAAAATAAGGAAATAGTGAGAGCGTTGAACAAATATTTTGTGGCTGTCTTCATTGTAGAAGACACAGATAAGAACCCAGAAATAATTGTATCTCAAGAGGTGAAAGGGTGGGAGGAACTTAAAACAATTACAATCACCAGGGAAAGGATACTTAGAAAATTATTAGAATTAAAGGCTGTCAAGTTCCCAGATCCTGATGAACTTCATCCAAGTGTCTTATAAGAAGTGGCTGCTGAGATGGTAGATGCTTTGGTTTTAATTTTCCAAAAATCCCTAGATACTGGAAAGGTCCCATCAGATTGGGAAATAGCAAATGTAATGTAGTGTTAGGGTGTTCAGGGCAGAAAGGGTTAATTTGTCGGACTAGGGAAACAGTACCGCTCACATGATGATGTAAGAGATAGTCACATGACTGAGAGTCAAGAAGAGGACAGCTCTGGCTTAGACTGAGTAACACCAGTAGTCTGTATGTCTGTATATAGCTACGCTCAACTCATAAATCAGTTATTGTTCAGGCATATCTATGTATCTGCAACCATTCCTTAGCTAGTCACAACCAACATATAACATATAACTCCCCCATTCAAGAAAGGAGGGAGGCAGAGAGCAGGAATCTATAGTTAGCCTAATATCTGTCATAGGGAAAATGCTGGAATCTATTATTAACAAGCAGGGCACTTAGAAAATCTCAAAGCAATCAGGCAGAGTCAGCATGGTTTTGTGAAAAGGAAATTGTGTTTGACTTATTTATTAGAGTTCTTTGAAGAAGTAACAAACAACATGGATAAAGGGTCCTGTAGATATGGTGTACTTGGATTTCCAGAAGGCATTTGACAAGGTGCCACATCAAATGTCACTATACAAAACAAGAGGTCATGGATAGAGGATTGGTTGGCAAACAGGAAAGAGAGTAGGCATGAATGGGGCATTTTTGGGTTGGCAAGATGTAAAAATTGGAGTGCCACAGGAATCAATGCTGGGCCCTCAACTATTTACAATCTAAATCAATGACTTGGATGAAGGGACCAAATGTATAGTTGCTAAATTTGCCAATGATACAGAGAGTTGGAGAGTAAGTTGTGAAGAGGACATAGACTACAAAGGGATGTAGATAGATTAAGTGAGCGGGCAAAAATTTGGCAGATGGAGTATGAAGTGGGTAAATATGAACTTGTCAGAAAGAATGGTAAAGCAGTAGATTAATTAAATAGAGAAAGATTGCAGACCGCTGCGCTACAGAGGGATCTGGATGTCCTGGTACATGAATCACAAAATGTATGAAGGTATAGCAAGTGATTAGGAAGGTAAATGGAATGCTGTTGTTTATTGCAAGGATAATAGAATATAAAAGTAGGGGAGTTTTGCCACAGTTGTACAGGGCACTGGTGAGACCACATTGGTATACTGTGTACAGTTTTGTTCACCTTATTTAAGAAAGGGCATAATTGCATTAAAGGCTATGCAGAGAAGTTTCATTCGACTGATTCCTGGGATGAAGGGATTGTCTTATGAGGAAAGGTTGGATAAGTTGGCCATGTATCCATTGGAGTTTAGAAGAATGAAAGATGGTCTTGTTGAAACATAAAAGATCCTGAGGGGTCCTGACAAGGTGGATGCTGAAAGGATGCTTCCCCTTGTGGGAGAGACTAGACCTAGGGAACACAGTTTAAAAATAATGGCTCTCCCATTTAAGATGGAGATTAGGGGAAGTTTTTTTTCTCACAGAGGGTTGTTAGTCTGTGGAATTCTCTTCCTCAGATAGTGGTGGAGGCTGGGTCATTGAATTAGGTTTTAAAGTTGAGTTAGATAGATTTTTGGGAGTCAAAGGGAATGGGAGGTAGACAGGAAAGTAGAGGCCACAATCAGATCATCCATGATCTTGTCAAATGGCAGAGCAGGCTCAAGGAGCTGAAAGGCCTACTGCTGCTCCTAATTCGCATAATTGTATGTTCGTATGAGAGGCTGAGCAAATTGGGTCTATATTCTCTGGAGTTTAGAAGAATGATCTCACAGAAGCATATGAGATTCTGAAGGCCCTTGACAGGATAGATACTGGGACACTGGGGAATCTAAAACACAGGAACACAGTCTTAGATAAGGAGCCAGACATTTAAGACTGACAGAAGAAATTTTTTTTTCACTCAGAGTGCTGTGAGTTTTTGGAATTATCCAATACACCTAAGGCTCAGATAGACAGATTTTTGGTCTCTCAGGGATTCAAAGGATATGGGGAGCGATTGGGCAGATAGAGTTGAGGTAAAAGATCAGACATGATCCTAATAAATAGCAGAACACATTTGAGGGGCCATTTGGTCTACTGCTGCTTCTATTTAGCTACGTTTTTATGTTATCAGCTGCGCTTAATCACTCACTATTAAGAAAACATTCCACTTTGGTTTTTTTCGAATCCAAAGTGGACAATTTCACATTTTCCATTTGTTGACATCCATTTGCTCAATGCAATTCTGGATGGTGCATTTATCCATTGAGCCATTTGCTTGTTTGTAGGTTATATTAACCATTTTCTAACCTGGAGCTAATTTTACTTCTAGTAAGTTTAATTGTCAAATATTTTTGGGGTGAAATATAGATTAGTTGATTGTCATGAAAGTATAATAATTTTCATAATATTATTCAGGTTTATTGTAAAGTAGGTTATGGGTGTGTGCGTAGATGGTTCTGTTTGTGTGGTTTAATTACACTGGAGTCAGGTAAACTGCAAGCTTGAAATTATCAAAAGAAGTTAGGTATAGGAGTGTACTTGAAATGTTAATGAGTAATCATGGATGCTCTATATAAGGTGTGGAAGAAATTTGCATTTTTTGATTAGCGAAGGAGTTGTTTGGATTTCAAAGGGATTTTAGGATGTTTACAACTAGCCAGATAAGCAAAGCCAAGCAGTGTGTTTATTTTTCCCAATGATTACTGACAATATTGGCAACATGAAAGTTTTCATATTATGGGAAAGGTATATTTCCAAAGACATATGGAACAATGGAATTTACAGATTAAAGAGAAAAAAACATATATAAAGGAGAATGAATGGCTATGTTGAGGGGGGGGTGGGTGGGGGGCATGTAAGATCTAACAGTAGTGTGTGAATCAGTCTTTGGGAAGCCTTCAGCCATATGTGCATAAGTCTGCTGTGTCCAGTAACTAAAGTTGGAGAAAAGCCTTTGGGAATTCCACTATCAAGTGGGTACTGTGGTAACTTGCTGGCTTGCTTTTTAAATTTGAAATCTATTTTGGACAGTTACCTTATAGGGGGCATGTAATTGGGAGTCGTGTTAATTAGAATTTTATGATTTGTTATAGTATGAAGTAATTGTAGTCTTATGTATGTGATTGATTTTTTTCTTTTGCTAATAAATATTTTAATTTAATTTTTAAAATCTCTAAAGGTCTTAGTGGACTCATTACTTCTGAATTCAGTGTACATATCTTCTCTTAATAAATACAAATTGCAAACTGTTGTGACAGTGTGGCCAAGTTTCCCTTGTGGATTTGTTTTGCCTGGCACACATCATCTGTCACGTCATGATATGATTTTAGCAAAAGAATGGATGGAAGTAAAAATGTATCAATTTTTTCTTTCTTTTTTGTTGTAAGCTTGAGCAAAGATAGGGGGCAGAATTTTGCCCTTGTCAGTGGGCTTGCTGGGGGTGGGCAGGAGCGGTCAGGAAGCCGCCCACGACCGGGGCTAGACCGTGATTTCACACTAGCAGGCCAATTAAAGCCCACCCGGCATGAAGCACATGGGAGGGGGGAGGAGGGTGAGTGGGGTGAGCAGGAAACTTTGTACATGCGCGTGCATGCACATTGGAAAAGCTCCCTGAGGCATAGGGCTGCCTCAGGGAGATGAAGACCAGAATTTTCCCATTGGCGATTTGGGGGTGGACCCGCTCGCTGACGGGAAAATGACGCGGGATGATGTCAGGAGGAACCCCCGATGTCATCCCGGGCCATTTAAATTTTTAGGAAGTGGGGTGGACAGTGAAAACAGCTGTTCGCCCGCCGACCTGTCAATGGCCAATTGAGGCCATTGACAGGATCATTAAGCTCATTGAAAGACCTGCCCGTCCAACCTTAAGGCTGGCGGGCAGGCCAGGAGCCCCAGCGGGCTTCTGAAAAAAGATAAAACCTCATCCACTGGTGGGATGATGTTTCATCTCAGTTTTTAAAAAGTTTATTAAAGTTTCACTCATATTTATTAACATGTCCCATCTCGTGTGACAGTGTCACATGAGGGGTCATGTTAATAATGTTTTTCTTTCTCTATTTTTAAAGTTTTTTAAACATTCAGTGCTCTCCCTGAGACAGCACTTAGTCTCAGGGAGCAGTGTGCTCTTTCGTGTGCATGCGTGAATGAGCGCACTTTGACAGATGGGGAATCCCTCCACCCCCTGCGCAAGAAGCGCTTGGCGCTTCCTGTCGGGTGGCCCGCTGGGCGGGCCTTATTTGGCCTGCCCACGTAAAATGGCGGCTGGCCCCATTTCGGTGGAGGAGTTCGGCTGCTCGCCCGCCACCGAGCCGGTGGGGCCCGTCCGCCCATCGAGGTCAAACTTCTGGCCGAAGATTTCTGAAAAACAAAATAAAGAATTTTTAAATGTTTAAAGACACGCCCCCTCATGTGACTCTGCGTAAAGGCTGCTTGGCCTTTTCGCCGGTCCGCCTCCCGCAAGGTTGGATGGGCAGCAAACAATTTAAGTTAATTAATACTTTAATGGTCTTAATAGGCCCCCTAATTGGCGGTGGGCGCGTTGCTGATTCCTGCGCGCGCCCACCGACTGAACTAGCGCGCGGCTGCACATTGATGTCAGGACACTCGCCGGATGTCATCGCGCGTCATTTCACACTCGAGCGGGTTCGGCGTGCACCTGCCCACCGAGGTGAAAATTCTGACCAGGGTCTTCGACCCTTCAACAGCTAGACATTAATGCATAGACATAAACAGTAAGTGAGGGAAACCAGTGAGTAACTACATCCTAAACCTGAAATCTCTCATCACATTCCAATGATTGCCTGGGGTTCACTCCCAGCTGCTCAGAAGAGTTCACAGTGTTCACAGAATTAAACATCAAGGTATTGCCTGATTTTACCCTTTGTGATTTTACATTTACTCAGGGAACCAGGCTGGATGGTCCTGTTTGTTGGCATGTGTCAACTGTAACTGTTCCCATCTTGATGTACAGGCTGGTGGGTGAGAAGGAGTTAGGTAATGAGCCAGGATATGATATTCAAAAACTATCATTAAAAAAGATCAGAGCAGCATTGTTGTGAGAACATGGCTTTCACGTTGCCCGAGCAAGTCAAACACCATCCTGACTTGGGCATCGATTGCCTCTCCTACATTGTCACTCGTTCAATATCCTAGAATTCCCTAACACTATTTTGGCAATGACACTATCAGCAGTAGGACTGTAATAGTTCAAAGAAAAGGCCCACCACCATCCTTTCAATGCATCTTAGGATATGAAATGAATGTGTCGACCGCATTTTCTGTTTTTTTCAAACCAAATTTAATATCATGAGTAAATGAGAATTGTCTCCAAAAATTATTCCACAAGTAAACATTACCAAACATTATAAGAATAATTGAAAAATTCAAGAATAACAATGTACTAAAGAAGAACTTTGAATATTGCAGCAAAAATATCGCAAAGCTTCAGTAGATGTAGACAGAAGTCAAAATCCTGCCAAAGCACCCAAGGAATTATACCCAAGATATTCATTTCAATACTTTTGCGAGTATTCTGGGCTTTACAAAAGCTGTGGCTTTAAGTCCAACACATAAAATGCTATTATCTGGAGCTCAGAGTGGGTTCTAAAATGAACAGGAGATTCACTCTGCCAGGTGACCACCCAAGTGGTGAATAAAAGCAAAATACTGTGAATGCTGGAAATCTGAAATAGAAACAGAAAGTGCTGGAAATACTCAGTTGGTCTGGCAACATTCAGGACTTCTCCAGTTCTGAAGATGAGTCTTTTCTGACTCGAAACATTAACACTATGGGCAGAATCGTTCCAGATTTGCACTAAGTGCAGTAGCGGGTGGTAAAACAACGTTTACCCGCCAGCCGTGATGGCAGGTTTTCACGCCATATCATTCCAAACCCGCCACATTATTTATGCATTCCCAGAAAACACACCATTTCCATCGTGGGTGGGCTTTGATTCACCTGCCACGATGTCACCTTGTCGCTTCATCACACCAGGCACCACATTTAAAGTACAGCCACGCTTAGTGCTTCCAGCCTAGGGCTGTAGCAAAGAAGACATGACCCCAAAAGGCAATAAGACTGCAGCCCTTGAGTGCCCTTTGGACCCTGTGGAGGCCCGCTGTGATGCCCCCACTCTGGCTGCAGGAGGGACAGCTAGATTACCACGCCGGCTTGGTAGGCGATGGCAGCGGGGGTCAGTGCCAATGCTGCACTGAAGTGATTGGCCATCCAATGCAGATAGAGGATGAATGATCTCATCCGTGCAGCCAGGGTATGGCAACCATCTCATCACTCCAAACACACACACTCAAGCCCATCACACATTCACTGACATCTCACTCACTGCCAGCTCAAGGGACATCCCCACCCATTCTCACACACACACCCTCACATCTCCATCTGGCCTCACCTCCTCTGGAGACTACCTCATCAGGCATCACCATCTTGAGGCCACTTGCACAGATCGGCATGTGCCCCCACACACACCCGAGGATACCCTCCTTCCCCTGTCCAGCTCTCGTACTGCAGCCTCTTCCCTTGCCTGAGGCCACTTCTCCCCTTTCACCAAGTAAGCCCTAGCCCTGCAGCCGTTGAAAAGCCACCCACATATGTCTGATCTGGTAGGTAGAGATTGGTACCTGCCAATGAGCCCCTGCTAAAAGTAGTGTGGTGCTCTCTTTGAAGCCTGGCACTGATGGCTGTGAGTGATGACTGAAGCAAGGTAGAAAAACAAACCTTAAAGTCCCGATGTGCAGCTCGCCAAGTGCACGCCGCTTCTATGCTGTTGTGAAACACGGCCTGTTTTCCCCGCCGACGTGGGCTGATGATCAAGTAGGGGGGGAAAAGATTCCAGTGGGCTGGCCTAATAATGATATGGTGGTGTATTACAATGAGGTTTCCATTGTCTGATGGCGGAGAATGCAGCCCGCCATCGGCGGGTTGAGCAGATGACCACGAACTGGTTTCACGCCATTGTGAAACTGATCACGCCATATTGTGCACTTACACCACTGAACAAGCCCGATGCCAGCGGGCATGGAAACTCCTGGCCTATTTCTCTCTCCGCAAATGCTTCCAGATCTGTTATTTGAAGCATGCTCTACTTTTAACCCAGTTAGGAGGAAAAATTGTGGGCAGAATTTTGCCGTCGGCGAGCAGGGGGCGGGGCCCACTCGCCGACGCATAAAGTGACGCAGGATGATGCTGGGTGGAACCCCGACGTCATCCCGCCCCATTTAAATTTTCAAGAAGGCGGAGGCACAGCAAAGTCAGCTGCGGGCCCGCCGACCTGTCAATTGAGGCCATTGACAGGTTCATTTAAACAATTAAAGGACCTGCCCGTCCAACCTTAAGGTTGGCGGGCAGGCCAGGAGCCTGAAACATGAAACCTCATCCAGCGGCGAGATGAGGTTTCATGCAGGGTTTTAAAGATTTTAATAAAGTTATTATGTAAATTATGAACATGTCCCATCTCATGTGACATTGTTACATGAGGGGGACAAGTTAGGGAATTTTTGTTTTCTATTTTTAATATTTTTTGAAGTGTCAGCGATCTCCCTGAGGCAGCACTTTGCCTCAGGGAGATGTGCGCTCTTTCGTGCACATGCGTGAAAGAGCACACTCTCGCTTTTGGGGAATCCCGCCCCCCCCCGCCAGCACAGGAAGCGCAGAGCGCTTCCCGCCGGATGTCACGCTGGGCGGACCTTAATTGGCCTGCCCACGTAAAATGGCGGCGGGGCCCACTTCTCCGGTGGGGATCGGCTCCCCGCTCGCTGGAGATTGGGTCTGGCCTGCCCGCCCGACAGGCAGAAAATTCTGCCCTAAATATCACCTCCAGTGTGACCAGAATTGTAATTGACCTATATTGGAGTTTATAATATGTCACTATTCTTGGAAAAATATATTTTGTTATTAAACATTTTGGCAAATGGAACAATTCAGATTTAACTTATTTTATTTAACACATTTTTTGAGTGTAACTATTGCTGTATCCAGTAGATAGGCAAATTTGCAATGTGGCACTCAGAAATTTGATCTACCACATGAATCCAGCCACAATGGCAGATTCCATCGATTACTGTATGTGCAGCCAGGCCTCACACTCTGGGTTCTGATACTCCTTGAAATTTGGAAACATCGACAGGATTTTTTCCCACGAGCTTCAGGACTTAAACATTAGGGTCAAATGAAGGTCAAAGCCTGCCTGTGGGGAACAGTCACCGGCTATAATTATCCCGTAATTGGCCAATCAATGGCCAGAGGGCGGGCTCACCATCCAGTTAAGGATGACAGGCTGGAGAGACTGGAGGGCCAACAGAAAGCCCTCCAGCAGCGAAGAAGCAGTAGGCTACCTTTACAGGTAAGTGAGAGAGAGGATATCTCAAGGTGGAGGTGCCTGATCTCTCGCCAACCTTTTTGATTTTAAATCAAATAATGCCTTAGCAGCTGGGCCTCCATTGTCAGGAGGAGAGTGGGGGGAACCCGTCTACATGATGGCCTGCAGCTGAAGCCAGGCAAGTGGGGTTGGCCTCAATAGTCTGCCTGACGCATTGACCCCCTGGTCAGCCACTGAGAGGCTGGCTCCAGGCAACCACACTGTTCCCCAATGCCTCCGGGAACTCGGAGGCTATTTGAAAAGCTCCAGTCGGACTCCTGCAATAGGCCTTAATTGGTTTTTAACAAGCTCAATTAGCTATTCATGGCATTTATGGGTGAGGAGCCCTGCCATACAAAATACCACCCCTGGGAAAATGGTCTGGTGGTGGGATGGTGCTGCCAAACTGGCACACTGGCTAGCGGCACCAATTTTCATGCCTGCCCGCTTCTCTGCTCACCCTTTATTTCTGCAGACTCGAGATGTACCTTCGCACATGCAGTGATGTTTCCATGTCTCAATGCAAAGTGCAACCTGGTCTGCCATAAAACCCTGTCAATACAAAGAATTTGCATTTAATGCTAATATGATTATTTGAGTGACCATTGACTAATCCAGCCTCACACATGCGGCTCTAGTGTATATTGTACTGCTGTAAGAGCTATAGCAGCAGTATTAATCAGGGACTTTCAGAACTGGTCTCGTTATGCATTTTCAGTTTGGTTCAAGCATATGTGGGACAAACAGAACTGAGTCACTGAAAAGGCTGAGCCAAAGGAAATAATGTCGGTGAAAAATTGACTATGCTCCAAAAGTTACATCAAGTGTGGTTTTGTATTTCATGACAGAACAGAGGAATTTGTCTTCCTACAAATGACTGAAACTAGTTTGATTGCTGCCTGGCAGAATCAGATTGACTATTTGTTGGGAGTTTGTCTTTCCGGCACAGTAGTCTACTCACCCTTTGAAGAATGCACAAGAAACTCTGCATGGAAGTGAGGGAAAAAAAACTTAATGGGCAGAATCTCCCGGCCGGCGTGTGGGGGCGGGCCCGACAGGGCGACGCGTAAAATGACGTGCGATGACATCGGGCATGCGTCCAGAGGTCATTGCGCGTCATTGCGATATTTCGTTTGGCGGGTGCGTGCTGGAGTCGGCTGTGTGCCCGCCGAAATGTTAAGGGCCTATTGAGGCCATTAAGGTATTAAGGCCATTAAGGTATGTAAAAACAATGCCCGTCCAACCTTAACTTAAGGCTGGCGTGCAGCTGAAAAGCCCAGGCAGCCTCCGCGTTTTTCAGGAAACCTCATCCACGGGCGGGATGAGGTTTCCTGAAGCTTTTATAAAATAAATAAGTAAATTTTCCGACATTTACAAATGTGTCCCAACCCACATGTTTAAATAAATTTTTACATCACTTATTGTGTTATTATCTATTCAATCTCTCTGAGGCAGCTCCGTGCCACATGAAGATTGCTGCGCTCTTTCGCGTGCCTTAATTGGCCCGCCCACGTAAAATGGCGGCACGCAGCCGATCGCGGGTGGCGATTGGCTCTGGACCAGCCCCGCCCGCTCCCGCCCAGCCCATCTGCAGTAGGAACAATCCAGGCCAATGACAGTTATTTTGGTTTATTTGAAAGATATAGGTTGAGCACAATCCAATAATTGCATTGAACAGCATTCAAAGACTTGAAAAGACAAATATTTAGAGACTCGATTAGTAAACAGGATAGGAAACAGTCTTAGTTTAGGGGATTTACAGAGAAAATTTCTCCTTGGACACTCCTACTGCACCCTGGCAGCACAAAGCAGGGAAACGACAAAAGGCCTATTATTTTCCACTCATTAAAACTATGGAAGGCTTTAATAGGATTAATAAGCATCAAATATTTCCTCTGGTTGAGTACATGACACATCCACAACACGAATTGAGTGTGGGATGATTTGTCTCATAACCAGTCCTTTTTGCCCCCATTTTCCACCTCCGTCAACCTATAAATCTATTCTTGACTTCATGTGGTTGCTGTTTATAATTTAAAATTGACTAACCAAAATTTATAGGACTGAATTTTATGGGAGGGCATTTTGCTCACCCCCACCCCATTAGAAAAGTTAAAAAAGGCTGTGATGTTATGCTGCAGGTGGCCGTAACAAGCAGAGAGTGAGACTTCCGCTCCTCAATGGATGGAAATTATACCCTCAAAAGTTGTCAGCCAATCTGATTGGCCAGCAGTTCTTGCAGTCCCAGCAAGTAGTGCAAGCAGTCCCACAAAGTAGACAGCATGGTCCCGGAGACAGGTAAATTGGGCATTTTTAGATGGGGTGGGATCAGGTACCCTAGGGAGGGGGGCGATATGGGTGGGGTTGTGGGTTTTGGAGGTAAGGTGGGGAGGCACAAAGAGGGATACATTTTTATGGGAGGAGGTGTCCTAACGAATACAGGGCAACCCCAAAGGATGTATCCCCTTCCTTCTGCCCTTTCACCAACTTTGATGAAAAAACGGTTTCCCACTGTCGTCGGTCTTCCACTGCCCAGAGTATTATGGTAGTGTAGGTGGATTGAGGTCCTTAAGCGGCCATTAGTTGACCACTTAAGGGTTTCAATAGCTCTAAGGGCTGGCGGGCTAGTGGGTGCCTTACTCACAACCAACCCCTGCCCCCCTCCATGTTATGGGGACCATATCAGGAACAGGCAGGAAGGCTGTGGGCTACCTATTCATATTTTACATGCCCCCATGATAAACACGCTCAGCAAGGGAAGAGATTGCTGGGGCCTTGACAGAAATCTTTGTATCCTCACTGGCTACGGATGAGGTCCCAGAGGACTGGAGAATGGCCAGTGTTGTTCCATTGTTTAAGAAGGGTAGCAGGGATATTCCAGGAAATTAGAGGCCAGTGAGCCTTACGTCAGTGGTAGGGAAATTATTGGAGAAGATTCTTCGTGACAGGATTTACTATCATTTGGAAGCAAATGGGCGTATTAGTGAGAGGCAGCATGGTTTTGTGAAGGGGAGGTCGTTTCTCACTAACTTGATCGAATTTTTCGAGGAAGTGACAAAGATGATCGATGATGGAAGGGTAGTAGATGTTATATACATGGATTTCAGTAAGGCCTTTGACAAGGTCCCTCATGGCAGACTGGTACAGAAGGTAAAGTCGCAGAGGTGAGCTGGCAAGATGGATACAGAATTGGCTTTGTCATAGAAGACAGAGAGTAGCAGTGGAAGGGTGCTTTTCTGAATGGAGAGCTGTGACTAGTGGAGTTCCACAGGGATCAGTGCTGGGACCTTTGCTGTTTGTAGTATACATAAATGATTTGGAGGAAAATGTAACTGGGCTAATTAGTAAGTTTGCAGACGACACTAAGGTTGCAGGAGTTGCAGATATTGAAGAAGATTGTCAAAGGATACAACGGAAAAAGATCGGTTGGAGACTTGAGCGGAGAAATGGCAGATGGAGTTTAATCCAGACAAATGCGAGGTAATGCATTTTGGAAGGTCTAATACAGGCAGGAATTATACAGTAAATGGCAGAACCCTTAAGTGCATCAACGGGCAGAGGGATCTGGGTGTACAGGTCCACAGGTCACTGAAAGTGGCAACGCAGGTGGATAAGGTAGTCAGGAAGGCATATGGCATGCTTGTCTTCATTGGCAGGGGTATTGAGTATAAAAGCTGGGAAGTCATGCTGCAGCTGTATAGAACCTTGGTTAGGCCACACTTGGAATATTGCGTGCAATTCTGGTCGCCACATTACCGGCGTTGGAGAGGGTGCAGAGGAGGTTTACCAGGATGCTGCCTGGTCTGGAGGTTATTAGCTATGAGGAGAGGTTGGAGAAACTCGGATTGTTCTCACTAGAGTGACGGAGATTGAGGGGCGACTTGATAGCAGTTTACAAAATTATGAGTGGCATGAACAGAGTAGATAGTCAGAAGCTTTTTCCCAGGGTAGGAGAGTCAATTACTAGGGGACATAGATTTAAGGTGAGAGGAGAAAACTATAGAGGTGATGTGTGGGGCAAGTTTTTTACGCAGAGGGTAGTGAGTGTCTGGAATTCGCTGCCAGAGGAGGTGGTGGAAGCAGGTACGATAGTGGTGTTTAAGAGGCAGCTTGACAAATACATGAATAGGATGGGAATAGAGGGATACGGACCCCGGAAGTGCAAAATGTTTTAGTTGACGGGCAATATGATCGGTGCAGGCTTGGAGGGCCGAAGGGCTTGTTCCTGTGCTGTACTTTTCTTTGTTCTTTGTTCTAAGGGGCCACAAAACCCAGCCCCCAAAAAACTAGTTTGTGCAATTCATGAAAGAACACTGTCCAATTCCCTAGTAATGTTGACCAGAAGTTGAAACTACTTTATTTGCAAAGAGCTGAAAGGTGAACACTGGGAAACAGTTGTAGATCAAATCTTGCAATGAGCTTATAATGTTAACCATCTACCTGTGCCGACAGGATAATGATAGAGTACTACACCTGTCAAACAAGAATGCCAGCATTTCCTTTTGCCTTTTATGGTCATTAATCTTTTAGCTCATTCTTTAAAAAGTGGATGTTGTAATCAAGTCCAAGTTCAACGTGTTGTGTAAATGAAGTGTAAATTAAGTCTTGAAGTGCGTCACAGAGTCAGGTGCACTCCCTCAACCTGTTAGCATGCTGAGTTACATTGCTGACGTCAGTTCTGTCCCCTCCTTTGTTAAACAGTCTGTTCCTGGATACGTGAGCTGCGTGGGCTTTTTGTACCTTTCTCCTTCAAGACAAAAATTCTTTAAACAGAACTTACTTGTAAGGAAACCATTCTAAAGAAAAATGATTATAGCCTATATCAACAAACTATTGAATGAGGGAAATATTAGGAACAAACACAAATACATTCTTTCTGCCCGTTTATCATTTTGTGCAGTCTCACACTTGATAATGTCATGAGCTTGCCAAGACTGATATTACCTTTGGCAGATGAAGTCTGATGCTGTCAAAATAATGTGCAATTGCACTTGTATCCAGAGTGACACTGAAACTGGGGACTAAATTCTGGGGGCATCAAAGATAAATATGCCCTGAGGAATTTCAGTGCCGGACTGTGGGTGTCTAGAAAAAAATAATATGATAACGCCCATGTCACATCTTATGTATCTCCATTTCCCTGGAGATAATCAGCACAAAGTCTAACAGATATTGCGTGAGTGATTGTAATGCCTTCATATGAATGTCATAATTTCAGATGAAAATGGCTCAGTTGGAATAACATGACACTTAATCCAATGTTTTCAGTAGTAAAACTGTGAGAATTTCTGCCACTATGTGTTTGCCAATATAGGATAAAGTGTTTGAGTAGAGATGCAACATTGTACCATTTGCCTAGCTTAGTGCCTACATACCTAGACAAATCTTTGAGTTCTGATTCTTGTGCTAGCATTACACTTAAAAGTGTGTGTGTGTACGCGCACAGTTATATTGTATAAAGAGCAATCAAGCCAGAAATTCAAAAATGATGTGCTGTGACTCCTTGATATTGGGTTGAAACTGCACCAAACCTATTTCACATTGTATCCTGGGGTTGCTGTGGCATTTCTGAAGAAGGGGAGAAATAATCAGAGGGAAAGCCATATCTGGGCAGTTGATTGCTGGTTATTGAGGACATTGATATTTAAGTGAAGTGCTGACAATCTCTGAGTCAGATATATGCCCATTAATGATTCTATGATAGGCAGAACAGGAAATGTAATAAACTCTAGTGCATTAGTGCACAAGGAAAGATAGGCTTAAATCCAAGTCTGTACTGGCATTTGCATTTGTTGTGTATTTACCAAAAGGCAATCTGCTGATTTGAATAAAGTTGTCCGTTGATGAGCTGAGCTAGGAAACCAAATACTTTAACCTTTCAGGGTCAAAGTAGCATTTGTATGGGTGCCAGCTTGCAAAAGTCTACAGTGCAGAGCCAGAGATGTGGCAAATGGGATTAATATATACATAACAATAAGATTGAGTAGAATTTATATTACAACAGCACTATAAGTAAAGATTCCAAGACCCCAATAGATGATGATGATGAGCAGAACAAACAACCCTAAGAATGTAAACATTAGGGTTTTGCAAGATTTTATACATTTGATGGAAATGAAAACTTTTCTAGGATTTGAACAAATATTCTAGGCTCTGACCAATGCATTACTTAGGAAATTTTTGGAATGAGTTCTTCAGGTAAGAATGAAATTGAGCTGGCAGTCTGCTTTGGGGTTCAGGGGGCATTAAAGACCACACGGCACTTTTCAAAGAAGAATAAGAAATTCTTTTGCTATCCTGGCCAATGTAAATTCCATCAACCAATATCAGATTAGCGCAAATGATTCATCTAAGTGTTGCCAACAGGATCACACCATGAAATAAATGACTATTGCATTAGCTTACATAATAACAGTCATTGCACTTAAAAGTAATCCATCGTACATGACGTTCTTTGACAAGATCCTGAGCAATATGATAAGACACTAAATAAATACAACCATTCAACTGTTTGCTGGGAAGGAGACATGTGCGTGCAGTCAAAAGATTACCCAAGTTCAAAACAATATATTTTAGTGGTCATTGAGATATTTCACAAGCATGTCTTAGAAACAATATTTACAGCTTGAGAGTAGTGAACTGTAAAACAAAAACTGCCACGTGAAACTGGAACAAATCATCCAAGCTGTGATCCTTACATTCAAAATGCCATTGAAGAAATAGTCACAAGGAGATTACAGACCGGGGTGCTACATGAGTCAGCAAAACTGTACCATACAGTCAGACAGGATGAAGCTGATACTTGTAGGGAGGAAATTCCAGAGATTAAGATCTAGGCAGTTGAAGGCATTATCATCAATGGTGGAGGAGAAAACACAGCTAACTCAAGAGAGCAAAATTAGAGGAGCACAGATATTTTACAAAGTTGTGGTGCTGGAGGGGATTAGAGAGGGCTGAATATTATGTGGATGCAGATGGCTGTCCTCCTGCACCCCCTCCCCCCGCTACCCGGAAGCAAAGTCAGCAATGAATTGCCCCCTCCATAGCATGCTGCGGACGGGCTAGACATAGCCCGTGTAGAACTTCTGCCAATCGTATTGACTGGCAGCTCCATCAATCCCAGCAGCGGCAAGAGCACATTAATGGGCACTGTTGGGACTGCAACGAGGAGGAGGAAGAAGGCCCAATGGATCACTGGAAACAGATAAGTGCAGGGTTTTGGGAAGCGAGGGTTTGGGCACGTTACGGAGGGGAATGGCGGTGGGTGGTGAAGGTGCTGGGTTTAAGGAGATAGATGGGTCGGGAGAAAGGGGGGTGTTTTATCTCAAGGGGTCCACAAAGGTCAGCCCTCGAAGATAGAACCACCCCCCATTCCTTCCCAGCCTCTGAAGAATTTTTCTAAAAAATCGGCTTCCCGCTCTTGCCCAACTACCCACGCTAACCATTTCATGGCTTGGGGATGACAAGCCTAATTTACCCTTGATCATCTATTTAAATGTGGTGGGCGGGTTGCCGATTTCGGTGCCTGCCCACCCGCCTACTTCCTATATTATGGGCATGAGCTTGGGGCTGGGTGGGAAGGTGGTGGGGTTGGCATCCATCCCATTTTACATGCCCCTCTCACCGAAAACACACCCGGCAGGGGCATGTAAAAAGCAGCCCAGAGATGTGGGAGGAGGGAGCCATGGAGAGGTTTGAAAACCTGGATGAAAATCTTAAAATCAAGGTGTTGCTTCACTGGGAGATAATGTAGGCCATGTGAGCAGAGGGTTGGTGAGTGAATGGGATTTAGTGTGATTGAGGACATGAGCAGCAGAATTTGGATGATCTCAATTTTACAGAGGGTAGAACGAGGGATGTCAGCCAGGAGTGCACTAAAATGGTCAAGTCTAGAGGTAACAAAAGCATGGATGAGAGCTTCAGCTTCGTGTGAGCTGAGGCAGGGGCAGAGTTGGCCGATATTGTGAAACGAAAATAGGCAGAACCAATGATATCACAGATATGTGATTAGGAGCTCATCTCAGGGTCAATGGTGGCACTAAGGTTACAGCAGTCTGGTTCGCCCTCAAATAATTGTTAGGGAGACGGGTGGAGTCAATGTTTAAGGAATGGAGTTTGTGCTGGGGGCCATTTGCGGCGGGTGTCATAGCGGGTGGGAGTGGAAAATATCGGGAGATTGCAAATATTGGTTTCACGTTGTCATAAAACCAGCTTGTGATCGTTCGCTCCACCCATCAATGGTAGGCCATGTTTCCCACGTCAGGAAGCTAATTCTAAAACTTTAGAATCTCATTATAATCCCTGCTCACCAGAATCATCCGCCCACGCTGGAATAGAGGAGCTGAATATTATTTAAATGGAGAAAGACTGCAGAAAGCTGCAGCACAGAGGGATTTGAGGGTCCTTGTGCATGAATCCAAAAGCTAACATACAAGTTCAGCAGGTAATAGGGAAGGCAAATGGAATGTTGGCCTTTATTTCAAAGGGAATGGAGTATAAAAATAGGGAATCCTTGCAAAAACTATACAAGGCACTTAATAGACCACACCTAAAATACTGTGAACAATTTTGGCCCCCTTATCTAAGGAAAGATATACTGGCATTGGAGGCAGTCCAGAGAAGGTTCACTAAGTTGATCCCAGGTATGGAGGGATTTATGAGGGGAGGTTGAGCATGTTGGGCCTGAACTGATTGGAATTTAGAAGAATGAGAGGTGACCTTATTGAAACATAAAAGATTCTTAGGGGGCTTGACAGGGTAGATGCTGAAAGGTTGTTTCCCCTTGTGGGAGAGTCTAGGACCAGAGGGCATAATCTCAGAGTAAGGGGTGCCTATTTAAAACAGAGATGAGGAGGAATTTTTTCTCTCAGAGGGTAATCCATCTGTGAAATTCTTTGCCCTAGAGGGCTGTAGAGGCTGAGTTGTTAAGAATATTCAAGGCTGAGATAGACGGATTTGTAATCAGTAAGGGAATCAAGGGTTATGGGGAAAAGGCAGGAAAGCAGAGCTGAGGATTATCAGATGAGCCATGATCTCATTGAATGGCAGAGCAGACTTGATGGGCCAAATGGCCTACTTGTGCTCTTACATTTTATGGTCTTATGATGAGCTCACGTTGGCGTGACTGCATGCCAATCTGTTTCACAACGGTGCATAAATGACATGCACCTGGCGAGCTGCACTTCGCTCGGGAGTTCAAGGTTTGTTTGCCTACCTTGCTTCAGGTAGCACTTGCGGTCATCAGCACCAGGCTTCGCAGGACGCACCACATCACTTTTAGGGGGACTCATAGGCAAGTCTCTACCCACCAGATCAGTTGTGAGCCTTTGCAATGGCTGCAGGGCTAGGGCTTGCTTGGGGAAGGAGGAGAAGTGGCTTCAGGCAAGGGAAGAGGTTGTAGTGCAAAGGCTGTACTGAGAATGAGGGGTTTCCCAGGTGTGTGTGGGGGCACATGTTGATCTGTGCAAAGATAAACTAAAATACTGTGGATGCTGGAAATCTGAGATAAAAACAAAAATGCTGAAAAAACTCAGCAAGTCTGGCAGCAACTGTGGAGAGAGAAACAGAATTAACATTTCAATTCTGAATGACTCTTCTTCAGAGCTAAAGAGAAGTAGAAATGTGATAGATTTTATAACGTTTAAGAGGGGGTACAGCAGGCGGAGCAAGAAAGAAGGTCAGGGATACGTGGGACCTAAGGAGAGATTAACAAAGATGTCATTGACACAAGACAAAGGGAGTGATAATGGTAGTGGTAAAGACTAAAGAGTGTGCTGATAGTGGCATAAAGGTAAGAGCAGAATATGTTAATAGCAGAACAAGGGTCAGTTGATCTGTGCAAGTGGCCTCAAGATGGCGGGGGCTAAGGAAGCAGTCTCCAGAGGAGATGAGGCCAGATGGACATGTGAGGGTGTGTGTGAGAGAGTGAATGGTGATGTCACTTGAGCTTGGCAGTGAGTGAGATGCCACTAAATGTTTGATGGCCTTGTGAGTGTGTGAGTTTAGAGTGAGATGGTTGACTTACCTAAGTGGTACGGATGAGATTATTCATCCTCTTTCTGCACTGGATGGCCAACCCTTTCAGTGCAGCATTGGCACTGACCACCACTGCCATCGTCTACCAAGCCGGAATGGTGAGATTGCTGAACCTCCTGCGGCCAGAGCGGGGGTAGAGGACATCACGGCAGGCCTCCAAAAGGCATTCCAGTGATGAGTCACTGAACTCTTCTTGGCTTTCAGGTCATGCCTTCACTGGAGCAGTCCTGGGTTGCAAGCATTGAGAACTGTGTGCACGGCTGCTGTTTAGGTATGGTACCCCGAGTGAGGAAATAGTGAGGTAACAGTGTGGTGGGCAATTCAGAGGCTGTCCGCCAGTGATATGATGTGTTTCTTATGGTTGCATAATTAATGAAACGGAGCTAAAAAGCACCCTTCCGGCTGGCGGGCAAAACATCTTTTCTCATGCCCACTACTGCACTTAGTGCAATTAAGGGAAAATTCCCACCAAAGGCTTCAGTCCTTCCAATATATAGCTGGAAGAAGTTTCTGCTCATCCAATACTGGATATTGGACAGGCAGTCTGATAATTTAGAATCAGTGGAAGGGTCAAGAGAGATGGTGATGAGATAGAGCTGGTCATCATCAACATACATCTGGAAACTGTGTTTGAAAGCATATTTTCAATGTTGAACGCAATCATATTATGATTGTTATTAGATAGATGTTCATGCACCATTAGTATATTAATGAAATTTGGCTCATTACTAGTTATTAAATAAAATAGAACCTTGTTAGTTCTAGGGCATATTGACCTGGATCTTACACGAAGTGGCAATCACCGTCAGACTGCCGCTCTGACCATACTTTTCTGCACCCTGACACAGCTCTGCATTTCTGGCCAGTCTTCCAAGCTGGCTTCTTCAGAAAAGCGGAGTGGCTTTGGGGGAAGACTGAACACGTCCCCTTTTTATGGCATTAGCTACTGTACAGTAAGTTTAAGCGTCCATTGTGAATGTTAATAAATGGGTGAATGAGAAGGGCGGGTACGTGGGTAAGGTAAGTGGGTAGGTGGGTAGGGTGGGTGAGATGGGTACATGGGTTGGGGGTAGTCAAGTTGGATCGGGAGGGTTAGTCAGGTCAGGGGATGGCCAGGTTGGGTCGAGGGCGATAGTCTGGCAGTGGGGGGTTGTCAGGTCTGGTTGTGAGGTAGCCTGGTCAGGCTGGGAGTGTTAGTCGGATGGTCAGGGATTAGCGTGATCAGGAGAGGTAGTCAGTTGAGGTGGGGGTGTTGGTGGGTGGGGGGTAGGGATCAAGGGTCAGGGTGGATAGTCGAGGGTCAATGGGGGAATTGGAGGGGTCAGTGTGAGTGATTGAGGTAAGTTCTGGAGCTATCCAGGAGTTAGACTAGGATTTTTCTGTCCAACATTTCCTGGGTAACTATCCAGGTAAGTACATCGGAATTGTCTGAAGTCTCTGACTCTAACTCAGGATTGGAAACTTTTGCAGAAGATTTTTGCAGAAGGGAGCAGGGAGATTGCCCGTCAGAAGTTCAAACTTCCTGGGCAATTCCCACAGTGGCCTGCGTATCAGGACTTCCATGGGGTCCCAACATGCAACTTGGGTCATTCATCTGATCTCCAATGATTCAGAGACTGGAAGGTCTGGGCCATTGTTTCAGAAAATTATCTTGAAAGTGTGAGAAATTCACAAACTTTCTGACATGAGCTTGTCTATTTATCACAATCTGGAAGCAAGTTAAAATCCCCTAACTAAACTAATTTTCCCTTTACCTTAAGTGTCCAAAGCACAATTTCTGACTCTACAATCTTTCCTTTTTGTTTGATTTAGAATTATTTTTTATACCTTTTACACCTGCGCTCTCTCCTCCATTTATTTGTTTTAAGTGCTTGTGACCACCCTATCTATTCTTTCCATTGGGACCTGGGTCCTAGCCTGGTTCATTTAGAGTGTGCCCCAACAGTACAGTTCCTGCCTGTCCTAACGGTACAGTTCCTTCCTGTCCCATTACTACGGCCAAGACACCATAGAATCATAGAATGAATATTAGAATCAGGAAATAGTTATGGCACAGAAGGATGTCATTTGGCTCATCATGTCTGTGCCCTCTGAAGGGGCATTTCACCTACTGACACTCCTCTGCCTTTTCCCCATAGCTCTGCAATATTTTTCTTCTTAGATAATGATCCAATTTCCTTTTGAAAGCTTCAATTAATCCTGCCTCCACCACACTCCCAGATAGTGCATTCCAGATCCTAACCACTCACTGAATGAAAAGGTTTTTCCTCATGTCACCATTGCTTTTTTTGCCAATTACCTTGAATCTGTGCCGTCTGGTTCTTGTTCCTTCCGCCAGTGGGAACAGTTTCTCCCTATCCATTCTGTTCTCCCTATCTATTTTGTTTAAACCGCTCATGATTTTGAATACCTCTATCAAATCTCCTCTTAACCTTCTCTTCTCTGAGAAGAACAGTCTGAACTTCTCCAATCTTTCTAAATAATTGATGTTCCTCATCCCTAGAATTATTCACATGAACCTTTTCTGCACTCTCTCCAATGCCTGCACATCCTTCCTAAAGTGTGGCGCCCAGGACTGGACACAGTACTCCAGTTGAGGCCAAATAAGGGTTTCATTCAAATTTAATTTCCTTGTTTTTGTACTCTATGTCCCTATTTATAAAGCTCAGCCTTTATTTTGCTTTATTAACCACTCTCTCAACTGTACTGTTGCCTTCAATGATTTATGTACATGTACACCCTTTGCTCCTGCACCCCCTTTAGAATTGTACCCCTTATTTTATATTGCCTTTTTGCATTCTTCCTACCAAAATGAATCACTTCACACTTTCTGCATTAAATTTAATCTGCTACTTGCCCGCCTATTAAACCAACCTGTCAATGTCCTTTTGAAGTTCTACACTATCCTCTTCATGGTTCAAAATACTTTTCAGTTTGTATCATCCACAGTTTTTGAAATTGTGCCCTGTACACCAAGGTCTATGTCATTACTGTATAGCAGGAAGACCAGGGGTTCTAACACTAATCGCTAGGGAACTCCACTACAAGCCTTTCTCCAATCTGAAAAATAACGATTCACTATTGCTCTTTGTTTCCTGTCACTTAGCTAATTTTGTATCAACTTTGCTACTGTCGTTTTTAATCTATGAATTCTAACTTTGCTCACAAGTCTGTTGTGTGGCACTTTATCAAATGCCTATTGGAAGTCCATGTACACCACATCAACAGCATTACCCTCTTCAACCCTCTCTGTTACCTCATCAAAAAACTCAATTAAGTTAGTTAAACATGATTTTCTCTTAACAATTCCACGCAGGCTTTCCTGAATTAAGCCACATTTGCCCAAGTGACTATTAATTTTGTCCCGAATTGTCATTTCTAAAAGCTTCACCACCACCAAAGTTAGACTGACTGGCCTGTAGTTTCTGAGTTCACTTTTGCACCCTTTTTTGAACAAGGGTGTACCAGTTGCACTTCTCCAGTCCTCTGGCACCACCCCTGAGCCTAAGGAAGATTGGAAGATTATCACTAGTGCCTCTGCAATTTCCGCTCTCACTTCCCTCAGTATCCTTGAATGCATTTCATATGGTTTTGCTACGTTATCAATTTTAAGTACAGACAGTTTATCCAATATATCCTCCTTATCAGTTTCAAACCCTTCAAATTTGAACTGCCTCCTCTTTCCCCATTATCTAGGCAGCATCTTCATCTTTGGTAAAGACAGATGCAATGTATTCATTTAATACCCCAGCCATGCCCCTTCCCTCCTTTGTTTGGTCCCTAATTGACCCCACTCCTCCTCATATCACCTTTTTATTTATATGCCTATGGAGGACTTTTGGATTCCCTCTTGTGTTAGCTGTCAGTCTCTTCTCATACTCTCTCCTTGCTTCTGTTATTTGATTTTTTAGTTCTCCTCTAAACCTTCTATATTTGGCCTACTTCTCAATTGTATTACCCAGCTGGCATCTGGTCATAAGCATACTTTTTCCGCTTATCTTAATCTCTATCTCTTTCATCATCGAGGGAGCTCTGGATTTGTTTGCCCTACCCTTCCCCTTCATGGTGAAATCATGAACATACCCTGACTGTATTGAACTCTCTCTTCTTTAAAGGCAGCCATTGTTCAGTTATAGTTTTGCCTACTAATCTTTGATTCCAATTTATCTGTGCTGGACCCATTCTTACCCTGTTGAAGTTGGCTTTGCCCCAGTTAATTATTCTTATCCTAGATTGCTCCTTGTCATTTTCCATAGTCAATCTCACTTTATGATATAATAATCACTGTCCCTAAATATTCCCCTACTGATAATTAATCTAATTGTCCCACCTCATGTGCAAGGGTAAAGCAATGAATGTGGTAAGTTTTAAAATGTGGAACACATTACCTGTGCAACCACAACATAAATGGGAGTATGCATATTTACCTAACATGCCCTTTACCTCTTGTTACCCACAGATGTAATAAACCATTCCTCAAAAAGCACCTCATGTTGTTAGTACTTGAAGTGAGCAACAACCCCAACACAAATCATTATGACCCGTTTTTATAAGAGTTGAATTAAATTATTCTGTATATAAACTCAGAACATGATTTCACCAGTTCATTGAACTTACTGAAACTCAATAGTCACTCTCCATTTAGCTGTAATTGTTGTTTCTTCCTGGGGGGCTGTGGGGGATATAGCTGCATCCCTGGGTTTTCCTTTAAGTTTTATACTTTGCACAACTTCCAATCAGACCCTTTCCAGATCATACATCCTTCTTTCTGCACTCTTCAGTAACATTGGGTAAATGAGATGCTGAATGTCATTTCTGAGCTATCTTAACACAAGCATTTTCATGCCCAGAATATTTTGGTATTTTGTTGAGGCATCCAAGAAACTTCATGCTATTTGATGAACAGTCTCATGCAGGTAATTGTTTCCTGCTTAAACTTTTGGTTTTGTTTTACTCCCAATATGAATCACGTCAGAGTTAATTATGAACAAAGGTCATGGAATTGACTTATTATTTGAGATATTAAATCTTCATGGTTTCTTCTAATTTACCTTTAAGTTTCTGAACTTGCAGTCAGCAGAATATTACTCGATGAAAGGCTGATAACATCCTTCTTTTAGTTCAGCAGTAAATGTTCAGTTTACTATACTGTGTATATTTCCAAAGGAATCTTAAGAGGGCAATTCCACATTGAGGTGAAATTGTACTGTGCAAGGTTGGCATTAATGTTGAACATAACCTCAGCATTAATGTTTTCCTGATTAAAATTACAACAGTGTATCGCCTAGTTTAATGTGTTTTGTTAAAATAGTGGACATGTCTATTAATACATATTCTAATTCAAGCACATTAATACTTATACTAATATTAAGCAATACAATTTCACTCTATGCAATGCTTGCTTGCATTAAAATCATTTATTACATGGGAATGATATCCCTCTTTTAATGAAAGACTGGAGTAGATCTGTTTTTGTCTCTTATTAATGACATACTAGCCAAATCATATTCTTAGAGGTTGTAGGGTTGGTTTTAATCTCCTCTATCTGCTGACATATTGGATAGAGAACCTGTGCTATTCAATGTACATAATTTTGAAGTACATTAAGCCTGTGCATCTATAACCAGCATTCCCTAAAGAAAACCTTGGCGCTCACTACTAAAAAGGTCCAGAAAAATTTTTAAAAAGTTTTCTTTGCTCCTCTTGGACCAACAGAAACACTGCACACAATCTCACAACTTTGTTAGTGAGGCATCAACTACACTGAAGAAGAGGCACTCTCTATTTTTAGGTAAAAGAGGAATGCCAAGCCTTAATTCAGAGTCTGTTTCTTTCACAGCTAGTGAGTAATTGCCACACAATTGACCACAATTGTGCATTTAGGAAAAAATGTGCCTGGAATGCAGTACAACCAGCCAGGGGAAAGGTCTCCTTTATGGGGAAACCCACTTGGGTTAATGGCCAATACGTTTTATTTGCTGTCTAAAATGAGATGATAATTAGTTTCTGATGACCAGTATTTTGTGTAAAGTTTGCTTTATTAGTAAAGTAACAGAAATCCCATGAAGAAGAAGAAGTCATATGGACTCAAAACATTAACTCTGTCTTTCTCTCCACAGATGCTGTCAGACCTGCTGAGTTTTTCCAGCATTTCTTGTTTTTGTCTCAGAAACCCCATAAAGTTGAGGCAGCAGTACATTTTTGTTTTGGCAGATTCACTGCAGGAATTGGAAGGCCTAAGTTTACGGATTTTCAACATTTTTCCACTCCAGCTCCAATATTTAAATAATCCCCAATTTCTTGCCATCAGTTTACTCAAGATGCTCTTATTTATTAGAATCTCAGTGCATTGCTGTCCACTGTTTACATTTGTCATTAATTGCAATTCTCTGTAAGCCGGCTGAGCTCCAACTATGCAATGAGTAGAGATGATTGCAGTGGAGTGCAACCATACAACATTGGTTTACTTTAAATTTGCATGACAAGAGGGACTTGATCTGATGGCAGGTTCATAGAGCCACAATTTCATTAGTATAGAAGGCTATCAGTTCCCTGCAAGTCAAGTTATATACATTCAGGAACAAAATAATGGCAGGAAAAGCACAAATCTGCAGCCGGCTACGCACCTTTTGCTATAAAAGTGCATGTCGTAGATTGTGTAGGTGAGGTGAGAGTGACTGCCCTTGACATCAAGACAGCGTTTGATCAAGATTGGCATCAAGGAGCCCTCGGGTTGTACGACCCACAATAATTGTATGTAGTGAATATTAAATGTATTATAATTGTATTGAAGCACCTCAGAGTGCAACATAATGTATGGCGATAACTCCAATCCCATTGCAGTGTATGTAATGACCATATTGAAATGACTGTAATGTTCATTGATTGTATTGAAGCATCTCGTGATGCATGTGTAAAAGTTGAATATGATTGCAGTATTTGTGATGGCCATTTAGAACTGTTTTGTAATGTTCATTCAGATGTTTTATGAATAAAGTATATTTTTCCAAAAAAAAACTATTTGACTGAGTGTGGCATCAAGGAGCCCTAGTGAAACTGGAGTCAATGCGAATCGGGAGAAAACTCTCCACTGGTTGGAATCATACCTAGCACAAAGGAAGATGGTTGCAATTGTTGGAGGTCAATCATCTCAACTCTAGTACATCACTGCAGGAGTTCCTCAGGATAGTACCATAGGCCCAACAATTTTCAGCTGCTTCATCAATGAACTTGCTTCCATCAGCAGTGGGGATGTTCGCTGATGATTGCACAATGTTCAGCACCATTCATGATTACTCAGATACAGAAGCAGTCCATATCCAAATGCAGCAAGACCTGGACAATATCCGGGCTTGGGCTATTAAATAGCAAGTAACATTCGCGCCACACATGTGCCAGGCAATGACCTCCTCCAACAAGAGAAAATCTAACCATCGCCCCTTGACATTCAATGGCATTATCATTGCTGAATCCCCCACTATTAATATCCTGGGGCGTTACCATTGACCAGAAACTGAACTGGACTAGCCATATAAATACTGTGGCTACAAAAGCAGATCAGATGCTAGGGATCCTGTGGCAAGTAACTCACCTCCTGACTCCTCAAAGCCTGTCCATGATCTACAAGGCACAAGTCAGGAGTGTGATCGAATATTCACCACTTACCTGGGTGAGTGCAGCTCCAACAACATTCAAGAAGCTTGACACCATCCAGGTCAAAGCAGCCCGCTTGATTGGCACCCCATCCACAAACATTCACTCCCTCCACCACCGATACACAGTATCAGTAGTGTGTACCATCTACAAGATGCACTGTAGGAACTCACCAAGGCTCCTTAGGCAGCACCTTCCAAACCCATGACCACTACCATCTAGGTAAAGGGCAGTGGATACACGGTAACACCACCATCTGCAAGTTCCCCTCCAAGCCACTCGTCATCCTGACTAGGAAATATATCGTCATCCCTTCACTGTCACTGGGTCAAAATCCTGGAACTCCCTCCCTAACAGCACTGTGGGTGTATGTACACCATCTGGACTGCAGCAGTTCAAGAAGGCAGCTCATCACCATCTTCTTAAGAGCAACCAGGGATGGGCAATAAATGCTGGCCCAGCCAGCGAAGCCCACATCCCGTGAACAAATAAAAAAAACTGAAATCTTTCTGCATTAAATCTTTGAATCATCATGAGTTCCATTAAAGGATTGTGCTGAAAACAATTCCAATACTTCTAATTAATTCCCATGCATTAATCAATATTACACTCGCAGGAAAAGTGTCAAACCACAAAAGGTTAAAAGTGATTAACTACAACAACAGACCCTATCATTCATAATGATGACAAGCTTTTGCAGTAAAAACCATGCTCATCCCATGAAAACAATTCTGCAATTGCAGAACATTTTGGGAGCCAAACAAAAACTGGTCAAATAGCAAGACCACTTGACTGAGATGTTTATTGTCACCTTTTACTAATATTGCATTCCCTTTTCAACTGTTCAAAATTCTGAAAAATTAAAGATATGCACTGAGATGATTAACAACCCAGCATTTACCTTCCAGCATTGCCACTACTGACTTTGCCAGTAGCAATATAAAGTAAACAAGATGGCTTGACTGCCTCTGGAGGCACTGAAACTCAACTGGAAAGGTGGGTTTCCCCATTACTTTCCCAACCACATCTCTGATGGCAAATCTAAGTGCAGCTTGCTGATGCAAGCTGTGCTTTATTCACCTGACCTATGCTGAGCTGCAAAATAGTTTTCCCACCACTTGCCTTTGGCAACATCCCAGCCAGTGGAGAAGGTCCAGCAACTAATAATGAAGTTGCAAATTGTGACCTTCAAACAACTGGACACATACAAGCCTGCATATATTGCAGCTGTTTGTTTATTTCTGTTAGTGCTGTGGAATCTTCCCCATTTGATATCATGAGAGAGATTCCTTAGCATTAGGAACTACATCTGTTATGGAACCACTTATAATTTAATAACAGAGGACACCTGTGGTCAAGGGTGACCTTGCACTCTTTTGTCCTGTCAGCTGACTAATTGCAGTGAGTGATCCAGATTCGTACAACAAAATCCTCAGGATGAACTGTTCTCGGAAGAAAAAATGTATCAGGTAACCTTAGTAACAAATTACAATTTCTGGGGTTTCCCAGTGGCATATTTGACTACCTGCTATTTTTGGTTTACGTTTTCACATACAGAGGTGAATCTTGATAAAGAGCTGTTGTTTGATGTTGTATAGCTCAGGCTAGGTTAGACTTGGATCATGGTTTGTTGGCACAAAAAATGAGCTAACAGTACCTTTAATCATTAGCTTAATTCAATTGAAACTAAAACAAAAACTTAAGTAGAGCATATTTTAAACAGCTAATTTTGTAAAATTTGTCATTGTTTCTCCGATAATATTTAACATTGCACAACTCAGCAATTAAAAACCAGACACCGTCACATCGTCTCCTCTTTTAACTTATTAACATCAAACCTATTTAATTTCTCACTTTTTCTTTTCTATAATCTTCTGACTTTTAAACAAAAGCTTGGCATTATTTAATCACTACTTTTTAATTTCCTTGTCTTCTCTCTGTTTAATAATGGTAGTTTTCTTTTTTGCACTATGGGTCTTTGGCATTTGCCAAGCCTCCCAATTTAATAAAGAATACCTTACATTGAGTGCAGGATTGTAAATTTAACATTCCAAGAATGTTATCGTGGACTTGGGGATTGTGAATGCACAAAGGTGTAAGTCAGAAATCCAGGCAAGATATACTGGCTCCATTTACAAATGTAATGGTGTACATGCTCATAGCTCCAGAAAGCACTGCACAGCGAGGTCATATGTGTGGGTGTGTAACACATTCAGAGGGAGGCTATTTGGAAATCAAACTGTCTCGCAGCTATAATTGCAGCCAGTGGCAGATTTACAGTTAAGTGGGGCTCTATGCTCAGTTTCATTTTTGGCCCCCTCGCCCACTCCCAGGTCCGCACCCCCTTGGACACAACCCAAAACTATGGGCATTGGTTATTTCACCAGCTTTTTCACAGTCACATAACTACTTCTGCAAACTATCACCTAACCTCAGCAATTTTGTTGATAAAAATGGCAGACATTTAGAGAATGGCATTTCAAGCAGAAATGTAAAGCTCTTGAGGATGTAGGAAAGTGAGAAAGCAGCAACACCTCCGGGGTTCAGCCCATGTGAGAACCGAGAATGGGAGAAACGCCTCATACACAATCAGATTTTACAGTAAAACTCTGAATTAATAAACAGTCTCATCTGGAGTCTGAGGGTTTCATATTAACTAAAAGGTTTACTGTAAAGTTGCTTGTGTGTTTTTTTTGGCAGCTGGTTCTCAGATCCTCTCTCTCCTGCTTCCAATTCCCTGGCAATGGGCGAGTTCCAGAATTTTCTGAGGCTGAGGATTTGACTTTGGGGATCCTAGGTGTCACAGAATGAGTGTGGGATGTGTGCAACAGAGAGTGTTATAACAGGGACCCTTGTAGTGAGGGTCTGGTGTAGAGTGCTTGATAATGACAAGGGGTGTACCGGAGGGTCTGTTAATGAGTGGGAGGTGTGTAAGAGAGGGAAGGTTACAACTGAGCACCTTATAATAATAATGGGGTGTAACAAAGAGTGTTATTACCAAGGAGCTGATAACGAAGGTGAGGTGCATAAGAGAGTGTTGTAACTGAGAGTTTAATAATGATGCTGAGGTTACTAAAGAGAATGTGAAAACTGACTTTGACAATGAGGGTGGTGCTCAATCAACTCTAGTTCTGAAACGGCTAAATTTGTAATCCTTATCTTTGGTGAAATAATTAGTTTGCTAGAATACCCAGTTCCTGTGTTGAACATTTTAATTGAAGTGTTAATGGCTGCATCCTTAATTCACAGCCAGCAATGTTCAGCACTATTATCATTTTAGTCACCAAGTCCCTGGACAAATAAATAAAAACACAAGAACATGTGAACAAGGAAATAGACCAAAGGGGCAAAAATGATCTGCACCCACCATTTAACCAACATTGGCACTTCAAAACAAAATGCTCCTAAGTGTTATGTTCAAAGGTTGAGGCGGAGCAGACAGTTGGGAAGATTGGCCCTGCGTGAACGTGTGCTGAATTTGTTATTTATGTCCTAGATTGACATGATCTGAGCTGTGAAAAAGTGAGTTGTCACAATCTGAATTCCTATTGCAATAGCGCGGCCAGTCAAGTTGAAACTCCCGATGGGGACACATAAACACATGATTGGATCTCTTGTTTTGCAAGAACACAGACTTCAGGGAAAAAGTCAGAGTTTGCATGCCTCAAAATTACTGAGCAGACATTTCCAAAAGCAGACTGCAAGATTTAACGGGTGGTCAGCTAATATGGGATGGGGTGGGATGGGATGGGGGTGGGGGGTGATGGGGGGGGTGGTTGGGGTGGTGGTGGAATCAAATCCAGAGCCACCCCTGGGGTTTGTATCATCTCATAGAAATGTTTCCGGGGCAGCCTGAATAGGCACTTGGATTGTGCCTATTGTGCCAATCTCAGAGGAGATTGGTCTCCTCTGGTGTTGACACAGAGAAAACCAATTGAGCGGAGAAAATCCTAAAAGGGGAGTGGCTCTCACAAGGGATCAGTGTGTGAAGGAGTACAGAAAAAGACATCTTCAATAAACACAATTCACTTGGTCAGTGAGAAGTAATTGAAGCACTCACGTTTAGAATTTTAATCAAAATCACACCGAAATAATTTCACTATTTCTCAGGGCCCTACTATGTCTTTTTTTATCTCAAATTTCCTCTAGAAATCAAACGACTTAGTTCATTCTCTGAAGGCTCACGATAGTACCAACTCCTTTGTGATTCCTGTTTGGAGAGGACATTGTATTTTTTTAAAACACAAGCTTCTCAGTCTGGTTTTCGTGTTTGCCCAACTGCATCACGTGTTTGTGCTCATAGGCCTGCCTCACTCCCTGTATAAAATATTATAAATCCGCCTAACTCTGCTTGCCTACTTTGCTGAGATCTGACAGCAACTCAGCAATGCAACCGCACCAAGGACTACTTTTTTACAGCGAGTTAACTCAACATATTGAAATCCCTCCTCTGATTGCCGGTTGTTCTTCGGAAGCGCATTTTATTAAACTTTAAGCATCTAAATAAGACCAGGCACTTTAAACTACCAAATTCTTTTGTATATTTGGCGAAATGCTTCATGAAGGAGTCACAGGTTGATTTTCCTGTGTTATTTCTCGCGATGTGCGTACACTCTGTTCCAATTCCTGCACAGTCCCGTTTGTGTACAATATCATCTCCCGCTAGGCAGTGATAAGCCTCAGCAGGTCAGGTGGAGGTAGCAGTGAGTTTTAAAGAATACGGCGAGAGGGGAAGGAATATTGGGCAGATTTACACAGGGTATGTTTTATTTTCCCTTTGCACGGACTTTTACTTAACCTGTCTTCAGCGTAAAATATGAAGTGCGATTCCCTTTGACAGCATTTCCAACAGTTCAGCACTCATTCATCATTTTGGGTCCCCCACCCTGTCATTTGGGGGCCTCATGCCATGGTATGACGTGTTTCATTGTAAATCTGCCCCTGATTGCAGCCAATTGTTATTCACTCCTGACTGGTTCAGGAATAAATATGGGATTATACTCTGCTTTAGAGAAATAATTTTTGACATTTGGTTTTGTACATTGGAATTCCACGCTTGGAATACAACCACACTCAAATCTTATTATTAATGACAAATCATAGCAAATCTCACATTTCAGAATATCCAGACCTAGACTAAGCACACTGGCCATGGATAGGTAACTATGGGCAATTAGTCAATTTTAATTGTGGAAAATGATTGAGACCCTATTTTAACACAGGGCAGGCAACTGGTGTGGAGGCTGAAGCATATGGCGATATGGAGTGTGACACCCTAGAAATTTGAACTCCTGGTCATCGATTGGTTGCCCTGACATTGAGTTCCACCTGAAGCTAGCGGGGATAATATCAATGTGATGGACAGAATTGGGCATCCATGAAGGGTAAGGCTACCACTGGGGACTTACCCTGACAAAGTGCATGAGGAACTGGGAGGAGGTGCATCAATTTGCTATTGGGAGAGTAATAGAAGCCTGGGGCACTGGAGGCCCAGACACTCTTGTAGAGACTGGATGAGCATGAAGTAGAGCCAGCACAGACACGGGCTGCAAATAAAACAACCTAATGTTCAGTATTTACCTTTTCTATCCAATTTAATATATCTGTATAAAGACTTTTGACAGTCACTTTCTTTCAAGGGTGAATAACCCAAGCTTCTGTGGTCTTTCAGCAATAATGCATCCTCCACTGCCAAAGGACCAGCCTTGTGCCTCTACTTTGCTCCACTTGCAGTATGTATCTGTCCCCCTTTTGTCTGAGAACAAATTAATCTTCAAAAAATTGCAGCCATTTGAAATCTAATCCTGTAATGCAAGGCAATAGATAATCATCACAGGGACATCCATTAGATGCCTGGAGCCAAACTGGAGAAAACAACAGCTTTCTCTGTCACTAAATCAAGCATGGTTTTGATGACAGTGGATGTGTGATCATACTGCTGCAAATTTCAATCACTGAATGTTTCACTGGGTAGGAGGGTGCATCATTAATAGAGACTGTGACAAAAGCATTTTTGTCTAAGGTTTAACATGGCACATACTACTTTAATCTTTTCAAGTCTCAGTTTAGTTTAGTACATGTGGCTGAGGAAAGAAGTCAAGGTATTCATTTCAGCACAAGCATTTTTCTTCTTGGTCCCCTGATAGCTGATACTGTTAATGGTTCTCTCTCTCCAGTTACTGCTCCTCTCTCCTTTAAAACTGCTATCACGCCTCTCCTAACAAAAGTCCTAGACAGAACCATGTTTACAAACTACCGTCCCATCTCCAACCTCCCTGTCCTCTCCAAAGTCCTTGAATTTTTGTTGACTCCCAAATCAGTGCCCATCTTTCTCAGAATTCTATGTTTGAATCTCTTCAGTCAGGTTTCCACCCATGCCATACTGCCAAAACAGTTATTATCATAGCCACAAATGACATCCTATGTGACTGTAACAAAGGAAAGCTATCCCTCCTTGCCCATCTTGACATGTCTGCAGTCCTTAACACATTGACCACACCATCCTCCTTCAATTTCTCTCCTCAATCATCCAACTGGATTGGACTTCTCTCTTCTAGGTCCATTCTTATCTCTGAAATCGTATCCAGAGAATCACTTGCAATGAATTCTCTTCCCATTCCCACACCATTATCTTCCCAACTCTGCACACAAGCCAATTTCTTTCTCTCCTTGCAGAAGAAGTGAGCACACTCCTTGTCATGAGACAGAGACCTGAAGGTGGTGGTGTGGTGGTGCTTGGGGGGGGTCTCAAGCAACAGGCACCTTGATGACCACTGGCAATGTATATCCATCTGCTCCACTGGGAAGGAGGTCTTGTTCCAGGAGGCTGCAGACATCAGCAGTGATCTTCCATGAGAGTCTAAGCTGCCTGTAGACCCTATGTTGGGGTCTTGCGTTCCTCCACTTGGATCTCAGTGTCCATTCCATTTGTCTTTTGGAGGAGCATGCGGCTGAGGTGAAGGCTCCTGATGCTGCTGCTGGTGATATTCCTGATGATGCTGTTGACGTTTTGTTGCTTCTCCTCCTGCCTCTCATCAGAGCACAAGGTGGCCCAGCGAATGAAAATGCCCAGTGCAAATAAAGGCCATGTGCATGGGGAGGCCCCCTTGCATGAAGAGACCCAGCACATAAGGGGGTTCAGTGCTTGAGGAGGACCAGAGGACAAGATGACCCAACACATGAGGGGACCTAGCACATGAAGAGGTTCAATGCACAAAAAGACCCAGATCACATGGAGATTCAATGGATGAGGAGGTCCAGTGCATGAGGAGACCCAGTGCGTGAGGAGGCCCAGTGCATGAGGAGGCCCAGTGCGTGAGGAGGCCCAGTGCATGAGGAGGTCTACTGCGTGAGGAGGCCCAGTGCTTGAGGAAGTCTAGTGCTTGAGGTGGTCCAGTGCTTGAGGAGGTCCAGTGTGTGAGGAGGTCCAGTGTGTGAGGAGGCCTGTGCATGTGGTCCAGTGTGTGAGGAGGTCCAGTGCATGAGGAGGCCCAGTGCTTGCGGAGGTCTACTGCGTGAGGAGGCCCAGTGCTTGAGGAAGTCCAGTGCGTGAGGAGGTCCAGTGCGTGAGGAGGTCCAGTGCGTGAGGAGGTCCAGTGTACGAGGAGATTCAGCGCGTGAGGAGATTCAGCACGTGAGGAGGCCTAGTGCATGAGGAGGCCCAGTGTATGAGGAGGCCCAGTGCATGAGGAGATTCAGTGCGTGAGGAGATCCAGTGCATGAGGAGATTCAGTGCGTGAGGAGATCCAGTGCACGAGGAGATTCAGTGCGTGAGGAGGCCCAGTGCATAAGGAGCAACAATACCAGGCGGAGCAGAGTTAATGGACAAGTATATATGGAATATTGGATGAATTGTTTGATACAGTTGGTTTGGAAGGAATGTTTTGTGGTTTTCATTTCAGCATTGAGGCCAAGAGGATGCTGTGCTGATCAGTGACAAGGGGACCCTGCTAGATGATGTTTTGTGTGGCAGCATGGCTCTTATTATATACATGCTGGCCACATGTGGTTGGGTTTCACACCAGAGTTATGAGCCATGTGGTCATCAAATAATCCTCTGGTCTCTCATGGTGGCTCAAATACTGATGATACAGTGGATTGGTGCAGAATAAAAGCATTATGATTGCGGCCAGGATAAAAGGCATTCACCAACATGATGCACTGAACATGGTTGCACACCAACAGCTAATTCATCTAGTGGTAACCATGTGCTTGCAATACACCTCTTCACCACATGCAACATAATTCCCTGTCCACTTCACTAACTTTAAACAGCACTATCATGGGTCCAGTTGATAGCAAAACATCCTGACACAGCCATGTGCTTGGTCCACTGGCTTCCCTCTCACAAAGAGTACAAAATAAACATACACAATGTACTCCGCTTTCCTGAGCATGTCACCTCCCTTATGCAGCAATGATGGTGAACTGGGAGAAGTTAGAGATGTCACCTGCACCAACCTGGAAGAAGCCTGACACAAGGAACTTCATGGGTAAGTTACCTTCACAGGTGCTGACAGTGCTGTCCTCACCCTGCTCTGAGGCTGGAGGCCTGCCTGCAAGAGGTTGCAGATTTCAGTGGGCACCCCCTTCATAAAATGAAGAATTTGCACACTCTGTTTGATGTAAGGGAAAAATTCCATGAAGACTCTGGCCAGGATTTTCCATACCCGCTGGCGTCAGGCATGTTCGGTGGCGTAAGCAGACGATATGGTGTGATCGGTTTCATGACGGCATGAAACCAGTTCGTGATCGTCCACTCACTCTGTCAATGGCAGGCCGCGTTTCCCTCCATTGGATGTCGAGAGCCTCATTTTAATACATCTGCATATCATTATTCGGCTAGCCTGCTGGAATCGTCCCCCCCTGCTGGATCGTCCGCCCACGTTGGCAGGAAAACATGCCGACGTGTTTTACAACAGCGTATATAAGGCATGCACTTGGCGGGCTGCACTTCACTCGGGACTTCAAGGTTTGTTTGCCCACCTTGCTTCGGTCAGTACTCACAGGCCAGTGCCAGGCTTCACATTCAGCACCACATCATTTTTAGGGAGGCTCATGGGCAGGTCTCTACTTACCAGATCAGCCATATGTGGGTGGCTTTACAATGGCTGCAGGGCTAGGGCTTGTTTGGGGAAAGGGGAGAAGTGGCCTCAGGCAAGAGAAGAGGTTGAAGGACGAGGGCTGCACTCTGGAAGGAGGGTATCCTAGGGTGTGTGTGGGGGCACATGTTGATCTGTGCAAGTAACCTCAAGATGTTTAGAGCTGAGGAGGCAGCCTCCAGAGGAGATGAGGCCAGGTGAACATGTGAGGGTGTGTGTAAGAATGGGTGGTGATGTCTCTTGAGCTGGCAGTGAGTGAGACGCTAGTGAATGTGTGATGGGCTTGAAGGTGTGAGTTTAGAGTGATGAGATGGTTGCCATTACCCTGGCTGCACGGATGAGATCATTTATCCTCTATATTCATTGGATGGCCAACCTCTTCTGTGCAGCATTGGCACTGATCACCATTGCCATTGCCTACCAAGCCGGAGCGCTAATGTAGCTGCCCCTCCTGTGGCCAGAGCGGGAGTTGACGACATCACAGAGGGCCTCCACAGTGTCCAAAAGGCGCTTGAGGGCTGCAGTCTTCTTGCCTTTTGGGACCATGTCTTCTTTGTTTTAGTCTGAGAAGCTTTGTTAGGCTGGAAGTACTGAGCGCGGCTGTACTTTAAATGCAGTGACTGGCATGATGAAGCGGCGAGGTGACGGCATGGCAAGCGAATCAGAGCCCGCCCGCCATTGAAACAGCGTGTATCCTGGGAATGCATAATTAGTGCAGCATGTTTGGGATGATACGGTGTGAAAAGCCGCCATTGCGGCCGGCGGCTAAAGTGTCGCTTTTTCCTGCCCGCTACCGCACTTAGTGCAAATCTGGGACAATTCTGCCCACTATGAGGATAAGACCTCCTACTTAGATCCCTCGCTTCCTCTTTCTCCTTCTCCAAGCAGCTTGTCCTTCTGTGTGCTATCCCTGCTCACTCTCCCTGACATGCTGCAGCCCAAGGGCGATGGTAACTACAGCAACATTGAGGGAAGCAAGTGGTCTGAGCAGAATCCTTGAAGTCAGAACAAAGGTCTTCAACATGTGCAACACCACTCCCTGTCAACTTTACCAAACAGCAGTAAGAAACTCAGTTTCTACAAACTCAAACAGAACCAGTGGAAATCAATCGGCAACTGACATGAAACCTGGGAGTTGGGTGGGGGGGTGGTTGGAGGTGGTGGGGGGATTGTCCTGAAACTGAATATATGTTCAACCTAAGAGGGCATTAGCTGGAGCAGTGGGGTCAAAAATGGCAGTGTTTGTGTCAAATCAGCGTTAGATACTGACTGATGTCACAGTCTACCTACTTGGCATACTTCTGTGCACACTCCTAATTCCCATGTAATTACTAAAATGATGTCAGGCGCAGGCCACACCAGAAGTGTACACCAGCTGTAGCGCTGAAACAATGGATATTACAGAGCTAAATTTTGCACCCTATCTTTTTTACACACTGTATATGAAGAGTAAATTGGGTTTAGATGAAGCGGGATGAGAAGAGGCTTATGTGGAGTATAAAAGGCAGCATAGACCAAATGAACCAAATGTCCTGTTTCTGTTCTGTAGATTCTAATATAAATCTATGTAACAGTTTCCGCCTCTTTCACTCAATCTGATTTAGTTGGCCAATAGCTGACAGACATTTGAAAGACAGGTAATGCACATACATATCTAGACAAGAATATCTGTTAGTGTTTAATTCATGTGCTGTGAAAATTTTTTTGAGCTGCCAAAAGAGCGTACATTTTTAATTTTGGACAATTACCCCAAGCTTAACATCTATGGGAGAAAATAAACATAAGTGGAGACACCTACATGCAAGGAAAGAATAGAGTATTTAAGAATTTTCATTTTTAATTGACTTGTTTTGTCAACAAACCAGATCTTTTAAATGCTAATCAATTAGGAAAATGCACTGTGCAGTTTAAACATGCCCCTTTGTGTTGCAGACTTACCTTGGCTCCCCGGTTTGTTCAGGTGCCTTAGAAACACGACAACTTGCTGACATTAGCAGATCCAAGTACTGAAAGAACAGATACTCTGGAAACAAAATGACTGTCAATATAAAATGGCAAGGCTTCTGGGAAATAAGCCATGGTGTGAAATAGTGCTTTATGTCACCAAGTGTATTGATGTAATACAATCATAGGCCTTAAATTATGTTGTGCACAGATTACTACCCACTTAAGGAATTCAGGTGATTTTTTTTAGTTCTCCATTTTAACTGAGCTGCTAATCTATTCACCTAAGATCTTATAATGCTTCCATTAAAATAGCCAACAAAGGAATAGAATAATATTCAAAGTATATATTTTCAACGCCATTGGAGAACAAGGTGACTATAAAGTTAAAGTCATTGACTAAATGTGCCACTCTCTTCCCACTCAATTCCTGCTCACTGCTGCATTAACTGTGCCATTTCCTTAGGTAGCTGTTGTATTTTCTAGAATCCGAGGCGTGAGCACCTCATGAATACCTGTACATAGGGGCTCTATGTTTTCGTTAGAAGTTTAATGGTTTTTAAATTTCAAAAATTGCAAGTCCTGCCCAACACTTAACCTGCTGAGTCAAATTTCGTGCCTACTTTGAGAGGCTGATTATTTAAGGGGGTAGACCCTCAGATTATCAGGGATGTGTGTGCTATTGTGCTTTATTGGGTTTCCAAGGGTACTTTGAACTGAGAGATTGCTTGTTACTGATTTTCTTTTTTGCCTTATTTACCCTTATCAGGGGTACCATTCTAGCTTCATTGTTTTCAATAGCAAAAAGTTGAATGAACAAAAGCAGCCTCAACAGGAGGAGCAGCAAGTGGGCCTGTTAAAAGTTAGAGGGTGTGAGGGGCTGCTATTCAAAAGTCTTACTTAGTTTACATAGGATCTTTAGGCTTAGTTGCTTTCCAGGATATCTCTGAGGAGCAGTGTATTAGGAGTCTATGGCCCTCCAAGCAGTCTGCTGCTGACCTATTCAGAGTCCTGTAATTGGGCCAGGGTGGCTGCACTTTACCTGTGGCTGTCAAAGTCATCATTGTCCTTAATCTCTTTGCCTCAGACTCCTTCCTGCAGCTCCAATCTGCAGTGCACATGTGCATCAAGCAGGTCACCAGATCAGATGATCAAAGTTTGGCTTACATGATAAAAAATAGGTTAACAAAAAACTCTGAACAAAAGCATAAAAAAAATGTACAAAGCCCCAATCCTACATGTTATACAAAATAACACAGGCCAGAGATTGTACCTAAAGAACTTGACATATTCTAGAAATTGGATATCAGTGATAAACCAGACAAACTCTTAAGGTTTATGGCATTAATTCAACAGCTAGAGGTAGAGAACGTAGAGCCGAGAAATTTACAATTGGCAACATGAGCTTAAAAACATCCTGACTTTCTTTTGTTTGATATTTTAGCAGAGGGCGCTAATCTATTTAATGTAAAAGGGTTATAACCTGCATTAAAATAGAGAAGCAGGGAATGTGAGAACTTTCATTCATTTAACCCACTGGGGCTAATCTTGCCAATCTCCTTCCTGCCCAATTCACCCATCCCACTGCTGATCCTGTGGACTCTGCTAGAGGATTAGCTCTCACCACCCCTCCTCACATCTCCCTCAAGAATATTTGTTCACTTATGAACAAGGCCCTTCATCCAAAAACCTATTGTGGATGATTGTGCCAATATCATGGCCTTAACAGAGACCTGGCTGAGGGGTATTAACAAAGCACCCCTCTCACTTAGAGTCATAGACTGGAATTTTCCAGCCCCCGCAGTGAGTTCTCCCGCGGCAGGGCCAGCAAGCCATTGAACTCCACATTCACATCAGCAGGACTGGAAGATCCCATCAGCTTGAGAAGCTGGAAAATTCCAGGCATAGAGTTGTTTCGGCACAGAAAGAGGCCATTGAGTCCATTAAGTCTATGCCGGCTCTCATAAAGGAACCCAATCTGTGCCATTGTTCCAACTCTATCCCCGTAGCCATGTAAGTTTATTCCCCTCAAGTGTCCATCCAATTTCCTTTTGAAATTATTATTTATTTCTGCTTCAGCAGTGAGTTCCAGGTCATTATCACTCGATGCATAGAACAATTCTTCCTCACATCCCCTCTGCATCTCTTGTCCAAACCCGTGTTCCCTAGTCCCTGTACCATCGGCTAATGGGAGCAGCTTTTTTTTGTCTACCTTATCTAAACCTGTCGTAGTGTGCAACTCTATCAAATCACTCTTAAATCTCCTTTGCTCAAAGGAGAACAATACCAGCTTCTGCAACCTAACTTTGTAGCTAAATTCCCTCATCCCTGGAACCATTCTGATAAATCTCCTCTGCTCCCTCTCAAGGGCCCTCACTTCCTTCCTAAAGTGTGGTGACTAGAATGGATGGTATACTTTATTTGTGTCCTAACCAGAGCTTTATACAGCTTCGGCATAACTTCCCTCCTTTTGTACTTAATGCCTCTATTAATGAAGCCCAATATCCCAGGTGCTTTGCTAACTGCTCTCTCAATGTATTGTGCTAGCTTCAAAGATCTATATACATGGATCCCCAGGTTCCCCTGTTCCTGCAAACTCTTTAGAACTGTACCATTTATTCCATATTGCCTCTCCCTGTCCCTGCTGCAAAAATGCATCACCTCTCACTTCTCTGCATTAAATTTCATCTGCCACTTGTCTGCCCATCCTACTAGTCTATCTATGTCCTATTGAAGTCAATTGGTGTCATCCTCACTGTTAGTCATGCTTCTAAGTTTGGTAAATCGGCAAATTTAGACATTTTACTCTGTATTCCAAAATCAAAGTCATTTATTTATATCAAAAAGCAGTAATCCTAGCACTGACCCTTGGGGAACACCACTACCTACCATCCTCCAGCTCGAAAAACAACCATTTTCCATGACCCACCGTTTTCTGCCCTTAGGCCAATTTGTTTATCCAAGCTGATGCCTGACCCTCCTATTCCATGGGCCTCAATTTAATGTAGTATTTTGTCAAAAGGTTTCTTTAAATCCATATAGACAACATCCATTGCACTCTCTTCATCAGCCTTCTTTGTTACTCCATCAAAAAATTCAATTAGATTAGTCAAGCATGATCTGCCTTTTACAAATCCATGCTGGCTCTTCTTAATTAACTCAAACTTCTGCAAGTGCCGATTTATTTTTTCCCCTGATGATTGTTTCTAAAACCTTACGGACCAATTATGTTAAACTGACCAGCCTGTAGTTACTAGGAATGCCCCTACACCTTTTCTTGAAATAGGGTGTCACATTTACTACTCCAATCTTCTGGCATCTCCTCATATCTAGGCAAGCTTGAAAAATTAAGGCAAGCCCTTCTGCTCCCTCCATACCCATTCCTTTAACACATTGGGATGCAAGCGACCTGGATCAGGTCACATCCACTACAAGCATAGCCTGTCTTTCCAGTTCACCCATCTTATCAATTTTCACTCGCGCCATTACCTCTACCATCTCCACTTCGACCAATATTTTGTCAGCATCCTCCTAGTAAACACCGGTGCAAAGAACTCATTAGGTATTCTAGCCTTGCCCTGCACCTCTAAATGTATATCACCCTCTTTGTTCCTAATACTGCCCACCCCACCTTGTACTACTTGCTTGTTATTTACATGCCGGTAGAAGATTTTTGCGTTCGCATTTATATAACCGTCATTCTATTCTCATATCTTCCCTTTGCCAATCTTATTTTCCTCTTCACTTCCCCTCTCAACATATTATATTTGGCCTGGTTCTCACTTGAAGTGTTCACCTGACATGCAACATACATCCTCTTTTTTGTTTCATCATATTCTCTATTTCCCTTGTCATCCAAAGAACGCTGGCTTTGGTTCCCTTAGCTTTTGCCGTTGTTAGAATATACCTGAAACTTCTCCTCCTTTAAGTTCACCCATTGTTCCATTACAGTTTTTCCTATCAATCTTTGGTTCTAATTTACCCTGGCTACATCTCCTCACATCCCATTGAAGTTAGCCCTCTTCCAATTTAGAAGTTCTACTTTAGAATGTTCTTTGCTCTTCTTCATTGCAATGACCATTCTTACCCAAGTCTTCCTGAGGATAGTTGGTCCACTTGGCCTAGCACATTTCCCAGCATCAGGTCCAGCAATACCTCCTTCCTAGTTAGATCAAGAACATACTATTCAAGATGTTCTCCTGAACACATTTCAGAAATTCCTCCAATTCCTTTCCCTTTACTCTAACATTATTCCAATCAATATTTGGGTAATTAAAGTCTCCTGATATCACCACTTGGTAGTTCTTGCACATCCCTGTGATTTCTCTGCAGATTTGCTCCTATCTCCTTCGTTTTCTCTCTCTCGCTATTTGGAAATTCATAGAATACCGCCAATAATGTGATCAGCCCTTTTTTGCTTCTCAAATCTAACCAAATGAATTAAATTCTTGCTCCCTCAGGACATCCAACACTACAATGCCTCCCATAATCACTATTGCTCCCCTACCTCCCATTTTCCTTCCCCATCTTTTCTGAATACTTTGTATTCTTGATTGTTAAGCACCCAATCCTCACTATTTTTAAGCCATATTTCCATTATTGCCATTACATTATGGTCCCACACAGCTATTTGTGCTCTCCAATCTTATTCACCACACCTTGGGTATTTACATACATACATTGTCTTTGTATTCCTTGTATTCCTTCTGAGTCTCTTCCTATCTATTATGATACTACTTCCTTCTCTAAAACTATTCTACACTCCGATTCTTTATGCACTTTATTCCTTTTTCTATTTCTATTTGCTGGTCCACCCTGATGCCAATTTAAAACCTCCCCAACCACACCCGTGACCTTCACTGCAAGCACATTGGTCCCAGTCCTTTTGAGGTGCAACATGTCCCATTTGAATAGGTGCCTCCTGCTCTAGAACTGGCCCCAATACCCAAAGAATCTGAAGCCCTCCCTCCTGCACAATACTTCAAGCCATGCATTGATTTCCCCTATCTTAATTTCTACTTTCAGTAGCGCATGGCACTGGGAGTAATCCAGTAGTTATGAACTGAGGTCCTACTTTTAAACCTTCTCCCTTGCTCCTAAAAATTGGATTGTGGATGTCAATACCTGTCCTCTTTATGTCTTTGGTACCGATTTGTAACACAGCTTCTGATGGCCTCTCCACAAACTGGTGGGCCCTCTCATCATGGGAAAAATGACCATGGGAGTAGAAAGTGGCCCTAAATTGGGAAATTAAGTGGCTCAATTGGTCAGCAGATGGGCAGTTGCGCTGCTAAGATTCCTGCCTCTGGCATTGCTCTCCCCTCCTAATGCCTTCCCTTGCCATTATGCCAAGCCTCACACCTCCCAGCCCATCCCCAAAGGTGGGTGGAATCATCCCAGATTTGCACTAAATGCGGTAGCGGGAGGGTAAAATGATGTTTTATCCGCCGGCCGCGATGGCGGGTTTTCACGCCATATCATCCCAAACCCGTCGGATTACTTATGCTTTCCCGGGATACACACTGTTTCCATGGCAGATGGGCACTCAGTCGCCCATCACGCCATCACCTCGCCGCTTTAACACACCAGGCGCCATATTTAAAGTCCAGACACGCGCACACATCTCAGCGCTTCCAGCCCAGGACTACTGTAGGGAAGATGTCCATGAAAGGTAAAAAGACTGCAGCCCCCAGGTTTAATGACACATCACTGGAATGCCATTTTGACGCCCTGGAGGTCTGCCGTGATGCCCTCTAACCCAGCTCTGGCTGCAGGACAGGCAACGGCATCACCAATCCAGCATGGGAGGTGCTGGCAGTGGTGGACAGTGCCAATGCTCTTCAAAATAGGATAGCCACCCAGTGCCACTACAGGATGAACTGTGAAATATTTCCAAGTCAGAATGGTGAGTGGCTTGGAGGGGAACTTCCAGATGGTGGTGTTCCCATATATCTGCTGCTCTTGTCCTTCCACATGGTAGTGGTTGTGAGTTTGGAAAGTGCTGCCTAAGGAGCCCTGGAGACTTGTAAATAGAGCCCGAGCCATTTTCTCACCATGCAAGCTTGGTGCTAAAATAGGGTGCATCAAAGGCATCCTGCAGGAAAATGGTTACCCTGATCAGGTCATTTTGCACTGTATGTCATGCAAACTCATGAACGAGCCTAAGGCTGTCACTTTCAGCCCTAAAAAGTGCTCAGTCTACTTTAGATTATCCTGGAAGGGCAAGGTATCTCAAAAATGTGAACAACAGGTGAAGCTAGCTGTTTCACATTGCTACTATGCAGTAATAACACGAGTGGTATTCACCACTAACAGGTTGCCGCTGTCTAGCCAAAAAAACGTCCTGCCTATCACACAATGAGTATTGTGGTGTATGAATTTCAGTGCCAGTGTAATGTTAGGTATGTAGGCCATATTTCCCAAACACTTGTGGATCATATCAAACAGCATGTCTCAGCCACTGTTCGCAATGTGCAGACCGTACCCAACCAGCCCTTGCGTGCAAAATTCAAAACGCAGGGTGGAATTTTCCGTGCCTGCTGGCATTGGGCGTGTTCGATGGTGTGAGCAGACAACATGGCAAGAAGCCCATGTTACCGTAGTGAGGTCATTGAAGCGCTTTGTATCCAGGGCAATTCTGGAACTCACAACCTCTGAAATCTATCTCCATGCTTGGTGTTTGACAATCAGACTTTCCTCCTCACCTTTACCTCTTCCACGAACACCTCCAGGGAGGCTCCCCAGAACTTTGGGAGGCTTTCATTCCCTCCCATTTTATAAACAATTCTTCCTCCAATACCATGGAAACAAAAGAAGACAAAAGGGCATGCAAACACCATTTAAGAGGTGCATTCACACTTTAAAGGGACCTCTGGTTCACCCTTTGGAATTTGTTCCCCAGGAGTAAGTGGATTTCTAATTGGGTCGGTCAATTTAGTGGGCGATCCACTTCTGAGATTATGAGGTCAGGGATTTAAAATACCCTGGATCTGATTTTGGTTACAGCAGATGAGGTTTAAATTAAGACCAAAATTCACACAGCCAAATCTGGCCTGGAATTACAAATGGATACCAGGACTTGGAATGGGCAATTGATTGATCATTGATTTGTATCAAAATGAAGATTATTGGATATCGAAAGAAAATAATGAATGTGGAGGTGGGGGGGATGGTGGCGGGGGCACTCAACAGCAACTCCCCAATGACAGTGTCCATAGTATGAACAAGAGCATGGAAGTGTAATAAACTTGGTGTACCGGACAATTTTCTTGTAAGAAACCGTAAACTTTATTTACAGAGCTCCTGATGAAGCAACATGCTTGTACCAAGACCAAGACTAGAAAGCTCCACCCCTAAGATTACTCACACTTGGGGCTGATTCGTCTGTACAGTCACATGATCCCCATAACAGTATGAAAGGTTTTACTTACAGTCACTACATTCCTCCCCCTTTGATTTTGTTTTAACTCTCTTATTTACAAAAATATCTTAACTCACATCATATGCAAATATATACGTTTCATGCAATTATAAATTTAGTCCAAGAGCGACACAACTCTACGACTTGAGGTTCTTCCATTGGACCAACTTTACCAGGAGTTGCAGCTTCAAGGACATCCTTAGAAAATGGCAGTTCAGAATTATTTGCCTCAACAGAGACATCAGGTATGTCTATTCTTTGTCGATCTAGCACCTCAAGGATGAAAGGTTCAACGTCTATTTCAATTGGAGTAACTGGTGTTGGAGCGTGTCTCTGCTTCTTAGATGATCCACGTGTTTCCTAACAATCCTGTTTTCCACTTCCACTTGGTATGATAAACGTTCTGTTTCAGAGATGATTGTGCCAGGAACCCATCATGGCCCAGTTCCACAATTTTGCACAAAAACTGGCTCACCCACAGTAAATTCTCGATCTTTACTATGAACATCATGATTCACTTTCTGACTACTCTGGTTCTTTTCCAACTTCCCCACGAAGTTATGGAATACTAGACTCAATCTTGTATGAAGACGGTGTTTCATTAGCAATTCAGATGGTGTTGAACCTGTAGTTGCATGAGGAGTCATGCGATAGTTGAAAAGAAATCTTGAAATTCGTGTTTCTAACATCCTGTCTGATCATTTCTTCATGCCTGTTTTAAAAGTTTACACTGCTCTAACTGCTAATCCATTGGATGAGGGATGATACGGTGCTGTTCTGACATGTTTAATCCCATTTAAACTCTTGAATCTCTGGAATTCCGTACAAGTGAAGGCAGTACCGTTATTCAAAACAAGGTCTTCTGGTAGGCCAGCTTTTCAACAGCTGCACACAATGTTGGTGATCTAACTTCATACACATCCATCCACTTTGAATTTTTTTTTCATTCACGGGATGTGGGCTTTGCTGGCTGGGCCAGCATTTATTGCCCATCCCTAGTTGCCCTTGAGAAGATGGAAGTGAGCTGCTTTCTTGAACCCGCTGCAGTCCATGTGGTGTGGATACACCCATAGTGCTATTAGGAAGGAGGTTCCAGGATTTTGACCCAGTGACAGTGAAGGAATGGTGATATATTTCCAAGTCTGGATGGTGAGTGATTTGGAGGGGAACTTCCAGATGGCGGTGTTCCCATCTATCTGCTGCGCTTGTCCTTCTAGGTGGTAGTGGTCGTGGAAGGTGCTGTTGAAGGACTCTTGTTGAATTCCTGCAGTGCACCTTGTAGATGGTACACATTGCTGCTACTGTGCATCGGTGGTGGAGGGAGTGAATATTTGTGGATGTGGTGCCAATCAAACAGGCTGCTTTGTCCTTGATGGTGTCAAGCTTCTGGAATGTTGTTGGAGCTGCAATCTTCCAGCCAAGTGGGGAGTATTCCATGACAACCCTGACTTGTGCCTTGTAGGTGGTGGACAGGATTTGGGGAGTCAGGAGGTGAGTTACTCATTGCAGGATTCCTGGCCTTTGACCTGTAGCCACAGTATTTATATGGCTAGTCCAGTTCAGTTTCTGGTCAATGGTAACCCCCTGGATGTTGATAGTGATGGTAATGTCATTGAACGTCAAGGGGCGATGGTTGGATCCTCTCTTGTTGGAGATGGTCATTGCCTGACACTTGTGTGGCGCAAATGTTACTTGCCACTTGTCAGCCCAAGCCTGGATATTGTCCAGGTCTTGCTGCATTTGGACATGGACTGCTTCAGTATCTGAGGAGTCGGGAATAGTGCTGACCATTGTGCAATCATCAGCGAACATCCCCACTTCTGACTTTATGATGGAAGGAAGGTCATTGATGAAGCAGCTGAAGATGGTTGGGCCTAGGACACTACCCTGAGGAACTCCTGCAGTGATGTCCTGGGACTGGCCTCCAATAACCATCTTCCTTTGTGTTAGGTATGACTCCAACCAGCAGAGAGTTTCCCCCCTGATTCCCATTGACTCCAGTTTTGCTAGGGCTCCTTGATGCCACACTCTATCAAAGCAACGTTGATGTCAAGGGCAGTCACTCTCACCTCACCTTAGCTGTTCAGCTCTTTTGTCCATGTTTGAACCAATTCTGTAATGAGGTCAGCAGCTGAGTGGCCCTGGCGGAACCCAAACTGGGTGTCAGTGAGCAGGTTATTGCTAAGCAAATGCTGCTTGATAGCACTGTTGATGACCCCTTCCATTACTTTACTGATGATCGAGAGTAGACTGATTGGGGCGGATTGGATTTGTCCTGCTTTTTGTGTACGGGGCATACCTGGGCAATTTTCCACAGAGCTGGGTAGATGCCAGTGTTGTAGCTGTACTGGAACAGCTTGGCTAAGGGCATGGTAAGTTCTGGAGCACGTCTTCAGTACTATTGCCAGAATATTGTCAGGGCCCATAGCCTTTGCAATATCCAGTGCCTTCAGCCGCTTCTTGCTATTACGTGGAATGAATCGAATTGGCTGAAGATGTGATGCTGGGGTCCTCTGGAGGGGGCCAAGATGGATCATCCACTCGGCACTTCTGCTTGAAGATTGTAGCAAAGGCTTCAGCCTTACCTTTCGCACTGAGGTGCTGGACTCCCCCATCATTGAGGATGGGGATATTTGTGCAGTCTCCTCCACCAATGAGCTGTTTAATTATCCACCACCATTCATAATGCATGTCGATGATCACTAAAAACATGGTACCTAAAAATGGACCTATATAGTCTATATGTCGTCTAACCCAGGGTTGACCAGGCCACTCCCACCGATGCAATGGAGCTGAAATGGACAACTTCTGCTGTTGCTGACATGGAGACAGTGCTTAACCAATTTTTCTATATTACTGTCTATACCTGGCCACCAGATATAACTTCTTGCGAGCATCTTCATTTTGGAAATGTCTGGATGCGCACTGTGAAGCTCTGTCAAGAGTGGTTCTCTTCCTTGTGAGGGACGATGACTCTTGCTCCTCACAACAAGATACCATCTTGACAACTTAATGCAAGCCTATGGGCATAGAAAGATTTTAATTCTTGAGATTCGTGCATTTGACCATCCTTGCATTGGATTCTGGTTTGTCCAATTCTTTATCTGCTTCACACAGACTGGCGAGGAGTCTAGGAAATTCAACACAAGTACAACTTCTTGTGGCACTGAAACATGTGCAATGCTCTCTGGTAATGGAAGACAACTGAGGGCATTTGCATTTGCTATATGCACACCCAGACGGTGCATAAAAGATCAAGATCAAAGATCAAAGCCCACCTTTGAATTCTAGCAGAGGCTACCGGTGGAATTGCTTTATCTTCACTAAACAAACCCAACGGTAGCTTGTGATCTGACACTATGGTGAAGGGTCGACTATGCAAATATTGATGGAACTTCTTTACTCCAAATATTACAGATAAGCCTTCTTTTTTAAGTTGTGAGTAACCCTCCTTGGTTGAAGAGAGGGTTCTGGAGACATATCCTATTGGCCTTTCAGAACCACCCTCCATCTTGTGTGATCTGGAATTTGGCACATTAGGGGCCATCAGACTACAAATTGGGTTATAGGTTTTGCTCCCGCAGACAGGTAGAAGAATTGCCTTCCGTTCCTCCTCCACCGTTATTTCGTTCACCACAAAGTAGAAACCTAGGAGCTCTATGTATTGATTCCAATCTTTGATGGACGAGTTGTACGGGTCAATTCTGCCAAAGGGTGGCATGACTGGTGAGAATGCTTTTCTTTCTTCCCTTAAAATTGAAATACTTACATTCGCGAGGTAAGGTGCAACATTGGAGCTATTTATCCTCGTCACCAATTGTAATAAACTTGGTGTACTGGACAGGTTTCTTGTATAAAACAGTAAACTTTATTTACAGAGCTCCTGATGACACTACATGTTTATACCAAGACCAAGGCTAGAAAGCTCCGCCCCTAAGATTACCCACAGTTAGGGCTAATTCCTCTGTACAGTTACATGATGCCCATAACAGTATGAAAGGTTTTACTTACAAACACTACAGGAAGGATAGTAAAAATCAAGTAAAGGGACTTTGATGATTTGTGACACAAAATGATGGTAAAAATATTTATATACCTAGGAAATCGAATGTTTGGTGAAGATTATACAGGAAAGAGTTAAGAAGTCACATTGCTCTGTCTGGATGTGTTTTTCACAGGTTGGTTACCCTGCAGGAGTGCAGGTATGAAATAGGATGAAAAGAGAGTGAATGAGGCACCCTATAATGGTCACTTCTGAGAACTAGTTGTGGAAATTGAGGTTGTTTAACTTTAGAACACACGGTCCAAATAAGAAATTACGTACTGCACTTTAATTCAGGGTCACTAATGCAGAATGACTTGGTTAGAATTGTTGCACCTGAGTTACAGGAAGAAGATTTCACTATGTGACTCAGAAGAATACTGAAGGCTCAGATGGTAAAACATAAGGAGGTATGGTGGGTTTGGTGTTGGTGCTATATATGGGAGAGCTTAAATGGAAGAGTGACAATAGGCTTTGTGAAAATTGGCAGAAGGGAGAGCAAGGTCTTGTGTCCACAATGAACATGATTATGAATGAATGGCTGGCTCATAAGGGTGATCACCTTTCTCCCATATCACATTTAGCTTCTTAAACAGCAACTTAGAGGGTGATGATAATCTGGCGAATGCTATAAAATTACACTGACAGATTATTTTATCCTTAACCCTGCTAGGAGTGCCAAACGGCTATGATTTGCAAAAGTCATAAAACATAGTTTCTTGTAATTTTAGCTTATTTCCTGTTGTTACTTTAGTACAAATCCTTTTGTAGTTATTTAGTAGTCCAATGTTTGAATACTCCTGATTGTTCTTAGTAAGTAAATTGGAATGAACTACAGTGGGAGCAGCTAACAATACTAAAGTATACATATTCTAATCCCCTTTATTAAAAGTGATGTAGCTTGACCTCTGCTTCCATTTGTTCCTATTTTATTGATCAAATAATAAGCTTGCACAAGCTTATTTACATTTCCTCTTGTTATTTACTTTTGTTTTATATTGTAAATGACATAGGTAACACCTATTATCATAATCACTTCCACTGGCATTCATAATGTGCTTAGATTGCGCATTAAGTCATAAAGTGCACAACCTAAAGCATCACCCAATATGGTCAACATCACCTTTTACGGACACCATTTCCGCTCCTGTCATAACTCAGCTCTATGAGGACCAGGTAGTCTGCCAAAGTACATGACAGGTATGTATTAACTTAACCACAGTTAGTTATAGCACAGACCAACAAGACAACAATTCATTTCTATGGCTTCAAACAATCTAAAAGATGAGTTACGCAAAACAGAGTTCATTTCATATGGTTTAGCATCTGATAAGTAATAACTGGAATCCTTGAACCTAGAGCTTATTAACATTACACAAGTTGAATGCACATGATAATTTTGTCTCAAAAATTGTTGTCAAATGGACAGTGGGCCTAATATTATTTAAATGCAAATGCCACAGCAGCTTCAGGTGAGTACAGAAATGTGGTTAAACACAGCAATCCAAAAGTTGCTGTTCAAAATGTGCTGTTGCACCGTTAGTATTGCAAAAACAGCCCCTTGCTGTCTGACTCAAAATAGAAACACATTGCGAGAAATGGAGTTCCTGTATTTGTGTGGCAGATAGGAACAAAACTCGCCACAGAAAACTAGAGATTGTCGTTTTCTGTCAGAGTACCCTTCCAGCAGCCTAATAAATGTTAAATACTACCAGCTGAAATTCCCAACCCAAGTCAACAGACTTTTGGCTGGTCCGTCAAATTTTCCGTCCCACCTGCGATGATTCTCGTCACAGGTGGGACTGTAAAATCCTGGCTCAGGCACTGAGAATTAAGTATTACAAGTGTAGAGCTCGCATTCCTTCGGGGTTTAGTTGTTGGATTTTTTTACATTTTTAATTTTTAAAAATTTCTTTCTCTTTTTGCTCTCTCTCCTAATCCAATTTTTTGTTCGCTCTCTTTATGTCTCTTTCTATACCTAATTTACATTGAATTCACTCAGTTGAAGCTGCTCGTTTCACAATCCTTCAGTCTAATTGGTTAAGGAGATACACCACTACTTGCCCTGTCCACTCTGGTCTACAAAGGGCACAACACTGTTTCCATCTCACACTTTAAATAACTTACGGGTCATAATATCATTGTCATTAAACAGGCAAGAGCAAGTCTAACTAACAATTGTTTGTTGACCTGCTCCAGCAAGTTTTGGGCTAAATCTCTATTGTGTTAATTTGCTCTTAGAACGTGAGTAATTCTGGTGAGGAAGAATTGATTGGCCATCTGTTGTCAACCATATAGGGGTCAAATTAACTCCCCCCACCCCGCCCAGTGGGAATGCAGGGAGCAGGGTAATAAGATGGAAGGGGGAGGGTCATGCTGTGTTCCTGAAGCATTTCCATCCTTTATTAATTTAACACCATGGGAGGGGTATGGCTTCATAGGCAGCCAGGGGTCTACCTTACAGTTGAAAATAGCAGTTTGATTATCAGCAACACAATGCAATTTCAATTCTGAAATCAGGAAGTCTGCATAAGCCTGCAATGACAACTACACCATGATGAGAGTCATGGGAGAGTGGGGAGATAATCGCCTTTTGGAATGATTTGTTGTGGGATAAGAGGAGCGGGAATGCTCACCTGGGATCTGCAACAAGGTTTTGGGACGCCGCAGTGCTGGCCTGGAGTCTCCCTGTTAGCGCCTGCACTGCTGGGGAACCTGCACAAACTTCATGCCTTGGATTCTTTTCTATGGGCCTTGACATTCTTGGGTTCCGAACACAATTTCTACTCCCTCTCACTGGTTCTGATATTATACCACCAGTTCCAGTGGGATACAATGAGGGAGCATGCATGTGAGATGGGAGTTTAAATGGTTGGGTCTCTTGCTGAGCTTTCTTGATAGGGGATGGGCTGGAGGTGATGGGCAGCTTACCCTCTTGCCTCGCACTTTCAACTACGAAACCTACAGAGTGAAAATCCACTTCACACTGTGGGCTGCAGTCACTTTGGAGCAAAACAAGATGGAGCCGGGGGGGGTGTGGGGTGGGGGTGGAGGGGGTATGTGGGGTGTGAAATTTCATCCCCTGAAGGGAGGAATTAATGAATTAGTTAAGTTTTTAGAATAATCCAAATGATTTTGGGGTTGTTTTCTGGTGCTAGCTGACAAAATGCCAGATTTATTCAATTTAGTTTCACAACTTGCAATGGTTGGATTTGAACTTGCACCTCTTAGGATACCAATAACTGTTGGGTCACTATGCCCATAATCCAAAAATAGCAATTGCAATATTAAACAACATATGCATGTGTGCTTTCCTATATTTCTATGTAGATTGTCAACATCATTTGGATAAATGTTTATCACAAGGCTTGATGGTTCAGTGAGTAGTGATGTATAGTCAATGCTTTATGATCCTAATGATGCAGGTACAGTGCTTGCTTTAGCAGCGGGTGCACTACCTTGAACTTAGGTAAAATAGAGCTCAACTACCTGACTGTGGCTCTGAGGATGCTCCCGCAGATGTTGAGAAACAGAATCTTCCTCATAGTCCTCACTTCTTCTACCAGACCCTCAAGGGAGGCATCGGTAAAGAAAGAGTTTGTCCTGCTGCTTATCCCTGCAGCCAAAAAAGTCTTCCACAAAAGTTCCAGTAAGAAGTCCAAAGAGGAGCAGTAATTTTACTTTAAAAGGTGCCCCCACTGCCTTCCCAAAACCCCCGCCACCCACCCACCCCCACCTTTAAGTAGGCCTTGGGAATCATGCTGCTGAAAATTGTGGAAGCCAGGTCTATTGGATGCTTGATTTTGCAGGTAATCAGGTGGGAAGATGGCCCTTCAAATGTTACTGAGGCCCAGGGGTTAAAATGATCCGAGATGCGTGATGACACTTACCCTCCTGCCCGCACCACACTCCCCCCACTGCCCCCTGTTGTTAAAATTGACTCTTTCTAATTTTAGAGGTTAAAATGTTGTAATCATACTGCAAATAAGTGAAGCTAAAGAGACTCCTAACTCCCTCTCCAGGTAGTTTCATATTCACCTTGTGATTTGCATTCAGATCGATTGCCTTAAACTGGATTTATGCTGTGGCACCTGGATTGGTGTGACGTGAAGACCAGATCAAATCAATAATTAATCTGCAGCACTTCTAGCCCATTATTATTAAGTGAATTCTCCTTCCCAATTGGCACATTACATTACAAAATGTCAGCTTGGCTCAATGGTAACAGTCCTGCCTCCGACTCAGGGCTTGAAGATTCTAAACCTATTGCAGGAACTTGAGAAGAGACACCAAGAATTTCCCCAGTGGTCCCAATCTCCTGTTATGATTTTGGATTAAATGGCCATTTCTCCAAGGTTTGGTTGAAATGGCTGTGAAAGTTCTGTTTCATGATTCCAGCTGATATTTCACTGCAGTACTCAGAGAGTGCTGTGCTGCCAGAGGTGCCACCCATCTGGGTGAAATGTTAAACCTGTTCAGTGGAGCCAATAGTTCGAGTAGCACCATCCAAAGAAGAGCATGGGAATTCTCCTGGGGCAGAATCTTCAGTTCGGCGAGCGGGGGTGGGGCCCGCTCGTTGACGCGTAAAATGACACCCGGTAACATCGGGCGTGCGTCCCGATGTCACCATGCGTCATTCAGATCTTGAGTTTGGCGGGCACGCACCAGAGTCGGCTGTGCCCCCGCCCAACTGTCAAAGGCCTATTAAGGCCATTTAAATTCCAATTCAAATAATTAACATAGCTGCCCATCCAACCTGAAGGTTGGTGGGCAGGCGAAGAGCCCAAGCGGCCTTCGCATTTATCATGAAACCTCATTCACGGGCGGGATGAGGTTTCATGAGGGTTTTCAAACTTTAATAAAATTTTTCAAAAAAATTCATAAACATGTCCCAGCTCATGTGGCACTGTCACATGAGGGGATATGTCTTAAAAAATTTTTTCTTCCTTTATTTAAACTTTTACACATCAAACTGATCTCCCTGAGGCAGCTCTGTGCCTCAGGGAGATTTCTGCGCTCTTTCGCGTGCATACGGCCTAGTCCCTCTGCCCGCACAGGGAGCGCTCAGCACTTCCGGGTGCGCGTCACACTGGGCGGGTCTTAATTAGCCCGCCCACATAAAATGGCAGCGCGCAGCTGATCGCAGGCAGTGATTGGCTGTGCGCCCGCCCGCACCCGCTCCCGCCCAACCCCCCCACCGACAGGGAGAACATTCTCCCCCTGGTGTCCTGGTCAACATTTATATTTCAATCTCCACCCCCAAACAACAGATTGATTGGCCATTTATCTCAGTTTCATCTGTGGAACAATGTTGCATGCAAATTAACTGTTGCATTTGCCTTAGTTGGAGCTATCTAATCCCATTTCTCCATCCTTTCCCTATATTCTTTTATATTCTTCCTTTTCAAATAATTATCCAATTCCCTTTTCTATAATATCATAATCACTACTTTTAAGCAAACAAATTAGTACTAATAGCAAAATAAAAGGCAAGATTTGAATGTTTGCAAATGTTTTGCCTTTTGGTCCAATTTAGGGAAATGAAGCAGATGCCATTTTAAGAAAATAATTTTTGCAAGTGCTGAAAGACAATTCGAATGTTGTATCTTTGCACATACACACCTTTTCATGCCCAAAATGTGTCCCTATTGGGTAAGAGATTACTCTGAATGTTATCTTTAACGAATTAGTTAACACAAAATACCCCTGTGTGCTATTCTAATTAAATCATTAATCTGTTTCAAATAAGTGGGTTAGCAATCTTATTAATATAGTATGCATAAGAATGTGACAAGATTGTGCTAATCAATTCATTAAATTTTCACTCGAGTAATTTCTACCACTACATGTCTTTAACAAGTAGGAACTGGTATCTGGAGGAGATTTTCTGGCAGCAGATATGTATTATATTATTGAAATTATATACCTTGGTGGTCCAGTGGAGATGCATTCATCTGAGTTTCTTGGTGGTCTTATTTATGTATGAGCACATGTGGGGGTGAAGGGTGGGAAAGATGGTTTTGGAGCTACTTGGTGGTCCAGTGAGGAGAACTCCATTCATAATTCCTAGCCTGATCTTTGGGTAAACAAAGCATAAAGGTAGAAATGGCTTTTTGAAAGAACAGGAATTATTTATTGCAATTATTTTATATTCACTTATAGTTAAATCACTGAAGAATCTCTGCAAAAAGGTATTTAAATTAACAGATGATAGTGTGAAGCCTTAAATCCAATTTTTAATTTTGTTGATCCATTAACAGTTACGGCATATGATAATATATGTTCATAATGATATTTTATTTGCGTATTATTTATAGAATGCAATGATACTGAACTATTCCCATTAAACCTTTTTATAGTCATTACAGTGCAGTTAAGTTGAACAGACATTACCTGTTACCTAGTAGCAGCACAGGCTCTTTGAAGCTCCTGTGTTTGTGTTGTAGCTTTCTGCCATGTGATGACAGATTGAGGAATTGATCCACAGCTGCCTTTACATCTTAGCAGGAAAAGTAGATTCACATATGGGCCTTTGTTATGGCTAGTTCTATGTTGATGGAATTCAGAAAGACAATAGAAAACAAAGCCATTTTCACATGTCTGCGCTGGGCCATCAAACACAACCCTGAATCTACTTGCGTAACTGGATTAACATGAAAAAAATCATGTCATATATCACTACATAATTACAACAACAATTTGTATTTATATCTTAATTAAACAGGGGTAACATAGCAGGTCAATGACTTTTCTTCAAAACTGAAAAGTTCATCTACCTGAAACATTAACGCTTTCTCTCTCCACCAATGCTGCCGGCCCTGCTGAGTAGTCCTAGCATTTTCTGGTCTTTTTTCAGATTTCCAGCATCTGCGGAATTTTGCTTTTGTGTTAATTTTCTTCATGGCCTGGAATCCAAGCAAAACTGCCATTTATCTGTGAATTTTTTGTCCATTACTTCAGGTATTCCACAACATGGTCTGCATTTAGAAACATTATCAGGTAACGTATAAATAATGCTGTAAACATCAAATTGTTTGTGAAAAGTAATGTTTTCAGATAATTTACATAAAATGTGAACTACGTCTAATCCTTCAAGCCATTCATACTGGTACTAGATGCAAAGAACAAAGTTACATTTACCAAAACTGCCATTCCTTATCAAAACGAGAATTAAACAAGAGCCTAATTGAATGTGGAAGTTAAAACTAAGGAGGTAGACCTCCTCATAATATTTTTCAATTCCTTGAAGCTCAGCTTCTCTAAGAGCTTACATAAAGCAACATTTTAAATTTAAGACGTCAACATCAAATACAGCTTTAGGCCAGACAGTAACTAAAATTTTCCTATGCTTTTTGGAATCTACCAGCTCACATTTCCGAAATGCCTGAGATACAATATCTTCCCTCTTCCTCACACAGCAAGGAGACTGGAATATTCACCACGTGTTTGTCCTGACTATGTGGTGACTTTATGATAAAATCTTGGTGCATTACACAATTACAGAATCAATCGTGGCTTAATGTGTGAACTGAGCTTGATCATAATATCTTTTTTTATTAAATGAATCCAGTGAAAAAAGGGAAATTGGAGTAAAAAAGCAAAATAAGTTGAGTACAGAATATTGTAGTGATTGTAAGTAAAACCTTTCTTACTGTTTTAGGGTCACATGATTGTATTGACGAATCAGCTCTAAGCATGGGTAATCTGAGGGTCGGAGCTTTCTAGTCGTGGACCTGGTTCAAGCATATAGCTTCTTCAAGAGCTCTGTAAATAAAGTTAACTTGAAGCTTTACTTGAAAGTCAAGTAAAGAAATCTTACTTGAAACACCAAGTTTATTATAATTGGTGATGAGGATAAATAGCTCTGACACTGCACCCCACCTCCTGAATGTGAGTACATCAATTCTTAAGGAAAGAAAGAAAAGTATACTCACCAGTCATGCCCCGCTTGAGCAGAATCGACCCTTATGACTTGTCTATGGAAGACTGGAGTCAGTACATATAGTGTCTAGGTTTTTATTTCATGCCGAAGATTCTGCCCTAGATGTTTTTTCTTCCGCTGTGGATGTCCGGGGAGCAGCAAGACGTGGCGGCAGGGTTAGGAAGGTTAAGAAGATGTAGTTGCACAGCCTGGGCACAGGTGTTAATCACTTGTACATAATTGCATGTTGCAAACCCATGACCACTACCATCTAGAAGGACAAGGGCAGCAGATAGATGGGAACACCAGCACCTGGAAATTCCCCTCCAAGCAACATACCATCCTGATTTGGAAATATCTCGCCATTCCTTCACTGTCCCTGAGTAAAAATACTGGAACTCCCTTCCTAACAGCACTCTGGGTGTACCTACACCACATGGACTGCAGCGGTTCAAGAAGGCAGCTCACCACCACCTTCTCAAGGGCAACTAGGGATTGGCAATAAATGCCCAGCCAACGAAGCCCACATCCCATGAATAAATTAAAAATAATAACATTCACTGTTGTCAATAAACTCTCAGCAATGTGTCCCTGCCTATGGCTCCTTGTTCTGATGAGCAGTGATCGTGTCACTCAGATGTGAAAATTTTCTGCACAAGATAAAGGCAGGTGTATCAGTCCAGGGCCTCTTTCCTGTGCTTTGTGCAGCTTTCAGACCAAAGTGATGGCCTGGCCTCACAGTCCCTGGACACATTAGTGATGCCTGTAACTCGATGGTGCTTGTCATTTCTGCAGAATGTCATGGGCAGGCATCACGAGTTCCGCCATTCTCTCTGTGTGCTCTCAGCACCTTGGAGGTGGGGCTGGCCCCCATCTCTTCAGCATCTGTGACCAGTGACGCTGTGCTTATGAAGGGGTCAGGTGCTGAAGGCGGACAAAGGACCAGGTGTATTTAAAGTTTCAAGGTTGCGTCTCCATGATATGACCTGAACACAGAGCGCAAGCGAGCTGTCCTCGACCAGGCAGGAGTCAAACATTCTCAGAGGCTATATGAAGATCTATGGAGTGTCCTCACTGCATGTCGTCATTGTCCTCCTGCAATTGAATGACTATTAGGGCCTCCACTGTGTCTCCATGACAGGAGCCTTATCACAGGAGCATCATCACTCTTGCATCCTGGCTGTCCTGGTCCCAGGGAAAATTTACAAAAGTTGTGTGCCCTTGTGAAGATGGCATCCGTGACCTCATGGATGCATTTGTGGGTGTAGGCGTTTGATATTCCACAGAGGTCACCTGTGGAACTCTGAATTGAGCACCGCAGTCACTTTCATGGCCACTGGCAGTGGATGCCCTCCATGTCCCCATGGCACCAAATCCTACAGTAGCTGGCAGATGTGACTGACCAATACCCTAGATATGCACATTCTTTGGCGACACTGGTTCCAGGTCATCTGCAGGAATGAAAGGCGGCGTCTATAGACCCTGGGTCTAGCTAGACGCCGACCAGCGATGGCACGTTCTGCCTCTTTGGCGGCGCATGCAAGAGCCCCAGCCGCCCCTTCTTCCAGAGGGTGCTGCTCTTCCCTCTGCACAGCCAGGTGGCCCAGTTGCTCTCTTCTCCATCATCTTCGCTCCGTGGCATAAAGCTAGTTTACCAGGCTTCATGCTCCTGGTGTACTCCTTCTGCAGGATGAAAGAGAGGGAGAGACGCTTGGGTTGGTTTGGGTGTTCTATGAACCTCTCTTAGTTAAGTCTGAAGGCTGCTTAACGCCTCCAGGAGAGTGCTGGCCCCTGTTTGGATGGCTAGAGTTTAATGCACTGCATGGCTGCCCGAAACCCCACCCACCTCCATCCCACTGCACCTGACCGGGTGGCAGCAGCTTTGCCCACTGGACTACATGCTGTGCTCTCAGCTCAGGTGCAGGCATTCTCCTAACCTGCACTGCAAGGCTGCACTGTTAGATTGAACCATGGGGGAGACTGGTCCATACCTGAATGATGACATTGCAAGGGGCTGTGAGCGCCTCTACCAGTGACTAATTTAGCAAGGAGGTTGTACAACATGCCCAGTCGTTCAACTGTTCTGCAGTCCACTAAAACGCTCATTAGTTTGCAGTCTGTGCCCGAGGGATGAAAAGCTCTGGAGAACTTGGTGGCACTTACATATCTCTGTGTTGCTTGAGTGGGCAGATAAACTAGAGACCTGACTCCACACATGCCAATGTGGCTGCATCTGAACTCTCACAGTTGCAGAGGAATGGTCACTTTATGCGAGGTTTCCCTAATGCGTGGCCACTTGCCTTGCTCCCATCCCACATGTGCTTGTGCGCTACCTTCAACCGCAAGGCAGCCCTTGCACCCACCCCCCAAGTCGCCTGAACCTTGAAGTCCAACAGGCAACCCTCACAAGCGCTGCACAACGTTACTGTGCATTCATATCTAAGTTCCCCGCAAAGTGCAGTCTGCCAGTGCATGCCTTATATATGCTGTTGTGAAACACAGCGGTGTGCAATCACGCCGATATGGGCAGACAGTCCAGCAGATGGGGGAATATTCTAGTGGGCTGGCCTTAAGGTTCCTGACATCTAATGGTGGGAAACGCGGCCTGCCATTGATGGGCTGAGTGGACGATCGCAAATTGGTTTCATGCTGTCGTGAAACCAATTTTTTAACTTCACACCATATTGTCCACACATGCCGCCAAACACACCCAACGCCAGTGGGCATGGAAAATTCTGCCCACTATTACTTTAACTTCAGAGTAAACACCAGTCCCCCAGCAGTCTTGTAGGATTTTTTACCAGAGAGTTTAGGACTTCTGCCTTCACTCTCTGGCATACACACACTGACTGAACTGCCCTCTGTCTTCCCCTGTGTCTGTGTGTGTACCTGGACCCTGTCACGAGGCAACAGCACAGTTTCTTTCTACTTTTTGTTTTTTTTCTAAATTCACTAAACTACTAACCCCTTTGTAACCCATCTCTTCACTTCAAGGGTTGTAAAATCTCATTAAAAATTAATGTATACAAACAGGGCTTCCAGACTCCCTGGCACCAAGCTCACAATAACCCTGGGCTGAATTTTTCCATTGGTGAGCAGGGGGCAAAACCCGCTCGCTGACGTGAAAATGACGCGGGGAACGCCCGACATCATCCCGCCCCACTTAAATCTTCAGGAAGGTGGGGACACAGTACGATCAGCTGTCCGCCTGCTGACCTGTCAATGGCCAGTTGAGGCCATTGACAGGATAATTAAAACAATTAAAGGACCTGCCCATCCAACCTTAAGGCTGGCGGGCAGGCCAGGAGCCCCAGCGAGCTTCTGAAAAAACATAAAACCTCATCCACCGGCGGGATGAGATTTCATGTAGGGTTTAAAAAACTTTAATAAAGTTTCAGTGGAATTTATTAACATGTCCCATCTCATGTGACATTGTCACATGCTAAGGTTTTTTTTATTTTTCTATTTTTAAAGTTTATAAAGCTATCAGCGATCTCCCTGAGGCAGCACTTAGCGTCAGGGAGATGTGCGCTCTTTTGTGTGCATCCGCAAAAGAGCGCACTCTCGCTTTTGGGGAATTCCCCCCCCCCCACCCCCACCCCGCCCGCACAGGAAGCGCATAGCACTTCCTGCCGGGCATCATGCTGGGTGGGCCTTAATTGGCCCGCTCACTTAAAATGGTGGTGGGGCCCGCTTCTCCGGCGGAGATCAGCTCCCTGCCCGCCAGAGATTGGGTCTGGCCCGCCTGCCCGACAGGCAGAAAATTCTGCCCTCTAAGTTTAATTTATATTTGTATTTGTGTGTTAAGAAAGGTGGAACATGGTTCTGGTTTCATTTAAAGTTATACGTTGTTCCTAACACCTCCCTGCAGAAAAAAAAGGAAAATGTATCTTTAAGAGGCATTTTCATTTTCCATTACAATCTCCTCATCACAATCTCTATTTCACTTACACAGATTTTACTCTAGCAGTAACAATGCATTTACATAAAATACAAAAGAGATTTTCCATAAAAGTCCTATTCTACACAAGTCCATTTTGATCATGACATTTCTGTTCCTCCACATTTGCTCTTGATAAAGCATCTGCTAGATTATTGTCTCTTCCTGCTACATGAAGGGTTTTCAAATTGTATGGTTGCAGCTTTAAACCCCAACAAAATAGTCTCATACTCTTGGTATGAAACTGCTAATAAGGTTAGCGGATTATGGTCTGTATGAATAACAGTCTCTGCAGAGTTATTGGATAAATAGACTTCAAAATGTTGTAGAGCCAACGCCAAACTCAAAGTCTCTTTCTCCACAGTTGAGTATTTCCACTGGCAAGAATTTAACTTCGAGAAAAATAACTGACTAGTCATTCGATCCCCATCTCATCCTCCGTAATAAAACTGCACCAACACCAATGTTGCTGGCATCAACAGCCAGTTTAAATGGCTTAGCATAATTTGGTGCTACTAAAATGGGTGTTGTCGTCAGCGCAGCTTTCAAGCTGTCAAAGGCACTTTGATACTCCTCTGCCCATTCAAATTTCTTGCCTTTCTTTAACAAGCTTGTTAGGGGAGCCATTACAGTGCTGAAATTTGGAACCAACCTCTGATTGAATTCACTCATGCCTATATATTGTAAAATCTCTCGTTTTGTCTTAGGCACTGGAAAATCCAAGATAACGCTTATTTTTGCTTCTCTAGGTGCTACTTGGCCTTATCCAACAGTGTGGCCCAAATAAGTCACTTTTCCTTTGGCAAATTCACTTTTTTACCAAGTTTATGATCAAATTGTCTCTTTGTAACTGATCAAACAATTTGTTCAAGTGTTGTAAATGTTCCTAAAAGCAAAAAACTGTGGATGCTGGAAATCCAAAACAAAAACAAAAATACCTGGAAAAACTCAGCAGGTCTGGCAGCGTCTGCGGAGAGGAACACAGTTCACGTTTTGAGTCCGAATGACCCTTCAACAGTTCTGTTTAATTTGACAAGGTCCATTGAACCTCACTTTGAACAGTTCATCAGAGGCAGGCAACAATACTAACACCTCGGGCGGAATTGTCCCAGGTTTGCACAAAGCAGGCAGGAGAAAAGGCACATTACCCGCCGGCTGTAATAGTGGCTTTTCATGCTGTATCGTCCCATTTCCGGCACGTCCTGCCTCATTAATAATGCATTCCCGGGAAACACGCTGGATCGCTGGCGGGGCAGCCTCTGATTCACCTGCCCTGCTGTCACCTCAGGCCTTCAGTAATCTGGGCGCCATATTTAAAGGGTGCCCCTGCACAGAGCTAGCACTCTCTAAGGGGTCAGAAGCTGCTGAAAAGTCATGGCTGCCAAAAAGAGGAGACAGGCTGACCCAAATTTAGTGACGCCTCCCTCGGGCGCTTACTGGATGCAGTGGATGACTGCCATGAAGTCCTCTACCCTCATTCTGGGCAAAGACCAGCAAGCAAGGTCACCAATCCAGCCTGACAGGCGGTGGCAGTGGTGGTCAGCGCCAACACCCTGCGAAAGAGGACAGCCACCCAGTGCCAAAAGAGGACAAATGATCTCCTCCATTCCGCCAGGGTAAGTCACTCTTCTCATCACTCTCAACTCACCCACCCACAAACCCATCACACATCCACAGGGATCTCACTCACTACCAGCTCAAGGGACATCACCATTCACTCTCTCACACACACCTTCATCTGCCCTGCGAATCATGTCCTCATCCCATCCATGGCACCACTCACCACCCACACATGCTAGACATACTTATCATCTGGCCTGGCAGGCATCCTGCTTACACTGTCTCCATCTATCTTCATGCAGGACAAGCTCGAACACAACAAAAAGGAGAGGTCACAGACTGGTGGAGGAACGCTTGACATCAATATCCTCACAGGCTTTGAAAGTAAAGTCGTCCAGCTGGCCGACGACTATCTGGACCATTCCTGTGCTGATGGTGATGTCAGTTGTGCATTTCTTGCACTCATTGGGCAGAGTTTTGCCCTCATCGGGTGGACTCAACAAGGGTGAGCGGGAGCGGTCAGGAAGCCGATCACCGCCCGCGATCAGGGCCCGACTGCGATTTCACACTGGTGGGCCAATTAAAACCCGCCCAGCATGAAATGCACACTGCAGCGCTCAGCGCTGCCTGTGTGGGGGGAGGAGGGCGAGAGTGCAAGTTCACGCATGCGCGCAGGTGCGTGCAGGAAAAGCTCCCTGGGGCTCAGAGCTGCCTCAGGGAGATGAAGATTTCGAACAATGAAAATAAAGAATTTAAAAATGTTTATAACATGCCCCCTCATGTCACTCTGTTGCACGAGCAGGGATGTGATCAAAATTAGTTTGAAATTTTTAAAATATTTTTAAAAATCACTGAACGGAACCTCATGCCGCCCATGGATGAAATTTCGCAAAAAGTCCAAAGGCCACTTTGCCTTTTCACCTGCTCGCCAACTATTTCTTTCAATCTATCCCTTTCTTTTTCTTTCTCCTTTCTTTCTAACTCAGGTTTTTTTCATTTCCCTTTCTTTTTCTTCCAATTCAATTCTTTTCATTCTTCTTTCTATCTCTCTTTCCTCCAGTTCAAGTCTTTTGCCTTTCCCTGTCTCTTTCTATAACAAGGTGCTTCATGTACAACTGAAGTCTTATTACCTCGAGCTGTGACACATTAGTTTCAGGGGTCTCTTCCAACTTTAAATGCTGGGCAAGTACTTTAACCATATCAGCCTTACGGAATTATGCTTTTATTTCCACCTGCACTTTACTTCTAAGTCCCTCAATTGAGTTTTAGTCAGAGATTTCAAATGCTCCACAGTCACATCTTTCACTTCCATAAAAGTTTTAGCAACAGCCAAAGCCATGTTGCAGTCTAATCACTTTAAAATCCCTCAACACAAAACTCCTGAGTTCAGTAATCTCCTCATATTCGTATCCTTTCAATCCAAACCAATCAAGGAATTTTAATATTTCTCAAAGAGCCCCCAGATTTGTTACAACCGCAGCCAATATTATTCACTGAGCAACCAAAATCCCAAAGGGAAACTTGTCTTACTGGTCATAACTTTTTTTTTGTCTTCTGAAAATAAGGAGGAGCTTCTGATCCCAGAAGCATTGAATCCCAGTAACACTTCTAGGATTTTAAAATTAAAAGGTGTATTAACAAGAAGAAAAAAAACTTAAGCACACAAGATTAAAATTATACAGTTAAACAGTCTTACAAACCATTCCCCCAAAAACCCACTTAGTTAGAACACACAAGTAAACTACTTGGCAACTGCTCCCTTATGGATTTTAACCATAAAAATCCAGTAACATTACCCAAGGCAAAACCTGCTGCTACTTTAATAAAGTATACCACATGACTTTTCATTCTCTTCCACTTTGCTGTGGAACTGAAGGAAGTTCAGAAACAGATTGCTTTCTGAAAACAAAGACTTTTCTAGCTTGAAACTGGATGGCTGCTTCAAATTCACAACTTTCCTCAGCAAGGAGCTGGTCTCAGGACATCTCTGCCATACAGCCAACACAACTCAGCTAAACATCTTTCCTTAAGTATCCTTTTCCTCTTTGATCTTAGACTCCATCATTCTAAGCAGCTCTTTGAACTCAATTTTCCCAAAATATAAAAATCTTCCATGTCTGGATATGCACCTCAAATGCCATAACTTGCAGGGCTATGGACCAAATGCTGGAAATTGGGATTAGGCTGGGAAGCTCGCTTTTCAGCCAGTGCAGACACGCTGGGCCAAGTGTCCTCTTTCTGTGCTGTAAAATTTCTATGATTCTATGTATTCCTTTTGCCTCCACTTTTGGGTAAATTCAATTTAATAACCTTCCCTTGTTTACTTATGAAACCATTGTAAGTTGTAAAAGTCTACTGTCATTTCTAAACTCCCCTTTGAAACTTAACAACTGAAAAGTCACGTTCTTACCTATCTTATAATGCAAATTTCAAACTCAACTACTTGCTCATACAGTCAACTTCACCATAACCTCTCATTACAAATGCATGCATTTAGTTCCTTTATGCTTCAACTCTCTTCTCCCACAGACTACCTTTAATAACCTTCCTCCAGTTGAATTACACATACACAGGCACACACAACACACACACAGATGCGCGCGCACACACACACGCTCACAGTCTTCTTTACAGGATACCACCATATTCCCAAAAATATTTTTTAAAAAAGTACCCATCTTGACAGCCGCATAAAAGGTTATTGCGGAAAATAAAAGCTCATGATGTAGGGACTAATATATTAGCAAGGATAGAAGATTGGCTGGCTGGCAGGAAACAGAGAGTATGCATAAATGGGTCTTTTCTGATTAATAGGATGTGACGAGTGGAGTCCCACAGGGGTCTGTACTGGGGCATCAATTTTTTACAATTTGTATCAATAGCTTAGATGAGGGGACTGAGGCATGGTATCTATATTTGCAGATGACACAAAGCTAGGTAGGAAAGTATGTTGTAAAGAAGACATAAGGAGGTTGTAGAATGTTATGGATAGGTTGAGTGAGTAGGCAAAAATCTGGCAGATGGAGTATAATGTAGGAAAATGTGTAGTTGTTCATTTTGGCAGGAAGAATAAAAAAGCAGGATATTAATTAAATGGAGATTAGCTGCAGAATTCTGAGGTGCAGAGGGATCTAGTATTCTAGTGCATGAATCACAAAAAGTTAGTATGCAGGTACAAGAAGTAATTAAGAAGGCTAATGGAATGCTCTCCTTTATTATATGAGGATGGATGTTATGATTCAGTTATACAGGACATTGGTGAGACCACATCTCGAATATTGTGCACAGTTTTGGTCTCCTTATTTAAGGAAGAATGTAAATGTATTGGAGGTGGTTCAGATGAGGTATACTAGATTGATATTTGATTTGAGCCAGTTGTCTTATAAGGAAAGGTTGGACAGGCTGGGCTTGTTCCACTGGAACTGAAAAGAGCAAGGGGTGTCTTGATTGAAGTATATAAGATTCTGAATGGTATTGACAAGGTGAACGTGGAAAGGATATTTCCTGTTGTGGGTGAGTCCAGAACTACGGAGCACTGCTTTAAAATTCAGGGTTCTCCTTTTAGGACAGAGATGAGGAGAATATTTTTCTCTCAGAGGGTTGTGCGACTTTGGAATTCTCTGCCTCCAAGGGTGGTGAAGGCAGGGTCATTGAATATTTTTAAGGCGGAGGTAGATAGGCAAGGGAGTCAAAGGTTATTGGGATTAGATGGGAATGTGGAATTTGAAACACAAACAGATCAGCCATGATCTTATTGAATAGTGGAGCAGGTTCAAGGGGCAGAATGGCCTACTTCTGCTCCTATTTTGTATGTTCGTATGTTCATACTACAATATGATATGAGGAAGGCTCTTCTGACTGTTGAGATACTATTGGCTGATAGCCTCTGGGCTTTGGAACCCATGAGGGTCCTTGTAAAGGCTGCCCAACCTGCACCTGTGCAGAGGTAGACTCTATCATTGGGAGTGTCCTCGGCCCAACCATTTTCAGCTGCTTCATCAATGACCTTCCTTCCATCATAAGGTCAGAAGTGGGGATGTTCATTGATGATTGCACAATGTTCAGCACCATTCGCAACTCCTCAGTTACTGAAACAGTCCATGTCCAAATGCAACAAGACCTGGACAATATCCAGGCTTGGGTTGACAAGTGGCAAGTAACATTTGCGCCACACAAGTGCCAGACAATGACCATCTCCAACAAGAGGGAAGCCAACCATCGTCCTTTGACATTCAATGGCATTACCATCACTGAATCCTCCACTATCAACATTTTGGGGGTTACCATTGACCAGAAACTGAACTGGACTAGCCACATAAATACTGTGGCTACAAGAGCAGGTCAGAGGCTAGGAATCGTGCAATAAGTGACTCACCTTCTGACTCCCCAAAGCCTGTCCACCATCTACAAGGCACAAGCCAGGAATGTGATGGAATACTCCCCACTTACCTAGATGAATGCAGCTCCCTCAACGCTCAAGATGCTTAACACCATCCAGGACAAAGCAGCCCGCTTGATTAGCACCACATCCACAAACATTCACTCCCCACCACTGACGCACAGTAGCAGCAGTGTGTACCATCCACAGGATGCACAGCAGGAATTCACCAAGGCTCCTTCAACAGCACCTTCCAAACCCACAACCACTACCATCTAGAAGGACAAGGGCAGCAGATAGATGGGAACACCACCACTGGAAGTTCCCCTCCAAGTCAGTCACCATCCTAATTTGGAAATATATCACCGTTCCTTCACTGTCACTGGGTTAAAATCATGGAACTCATTCCCTAACAGCGCTGTGGGTGTACCTACACTGCATGGAGTGCAGCGGTTCAAGAAGACAGCTCTCCACCACCTTCTCAAGGGAAACTAGGGATGGGCAATAAATGCTGGCCCCGCCAGAGAAGTCCACATCCTCTGAATGAACAAAACAAATATGAGGCAGCACGTGTGGTAGTGACTAAGGGAGAGGGGCAATGGGTGAGAAGTGAAAGTTCTTTGAATGGAGCTCCCACTTCCTTTGCCCCATTTTTCCAACATCCCTCTCATGTCCAGTTGCATTTCACTGCCACCAGTGTGCCAGAGAATACTTTTGTGCTGATCAGTGTGGCACTGTAAGGCCAAGGCTCGGGTATCTATCATTCTTTTTAAGATGGCTGACATGTTGGCATCCAGAACCTGCAAGCCATGGCCAAGGAGTGAATGGGCTCAGTTGAGCGCCATGTTTGACATTCCATGGAGTTAGCCTCTCTATCCAAACAAGACATCATCACTGAGGTGCCCTGTGATATCAAACGGCTCGTGCTTGAGGTGGATTCCGTATTCTCTCTGCAGTCATGGTCAGTGTGCTTGGAAGGCCAGTTAATGCATCAGATATTCCTTGCTGCTGTTCAATGATTCTCATTTTCATCAATAACTCCCAGGGTACTGGATCTGTGTCCAGTTGAGCAAAACTTGGAAAGGGTTGTGGGCCCCGATGATGACTCTCCATTGCTACCCCTGTCATCATCATCTGCTCTTGCTCACTTGTGAAATGTGAGTCACCAGGTAAGATCCAAACTAGCTGTCAGGCTGGTCACACTCAGTGTGAGTATCTAAGTTGCTGCAATGTAAGTATTAGTGCAACCTCAGAAGGAATCAGCTCCTCTGAGGAATTGTCTTCTGAGGATGCATTCCTGTGAAGACCTTGTGGAGAGAAAAGATTTGAATCTGTACAGGAAAAGTAAATATGTTGCAACTTATCATTATGAAGATGATCATATTTCATTCACTGATGAAATCAAGTGAACAGAGTGTTGTATGATGTGGGTTGTTGATATGTAATTGTGTCATCATGTAACTGGAAGGTCTCAATCTCCCATCTCCAATGGCAAGGGAGATCAAAAGCTCCGCTAATTTCCAGTGCTTTCTCTTCTGCCGTTGTTAGCTCGGAAATCTGTGGAGACCCGCCGCCAGTTCTATGCCTCTCCCTCATGCTCTATGCTTTCAGCTCCTGTGATGCGTGAAGAGCAGACCTGCCATGGCATATGTTCACCAATAGGTGCTGTGCATTTGATAAGGTTAGCTATCCCACAGAAAGGCATTATATCACATAAGGATAAAAGTGACTGGGAGTGGTGGATGATTGGGTGGAAATGTGAGGAATCACGTAGAAAGAGAAGGATGAGTGCATCAGCAAGGTAAGTGGGTGTGAGGAATGATGTGATGGAGTAGATGCGATGATACAGAGGGTGTAGAGTGATGCACTCTGCAGGATGTAGGTGAATGTGCAACTGTACTCACCTTTTCTGACCTGATTAGGTCATTAATGGTTTTCCTATGCTGAATCCAGGAAAATAACACTTTGCTCCTGCTGTTGACCTCCTGGGCCACCTCCAGCCACACCTTTGTGGCAGCAGCAGGTTTCTTTCTTTGATGCTGAAAAGCGTCTCTCTTTGGGTCCTCTCAGCTCCCAACAGTGCATCAAGCAAGGTGTCAGTGAAGGAGGGGTGCAAACTTTGAGCGTCCTGAGTCTATTGTCACATTTTACTTTCTCTTGTTTCTGACTCCAAACCCCATCAATGGATTGGCTCCTTAAGCGCTGGAGTTGAGATTGTGCCATGCAGATCCTGATCATGCCCATTATCACACAATGGTAAAGTTTTGGCTGAATTAAAAAACCACTGACAGACATGCTGAATTTACTTCTGGGTTTCCTGTGACATTGGATATTCCCCACTGCTCCTACCACACCTCTGAGTTACTATCGGAGCTTTTATTTAGACAGGCATGCATAGAACTTTCTTGCAAGTGTCAGGTATGCATGTGCATAAAACAAGGACCATGTTTTGAAAGTTTCAACTCTGTTTCAGTTTCACATTTTTGAAACACTTTGATCCAAATAAAGAAGTGACATTTTAGAAGAACCAGCAAACACGACTGGAAAAGCCAGTCTGTCTGGGAATTTAGTCCATCTGTTGCTGACTCTTTGTGCGAAGAATAGTTTCCTGCTATCTGTCCAAAAAATACCCTTTGTCTAGTTTGTATCTATGTCCCCTACATCTACTCTCACAGTTTAATTCAAGTCATATATTTCAGCCTTCAAACCAGGCAGCAAGGGTCATGGATTTTATAAGTCTTGGTCAAATGATGCAAAATCCTGATTTTGGCTGTTTTACCGTAATTAAAGATCTCACCTCTCCTTACCTCTGAAATATTCAGCCTGTGAGGTTGCAAGTGTCTGATGATATCAGTGAACTAATGAAGGAAACAGTACCAATTAACAAGGTATCCATATTGAGTATCAGTAAAGCAAATAGTTCATTCCAGCAGTTCAGAAAGATCCACACAGTTGCAATATCCTTTACTTTCTGCCACATTGCTGATCTGCTGGGTAACAATGTATAATAAGACTCAGTTACTGGTGAGTAACAGCTTACTTTAAGAGGACTGCAAAGTGCATTTGGTTGGAACATTCTGGATCAAGTTATTGCACCTCGTATGGTGCTAATTAAATCATTTCCTCACCCTTCAGCTCGAAAATGTCTTGTACCACATATGCTGATAACAGCATGGTGAGGGCAACTGGGATTCTGGGGCCTTATTGAACAGAGGAGAAATGGTGGAGGAAAAAATAGGGTGAATTGGAGTCACAAATTATAGAAAGAGGAATAAAGAGAAGGAAAGATTGGATTAAGGAAGTAAAAGTGAGAAATTTTTTTTTAAAATTGGCATTTTGAAAATCTTTAGGGACAATTCATTGTCTGAAGGGATGCGACTCCATAGTATTTGTTCGCTTTTTGGGCCAAGAGGTTGTTTGGCAGTCATCAACAATTATCTTGTCATTAAAAGGTGTTTGTGATATTAATGATCAGAATTCACTTTGTGTGGTGACTTTAATGGTCAATTAATATCACTGCTTAAAAATAAGGTGTCACCTGTTTAAGACAAGGATGAGAAGAATTTTTTCTCTCAGAGGGTAATGAGTCCTTGGAATTTCCTTCCTCAAATGGCAGTGGAAGCAGAAACTTTGAAAGTTTTCAAGACCGAGGTAGATAGATTCTTGATAAATGAGGGGGTGAAAGGTTATTGGGGTAGGCAGGAGGTTGCAGTCAGACCAGTCATGATCTTATTAAATGACGGAGCAGGTTCGAAGGGCTGAGTGGCATACGCCTGCACCTAATTCGTATGTTTGTATGTAAATCCAGCAAGTTCTTAAGAATAACGGGGAGGCTAATGGGGAGATACTTGTGTGAAACAAACAGCAGAGCGTCGTAAATCGACCAGCCAGTTTTGGAGATTCGTAACTCATAGTCTATTTCTTAATCGCTGTCATGAGGTTTTGTGCCTTTATTTTTGAAAATATGACATTTCAATGTTCAACTGACTAGAAATTTTACAATTTGAAATGATATAGAACAAAGTACTTAGAAATGCAAGGCCACCTTCCAAGGTGAAAGTACTTGCCAGAAAGGTACAGCAATAATCATGAGGAATTTTAATCTACATATAGACTGGAAAAATCAGATGGCGAGTATAGCATAGATGAAGAGTTCATTGAATGTTTTAGGGATAGTTTCTTAGAACAGCACATTCTGGAGCCAACCAGAGAGCAGGCTATACTAGACCTGGTATTGAGCAACACAGTGAGATTAATTAATAACATCCTAGTAAAAGCACAGCTAGGTAGCAGCGATCATAATATGATTGACTTTTGCATTCGTTTTGAGGGAGAAACAAATGCATCCAAGACTAGTATTTTAAGCTTAAATAAGGGTAATTATGAGGGCATGAAAGCAGAGCTAGCTAGTGATCAGGCAAATGTGGTTAAGGGATAGGTCAATAGAAGTTCAGTGGCAGACATTTAAAGGGATATTTCAGAATACACAGAATAGATACATTCCAATGAGAAAGAAAAATTCCCAGGGGAGGGCCCACCATCCGTGGTTAACTAAAAAAAGTTAAAGACAGTATCAAACTTAAAGAAAAAGCATATAATTATGCAAAGATGGATGGCAGGTCAGAAGATTGGAAAGAATATAAAGAACAGCAAAGAATGACAAAACAATTAATAAGGAGGGAAAAATTAGAGTATGAGAGAAAGCTAGCTAGTAATATAAAGACAGATAGTAAGAGTTTCTATAGATATTTAAATAAGAAAAGAGTTAACAAAGTGAGCATTGGTCCTATAGAATGTGTGTCTGGGGAATTGATAATGGAAAGTAGGGAGATGGCGGATGAATTAAACGGGTATTTTGCTTCAGCCTTCACTATAGAGAACACAAGTAATATCCCAGAAATAGCTGTATATCAGGAAATGGAAGGGAGGGAGGAACTCTGGAAAATTACAATCACCAGGGAAGTGGTATTGAACAATTTGTTGGGGATGTGGGCTGACAAATCCCCAGGTCTGGATGGACTTCACCCTAAGGTCTTGAAAGAAGTGGCTAGTGAGATAGTTGATGCACTGGTTTTAATGTTCCAAAATTCTCCAGATTTGGGGAAGGTTCCATTAGATTGGAAAATAGCAAATATAACTCCTTTATTCAAAAAAGGAGGGAGACAGAAAGCAAGAAACTACAGGCTAGTTAACTTAACCTGTCATAGGGAAAATATTAGAAGCTATTATTAAAAATGTTATAACATGGCACTTAGAAAATTCAAGGCAATCAGGCAGAGTCAATGTGGTTTTGTAAAAGGGAAATTATGTTTAACCAATTTATTGGAGTTCTTTGAAAGAGTCACATGTGCTGTGGATAAAGGGGAACAGGTGGAAGTACTGTACTTAGATTTCCAGAAGGCATTTGATAAAGTACCACATCAAAGGTTATTTCAGAAAATAAAAGCTCATGGTGTAGGGGGTAACATATTGGCAAGGATAGAAGATTGACTGGCTAACAGGAAGCAGAGAGATGCCATAAATGGCTCTTTTTCTAGCTGGCAGGATGTGACGAGTGGTGTGTCACAGCGATCAGTGCTGAGGCCTCAACTTTTTACAATTTATATAAATGACTTGGATGAAGGGACTGAAGGAATGGTTGCTTAATTTGCTGCCAACACAAAGGAAGGTAGGAAAGTGAATTGTGAAGAGGAAGTAAGGAGGTTACAACGTGACTTAGATAGGATAAGTGAGTGGGCAAAGATCTGGTAAATGAGTATAATGTGGGCAGATGTGAAATTGTTCATTTTGGCAGGAGGAATAAAAAAGAAGCTTATTATCTAAACGATGAGAAATTGAGGAGCTGTGAGATTCAGAGGGATCTGGGTGTCCTAGCACATGAATCACAAAAGGTTTGTGTGCAGGTACAGCAGGTAATTAGGAAAGTTAATAGAATGTTATCATTGATTGTGATGGGAGTTGATAACAAAAGTAGGGAGGTTATGCTTCATTTGTACAGGGCATTGGTGAGACCACATCTGGAGTACTGTGTACAGTTCTGGCCTGCTTATTTAAAGAAAGATGTAAATGCATTAGAAGCAGTTCAGATAAGGTTTACTATGCTAATACCAGGAATGGACACGTTGTCTTATGAGGAAAAGCGGGACAGGTTAGGCCTGTATCCACTGGAATTTAGAAGAGTAAGAGGTGACTTAATTGAAAGCTTTAAGGTCCTGAGGGGTCTTGACAGGATTGATTGGAGAGGATGTTTCCTCTTGTGGGAGAATGAAGAACTAAGGGTCACTATTTAAAAAATAAGGGGCTGCTCATTTAAGACAGAGATGAAGAGAAATTATTTTTCTCAAGGGATTGTGAGTCCTTGGAACTCTATTCCTCACAAAGTGGTGGAAGCAGAGTCTTTGAATATTTTTAAGGCAGAGCCAGATAGATTCTTGATTAACAAGGAGGTGAAAGGTTATCAGGGGTAGGCAGAAATGTGGGGTTGAGGTTATATTCAGATCAGCCATATCTTATTGAATGGCGGAGCAGGCTCAAGAGGCTGAGTGGCCTCCTCCTCCTAATTCATATGTTTGTATGAAAAAGCAAGCAAGGCACCCTCAGGGGAATGTGAAGCGAGAGACATTTCCTATAAATTCAAAGATCCATCGAAACATGTCAGTCTAAGGGAGAGACATTAAAATGCAAAGTACTGGATATTGAAACAATGGCTGCCACAGACAGACCCACCCAAAACCTGTTGGAAATACACAATGGGTGAAGCAGAACAGGCAAGGCTATAGCCACTGCAAAGAGATTACAAATGACACAGGAGGCATCTAGAAAATTTTCAGCAGAGGAAACAGGGCTGGAAAGTTATGTTCACTCCCTCTTACTCTTTTGGGAAAAGTGTGTGCCACCTAGCTCGAGAAGTCAATTATCAAAAACCTACCCCCACATCTATATCTCGTAATAATTACAAAATCTTCCACATCTGACTGCACCAAAGAAATCAGCTTAACTAAATTAGCTGCAACATTTAAAAATATGCCTCAAGGAAAATCAAAGGACACTTAACCGTATATTCTTTTAACTTTTTTCATTGGTCTCAAACTTCCCTTATTTCTGATACCTGTGCGTGTGTGACGTGCATTTTATTATTTTTTTCACTCCTTCTTACCTGGTCATAACATCCCCTAAACTTGACTTATAAACCTATTTTCATATGAATAACGTGTATCATTAACATGGGGCAGAATTTTTCGTTTGATGTGCAGGGCCCGCCTCCTGCACGTCCCAGCGTAAAATGATGTCGGGCGAACTTCGTGGTATTTCGCTGGGCGGGCGCGCAATGAAGTCCGACACACGCCCGCCATTAATTAACGGGTCACTTAAGGCCCTTTGGCCTTCAATTGATGCCGATTTTTCAGCGCCCATGCAATCTTCAGGTCAGCGCAAGGGTGCAACGGGCAGGTGGGTAAGAGACATTTGTATTAACCTCATCCACAGGCGGGATAAGAGGGCTCAGTGGGGTCGTGAATCTGCTCTGTGGAGTATTTACTGTGTGATCTGCAGGACTTTAGAATGCATCACAGCAGCTTTGTCTGGACTCTTAACTTTCAGGTCAGCACTCTGCAGTGAGGAATCTTTTCTGGGCCTGCAGGTTTCAGGAAGCCTTCCCTTGGCCTGGGTACAGGATCTGATCTGTCCACTGGAGGCAGCTCCTCTGAGGAGGAGGGGAGGGCTAGAAGTGGGAGGAGGCCAGGAGTGCACATTCTGCCTCCAGGGGAGCCACCTTTGGGAGGACAGGCGCAGGCACAAGGGGCGCAGGGCCAAGAGGTAGTCCAAGGCGGAAGGGTCCGCAGAAGATGCCACTATCCTGCTGCCAGGGTATACAGGCGGCGAAGCAGTTACCTCAATTTGTCTGAGGTGCAGTGCCGAAGGAGGCTCCGACTCTCAAGGGAGGCAGTCAACTATATCTGTCAGATTGGGCCTGAGATTTCCCCTAACTGTGTGGACAGACACCTTGTGCCAGTGGCTCTGAAGGTCACAGCTGCCCTCAACTTCTATGCCCCTGGCTCCTTCCAGGGCTTGGTGGGTGATCTTTGCGGTGTCTCCCAATCAGCTGTTCATACTTGTGTCAAGCAGGTTATAGACACTCTGTCCAGATGGGTATTGACCTTCATCCACTTCCGTTGGGACCAGGCAAGCCAGACACAGCGAGCCAGAGACTTCGTGGCGATTGCTGGCTTCCCCTGCATCCAGGGTGCTATAGACTGTACACATGTGGCCCTCAAGGCGCCAGCAGATGAGCCCAGTGCATTTGTCAACAGGAAGGGCTTCCACTCCATGAACGTGCAGATAGTGTGTGATCACAGGATGCAGATTCTACAAGTCTGTGCAAGGTACCCAGGCAGCTCCCACGACGCCTACATCCTCAGACACTCCCAGGTGCCGGGGCTCTTCAGTGCTCCGGCCCAGCTTGATGGATGGCTGCTGGATGACAAGCGCTATCCCCTCAGAAGGTGGCTCATGACGCCTCTCCACCATCCAAGAACAGAAGCTGAGGAGCGGTACAATAGGAGCCACACCTCCCCAAGGGCTGTGGTGGAGAGAGCCATCGGTCTTCTCAAGATGCGCTTCCAATGCCTGGACCGCTCAGTGGGCGCATTCCAGTAGCCCTCAGATTATGTCTCAGTGATAGTGGTTGCATACTGCACTCTCCACAATCTTGCGCTGGAAAGGGGGGACGCAGTGGACAATGAAGACATCGACGCAGTGGTTGAGGCTGCACATGATGAGTCCAACAGTGATTCTGAGGATAAGCATGCACAGGGAAATGCTGAGGTGGTAGACGCTGACCCGGGCATGCTCCAGGGAGGCAGGGACCCCTGGGATGCCTTAATCCAACAAACCTTCAGATAGCACAACACAGGTGGACCTCCAGGACAAGCCTGGGCTGTCGGCTTGATACTCGACACCTAAGTGTAAAACCTGCCAGGTCAGCAGCGCTAACTAAGGGCCTGGTACATAAAGCTGAATGTCCAAAAAACCACTCATGACTCTTTTCTTAAACATACACATGCAGAAGAAACGAGGCACCCTCAGCCATGGTCACACATCTGGCATTTAATGTGTGAAGCAGAAGTTATCACAAATATTAAACAATAGTGTAAACAATCAAAAAGAAATCATAAGGACCTAATCAACACAAAAGCGCTAGTGAGAAACCCGTGGTGTGCCTAAGGTGCCTGATGTTTTTGTTTCCGGGTGCTACATCTTGGTGCTGCCCCATCGCTGGGACTGGCATCTGAGACAGCCTGCTGACTCTGCTGCCTTGTTGGCCTCGATGACCTTGGTGGTCGTCCTGCGGCCCGTGGAGCCTGTGCTGGCCCTGCCTGGGAGGGAGCTGCCTGTTCCACAGCTGGCATCTCCCCAGTCATCACAGCCTCATCGGATGATACGGTCACTGGGAGAGGGGCGGAGGAGCTGCCGCCCTCACCCGGAGCACCTTGAGAGAAGCCCGCAGATACGACAGGCAGCTGCTGTACCGACGTGAGGTCGTTTCGGACCTCCCTGCTCATCGTGGATGGATGGGCACCGAGCTGGGAAGCTTGATGCCCAGAACATCTCCCACACTGGCAATGACCAGCTGAGGTCATTGCCGATGTGAGGGCTTGCTGGTCCGAGTGCATCCCTAGGAAGCCCTGATGGGTCTCCTGCAGGAGCCTCTCCACGAGAGTCGCCACTCTCTCCCTGAAGTACGCTTGGCGCTCGGACATGAGGCTCACTGCTTCGGCGAGCGTCCGCATAGACTCCTCCACCATGGAGACCAAGCCAAGCATAGTCTCATGTATCTCTCCCAGATGCTCCAGCACACCTGGCCGCATTTCCTGCCCCTGCTGCGTTGTGGACGACTCCAGAGACATATCATCAGGCACCGACTGAGCATGTGCCGGGTCTCCTGCAGCCCTCCGGCTGCTGGCACTGTGGGCACTCTCTGTCTCTGTCAGCTCCTCCAGCAACTGTGAAGTGCCGTCATCGCTGTGCCCTGAGACTCTAGCCAATGTTCTAACTCCCACTGAGGTGCTCGTATCTGTGCTGGTGCCTGCCTCGCAGAAATGGTGTGATGCTGGTGAGACTTTAGGGCCCTCAGGTGTGAGAGGGGGGCCTCTGCTGCTCCTCCTCCCGGCCATGCTTTGATGATGCTAAAAGGAAAAACGAGGACAGTGAACCAGTGGACAGCATGCAGACAATGGCAAAGTTCATCCCTGACCCCCCGGCTCATTATGCGCTCAACCTTCCATAACCAATGGCCCAGCAATGTTGCAACAATAACTCATTTAACAATCATCAGTACTATGGCTGTTGGGAGGACGATGCGGACCTCACTGTTGGCCTTAAATATCTGGCCGTGCCACCCCAGCCTCACCGACACCAGTAGACCTGGGTGCATGGCGCTTCTCCAGTTCAAGGGCCTCCTGCTTGAAACAACTTAATATGGAGAGCTGTGTATGGCCGCCGCCAGTCCTCGCACACTTGGCCACATTATGAGCATTCTTTTCCTGAAAAAGAGGGAGGAGCATTGATTAGGGCAAATTGCACATGGACTCTGTTCACGCATGCCACACCCCAACCAGGGTGGAACATATCAGGCCTCCAGTGCCTCCTCTCCCCGCTGCTGCTGATCAATCAGACAAAGATGTTAGGCCTGCTCCCCACCACCCCAACACATGCTGCCTACATCACATTCGGAACCACACAGTTTTTTCTCCCATAGCAAGGAGGCACAAGCACATGCAGCGTAGAGGGCAGCAGATGGTTCATTGCCACGCCATCTTGAAGCTCCCCTTCCACCATCTCATCACCCTGACTAGGACATGTCCTGGAGTTCTGAGTCTGCGCCGAGGTGCAGCTCCTCCAGGTTGTCCCCAAATCAGTCATGTGGGACTAAGATCAACACATGCTGCGGGGGAAAACTCATCTCCTCATGACCCACTCAGGCTGACCTCAGCATGGGCACTATCTGCTTGCCCACCCAGCAAAGGAAAAATGCACTCAACGGTTCAATGCAGTCATGTCACTAAGACTTGGGGAGGGGTGCCGCAGTGGGTAAGGCTACCTGCTGGGTTAAATGCCAATGCCAACATGGTACTCACCCTGCCAGAGCGCATCAAATCGCTGAAGCACTTGCAACACTGGATCCAGGTGCGCTGCACCACATCGCAGGAGCTCACCACCTCCGCCACCTCCTCCCAGGCACATTTGGTCATGTGGGGGGGCCTCCTCCTCCCATCCTGGGGGGCCAATATCTCCCGCTGTGCTGCCAACTCCTCGAGGAGAGCAGCAAGGCAATCATCAGAAAAATGAGGGGCGCACTGGCCCCCTGCTGACCTACCCTCCGGCCTGGCCTGCTCCGCTGGCCTACCCTCCAGCCTGGTCTGCTCACCCAAACCCCTCTGCTGCGGCCTAGCACTGGCCATTGTGAGCAGCCTACAAAAAGCTGCCAGGCCTTCTTTCAAACAAATACCGGGTCGCCATTGGACCCGGCGGTCTGTGCACACCTGCCACTGCCTGCCCACTCCCGCTATCCTTGGGAGTCGGGAAATACGCTGGGCAGGCCTTAATTGGCCCGCCCGTGTAAAATAGCGGCGTGGACCTGATCGCGGGCGGTGATTGGGCCCACGCCCACCTGCGCCCGCTCCCATCACCCCCCACACCCCCGCCAAACAGAAAATCCTGGCCGTGGTGTTGTTTTTCCAGGAAGACCTGGCAATACGTTTCTGGATTACACGGTTGCTGAACTCACAAAGTAGAAATGGCTTCGACAAGAATAACAGAAGACCATTGCTTCTACTTCAAAAGTACAAATTAGAAAAGCAGTGCAGTCTGTGGTGTCCATTATACTTTATATTCACAATTTAACCATCTGGGCTTTGTGTTTTCCAATTGTGGTGTATCTGATATTCTGGAATGGAATTTTTTGATTACTCATGAAGGTTCAAAACATTTACACTTAACTTTAGGTGTAAGGTCAAGAAGTTTAATAGAACAGACTAGTGATCAGTCTCACAACATTGCAGGAGCAGTATGGGGATTTAAAATATGATGTAGCAGATTAAAATCTTCTTTTCTCCCCTGATGAAATGGGTATAACTGTAAACTGCAAAGTGCTAGTTGAGCAAATGGAGAACAATAGAGATGGATTGGTCATATATCTGTTTCATTCAAAATTGAAAGCCATGGATACAAGCCTGACAGAGATGAAGAAACTGCCTTTTTTCAAGCAATGGTCTTAACAGTTACAGGGATTAAGAGGCTTTTGAGCACTAAATCCTAGGATTTAATAGATTTCCAGATGGTAAACTGTCTTATGCTATCAGAGAGAACAATTAGAGATGGACATTATTAAATGTCAAGTCTGAGTATTCCCAAAGAAAATAATGGGCAGAATTTTGTTCTGATGGGGCGGGCTCTGCGGGGGCGAGCGGGAATGGTCGGGAAGCCGGCCGCCACCCACGATCAGGCTGCAGCCGCGATTTCACGCTGGCAGGCCAATTAAGGCACGCCCAGCGTGAATGCTGACTGCAGCACGTCCGAGAAGGGCCAGGCGGGGGCGGGGGCCTGTTGGCCGCTGGGAGGCTGCCCACGTTGGAGTTGCAGCAGACGAGGATGTAGGCACCAGGCAGGAGGTGAGGTCGGCTGGGCACTTGGTGCCCTGCTTTTCCAATGAGTGACTTGCCTCCCTCCTAGAGGCAGTGACTCCCAGAGAAGACACCCTTGTCCCCAGAGATGGCAGGAGGAGGTCACCGCACCTCACAAAGAGGGCATGGGAGGAGGTGACAGCCTGGGTGAGCAGCCACGACGTGGTGCAGTGCTGGAAGCGCTTCAATGATCTGCTGCGCTGAGGAAGAATGAGTACCCTGTTGGCATGGGTCAGTTGTTGAATTGTTTTGGGCTGGCCATCCCCCCATGGAGCACAGGGGTGTTAGAGTCTGAGTGCCAACTGTCAATCACACCGCAGCTGGCCAAGGGGGTGAGCCCTGGCTGCTTGGACTGAGTGCCTTGTGGCTCGAGGGCCACGACTCAGATCTGCCCTGCCAGGTGCCCCTCATATGGGGTTGGCCAGGCTGCAATGGCGCTGCAGGTACAGAGTGGATTAATCAATGCTCCTCTGTCCTTTCAGGAGAAGACATACCATAACAATATTGAGAGGTCGTGGACTGGCAGAGGACCCCCACACCTCCTCATCCTCTCCCGGTACGTGCAGGAGGCCTTGGAGCTCGAGAGGGGCCATGTACCTCAATCAACCGGCCGGGGTGAGGCTGGGGTGTCAGGCGAAGATAAGAATGCAGTGCACTGAGGTGAGAGTTTCTGATGGTTTAAACATTCTTGTGCAGTCTCATCACTGATGGGAGTCTCCAGACTGGATTCCTCATTGATCATTGAAAGACAATAGCACCATGATGCACATCTCCATTGTCTCACCAGGGCACCTGGCATGCACAGTGACAGTGTCATGACTTAAACTAGTGACATGTCCTTCTTCTCCCTTAGATCTGCCACCAAGCAGCCAAGCGCAGGGCCTCCAGGAGCAAGCCTGACCGCAGAGGACCACCATGCTCCAGAAGCACCTGCGTCACACCTGGTCTCTGAGGCAGGCACCAGAGCAGATACCAGCACTTCAGTGGGCATTAATTCGGTGGCTAGTATTCCGCTGCACATTGGTGAGGGTATTTCACACTTGCTTGAGGTGCAGGCAGAGGCAGAGAGTGCCCAGGGCGCCGGCAGTCAGAGGACTGCTGGAGACCAGGACGATGCTCAGTCAATGGCTGATGATGGGCCTCTGGAGTCGTCCATTAGGCAGCAGCTGCTGGACATCCAGCGGGGTGTGTGGGATGATCTGGTGGAGATCCAAGAGGGTATGTGTGCCATGGTCTCTGTTGTGCAGAGCGTGAGCACTGCGTTGACCCCCATGCCCGAATGCAATGCTTCCTCCATGGAGAGAGTGGCGACCCTCATGGAGAGGCTGCTCCAGGAACAGGATCAGGGGTTCCTGCAGCTGCACTTGGACCTGCAAGTCCTCACACAGGCACTGACCTCAGGTGGTCTGATTCCCAGCACCTAGCTCGCCATCCATCAATGGCGAGCAGGAAGATCCACAGCAACCTCACGTTAGTGCATGAGTTGCTTCTCATCTCTGCAGGCACCTCTCAGGGTACTCTGGATGATGATAGCAGCTCCTCTGCCCCACTGTCAATGACCATGGCATCTGATGAGGCTGCTGTGGTTGGGGAAATGCCAGTCGTGGCATTGGCCGCTCCCTCCCAGGCGGGGCCAGCACAGGCTCCACTGGCCAGAAGACGACCACCAAGGTCATCAAGGCCAACAAGACAGCACAGTCAGCAGGCTGTCTCTAATACCGGTGCTAACGGTGGGAAGCACCTAGATGGAGCTTCTAGCGTAAGGCACCTTAAGCACAAGAGGGACTGGTCATCGATGATCTTTTGTTCCCCCATTTTGTTTTACTTTTTTTAATGGTGTGACCAACAACACAAGATATTGTTCTGTTCAATAATCTGTGAGTTCTAACATTAAATTACATTTGCTTTTGCGTTATTGGCCTGAGTATGTTTAATTTGTTTTGTAGGTGAAGGCACGCCTGTATGTAATGCTGGATGTGCATGACTCGAAACTTTATTGCATAGGCACTGATTGTATCTTGGGGGCAAAGGAAAGGGTCATTTCTGCGATCCAGAATGGAGGTGGCAGCCCTGGCATGAGGTGGTAGCTCATATTTGGCAGCCTAGCTGAAGGAGCATTGGATCAAGGTGTCTCTGGTGTCCCTGTCTCCACGGGGGCTACCAAGGTCATGGGGTTTCCACCCACACAGTTGGAGCTGATCTCAGGCCCGATCCTCTGACAAACGGAGGTCACGTGCTCCCTGGAGAGGTGGAGCCTCCTTCAGCATTGCACCTTGGACATATTGAGGTAGCTGCATCGCCGTCTTAAATCCTGGCAGCAGGATAGTGGCATCTTCTGCAGCCCCTAATGCCTTGGACTACCTGCTGGCCCGGTGCCCCTTGTGCCTGCGCCTCTCCTCCCACAGGTCCCTCCCCTGAAAGCTGCATTGGGACATCTAGCCTCCTCCCCCTTCTGACCTTCTCTTCCTCCTCAGAGGAGGTGCCACCAGCGGAGAGCACAATCCCCATTCCCAGGCTAAGGGAAGGCTGTCTGATAACTGGAAGGGTCCACACCATCCGAATCCTCAGGGGGCCTGGAAGACACCAATGAGTCCTGACATGAAGCCTAGAAATGCTAAGAATGAAGCCCCGATCAGAGATTAAGCTTCCAAGTACCAATAAGTAACCAGCAGCAAACTATCTCCAAAACTCCCCGCTACTCACACTGGCAATGCTGCTGACTCTTTTTATCCCACCTGTGGACGAGGTTTTGGAAATTTTGGGCTGCCCGCCTGCCCGTTTTGCCCATGCGATGAGCGAAAAATTGCACGGTCAACGTTAAATCGCCATCAGTTGGGTTGTCAAGGGCCTTAACTGGCCTCTTAATAAATGGCGGGTGCGGTTCCGACTCCCGTGTGCGCCCACTGACCAAAACACTGCGCGAGTGCGTGATGACGTCGGGACGCTCACCTGACATCATCACGTGTCATTTTACGCTGGTTCAGTTGAGCCTGCGCCCACCTGACGAGCGTAAAATTCTGCCCAATGTTTTGGTAAACAAGAAAAACTGAAATTCCTTTAAACCTGAATGCTGGAAAGGTAAGGTATATGCACCAGCATTTAAAAATGAAAAAAAACATCAGCTGGAACTAGCTGAAGTGGGGTATTGCACCCTGCACCATGTTAGACCCTTTTTCTGCACCCTTCAGTTCAAAAAACTTTGGTGCCCTAACTTGTTGGAAGTGTGAGTTGATAATAGTAGGTTAAGGAAAACAGGACATCTGGGACCTCAGGGAATGGCGGGACCAATAATGTATCATCCTACATAATGAGATTTAAGGATTGAGAAAGAAACAGAGGAAGGAGGGTGAATTTGAGTCACATTAGACACATAAAAGAATTAAAGAGGGAAAGAAATATTGGATTTTTAAAAATTATATTAATTACAATTACATTAAATAAACAACAAATTAAAAAGGAAAATTGACATTTTTTAAACCTCTAAAAGCAATTTACAATTCGAAGAAATGAGACTCCACAGTTTAAATTATTCAATTTTTGGGCTAGAGAAGTTAATTGGTATTTCACTAACAAGCATCAATATAAATTATAAGCAAGTTCTTGAAATTCACAACTCACAAAATACCTCTAAATTACCTGAACTTGTTGTCTGATTTTCAGATGTAACACAATAGCCTGTGTCATTAACATGCCATTATTTTTCCAGCAAACTCTGGCCCAATAAGTTAGCATTTCAGGTAGAGACCTAAGCTGGGATTTTCCACATCGACAGGAACCTGGTGTGAAGTTGGCAGGGTGTGCATTTGGTTGTCACTGCTTGGCAAATTGACCAGGGTCAACCTAATTATAATAACTTGAGCAGGATTCCAGTAGAATTTGTGATTGTGCTGTGGGAGTTGTTTTGAAGTCAGTAGAAAGCAAAATCACAGTTGCTGGAATCTGGCTTCTGTAGTAGTAGAGCAGGCCCAGCAACCTCTGGCACAATGGAGAAGACATTCAGCTTGTTCAGTTTTAATTTTTGGGGGGTTTTGTGCAGTAAGTTATCACTGTGTGATTGATTGCACTCTCTTGAGGGGCGGGTGGAGGGAGGGAGGGGTTTGGTTTCCATAGCAACGCTAGAAGCAGTAACACACTAGCATCCCTTGTATTCAGCGTTGTTATGCCAATAATTAGGGAAAATATGCTGTAATATTGTCATTTCATCATTGTTGCACAGAATTATAGAATGATAGATTGATAGATAGATACATTATTACAGCAAAGAAGGACACTACTCAGACCATCGAGCCTGTGCCAGCTCTTTCAAAGGGCAATCCAGTTAATCTCATTTCCTGTTTTTTTTCCCTTATCCCTGCAATTTTTACTCCTTCAATTATATATCCAATTCCCCTCTGGGGGTGACTATTGAATCTGTATTCACCACCCTAATAGGCATAGTATTTCAAATCCTAACCTCTCAATGCATAAAAACGGTTTTTGTAATTTCATCTCTGGCTCCTTTGCCAATCAGCTTCAATCTGCATCCTTTGGCTCTTGACCCTTCACCCACTGGAAACCCTTCATGAGTTTAAACACCTCCATTAAATCTCTTCTTAGCCTTCCCTGCTCAAAGGAGAGCAACCCTAAATTTGAATACAACCATTTATATTTGGGCTGGCCTCTCAAGTAACCACAATTACTTCCAGTGACAAATATTTGAAGTTGTGGTCATTTTCTATGAGCCAGCAAAATATGTCCTGAGTTAATTGTCTACTGAACTGATTCACCTGAAATCAGGAGAAATACAGGAAACACCAGCTTTTATTTTAATGTCAGAACAGGACAGTATCAAACTTCTTTACAAGATTAAATAAAATGAAGAGCTGAAGGGAAAACAAATGCAATTTGAATTAAAGTGAGATTAAAAGAGGCCTTTGGATTTTAGCAACTGGCACTTGTGTGTAAACTCATTATCAAGTAGTATCAATAAAAGATATAAGATGTTAAACATGTTGCTAAAGCAAAAAGTATGAGCCAGAATTGTCATGTAAAAAGTATATGTTCTTCTCAGACTACCACTGAGTGAAGATTTTCTAATAAAAATTGTTTGATTTGTGTGCACAAATCAAGAAATCCTGATTAGAGAAGTTGCTATATATTTGATAAATCAGATCTCTATCACATTGTGCCACATGATCTTGAAGGGGACTTTTTTGCAACATTGAGTTAAGGGCAGAAGGGACAGCCTGCATATCGTTTCCTGACAGCCTTGCCATTTAGCACATAGATTCCAGGTCACACACTTGCTAATTCTGGGTAAATATATGAAAGGCTGTAAAAGACACAGTAACATTAACAGGTTTCTCAGGCATGTCTTAACTGTGTCTTCTCCTATTTCTTCTGCCATATTGGGTCTCTTGAGCTTTTGTGCCACTTTTCTTTTGATATATTTGGTCACAGCACCATTACTGACACCCATGGCTTTCCCAATGGGAATTCCTCCATTTGAGATGTTTGGAAGAACAAGAGGAGCAGTGGAGGTGCCTGGCTCAGCAAAGGGAGGAGCACCCCCTTCAAGATGAAAGGTGCACGCAGCTGAAGATCCACAGTGAGCTGTCACTTGGAGGCGCCTCAATAGACCCAGGTTGTGTAGATGACGCCTGTCATTCCTGCAGATGACTGAGAGCCAGTGTTGCTGAAGACTGCGCATGTCTAAGGAACTGGCCGATCACATATATCACCTGCTGCAAGATTTGGCAAAATGGGGGCATGGAGGGCATCCACTGCCAATGGCTGTGATAGTGACCAGGGCACTCACTTTTTATGCCAGTGGCTCCTTCCGGGGCTCCACAGGTGACCTCTGTGTGATTTTGCAAACCTCCACGCACAAGTGTATCCAGGAGGTCACAGACGCCACCTTTGCGAAGGCACAGAACTTTGTGCATTTCACTCGAGATCAGGAAAACACGGAATCAAGATCTCAGGTATTGCACAGGTGCAGGGTACATTCAACTGGACTCATGTGGTGTTGCGGCAACAAGCAGTCAACTTTGTCAACCGCAAGGGCTTCCACTACTGAATGTTTAGCTGGTGTGCAACAACCACAAACACATCCTGCAGGTCTGTGCATGATTCCCTGGGAGCGTCCAAGACTCCTACATCCTTAACAGGTCTCAGATCCCTGATATCTCCCAGGGTCCAGAGAGGCTGCAAACTTGGCTCCTTGGGGACAAGGACAACCCACAGAAGATGTGGTTGATGATGCCCGTGCAGCGGCCTCAGACAGCAACAGATTGATGGCAAAACGAGGCTCATGCTGCGACCCGGACTTTGGTGGAGCAAACTATAGGCACTTTGAAAATGAGGTTCCAGTGCCTCGATAGGCCTGGTGGAGCACTACAATACAGTCCACTGAGGATGTTGCGTATCGTTGTTGCTTGCTGCACGCTCCACAGCCTGGTGCTGCAAAGTGGGGAGGACCTCATAGAATCACAGAATGTTAACGGCACAGAAGGAGGCCATTCAGCCCATCGTGTCTGTACCGGCTCTCCAAATGAGTATTGTGACCTAGTGCCATTGCCCTGCCTTTTCTCCATACTCCTACACATTGTTTCTATTCAAAAATCATCTAATGTCTTCTTGAATGCCTCAATTGAACCTGCCTCCATCACACTTACAGGCAGTGCATTCCAGACTTGAACCACTCGTTGTATGAAAAAGTTTTTTCACACGTTAAATTTGCTTCTTTTGCAAATCACTTTAAATCTGTGTCCTCTTGTTCTTGATCCTTTTATGAGTGGGAACAGCTTCTCCCTATCTGCTCTGTCCAGCCCCCTCATGATTTTGAAAACTTCTATCAAATCTCCTCTCAGCCTTCTCCTCTCCGAGGAAAACAGTCCCAGCTTCTCCAATCTATCCTCATAGCTGAAGTTTCTCATCTCTGGGACCATTTTTGTAAATGTCTTCTGCACCCTCTCCAATGTGTTCACATCCTTCCCATAACATGGTGCCCAGAACTATACACAATATTCCAGCTGAGGTCTAATGAGGGTCTTATATAAATTCAGTATAACCTCCCTGCTCTTGTACTCTATGCCCTATTAATAAAGCCCAGTATACTATATGCTTTATTAACTGCTCTCTCCGCCTGTCCTGCCACTAATACACATATACACCCAAGTCTTTCTGCTCCTGTCTCCCCTTCAAAATTCCACCCCTTATTTTAAATTCTCTGTCCATGTTCTTCCTACCAAAATGCATCACCCCACACTTCTCTGCATTGAACTTCATCTGCCACCAAGCTGTTCACTCCACCAACTTTTCTATGCCCTCTTGAAGTTCCACACCGTCCTTCTCACCGTTCACAACATTACAAAGCTTCGGATCACCGCAAACTTTGAAATTGTCCCCTGCACACCAAGACCCAGATCATTAATATATATCAGGAAAAGCAACTGGCTGAGGAGGAGATGGAGGAGCTGCACATATCCTCCTGCGAGGAGAATGTTGAAGGGGATGGTGACGATGAGGTGCTTGAAGGCAATGATGCTGGTGATCAGGCCATTGCACTGGCCACATGAGGCAGGTGCACCCGGGAGGCCCTCAAAACTGCAAGATTTATGGATGATGATGACGAGATTCAATGAGGACAGTCCTGATGTCCTCACCTTGCATGTGTGAATGTTTGACTCCTGTGTGGTTGATGACAACACAGATACCCTCAGTGCTCAGGCTCTTGCTATGGAGACGCAATGGAGGCCCTAATAGTCGCTAGATTCCAGGAGGATGATGACGACATAGAAACAGGACACTCCATAGAACTTCACATTGCCTCTGCGAATGTCTGACTCCTGTCTGGCTGAGGGCAGCTTGCTTGTGCTCTGAGATCAGGGTCATATCATGGAGACACAGCTGTGAAAATTTAAATACACCTAATCCTTTGTCAGCCTTTAGCATCTGACCCCTTCAGGACCATAGCGTCACTGGTCACAGAGGCTGACGAGATGGGGGTGCCGGTCCCACCTCAAAGGTGCTGAGAGCATACAGAGAGAATGACAAAACTCTGTGATGCCTGTCCATGACATTCTGACAGCAATGACAAGCACCATCAAGGTGTAGGCATCACTAATGTGTCCAGTGAGCGTTAAGCTGGACCATCACTTTGACTGAAGGCTGCACACTCCACAGGGAAGAGGCCCTGGACTGAGACACCTACCTTTATCTTGTGCAGGGACTAAGGGTTCACACCTGAATGACACAAACACTGCTCATCGTAACAAGGAGCCATAGGCAAGAAGCCATTCTTGGGAGTTTATTTACAATAGCGAGCATGCAATTACGCAAAGACGGGCGGCAGGTTAGCAGATTGGAAAGAATATAAAGAACAGCAAAGGATGACACAAAGATTAATAAGGAGGGAAAAATTAGAGTATAAGAGAAAGCTAGCTAGTAATATAAAGATGGATAGTAAGAGTTTCTATAGATATTTAAATAAGAAAAGAGTTAACAAAGTGAGCATTGGTCCTATAGAGAGTACATCTGGGGAATTGATAATGGAAAGTAAGGAGATGGTGAATGAACTAAATAGGTATTTTGCTTCGGTCTTCACTATAGAGAACACAAGTAACATCCCAGAAATAGCTGTAAATCAGGGAATGGAAGGGAGGGAGGAACTCAGGAAAATTGCAATCACCAGGGAAGTGATATTGAGCAAATTGTTGGGGATGCAGGCTGACAAATCCCCAGGCCTGGATGGACTTCACCCTAAGGTCTTGAAAGAAGTGGCTAGTGAGATAGTTGATGCACTGGTTTTAATGTTCCAAAATTCCCTAGATTTGGGGAAGGTTCCATTAGATTTTAAAATAGCAAATGTAACTCCATTATTCAAAAAAGGAGGGAGACAGAAAGCAGGAAACCACAGGCCAGTTAGCCTAACATCTGACTTAGGGAAAATGTTAGAAGCTATTATAAAAGATGTTTTAACATGGCACTTAGGAAAATCAAGGCAATCAGGCAGAGTCAACGTGGTTTTGTAAAAGGGAAATCATGTTTAACCAATTTATTGGAGTTCTTTGAAAGAGTCACATGTGCTATGGATAAAGGGGAACAGGTGGATGTGCTGTACTTAGATTTCCAGAAGGCATTTGATAAAGTGCCACATCAAAGGTTATTTCAGAAAATGAAAGTTCATGGTGTAGGGGGCAACATATTGGCAAGGATAGAGGATTGGCTAGCTAACATGAAGCAGAGAGATGGCATAAATGGGTCTTTTTCTAATTGGTAGGATGTGACAAGTGGTGTGTCACAGTGATCAGTGCTGAGACCTCAACTTTTTACAATTTATATAAATGACTTGGATGAAGGGACCAAAGGAATGGTTGCTAAATTTGCTGCCAACACAAAGATAGGTAAGAAAGTGAATTGTCACGTGGATGTAAGGAGGTTACGAAGTGGCTTAGATAGGCTAAGTGAGTGGGCAAAGATCTAGCAAATGGACTATAATGTGGGCAAATGTGAAATTGTTTATTTTGGCAGGAAGAATAAAAAAGCTTATTATCTAAATGGTGAGAGATTGCAGAGCTGTGAGATTCAGAGGAATTTGGGTGTCCTGGTGCATGAATCACAAAAGGTTTGTATGCAGGTACAGCAGGTAATTAGGAAATCTAATAGAATGTTATCATTTATTGTGAAGGGTATTAACAACAAAAGTAGTGGGGGCTATGCTTCAGTTGTACAGGGCATTAATGAGACCACATCTGGAGTACTGTGTACAGTACTGATCTCCTTATTTAAAAAAATATATAAATCTGTTAGAAGGAATTTAGAGAAGGTTGACTAGACTAATACCAGGAATGGGCAGGTTGTCTTATGAGGAAAGGCTGGACAGGTTAGGCTTGTATCCACTGGAATTTAGAAGAGTAAGAGGTGACTTAATTGAAACCTTTAAGATCCTGAGGGGTTGACAGGGTGGATGTGGTGAGGATGTTTCCTCTTGTGGGAGAATCTAGGACTAGGGGTCACTATTTAAAAATAAGGGGTCGCTCACTCATTTAAGACAGAGATGAGGTGACATTTTTTCTCTCAGAGGGTTGTGAGTTTTTAGAACTCTTCCTTCTAAAGGCAGTGGAAGCAGAGCCTGACTATTTTTAAGACAGAGTTAGATAGATGCTTGATTAACAAGGGGGTGAAAGGTTATTGGGGGTTGACAGGAATGTGGGGTTGAGGTTACATTCAGATAAGCCATGATCTCATTGAATGGTGTAGCAGGCTCGAGGGACCGAGTGGCCTTTCCTTTTCCTGCTTCTAATTTGTATGTTTGTATGTATGTTCATACGTAAGTACAAGTGATTTACACCCGGGCCCAGGCTGTGCAACGACACCTTCTTAACCTTCCTACCCCTGCCACTACATCTTGGTGCTCCCCAGACAACCACAGCAGAGGAGAAGGTAGCCTGCTGACTGCTACGATCTGTGATGACCTTGATGAGTGTCCTCTGGAGGGCCGAGAGCTGGAGTGCTCCAGCCTGCTTTCGGGGGCTGCTGTATGGCAGTGGCACCCTCCTTGGCCTTTGGAGCTAGAGCTGCTAGGGTCACAGAAGGAGGGTATTCAGATGGGCTGGACACACCCGGAGTCACCTGGGTTGCCAGACCCGGGGGAGGGGGCAAAGGGAGGCACCTGCTGATCCTCCTCCTTATGCATGCCTGAGGGCCCCCAGCTGACTCTTTGAGGAGAAGGGGAAGGTGGAGTGAGGTCGAGCTGCCCTGCACCCCTCTTGCGTTGGCACTGTTGGTGGCCAACCACGGCGTCAATGATGGAGTTCAGCCCACGCATCAGTGCAGGACCAATGTCCTGGACCAAGGTCTACATGGCTGCCGCCATCCTACCAGTGTTGACCTCAGTGGATTGGTATGCCAGCACTACCACCTCAGATTGAAGGTGGACGGACTCCTCCATCATGCCTTGTAATCTGAGGAGTCCATCGGACACGCTTTCCTGATGTTCCTGAGCTTGCTTTTGCAGCTTCACCAACTGAGGTTCGACCAAGTCCAGAGGCTCATCATCTGACTCGGACTCAGCAGATTTGTGGCCTCCTGCAGTTCTCCGAGTGCCGGACACCTGGAATTCCCTGCCTTTGCCTGCTGTGGATTACACAAACTGTGACCCCAAGGCTACCCTAGAACTAGGTCCCACTAAGGTGTATGTCTCTGTACTGGTGGAGGGTGTGGGTGAGCACTGTGATGGGTTTTCAATTAAGGTGTCATCAGATTCTTCTTCCAAGGTGTCTTCAGGGCTTGATTCAAGGACCTGGGTCATTGAACCCCTCAGCTGCTTCCCAGATGTGCCTGCAAAACCAATAAGAGATAATTAATGCATACCAGGGGACTGCGGAACAGGGGAACAGTATGGTTGTCTGATGGATGTTGCACTGCTGGATCCTCTCTTAGTTCAGCACTGCCGACCTCACCGCCAGAACAGGAACAGTCCAGATCATCGCCGGCCAGGTGGATGACTCTGTTTTCAAAACCTGTGAGGACCTTGATGTAAGGCACTCCACCTCCAGTCTGTGACCTCTCCCTTTTGTTGTGTGCCAGCTTGCCCTGCATGAAGATAGTTGGACAGAGTTTAAGCAGGGTGCCTAACAAGCCAGATGAGAAGGATGCCTGGCATGTGGAGGTGATTAGAGGTGCCATGGACGGAATGAGTACACAATCTGCAGGTCAGATGAAGATGTGTGTGTGAGAGTGAATGATGATGTCCCTTGAATTAGAGTGAGGTTTCTGTGGATATGTGATGGGCTTGTGAGCGCGTGGGTTGAGAGTGATGAGAAGAGTGACTTACCCTGGTGGAAAAGAAGAGACCATTCATCCTCTTGCAGCACTGGGTAGCTGTCCTCTCTTGAAGGGTGTTGGTGCTGACCACCACTGCCACTGCCTCCCATGCTGGATTGGTGACCTTGCTTGTTGGTCTTGCCCAGAGTTAGGGTAGAGGACGTGTCATACGGACTCGAAACGTTAACTCTGCCTTTCTCTCCACAGATGCTGTCAGACCTGCTGAGTTTTTCCAGCAATTTTTGTTTCTTTTTCAGATTTCCAGCATCCGCAGTATTTCGCTTTTAATATAGAGGACTTCACCGTCGGCCTGCACAGCATTCAGTCGGCACCCAAGGATGCGCCGCTAAATTTGGGGGCAGCATGTTTCCTCCCTTTGGCAGCAACTTATATTGCCTTAGAGAGTGTGAGCTCTGTGCAGGGGCGCCCTTTAAATTTGGCGTCCTGATTACTGAAGGCCTGAGGTGATGGCAGGGCATGCAAATCAGAGGGAATGCATTATTAATGGGGCGGGATGCACTGGGAATGGGATGATACAGCACGAAAAACCGCCACTGTGGCCGGCTGGTAAAATATCCTTTTTATTGCCCACTACCATACTTTGTGCAAATCTGGGATGATTTCCCCTAATGATTCTAATACTGATCCGAGGTATTCGAGGATTGCACGATGAGAAAAGATTGGACAATTTAGCAACTGGAAATGCTGCAAACCTTGTAAAAAATGCAAAGTATTTCTAGGCTTTGAGGTCAGAATTGGAGCAGATGTCAGATATATGTGAGTTACACCTCTTCTATATTACGTGCTAAATTCCAGTGGACATCTCAAGGTGATGGATATTTGTGAATGACAGAATTACGAGGCCAAACCTGATCACCAGAAGTTTCCTCACCCTATACCAGAATTGCATCTGGCTTAATTGAATTTGCAGAAAAGAGGAGTAACTTACTTGTATCACTTGTCAGTAAGTGGTTGTGTTCACAGGCTCTCAGTGTCCGCAATATTTAGTTGAAACATTAGTTTTGACTGAAGCAATTAGAAAAATTGGCTCCGATCTTCCGATCTCGGGATCGTTGCGTCAGGGCGCTGCAGAAGTGCCGTGTGCTGACCTCCATGGGAATTGCCTGGGAAATTTGAAATCCTGATGGGCAATTCCCCTGCTCCCTGGGACACTCTGAAAAAGTCTCTGACTCTGAATTAGAGTCCAAGACTTCGGACAATTCCGATATACTTACGAACATATGAACACACAAATTAACAGCAGGAGGGGGCCACTCAGCCCCTCGAGCCTGCTCTGCCATTCAATAAGATATGGCTGATCTGAATGTAATCTCAACCCCACATTCCTGCCAACCCCCAATAACCTTTCACCCCCTTGTTAATCAAGAATCTATCTAGCTCTGTCTTAAAAATAGTCAGGCTCTGCTGCCAACGCCTTTAGAAGGAAGAGTTCTAAAAACTCACACCCCTCTGAGAGAAAAAATGTCTCCTCATCTCTGTCTTAAATGAGTGAGAGACCCCTTATTTTAAAATAGTGACCCCTAGTCCTAGATTCTCCCAAAAGAGGAAACATCCTCTCCACATCCACCCTGTCAACACCCCGCAGGATCTTAAAGGTTTCAATTAAGTCTCCTCTTACTCTTCTAAATTCCAGTGGATACACACCTAACCTGCCCAGCCTTTCCTCATAACACAACCTGCCCATTTCTGGTATTAGTTTAGTAAATCGTCTCTGAACTGCTTCTAAAGTATTTACATTTTTCTTTAAATAAGTAGACCACCACTGTACACAATACTCCAGATGTGGATAGTTACCCCGGAAATGGTAGACAGAAAAATCCCAGTCTAACTCCAGGCAACTATGCAACTGACCCCCTCCCCATCACTCACACTGACCCTCGACTAACCTCCCCCGACCCGACATGACTCGACTACTCTTCCTGGCCCAACCTGACTACGCCTCCGGACCTGACCTGACTATCCGCCACCATTGAATACCTTTTCAGCCCGACGTGACTAGCCACTTACCTGAAGACCATAAAATGTAGGAGTAGAAATAGGCCATTCAGCCCATCAAGTCTGCTCCACCATTCAATGAGATCATGGCTGATCTGATAATCCTCAACTCCGCTTTCCTGCCTTTTCCTGTTAACCCTTGATTCCCTTACTAATTAAAAATCTGTCTATCTCATCCTTGAATATACTTAATGACCCAGCCTCTACAACCCTCTGCGGTAAAGAATTCCACAGATTGACTACCCTCCGAGAGAAGAAATTCCTCCTCCTCTGTTTTAAATGGGCGTCCCCTTACTCTGAGATTATGCCCTCTGGTCCTAGATTCTCCCACAAGGGGAAACAACCTCTCAGCATCTACCCTGTCATGCCCCCTAAGAATCTTATATGTTTCAATAAGGTCGCCTCTCATTCTTCTAAATTCCAATGAGGTACAGGCCCAACCTACTCATTCTCTCCTCATAAGAAAATCCCTACATACCTGGGATCAACCTAGTGAACCTTCTCTGGTCTGCCTCCAATGCCAGTATATCTTTCCTTAGGTAAGGGGACCAATACTGTTCACAGTATTCTAGGTGTGGTCTAAGTAGTGCCTTGTATAGTTTTTGCAAGAATTCCCTATTTTTATACTCCATTCCCTTTGAAATAAAGGCCAACATTCCATTTGCCTTACCTATTACCTGTTGAACTTGTATGTTAGGTTTTTGGGATTCATGCACAAGGACTCTCAAGTCTCTCTGTGCTGCAGCTTTCTGTAGTCTTTCTCTATTTAAATAATACTAAGTTCCTCTATTCTTCCTGCCAAAGTGCATAACCTCACAATTTCTCACATTATATTCCATCTGCCAAGTTTTTGCCCACTCACTTAACCTGTCCAAAACCCCCTGTAGATTCCTTGTGTCATCCTCACCACTTGCCTTCCCACATATTTTTGTGTCATTCGCAAACTTGGCGATCGTACAGTCACTTCCCTCATCTAAGTTATTAATATATGTTATAAATAATTGAGGCCTCAGCACTGATCCCTGTGGCACTCCACTAGTTACAGGCTGCCATCCCGAAAATGCCCTCCTTATCCCAACTCTCTGTTTTCTGTTAGCCAATCCTCTATCCATGCTAATATACTACCCCCAACACCATGGGCTCTTATCTTATTAAATAGCCTTATGTGTGTTACCTTATCGAATGCCTTTTGGAAGTCCAAATATATTACATCTACTGGTTCCCCTTTATCTATCCTGCTTATTACCTCCTCAAAGAATTCTAATAAATTTGTTAGGCACGATTTCCCCTTCATGAAGCCATGCTGACTCTGTTTGATTAGATTATGTATTTCTAAATGTTCTGCAACTACATCCTTTATAATAGACTCCAACATTTTCCCAATGACAGATATTAAGCTAACTGGCCTATAGTTACCTGTTTTTTGGGTTCCTCCCTTTTTGAATAAGGGTGTTATATTGGCCATTCTCCAATGCTCTGGGACTTCTCCAGAATCTAAAGATTCTTGGAAGATTACTACCAGTGCACCAACTATCTCTGTAGCTACTTCCTTTAGTATCCTAGGATACAACCCATCAGGTCCAGGGGACTTATCGGCCTTTAGCCCCATTAGTTTCCCTAGTCCTTTTTTGCTATTGATAGTTATTGCATTTATTTCCTCCCCCACTTTTGCCCCTTGATTATTTAGTATTTTTGGAATGCTATTAGTATCTTCTACCATGAAGACTGAAGCAAAGTATTTATTCAACTCCTCTGTAATTTGCTGGTTCCCCATAATTATTTCCCCAGCCTCATTCTCTATGAGGCCTATATTCACTTTGGCCTCTCTCTTCCTTTTTATTTTTTTAAAAAAGCTCTTACTGTCCATTTTTATATTACTTGCTAGTTTACCCTCAAAGTTTATTTTTTCCCCCTTTATTATATTTTTGGCCATCTTTTGTTGGTTTTTAGAACTTTCCCAATCCTCTGTCTTACCACTAATCCTTGCCACATTATATGTTTTTTTCTTTCAATTTGACACCGTCCTTAACTTCCTTGGATAACTATGGTTAGTTTGTAACCTTCCTTGAATCCTTCTTCCTCACTGGGACATATCTTTGTTGAAAGTCTTGAACTATTTTCTTAAATATCTACCATTTTTCACCAACTGTCTTTTCTGCTAAGCTGCTTTCCCAGCCCACTGCAGCCAACTCTGCCCTCACTCCATTGTTATTACTCTTATTTACTTTTAGCACAATTTTTACCAATCCAAGTTTCTCACTCTCAAACTGAATGCTAAATTCTACCATCTTATTGTCACTGTTTCCTAGGGGATCCTTTACTCTGAGATCATTTATTTACCTGCCTCATTACACCCTACCAATTCCAAAATAGCTTGAACCCTGATTGGATTCACAACATATTGTTCTAAGAAGCTGTCCTGAATACACTCTATGAACTCTTACTCATGGCTACCTCTGCCAATTTGATTTTCCCAATCTACATGAAGATTAAAGTCACCCATGATTAATGTACTGCCTTTTTTACATGCCCTCATTATCTCCTGATTTATTCTCTGTCCTACAGTATAGCTACTGTCAGGGGGCCTATAGATTACTCCCACCAGTGTCTTTTTCCCCTTATTATTTCTTACTTCCACCCACATGGATTCTACATCTTCCAATCCAAGATCCTTTCTTGCTATCATACTTATTCCATCACGTACTAACAAAGTTACCCCACCACCCTTCCCTTCCTGCCTGTCTTTTTGAAAAGTCGCATACCCCTGAATATTTAGTTCCCAGCTTTGATTTCCATGTAACCATGACTCAGTAATGGCAAGAAGACCATACCCATTAACCTCTATTTGTGCTGCTAATTCATTTATTTTGTTCCGAATATTACGTGCATTTAAGTAAAGAGCCATTAATTTTGCCTTTTTACCATTTTTATTCCCTTTGACCATATTTGCTGCTTTTTCTTTATGTTTGTATACTCTGTCCCTTCCTGTCACACTCTGGGAATCATTACCTAAATAGTTGCCCTGCAAGGCTGCCATGTCTTTTTGTATTGTAAGCCTAAATATCACTTTTCCAGAAACCTCCCTGCCACCCCCTCTATTTAGTTTAAAGCCTTCTCTACGGCCCTAGTTATCTGATTCGCCAGGACATTGGTCCCAGCACGGTTCGACTGAAGCCTGTTCCACCGGAACAGCTCCCTTCTATCCCAGTACTGGTGCCAATGCCCCATGAACTGAAACCTATTCCTCCCACGCCAATCTCTGAGCCACACACTTAACTCCTTGACTTTATTTACCCTATGCCAGTTTTCCCATGGCTCAGGTAGCAATCCCAAGATTATTACCTTGGAGCTTCTGCTTTTTAATTTAGCTCTTAACTATTCAAATTCTTTCAGAAGAACCTCCTTTCTAGTCCTATCAATACTGTTGGTACATGGACGACAACAACTGGATTCCTCCCCTCCCACTCCAAGTTCCTCACCAGCTCTGAGAAGGTGTCCTTAACCCTGGCACCAGGCAGGCAACACAGCCTTCGAGACTCACACTCACCGCTGCAGAGAACAGTATCTATCCCCCTAATTATACTGTCCCCTACCACTAGTATGCTCCCATTTCCTCCTCTCACTTGAATGGCTCCCTGTACCACGGTGCCGTGGTCAGTTCGATCATTCTCCCTGCAGTCCCTGCTCTCATCCACACAGCTTGCAAGTACCTTGTAACTGTTGGACAGTTGCAGGGGCCGAGGCTCCTTGAACGCCACCCTCTGTGTCCCCAAACCTGCTCCACCTGCAGTCACGCCCTCCTGTCCCTGATCACAGACCAAATTTGAATTACTTACTCTGAGGGGTGAGACCCTCAAAAAACCCTCTTGACCAAAGACGACTACGTCCCAATCCACCTACCCATCTGACCCACCTACCCACCTGCCACCTTACCTACTTGTCATTACAAATGTTGTCTGAGACAATCTGGTATTTCCCATAAAATTATACAGGAAGAGTCTGATCAGATATGATTGAAACATTAATGAAAACATTTTATGTTTAGAGACAATCGTTGTCTGTACATATTGATGACATACTCTATTGCCCATGTATTATGAGAAAAAACTGCATGGTAACAACAGTGTCACATTCCAGCCTTGGGTAGTTTGAAATCCTACCCACCTCCTACCATATCCACCTACCACCCTAACCTCCTGCCTTCCTACCCACCTGCTCCCCTACCCACCTAACACCTCACCCACCTGCCATCCTACCCACTTACCACCATACTCACCCTACCCACTTTCCCACATACCTTACCCTCCTACCCACCCTACCACCCTGCTCATTCACTCATTCATCTACTGAGCCATTTATCCATTCACCCAGTCATCAATATTCACACTGGACAATTAAACTTACCTTACGGCAGTAGAACTGTAAAAAGGGGCTATGTCCCCAACCTCCAGTGCTATGATGAAGCTCTTTGTCGGACTGTATGTTCCACATTTCTGAAGAAGCCGGCCTCAGATGACCTGGCCAGATATGACGAGCAGAGCGGGGACACAGAAACGTAGGAGTGATGTGGCAATCTGATGGTGATTGCAGCTCGTGAAAGATCAGGGCCTTTAACTGTGCTGCCAACAAGGTAATTTGCAAGCTTCCTTTGAGCAGTCTTATATTTGGAGATTAGGTGGCAAGACCAGATCATCTTAGACTTAATTTGTAGTGTCAACTTCATACATTTTCGCAAAGTGCACTTACACTCAGCCCTGTTTCTCTATTCTGTACTTCACATCATAAGTAGGACATTCAGCTGATCATGCCTGTGCTGGTTTTATAAAAGAGCTATCCAATTAGTCCCTTTCCCCACTCTTGCCCCATAGCCCTGAAAATGTTTTCTTCTCTGTACACTTCCCCACACATAATTTAATCCCAGGTCATTTTTATCTCTTTATAAGACATTTTTCCCCAATTACTCAACAATAGCTTTTCACTTGACAAACTTGCAGTAATTAATCTCAATCTTTTCCCAGTTATAATGCATCAACAAAGGCTGCCCAAGGTACACAGCTATAAGGAAAGTGCTGCAAAGACTAAATAACACATACCTAAAGCTCAAGCTGCACTCTCACAGTTTATGATATAGTCTAATTGGTTCAGTGAGTTTACTGACCTTCGGTAATTTCCAGATACCATTCCATTATTTTCTATAGTTCATTATGAATTTAGAATTATCAAAGGCTGGAATGTGACACTGTTGTTACCATGCAGTTTTTGTCTCATAATACATGGGCAGCAGAGCATGTCATCAAAATGTACAGATAATGATTGTCTCTAAAAATAAAATGTTTTCATTAATGTTTCAATCATATCTGATCAGACTCCTGTATAGTTTCATGGGAAATGAAGTGGTTGAATTACATTCAAAGGCCTGTTTTTCAAAGCTCTTTCACCAAAATGCAGGTGCGTACAGTCCTTATGTCATGTTTTATGATGTAATATCATTCTTTTTTCTGCAGCATCTGTGCTTTTTCAATTTAAGTCAACTACCCCATGACCCAAGGGGAACTGCCATGGATATAACTGAAGCATAACTGAAAAACATTCATAACATGTGTTTATTCTGATTGTCATACATGGATGAAAGATAAAATTATTGGGGCCAATTTTCACAGCCTCTGCTAGGGCAACAGTGCTTCAGGAATCACAGGGCAGAGCTTGCCCTATTCCCATTCTCGTTCTCAATCCACCCGCTGGCATTTTTCTTGGATCCACTCATGGGCAGCCCAGACCTACTTGTAATGTGAAAATTGGGGCCCTGCATGGGGCATAGAACCCTGATGGGTGCAGCATGCAATTAAAGGAACTGCAGAGTTTTCGAAAACCAATTATCTTTCAAGCTTTTTGCAGTGTTTTGGGGTTAGGAGGGTCTTCAAGCCTACTGCCGACACAAATACTCTCTCCCCCAGCCCCCCCTGCTCCCTTTAACACTGAACTTCTAGATGGGCTCAGAGAAACGACCAGATTTCCCACTCACTGTCCTTGCCACAGGGAACCTCCTGTGAGAGCTGGTTTAGCATTCGAAGATACCGAATCATCAAAATGATTTGGCCTTCTTAGCGAAGACTTTAGGATGAGCACACAATTGGTCCAATATCCATCCAAAGTCACAATCACCTAATTCAATAACGAAAACCAATACACGATACGTACTAGCTGAACTGCCATGGGGTTGCACATAGAGAGTCAAGCGTCGTCTTTGGGCTGGAGGCCAATGGAAAATTGGACTAATGTGGGCGTACATACTTCAGTTCCCTTTACAAAGTCATATATTCTGTCCTTATTTTCACATTCCCATTGTAATTTCCAATGTCTGCTATAGATATGTCAGACTGTAATTGCAAAGTTCTGCCTGTGGTGCTGCAGGTCACAAGTTTCTATTGACAGTTCCTGCTATAACTGTGACACAGACGTTTATAAATGAAAAAGTCTTGGGTACAGTTCTGAAGTGTCAAACTGGCTCCTTTATGTAGAAACATTTCAGATGAGTTGTTACAACTTTTGAAAGTGACAAATTTACTTAGCATTAAAACAGCTCAGTGAATGACCTTTACTATATCCAGTCGTTATTTGGAGTTACTGTTTAACTAATTTTACCCCTCCTCCAACTGTTGCTTTTGTAAGGCATCACAATAACTCCAGCAGAAAATTGATAAGGGTTCTTTTGATCCAAATATCAATGAACTGCATTGCTTCCCTCTTGTGGTTCATCATCCGCCTAGTTGGGAGATACATATTTCTAAACTTTCACTTCTTAAAATACATGTTTGTGAATTTGTAAGAAGATAAAAGTTTTCAGGTGGTCAGAAGGCATTTGACAAGGTGTCTCTGAGAGTACCTGTTAGAGGCAAGCATCCTCAATATATCATAGCCTGGAATTATAGTACTGCAAATGTTTCTTTTTACAGTGAAAGGAATATAAAACTGTAATAACGAGATGATGTAAGGTCATTTCAGATTTATGATCCCATTTGACCCAAATGAATGAAAATTCAATGGCAATATTAAGTGTTGTTCCTTCACTGGATAAATCCATTGAACAGACATTTTAATCTTGACTGAAGAAGCAAAACTTCACTCCCTAAAGCTCTGTTGTTTCTAGTTACACGGCACACCACTTGACAATGAGTAACATATGTTTCAATTTAATTGGATTGGCCGTAAAAACTGCCTTCACTGCCTAGTCACTGACTCCTTGGGCAGAATTTTATGCCTCACTGGTGGGCGTGCACCCAACCTGATCGGGTGTGAAATCGTGCGAGATGACGTCAGGTGAGCATCCCGACGTCTATCAGTAAAATGATGCCTTTTATGACCAAGATAAAAGCAAAAAACTTTTATGACCAGTTTAGAGTCTACACCCACATTGAGGAGCTCAAGGCATATCTTGTCAAACTTTTCTGGAGTAAGATTGTTCAAAATGCCACTGATTTTCCTGAAGATTCCACTTTACGTTCTTTCTAATTCAAGGAGTTGGCATCTTATCTAGTGCTGTTGCTGACAGTCTTGGGGTAGTGCTGAGGTGCACCCCTACCTCCTCCTCTGCTCTAAAAAGCACTGACTTCCCGGCGTCATCCTGCATGCGCACAACTTTCAGGTCCGCGGGCATGTGCAGGAGTCGGAGCCGCACCCACCATCAATTAAATGGCCACTTAAGGCCATTAAAAAGCCTATTGACCCCGATTTTACGTTGCCCATGCGATTCTGCGCTTGTCACACAGGCAAAACGGGCAGGTGGGCAGCCGACCTTTCGCAAAACCTCATCCAAGGGCGGGAATATAAGAATCAGCAGCATTGCCAGCTTGAGTGGTGAGGAGTTTAGAAGATAGTTTGCTGCTGGTTGCTTATTTGAACATGACAACTTCATCTCTGTTCTGAGCTTCATTCTTAGCAATTCCAGGCTTCATTTCAGGACTCATTGGTGTCCCCTAGGCCCCCAGAGAATTTTGGTCGCCTTCTGTAACTCTGGTAATGGGGATTGTGCTCTCCGCTGAAGGCCTCTCCTCTGAGGAGGAAGAGAGGAGCAGAAGGGAGAGGAGGCCAAGTGTCCCAATACAGCTTCCAGGGGAGGGGCCTGTGGGAGGGAGGTGCAGGCACAAGGGGCGCAGGGCCACAGGTAGTCCAAGGCGGAAGGGGCCGCAGAAGATGCCACTATCCTGCTGCCAGGATTTACAGGCGACGATGCAGCTACCTCAATATGTCCGAGGTGCAATGCCGAAGGAGGCTCCACCTCTCCAGGGAGACAATGTCCTCCATTTGTCAGATGATTGGGTGTGAGATCACCTCCAAATGTGTGAGTGGACACCCCATACCAGGGTCTCAACTTCTAAGCCTCCGGCTGTTTCCAAGGCTCAGAGGGGGGATCTTTGTGGAGTGTCCCAATCAGCTGCCCACAGTTGCGTCAAGCTGTTGACAGAAGCTCTGTTCAGGCGGGTAATGACATTTATTCATTCCCGTTCGGACAAGACCATCCAGGCTGAGTGAGCCAGAGGGTTTTCAGCGAGTGCTGGGTTCCCCCACATCCAGGGTGTAATCGACTACACACATGTGGCCATCAAAGCGCCAGCGGGTCAGTCCGATGCCTTCACCAACAGGAAGGGATTCCACTCCATGAACGTGTAGATAGTGTGTGATCACAGGATGCAGATTCTGCAAGTCTGTACAAGGTACCCTGGCAGCTCCCATGACGCTTACATCCTCAGACACTCCCAGATACCAAGGCTATTCAGTGCTCCAGCCCAACTGGATGGCTGACTGCTGAGTGACATGGGATATCCATTGAAAAGGTGACTTGTGACATCTCTCTGCCACCCAAGAACAGAGACAGAGCAGCGTTATAATAGGAGTCATGCCTCCGCAAGGGCAGTGATAGAAAGAACCATAGGTCTTCTGAAGATGCGCTTCCGATGCCTGGTCCGTTCATGGGATGCACTGCAATACACCCCAGAGCAGTTTTCACTGATAGTGGTTGCATGCTGCATTCTCCACAATCTGGCATTGGCAAGAGGGGACCCACTGGAGGAAGAGGATCTTGACGCAGCTGCACAGGCCACAGAGGATGAATGCAGTAGTGAGTCAGAAGAGGAGCATGGTGAGAAGAACACTGAGGGCAGACCTCCGGATCCTTCAGGGAGGTAGGGACATCAGGGACACCTTGGTCCAATGCTCCTTCAGCTAGGCTGCCAAAGACCTCCGTCCAGCTTACGCCAGGTCTGCCGCCTCCATCTCAGATGTCGTAAACCGCCCTTTCATTTGAATCCAAAGTCCATTGGGTGCCTGTGCAATAAAGTTTAGATCCACTTATGTCCAGCATTACATACTGGCGTACCCTGCATCAAAAAAAGATGAAGCATACTCAGGCCATTATGACAAAAACAAAATTTATACAATTTTGACACTCAAAACAAATGAACATTACCATATATCGTGTTAATGCCTACACTAGTAAACATTTAAACAAAACATTGCAGAACAGAAGATCACCCGTGAACAGTTCCTCTTGGGCTCATGGTGCCTTAAACTTACATTTGCGAGCGCTGCATCTCCCTTTGCTGCCCCCCTTTGCTGGCAGTGGCTTTGGAGGCAGCCTGCTGACCCTGCTGTCTTGTTGGCCTTATGACCTTGGTGGCCATCCCCTGGCCAGTAGAGCCTGTGCTGGCCCCGCCTGGGAGGGAGCGGCCAGTGTCATGGTTGGCATCTCCCCAGTCATCACAGCCTTGTCAGATGCCATGGTCATTGGCAGAAGGGCGGAGGAGCTGCTGCCATCATCCAGAGCACGCTGAGAGAAGCCCGCAGAGATGACAAGCAGGTTGTGCGCCAACGTGAGGTCGCTCTGGACCTCCCTGCTCACCATATATGGATGGGCACCTAGCTGGGATACTGGGTGCCCAATCCATCTCACACACTGACACTGACCACTTAAGGTCATTGTCTGTGTGAGGTCTTGCAGGTCCGAGCGCAACCCCAGGAACCCCTCATTCTATCCCTGGAGCTGCCTCTCCATGAGAGCCGCCACTCTCTCAATGGAGGCAGTGCGCTCGCCCATAATGGTCAATGTAGTGCTTATGTTCTGCATGGATTCCTCCACAACAGAGACCATGGCACGCACACTCTCATGGATCTCCACCAGATCCTCCCACACTTCCCACTGGACATCCAGCATCTACTGCCTGATGGACGACTCCAGAAGCTCATCATCTGCCTTTGACCTGGTCTCCATCAGTCCTCTGAGCGCCCTGGGCACTCTCCGCCTCCGCCTGCTACTCAAGCGAGTGCGAAGTGCCCTCACTGCTGTGCACCGACATTCTAGCCACCGATTTAACACCCACTGAGGTGCTGGTATCTGCACTGGTGCCTGGTTCAGAGAGTGGGTATGATGCAGATGCAAATGAAGCCCAGTGGTCCTTTGGCATCAGGGGTAGCTCTTTGGGGTCCTGTGAATGAGTGCCTGCTGGTGAATCTAAGGGACAACAATGACATGTCATTAGTTTAAGTCACCACATTGTCACTGTGCATGCCAGACACCCTGGTGAGACAATGGAGATGTGCATCATGATGCCATCATCTGTCAATGATCAATGAGGACTCCAGTTTTGAGGCTCCCATCAATAATGAGACTACACATGAATGTTTGCACAATCCAAAACTCTCACCCCTGTGCACTGTACTCTTACCTTCATCAGAGACCCCTGTCTCTCCACGACCGGCTGAACAAGGTGGGTGGTGGCTCTCCAGCTCCAAGGCTCCACCCCTGATGCCAGTTCAAACCTCATCAATATTACGAGGTTTGGGGGGCCTCTGCCTGTCCTTGACCTCTCTATGTTGTTATGGCTCCTCTTCTCCTAAAAGGACAGAGGAGCATTGATTAGTCCACTCTCTACCTGCAGTGCCATTGCAGCCTGGCCAACCCAATCTGAGGAACATCTCGCAGGGCACATCCCAGTCATGAACCTCGAGGCGCAGGGCGTTCAGCCCAAGCAGCCAGGATTCACCCCCTTGTCCAGCTCCGGCATCATTGGCAGTTGGCAGTCAGGCCATAACACCCCTGAGCTCCACAGAGAGATGGACAGCCCTTAACACTTCTCCACACTGATCCATGCCAACACGGTACTCACCCTTGCCGAGCGCAGCAGGTTGGTTGAACCTTTTGCGGCACTGCACCCATGTGCGCCTCACGATGTCATGGCTGCTGACCTCGCCTGCTACCTCCTTCCAGGCTTTTTTGGTCTGATGCGGTGGCCTCCTTCTGCCATCCCTGGGAACAAGGGTGTCCTGCCTGACACCTGTCTCCTCCTTGAGGACTGCGCCCGAACAACAAGGGGCTGAGTGCCCACCCGACCTGCCCTCTCACGTGATGTCTCCAGTCGCTGTTGAGTCCATTGTTTCAGTCCCCAGACCGCATAACGATTCTCCCCTGGCAGCTTTCAGGGAGCTGCCTCTGCCAATTTTAAATCGCCTGCCAAGTCACCATTGGACTTGGCGCCTGACAGGCCCTCGCCCCTGCTTGGCCCTTCCCTACCATTGGGAAGACACATTTCACGCTGGGCAGGCCTTAATTCACCAGCCAGTGTGAAATCGCGGTCAGAGGCTTGTTTCCCAACAGCTCCCGAGCCCGTTGATTGCAGCGCCCGCCAAGGGTAAAATTCAGGCCCTCTATACAGCCCAAATTCCTTGCTACTGTTTTACCATCTCAAGACCCATTTAAACAAAAAATACATGCAGCCCAATTCACAATATTACAAGGCCAGAACTGTATGGTTTTGACTGTATAGAGTCATTTCCCTGCCTGGTATTACTGGCTAGATCTGTACTTACATAGAATTAATAGGCAGAGGTTTATGGCCCTGGCACGCCGCATCCCCACCCCCCGCCCCCCTGCCCTCGACCATGGTGTGTATACAGGTGAGGGGCTGGGGGGTGCAGGGTGGGCTGGCCTGTGAAATTATGTCGATGACTTTCCCGCTGCCTGCTTGCCTGTCCAGACCTCACTGCTTTTTTATGGGCGGCAGGTGAAACCTAGGGCCATTCTCGCCCCAATTGAGGCCCTTAAGTGGCCAATAAATGACCACAATGGCTACTTCCTGTCTCGACCACAATTTTTTGGTTGGCAGGAGGAGGTCAGGAAATGGGGGAAGCCTAGCAGGGTAACCTGCGTGGGCCCACGGGTGAGAAAGTGGGGAGCCTTCATCATGGGCCCACTTTTGCGATAGAGGTCCTTCCTTGCCTCCCACCCTCATACTCCAGTACCCCTCCCTGCCTGGCATTTGCACCCCATTCCCCACCCTTGCCTCGTGCCTCCTGTCCTAGCTCCACTGAGAAACCAAGTCCCTGGCCCTCCACGGACATACCTTGCATTTAGTTCCTGGCTGTTCTTCGCTGCATCTGGATGCAGTCCCAGCAGTGGCCATTGCTCCCAGTCAGGTGGCTGGCAGCTCGCGGAGGTGGGATTTCCTTCCCAGATGGGGATGGAAAGCCCACATCCAGTCAATTAATACTCCTCACAGTGTTAAATGGCTGCAAGGCAGCTGTACAGAGTGGGGGTGAGTGCGCTGCTGATTTTTTTGGTGGCATGGCGGGAAAAATAATGTTACCCTGTGAGTTGGCACCTTGTGATTTTCCAACGGTAAAACTGGTGTGGTCCCTGCTGGGAGTGTCAGGTCATGGAATTCCTCCTATAATGCACTCTGACATCGTTGTTCCCACCAGTTGAAAGAAGGACTTGCATTATATATAATTTTTCTTCATATGTCTCAGCAACATCTCAAACTGCTTTAAATACTATTTATTCCTTTGAAATGTAGTGACTTATTATGTAGACAAATGTGACTGTGTTTTGCACACAGCAAAATTTGACAATAGCAATGAATTAATCTGTTTTGCTTTGATAGGATTGAAAGAGGATTGCTGGTTGAGATGCCAACAAAAATCCCTGCTTTTTTGCAAACATTGCATTGGATCATTAACAACCACCAGAAATACAGAGACAGACAGACAAAGCCCAGGTGAACATCTGACTTCCAGGCTTGCCTAAAATACACAATTGAGGCCTGGAAGGGCATTTTGACCTGCTGCCTTCTGATGTAAAGCTGTGAATACTACAAAATGAGTCAAGGTGACGCTGAACAATCAATCTAAAAACATAATGAGCGAAATAATTATGCGTGCTTTCTTCAGAATGAATATTGGCCTGATCCAAAGAACTGGCCTAGTAAATGACATCCTCACTGTTTTAGACATTGCAGTGTAATTATTGCTTTTTGCTTTTTTACTAGAAACTGCGGGTGGAGTTCTCCATTCCAGAGACTAAGAGCAGAATTTTTCTCTCATCAGGCAGGCAAGCGTCCCGACGTCATCGTGCACTCTCACGATATTTCACTCAGCGGGCACACGCGAGAGGCGGCAGCGTGCCCGCCGAACATTGAGAGGCCTATTAAGACCCTTAATCAATTAATTAAATCAGATGTTTCACTGCTGGTCCAACTGTTCAGTTGGCGGGCGGGCAAAAGGCTTTTACATTTTTATGAAGCCTCATCCACGGGCGGGCTGAGGTTTCCAACAGGAATTAAAAATAAAATAGAAATGTTTAAATCTCATCTATAACATGTCCCTGCTCATGTGACAGTCACATGAGGGAACATGTTCACCTTATTTTTTAAATCTTTATTCAGCTTTGTGCTTTCAGTGCATGCTCCTGCGTGCATGCGCAAACTTCTGTGTTTGCCCCCCCTCCCGCCCCCTCCCCAGCAGCGCTCAGTGTTGCAGCGCGTGATTCACGCTGGCTGGCCATTAATTGGCCAACCAGTGTGAAATCGTGGCCGGGGCCCGATCGCATGCGGCGCTCGGTTTCGTGACCACTCCCAGGCCTGCTCGTTACGCCCGCCCGACGAGGGCAAAATTCAATCCTAAGTGAGGTGGTAGGTGGGAAAGGAGGCTTGGCCAGTTTCCATGGCAGATTGTCTGCTTTTCACCTCATTATGTATGCATGAACGAGGAGCACGTCGTATCTCATGGCAAGGTAGGCTGGGATTCATCCACCCCGCTGTGATCTCATCGGCTCATGTTTTCGGGCGCCATATTTAAAAGCACCTGGAACATATTGTGGTGAGTGATGGCCCCAAGAAGAGACAAGCGCTGTGTGCCCAGGTTCAGTGACAAGGCACTGATGGCACTCCTCCAGTCTGTCGAGGATCCTCCAACCCCATGATGGGAGCTGGAGGCCTCCACCAAGGCTTGGGAGCAGGTCGCCAGGACAGTCAGCGCCAGCGCTGCTCAGAAGAGGGCTGCAGTCCAGTGCAGGAAGAGGATGAATTATCTCATCTTTCCTGCCAGGGTAAGTCAACATTCTGTTCAATCTCAGCTCACAATCTCATAAGGCCAACAGGCATTTGCAGGGTTACAGTCCACAGGGACCTCACATAATACCAGCACAAAGGACATCATTACTGATTCTCCCACGCACACTTTTACATCTTCATGTCGTGTCACATCCTACACAAACCGAGTCTTCAGCCCTTACATAGGTCCACTTATCACACACAGAAGGCAGGCAAGCTTATCATCTACTTTGGCATCCGTCCTGCTCACAGTCTGTCCATCTGTCTTTATGCCCGCAACAAAACGGAGAGACCCCTGATAGGAGGGGGATGCCGGAGCTCAGGCCACCCGTCCCTTTGAGGAGCAGGTGGCAGAGCTGGCTGGTGAGGACAGGGACCATTCCTGAGCCGAAGGCGGGGTCGGCATCTCCCAACAAACCAGTGAAGCCCCATCCACTAGTCTTCACTCACCCTCCAAAACTGTGAGTGATCTTTAACGTAGGTGACTATCCAGTCAATCACTAAATATCTCTTCTGTCTATTACAGTCACTAGTAAGAAAAGGAGGAGACACACTGCCAGCCAACTTATCAGCCCTAGCCCCCAGACCATCTCGGATGAGGAGCCACTTGATGTTGAGCCATCACCGCATTCACCTGTGCCCTCCACCAGCGCAGAGACACACACCTTGGTAGGACCTAATTTTAGAGCAGGCTCGGGGTCAACATCTGGTCAGCACAGATTCAGGTCCACGGCAGGCGGATGCAGTGACAGCCAAGATTATTGACTCTTGGAGGACTGTAGGAGACCAGGCTCCTGCTGAGTCCGAATCAGTTGACCAGCCTCTGGAATCGGATGTCAGAGAGATGTTGGAGCTCCAAACAGGCAGGGGTACAGCAGGCAGGGTTGTCAGAGGGCGTCAGTAGATTAAAACAGAGGATGGAGGAGTCCATCCACATTCTGTCTGATGTCGTGGCTCTGACATGTTAGAACATCAAGGTCACCATTGGAGTGGTGGCGACTGCCATAGATCCAATGTCCAGCAGAATGCTCAGTTTCTGCTGGATAAGTGCGAGGACCTGCACACCGTTGCTATAGCTATAAATGGGATCCATCAGTGGCTATGCAAGAGGAGGGTGGGGCACCTCAATCTCCCTCCAGGAGCCCCTTCTCCTCAAGGATCCATAGAGGGGCCCTCGGGCACCCACAGGGAGGAGGAGGGCGAGATACACACCCCAGGGCAGTCCACCCAGGACTCTCCTGGGCTGTCCAGCTGCTCCAAGTCCCCTCTGCCTGTGACCCCAGCAACCCAGCTGCTCAGGCTGCAGAGGATGCACCTACCCCACAGCAGGAGGCCCAAAGCAGGCCGGACCCCTCCAGGCCTTGGCCCTCCAGAGGACACCCGCCAAGACCATCACAGAAAACAGGGCATAGCTGTCAGCAGGCTGCCTCCACCTCCGCTGTGGATGTTAGGGAAGCGCCAAGACATAGTGGCAGGGTAAGAAAAATTAAGTAATACAGAGAGCGCAAAGGTGGCACTGTGTTCACTCACTGTATACACTTGCACATCTGTAAATAAATCGGAAAGCCTTATCTAGTGATTGGCTCTTCCATCTGACGTAAAGCTCCAAGGTAACCGGTGCCCCCCCTCCTCACTTATCTCCCATTGTGTCCCTCAGGTCTATGGTGTTTCACACAATCTCAGTACAGTGATTCGTCTTTCTGTCCACAGCACCAACATGAGCAAAGCCTGTTGCTCTATCAACATGGTGGGTGGGCAAAATATATCTTAGACCAGCATCAGAGGATCATATGTGGCCTCATGAGTATAGGTTTTACAGTTTTGTTTATTCTCCTGATGCTGCTGCACTGAAGTCTGTTCTATGTGGATCATATAGGTTTTAATGTCGAGCACATTGGAGTCATTCTAACCTGGTGCATTTTTCGATGGCCTCCATGTCATGTCTGTCATGTTTGAGTGTGGGTTACATTTCAAGTAATAGTCGGGACTTTAGGTGCTCATGGCAGCCTGTAGCGTAACGTCATGACCGTGTGTACAATTAGATATCATTCCTATAGTAGTTTCCATTCTCCACCTGCATGATGCAGAGCTATGGACCTAGCTAGCACTTGGTGATCGCTGAAATATCTGCTGGATGGACCCTGCTATGCGAGATCAGAGGCGTGTGTCAATGCTCCAGAAGGCGAACCCTTAAATGGGAGGATGCTGGTATGTACCTGAAGGTCTGTCTAGTGTAGCTTGACAGAATCCCTGAGCCAGCTCTCTGATGCACAATCGTCATGGTTATCTGATCGTGACAGTGCCATCAGAGTCCCAGGCTTCCTGTGTTTATCTGAATCTGCTGGAATGCAAATGTGGAGGCCTCACATGGGGTCAGAGCGAAGCTGCAGTACATCAGGATGTGTGCTCTTTATTATCAACAAAGTTACTAAGTAATGCCTAAATGCAGTGTCGACATTTACTGGGCCACCTCGCACCCAGATGCCAAGGCAATGCTGGATGTGAACCTGGGAAGCTCCAGGTGAAGGCTGGGTCATGAGTGCTTGTCAGCGATCAGGCGATAGTGGTGCTGAAGCTCTCTCTGTGCACACAAAGGTGACCAGACTCGCAGGCTCGCATCCATGACTGAGAGTGAAAGATCACAGAGTCCTAAAGAACGATCTCATGCTGGGGACTCAGTGTGAGGATGAGGCCAGAACATTATTCTTGTGTGCAGGACGGCCTGTGGAGAGATGTCGCAGTCTGAATTCAGATCAGTTCTCAGATGTTCACGCTAGAACCAGTGATTGATGATTGTCCTCCTTGGGGCGCCTTGCAATGCCCCAGGCATACTGCCATGAGTGCACTGAGGTTTGCAGTGCTGCCCCTGCCTGTTGAACGCTGCCATTGGCAATGAAATGTTGGCACGAAGCTTGAAAAGACTGCACCATGTCTCCTAGCTTCACAGAGAGCACTGGTGGAGTTCTTATCCCATAACATAATGGCCACATGCTCCACAGGCTGCTTAGCCTTCCAAGGTTGAGGCCATCATTATGCAAGATTGTGACTTGTCATTCTGAGATGCTGAGGATAGCAAAAAAGGTGTTATTGTCAGGGCTGCCTGGAGGGCACAGCTAAAAGAGGCTGTTACGTGCTTTTCATCATTATCGTCCTGGAACCTTGTAGCAACAAGGATCTCACGGGCATGTCTGCCATGTCTGGCCCGTGCTCGGGCCTTTCCCTCTGGGGCCTCTATATCCTCACCCTCATCAAGCTCATCCCTCTCAATGTCCTCTTCATCGGAAGAGGCATGCAGCTCCTCCATCTCGTAACCTGGCAACTCATCCTCGCTTTGGAGTGCTAGGTTGTGTAGAGCACAACAAGCCACGATGACACGGGACACCCTCTGGGGACAGTACTGAAGAGTGCTGCCTGACTGGTCCAGGCATCTTAAATGCATCTCCAGCATGTCAATGGTCTGCTCAGTCAAGGAGCATGTCACGGAATGAGCTGCATTGTATCTCTCCTCTGATGCACTCTGTGGCCACCGAGCAGGCATCATTATTCACGTCTTTTAGGGGTAACCTTTATCACTGATGAGCCAACCCTGAATGCACTGAAGGCCCTCAAAGATCCATGGCACCTGCAAATGACTCAAGAGGTACAAGTTATGCGAGCTCCCAGGGTATCTCGCACAAACCTGTATAATCTGCTTTTGGTGATCACAGATCAGCTGCACATTGAGAGAGTGGAAGCCTTTTCTATTGATGAATTGTTGTGGCTGCTGCCAGGGAGCTATTAAAGCCACGTGTATGTGGCCACTGGCACCCTGCGCCTGTGGGAAGCTGGAGATCGCTGCAAAACCCACTGCTCTGGCAGCCTGTGCACGATGAGTTAAGGTGCCCAAACCCTTCAATTAGCATTTGAGTTTTCCTAACATGTCTCAGCTGAGCCCTGCCCTCCATGTCCTAAACCGGAAGTTATTAAGGTGACCCTTCAATCAGCCCAAAGGTGCAGAAGTTGACTCCTCCAACAAGCCCTCAGACCCCTCCCCTGGCAAATTTTTCCCAGGCTATTTTTCAACTGCGTCATTCCATTGGCTGTTGAAATGCTGCTGCTCTTCTTCAACCATGAGACCAACTTCCAAACCCCCACTGTGACCATCCAAGTCCCTCCTATTGTCCTGCCCTATTGTCATGTGCACGTTTTCCTCCCTCCGATCACTCTCCTTCCTTGCCCTCTAATCCTGGTGCCCATCATAACTCTTGTAGATATCCCTGTCCTCCCCACTGAACTGTTTTCTGTTGACGTCTGATATCCCATGTCAACCTGATCACCCCACACATTGAGGCCCTATGCACAGTAACTTACCAAGACCCCGCCCCCCCATGAGGCCATTGAGCTGACCTTTTAGCTACCAGATCCCCATTTACAGGCTGCAGATGCCTCCACTGACTGTGACTGTGCCATCTGCGGTCCAATGCTAAGCTACCGACCCAGGACCAAAACTTAGTTTCTTGGTGTAAAATGAGAGCTTCAACCCCCACCCTTTTCCCCACACCTCCTTCAACCCAAAGAAAATGTGCGTTCTGTAATTTCAGTAACAGAAATTTGAACCTTTAAGATGCATCGTCAGTCATACATCTATTTAAAGAGTGTTTTGTTTGAGGTCAGCTTCTAACAGCGGTAAGTTGATGAAAGTGATTTGAAAGGAACATTCTTGTTTGTTGTTAGCATCAACATCAGCTTGCTACTAAAAGGAAGTGATTGTATTTATTCAATTAAAACAGTTAAAGTCATCCCCTCAGTGTTGAACAAAGTTACAATATTAAAAGAGAATGTAGAAACATCACCAACACAACTCTAGGAAGTGGACTGTGGGGCAAACTCAAGTTTGGGAGATAACCAACACAAAGGTGATTGTGACAAACAGGGAATTTTATGTCTTTGTTCTTTTCTCAAATTAGGTAGAATTAAAATTCAACATGGAGGAATCTAGAATTGCTCTGCATTTTCAAATCAGTGGTGAATTGGCTTTTTCTGTCTCTATCAACCCTGGCCCCTGCAGACCTTCCAGCTTCACACTATTTATAGAAATTATGGTATTTCTGGTTCCACTGGGCTGCCAAGGCGGGTGTGAAGAGAAGGAATTGCTGTGACTAATGATACTGGATTTAAGGTAAAAGGTATCTATTTTCATTTTTTATACTTTCTTTTGGTTCCAACGGCACTCTGGGATCATTCGCATTTGTTCCCTTTAAATGTTAACCGCGCTCTCTTCCACTGTCTCCCTGATGATCTGCATTACTAAAGCATTAATGACAGAAATACCTTAGATGACGTATTTCCATCTTTAGTGTAGAATTTGAATATGCTCAGAATCAGCAGGGAAACAGCTTCCCATCACAGATCCCACACCCGGCCTCCAAAAACGGCCCAAAAGTGTATGGAAAATTCTTGGGAAATCTGGATGCTTGCGTCACTGCTGAAGCAATCCTTTCTTTGATATGAGTAATAGTGACAGGAACCACATCCTTAAAGTGTTACTATATGTAGATTGACAAACAGTGGAATAGACAATGCTAATGGGCTGAATTTTATGGTTCCCAGTGGGGTGAGGAAGACAGAACGGGAAGTGCATGGTCAGCTTGCTCCTACCCCCGCCCTTTCAGCACAGCCAATCAAGTGGCAGCCGGCCAATTAGCGGCCACCTGGTGGGAAGACTGGCCAAATAGCAGTGGGAAGGGAGGCTCTGCGCCCAATCGGGCATGTAGGGCAGGGCATTTGGCGGGAGTGGGGTTAGACCGTGAACCGGAAACTGGTCACTGCCACTCAATTAAAGGCACACTGGCATTGGGTTGGTGGCAACTTCATGAGAAATCCATGTTTAGTGACCTTTTTGAAGAAGGCTGCATCCATAGTGGACACTGAAGCACTAGAGCAGCAACAGATGAGCGCATCTTTTTCCATTCTGGGGACTATTGTGTCAGCAATGTCTCCTTCAGGGCCTTTGCCAAGTAGGAAATAACATCTGAGCACACATGTCCCATTCCCCTTCTGAATAACGTGTTCAGAAAAAGGGTCATTTTCAACCCTTTAACTCTGTTTGTCGGTCCACAGAGCCTGAAAGACCATCTGACTACTTTCTATTTGAACCCTCACTACTTCTTGCAGCTGCCAGACCAAATGATGTGGCTCAGACCATGGATGGCCCCACGGTTCGACGATGCCTTCCTGCTCATCCTCAGACTCATCCTGAGATTTGTCATAGGATGCGGCTTGCTTCGTTAGATCATCTCATCAGGCCTCCCCTCTCTGGACCATCAGCCTACAAATAGTGCAGCAGACCTGTGAGAAACAAGCTGGAGAATATTTCAGAGAACTGCCTGCCCTGTCCAATGTAGCTCAATGGCTCTCAATATAACGCATCTCAGACTCTGTCCGCAGATTTCTAACAGGGCATGAGCCATCCCTTCAGCGGTATCCCTTGGCTCCAAGAAACCAACCCTCTAATGGCTCTGGTAGACAGAAAATCTGTGGCATCTGGGAGTGCCTAACGATGTAAGAGTCCTGACTACTCCCAGGATAATGATCACACGCAAGTTGGACATTGATGGAATGAAAACCTTTACAATTGACAAATGCCCCTGGCTGGCTTGATAGAGCTTCGAATGGCCAATGTGTACAATCTATCTCACCTTAAACTTTGGGGAATCCAACAATACACACAAAGCATCTGCCTCTCTTGGCCTGACTAATGTCATTGGTGGTGAAGAAGATGAAGTTGTTTGCTTGCCTAATCGTTTCATCCGTGACTACTTTTATACATGGTGAGGTGAAGCTTCAGATATGATGCAAAGGTCTCTGCCTGGAACGACCCCAGTGCAAAAAAGTTCAAGGTCACAGTCAGCTTGAGAGTGACACCAATACAGTTTGAACTGATCTCCCCAGCCGTCAATTCACAAAGGGAGGTCACTGTCTCCCTGGACAGACACAATTTGCAAAGACACTGGTGCTTTGAGAACTGAAGGTAATTCATCCTTTGCCTGTTGGCTCTCTGCACAGGGTAGTGTAATGTCAGCCTATAAAAGCTGAAGAAATAAAGGCCGGGATTTTCCGGCCCTGCCGTGGGCGAGGGGGCGCCCCAGCCAGAAATCCATTGACTTGCGGCGGGACCGGAAGATCCTGGCGGCGGGCGGGTCCGGAAAATCCCACCCAAAGCCTACTAACAGTCAAACACTGCCATTTTCAACAAAGACTCTGCTGCTACATGCAGCCATAGTCCCGTTTGCAGGCCTTTTCATTCTCTCTTGTGCCCTTAGATTGAACATGTTACAATGAAAGCTCTGTAGAAAAGCTCCTTCAATTTAAGTAATTGGAAAGGATTTCATTTAGAAAACATCCAGCTGTTGTATGATGCCATTCACCATATCATGCACCTTAATGCTTGCTGCCTAGGAAGCTGCCATAGTGCTTTGATAAATCAGCAGTTTCTTTTATTGGTATGCTGCCTGACTTTGCGCATCCTAGTGATCGGTAGGCCTGGGTGCAGACCTAAGTAAATCTCCTATTATTAGAATTGAGGATATTCTTGCTTCCATTGTGGAGTGTACATGTATTTATCACATAATAAAAATGTTGGAAAAATTGCAGTTTGAGTTGGTTTGCTCAGGTCCTGTTTCCAATATTTGGTGTTTAATTGTATTGCAACATATTTACAGCAGTGTTTTATTTACTGCAGATATTTTAAAGCTGTAATAATTGCAACAAAAAGTAAGTTTACTGTCAAATAAACATACTGTATTTACTAGGTGATAACATTACCAGATAGAACAAAACACTATGTGTTGCTAGACCACAGCGACATACTTAAAATGGTTACTAAGGTATCCAGAAATATTCCTACACCAGAACTTTCCTTGGGGGGTAACTTCAACGGAAACTCCAGATAGATGAAACCACATCATTCAATCAGGAAATTTCCACCATTTATCTTGCATTGGGTTGCATTCCCTTAGGTCTGATCTGTAGATCTGTCACTATGCTCACAGTCTTTTTGTTCTTCAATAAAACCATGCCATTCCTACCCTCCCTATTCATAATGCACAACAAAAAAACAGTATTGATTCAGCACACAGCAACCTCAGGCAAGAAGCAGACATACCCAATAACTCAAATAGCTGGTCTTTGAGACTATACAATTGAGCTGTTCTTCCTGTTTAGGTTCCAAATTGTTTTTGAGACGTTATTTGTTAAAGCATTTTACTCTGTCAAAGTATTTGTATTGTGGGATTAGCAAAATGTTTGAGTAAACAAGTTTGGATAATAATTCTCAGCAAGGACCTGAGCAGTTTGCTAATAATTAGACAGAAAGTAAATGCAATTGTTTTTTTATATAAAGGTCTTTGTTATTGAAGGAAGTTGCTGTTATTGTTGTGTCAATGCTAGTAAGTACTCCTTTACATAGCTTGACATATATCATAGACATCAGAGCAGTGTTCAACATCATGACCTACACATTTGCCTTTTTACATTAATTTTCCAAGTAATGAATTGGTCAGAGAATTTGTGAGGAACCCAAAGATGTCAATATATTTTGATGAAAGCTTCAACATAGCTAATTGGGAAAAAGTGAAGATACTGCAAATTGCTTACTGCAAGCAGATAAATGATTGATTTTTGAAAGTTACAATGAGAACAGCTAAGACATGATTTGCCTGTATTGACAGAAATTTTTAGTGGTCATTTTTTAAGGTGTGATTGTGCTGGCAAGCCATTATTTAACTTTACATCTCAACACCATCCCAAAATTGACAAATTTTTCATAAGAAAGGTTCAGTTAAGCAGAATATTGAGAAGAGAATCTGAATAAAGGCACAATTGAATCAAGACTTGATACCAGATGTAATGAAAGGACTATGAGGAATGAAGCTTTATACATAAGCATAAATAACATCGGCCATTTAATGGGCACAGATGGAATGGTCAGAACAGAAACAGCAGTAATTGATCAAGGGAAAGATGGCAAAGAACTCTCAGATTATCCCAGGTGGCTGGTTTCTAAATTTAGAAATTACTATTGGTAATATTAATAGAGGATCATTTAACACAATCCTTTGGAGAATATATCTTCCCCTGCTATTTACCAGAGGTATTGACCCATTTATCTTAAATGTTACTTTAACTAGCATTTAAACTGTTGCGCTAAATAGTGTGCAGAGGAATATAATACAAGCATGTCAAATATCAATCCCCTACCATCACATTAATTCTTTTAGATGTTGGAGTATAATAGTTGGAGGAAGAGGATGTAGTCATCAAGCAATGAGCGAATGGAAGGAATTGAATGGGCTGCTGAAGATACCATAAACTAGGCAGACTACTTTTATGAAATTTGCCTCTTGAGTCAGGAGAGTGGATTGGAGAGGGAATACATACAATGTTACAGACTGTACTACAACAATAATGTCAGTGTGGAATCACTCACATTAAAATCATCATAGTGTGATTCTTGCTAATATACAAACATATCTTTTCAAGGAATGTTAACATTTTTAAAAAAGTTACCAGGCTCAATATTGACTCTGTACCAGTTAGGTGGGTTTTGAATGAGTTAAAATCTTGCCCAAATTTTTTTTTGTGAATGGCAGAGTTCACGGATTCTATGTTGTACCATTTTAAGGAAAGTATCAAAGGTTGCAGAGGTATTTTTCCAGGAAGATATGGCTTACATATACATATAGTAATTTTATGGAACCAAGACATTCCAAGCACTTCACAGACAATTAAGTAATTTGGATGTGTATCCACTGTTCTAATGTTAGGAAATATAGCAGCCAACTTGTACACAGCAGGATCCCACAGCCATAATGACCAGATAATCTGTTTTTCATGATGTTAGTCAAGGAATAAATATTGGCGAGGAACAATGTTCTCACTGAGCTATGCTGCCATGCAGCAGCCCAAAAGTTCCAGCATAGGCTGCACACAAGTTGGCCCCATTAAGTTACTGAGCATACAAGGCTGCACAAAAAATTTAAAGGGGCTCCAGACTTAAACAAATCTACTGTACATTAGACAGCATGTTGACCAGGACACCAGGACAACTCTTCTTCAAATAGTGGGATTGTTTATGTCCACCTGAAAAAGCATATAGGGCCTCAGTTTAAAGTCATGTCTGAAAAATAGCACTTCCAAAATGCAATACCATCTCAGTACTGCACTGACATGGCATCAGAAAGTGGAAGTCTTAAAGTGGAACTTGAACCCACAACTTTCTGGCACAAGGGGCAAAAATGCTACTGCTGTGCCAAGGTATATCCTTGAGAAGAATAAATTGGCAGGACTTCCTCAAAAAATCAAACTGGAATGATACACAGTAAAGAGATAAACAGATTTGGAAAATTCTTTAAATTCCAATGTTGGCTATTATATTTAAACACACAGTAATTAATCTGTGGGAAATCAGTTCGTATTCTGACTGGAAGTCTGAGTAAATATCAGAAATGGTCATCTCAGTGAGAATAATGTGTACAAGCAAAAAATATTTGACAAACAGGGAAAGATTTCCAATGATCAAAGATGAACAGCAGTTAAGAGCTTTCTAGTCTTGGGTCAGGCATTTATGCAAGAGGGGAGAACTTGGTAAAGCTTAGAGAAATAAAACAACTTCAGAACATAACTGGAATTACCACCTCTTTCAAAAGTGCAAATAGCCAAAGGCTGATTGAGAAATTAAGATGATGCAGGTTTCTTTGGGATTGCTTGTAATCACTAAACAGAGTAGCCTGGAATTTTTGAGTTGACGAGGATTTAGAAGGTGAGAGACAGTTTATATGAGTTATTCACCATATTTTGCTGATCTTTATGAACAATTTCAAAAGGTACATGTGTCTTCAAATTGTTTTCATGCCAGTTGAAATTAACCTTTTAGATTTGAGAAATGTTTTCCTTTTGGCTAGGATAATGGAGTAAAAGATATTGACAGCAGTGTTGAAATATTTTAGAGGGTGGGGAAAAGAGCTCAAACCCTGGCTTACAGCCAACATTAAGATTTATTCCAATAATGACATTTAGTTTCTTGTAAAAAATAATCCCACTCTAAATCTAATTCCAGATGAGTTTAAAGGTCACATTCCAAGTCTGTACTCATCTGCTTAAGTCTTTGACTGTGTGGCTTTTCTTTTGTTTTTGCTTGAATAAAATCTGAATTTAAATGCTTTAAAAATCATATATTTGCAATCTCAGTTCAGTTGAGAATTAAGAGTGAATTTTAACTTTGTGACACGTTGAGAGCAGGTGACTGGGTACGAGAAACCTGGAATTCTGGGTTTCCCACATGCTCGGCAGTTTTAACTCAACATCGCACATCTTTTGTCATTAACAGGTTCCATGCCTGAGTTTCAATCTGATTGATAGGCTTGGCTTCCAGTCAAGCGAGGAATGTTCCGGAGGGCGGTCACAGGACTGAGTAGACCTGAACTCCGACCCTGGGAGAGGGAGTCTGATTCCTAGGGTTATGGTGGTGGGTTTTCAACTCCTGAAAACCCCAGGGGGATATCTGATATCTGATCCCCTGGGGAGATGTTGTGACATTTGATTCTTGACTTTGGGAGGGAGTGGGCCTGATTCCAAATCTTGATCTCTGAAGCCAGAGTGGGGTCCAATCCCTGGCCCCAGGGAACATCCATTCCCTGACGCTAGAATACGGGTTAGGTCCACCCCCAAGGGCTGCTGGCCAATCAGAGGCTGATGTGTTCTTCAGTCCCAGCGGTGCTACATGGAGCGGTGGCCATTGCTGAAACTGCAGGACATCCTGGAAGAGCAGCCATGAAGGTGGCCCGAAGAAAGGTGGTGGGCCTGCCAGGGCCACTCAGGCAAGCCCTGACGAATGGGGAAGATCATTGATGCAGACAGGGTGGGCTCTTCCAGCTGGGGCCCCTTGCTGTCCGGGGGGGTGGGGTTCCTTCTGTGGGGCACAGGGTGCCGTAGTTGTAGGCCTCCACGGAGCCTGCAGACAGGCCAACAAGATATACCCGGAGCCCTCCCCATGTATCATATGGCCTCCACCTGTCATTGGTAGAATTCAAACAGCTGTGGGATGTGGCCCTTAATTGGCCATTTAAGGTCCTCAATTGGCCTGGGGCAAAAACCTCGACCCTTCCCATCCCTGAATTGGAGGGAGTCGAGAAGGTGATTGGTTCTTCTGTCGGGTCGCTTTGCTCAGCGAACATGGTTGGACGCCTATCTACTGGTGAGTGAGTTGGTAAACAAGATAATGCAGATGCAGTGACCAATGTAAGATGAAGCACATGCTGTTTATTAACACAAGTAACAGAACACTAACAAATGTGTGCTTCTCAAACCAAACCCTATTCTAAACTACTGATTAACATTGTAGCCCGCGCTACACATCAATTGGGGAAAGCAATCAAGTGGTCAGTCTGCTCACATTCTCTTAAAGGTGTATTGCACCTCAGATTACCATATCCCTTCCCCTTTACTCGAAAGTACAATTTACAATCTTTACAATAAATCAACTATTTACATAAAGAAACTATTTACAAATTCAGTTTCTCTGGAGGCTTCTTCAAACATGCCAAACGTCGCAGTTCTACAATTTTGGATGGTTTAACCGAGGCCTCAGACCATAAGATCATAAGACTTAGGAGCAGAAATCAGGCCATTCAGCCCATCGAGTCTGCTCTGCCATTCAATCATGGTTGATAAGTTTCTCAACCCCATTCTCCCGCCTTCGCCCCGTAACCTTTGATCCCCTTACCAATCAAGAACCTATCTATCTCGGTCTTAAACACACTCAATGACCTGGCCTCCACAGCCTTCTGTGGCAATGAATTCCATAGATTCACCATTCTCTGGCTAAAGAAGTTTCTCCTCATCTCTGTTCTAAAAGGTCTTCCCTTTACTCTGAGGCTGTGCCCTCGGGTCTTAGTCTCTCCTACTAATGGAAACACCTTCCCCACCTCCAGTCTATCCAGGCCTTTCGGTATTCTGTAAGTTTCAATCAAATCCCCCCTCATCCTTCTAAACTCCATCGAGTATAGACCCAGAGTCCTCAAACGTTCCTCATATGTTAAGCCTTTTATTCCTGGGATCATTCTCGTGTACCTCCTCTGGACCCTCTCCAGGGCCAGAACATCCTTCCTGAAGTACGGGGCCCAAAATTGCTCACAATATTCTAAATGTGATCTGACCAGAGCCTTATAAAGCCTCAGCAGCACATCCCTGCTTTTATATTCTAGTCCTCTCGAAATAAATGTCAACATTGCATTTGCCTTCCTAACTACCGACTCAACCTGCAAGTTAACCTTAAGAGAATCCTGGACTAAGACTCCCAAGTCCCTTTGCGCTCCAGATTTCTGAATTCTCTCCCTATTTAGAAAATAGTCTATGCCTCTATTCTTCCTACCAAAGTGCATGACCTCACATTTCCCCACGTTGTATTCCATCTGCCACTTCTTTGCCCATTCTCCTAACCTGTCCAAATCCTTCTGCAGCCTCCCTGCCTCCTCAATACTACCTGTCCCTCCACCTATCTTTGTATCATCTGCAAACTTAGCCAGAATGCCGTCCGTTCCTTCATCTAGATCATTAATTTATAAAGTGAAAAGTTGTGGTCCCAACACTGACCCCTGCGGAACTCAACTAGTCACCGGCCGCCATCCTGAGAAGGACCCCCTTATCCCCACTCTCTGCCTCCTGTCAGACAGCCAATCTTCTATCCATGCTAGTACCTTGCCTCTAACACCATGGGCTCTTATCTTACTGAGCAACCTCCTGTGCGGCACCTTGTCAAAGGCCTTCTGGAAGTCCAAGTAGATAACATCCATTGGCTCTCCTTTGTCTAACCTACTCGTTACTTCCTCAAAGAATTCTAACAGATTTGTCAGGCATGACCTCCCCTTGATGAAACCATGCTGACTTTGCCCTATTTTACCATGCACTTCCAAGTATTCTGAAATCTCATCCTTAATAATGGACTCTAAAATCTTCCCAACGACCAAGGTCAGGCTAATCGGCCTGTAATTTCCCGTCTTTTGCCTCACTCCCTTCTTAAACAGGGGGGTTACATTAGCGATTTTCCAGTCCTCTGGGAGCCTCTCTGACTCTAGTGATTCCTGAAAGATCACCATTAACGCCTCCACTATCTCTTCAGCTATCTCCTTCAGAACTCTAGGGTATAATCCATCTGGTCCAGGTGATTTATCCACCTTCAGACCTTTCAGTTTTCCTTGGTAATGGCCACCATACTCACCTCTGCCCCCCGACTCTCTTGAACTTTGGGGATGTTACTCGTGTCTTCCACCGTGAAGACTGACGCAAAGTACCTATTCAGTTCCTCCGCCATTTCTTTGTTCCCCACTACTACTTCTCCAGCGTCATTTTCCAGCGGCCCAATGTCCACTTTTGCCTCTCTCTTACCCTTTATATATCTAAAAAAACTCTTGCAATCTTCTTTTATGTTACTGGCTAGTTTACCCTCATATTTAATCTTCTCCCTCCTTATTTCCTTTTTAGTTGTCCTCTGTTGGTCTTTGTAGGCTTCCCAATCCCCTGGTTTCCCACTGCTCTTCGCCGCATTGTATGCTTTCTCTTTAGCTTTTATGCTTTCCCTGACTTCCCTTGTCAGCCATGGTTGCCTCGTCCTCCCTTTAGTATGCTTCTTCTTCCTAGGGATGAATTTTTGCTGTGTCTCCCAAATTACTCCCAGAAACTCCTGCCATTGCTGTTCCACTGTCTTTCCTGCTAGGCTCATCTCCCAGTCAATTCTGGCCAGCTCCTCCCTCATGCCTCTGTAGTTGCCTTTATTCAACTGTAATACCGTTATATCTGATTCCAGCTTTTTCCTTTCAAATTGCAGGGTGAATTCTATCATATTATGGTCACTTCCTCCTAAGGGTTCCTTCACCTTAAGCTCCCTTATCAAATCTGACTCATTACACATCACTAAATCTAGAATTGCCTGTTCCCTAGTGGGCTCCAACACAAACTGCTCCAAAAAGCCATCTCGTAGACATTCTACAAATTCCTTTTCTTGGGATCCACTACCAACCTGATTTTCCCAGTCTACCTGCATATTGAAATCCCCAATGATCACTGTAACCTTGCCTTTCTTACATGCCTTTTCCATCTCCTGGTGTATCTTGTGGCCCACATCCTGACTACTGTTCGGAGGCCTGTACATAACTCCCATTATGGTTTTTTTACCTTTGCGGTTCCTCAACCCTACCCACACATATTCTACATCATTTGACCCTACGACATTTCTTGCTATTGATTTAATTTCATTTCTTACTAACAAAGCAACCCCACCCCCTCTACCAACCTGCCTATCTTTTCGATAGGATGTATATCCTTGGATATTTAGCTCCCAGTCCTGATCCCCTTGCAGCCATGTCTCCGTGATGCCCACCACATCATACCTGCCAATTTCAATCTGCGCCACAAGCTCATTTACCTTATTTCGTATACTGTGTGCATTCAGATACAACACCTACAGTCCTGTATTTCCCATCCCCTTTCTCATTGTCGTCCCTTTATCTGATGTGCTTGAAGTTAGATTCCTAGCCCTTTCCAAACACTCTTTCCTATTTTGTGTTCTGGGGACTTTAATAGCCTCTCCTGGGCTCTTCTTTCTTTTCAGTTTTTTCATAATTTTCCATGAAGTTGAATCCACCTCCCCACACACTAACCTGCTGCTTTGTTTCCCATTAGTCATACTTCTTGGAGTTTTACCTTTCCCTCCCCCCCACTTTCTAGTTTAAAGTCCTATTGACCACCCTTTTTGCTAGAACATTGGTCCCAGGTCAGTTCAGGTGGAGACCATCCCAACGGTACAGATCCCTCCTGTTCCAATACTGATGCCAGTGCCCCACGAAATGGAACCCCTCTTTCCTGCACCGCTCCTTTAGCCATGTGTTTACTTCCCTTATTCTCGTGTCCCTGTGCCAATTTGCACATGGCTCGGGTAGTAATCCAGAGATTATAACCCTTGAGGACCTGTTCTTTAATTTAGTTCCTAGTTCCTGATAATCCCCAAACAGGTCCTCTTTCCTAGTCTTACCTATGTTATTTGTCCCGACGTGGACCACAACAACTGGATCCTCCCCCTCCCTCTCCAATATCCTTTCAAGCCGGTCAGAGATCTCCCTCACCCTGGCACCGGGCAGGCAACATACCATGTGGGACTCTCGATCTGGCTTACAAAGGATGCTATCAATTCCCCTAATTATAGAATCCCCTACAACTACCACTTGTCTTTTTCCCCCCCCCCTCTCGAATGGCCTCCTGTGCCATGGTGCCGTGGTCAGCTGGCTCATCCTCCCTACAGCCCTCTTCCTCATCCACACAGGGAGCAAGTACCTCGTACCTGTTGGACAAGGTCAAGAGCTGAGGCTCCTCTGTTCCTGAACACAAGATCCCTCTACCTGCCTCACTTGCAGTCACACCCTGCTGACCCTGACCACTGACCGAACTTGAGGTACTTAATCTACCGGGTATGACCGCCTCCTGAAACAAAGCATCCAGGCAACTCTCCCCCTCCCGGATGTGCTCAGGAGTCATCTGTCCACTAGGCTCTCCAGTAGGAACCTGTAAGTTTGTTTCTTTGACCCTCTCAGGCTTAACGGATCCTACAGGCACTTCCAAACCAAGTGGAGTTCCTTCCACATGTGTTGTAGACTCCAACGGGAATGCTTGGCGCATCCTTTCTTGTAGATCTGTTTTCCTTTACCTGAGGTGATCTATGTGTCTGCTAATTATCTGACCTTTGACCGATTTGTGATAGGAAAGGGGTCCTGTCGCAGCATTAACTTAACCTGATAGCCATTTGGGCCCATCTCCAAAGTTCTTTGCAAAAACTGTGTCTCCAACAATGAAGTTTCTTTCATGGCTGTGGTAATTGTGTGTCCATTTTTCTGGGCTTCCTGACTTCTCTCTACCCTCCTCCCTAAATTCGGCCTTATGAGACTCAAACATGCCCTGAGTCGTCTCTTCATCAATAACTCTGCGAGGGCAGTACCAGTGGTCATGTGTGGCGTAGTCCTATAGCTGAGTAGGAAACGTGATAATCTAGTTGCAACAGAGCCTCCATCCAGTTTTTTCATTCTGGACTTGAAGGTCTAAACTGCTCTCTCGGCCAAACCATTGGATGCAGGGTGGTATGACGAGGTCTTAACAAGTGTTATGCCATTGAGACTTGTAAACCTTTGGAATTCCCTGCTGGTGAATGCCGTTCCATTATCAGACACTATTATCTCTGGTAACCCATGTATCGCAAAATTCTGATGCAATCTCTCTATGGTGGCAGCAGATGTGGGTGATCTTACCTCGTATACATCCATCCACTTTGAGTGAGCATCTATAATCAAGAGGAACATTGTGCCCAAAAAAGGCCCCACGTAGTCAACGTGGAGGTGGACCCATGGCCTTCCTGGCCATTCCCAGGGATGCAATGGAGTAGAAAGGGGTAATTTCTATACCTGTTGGCACTGTATGCAGCTCTTGACTAAGTTTTTAATTTCTGTCCCCATCCTTGGCCACCATAAGTAGCTGCGCGCCAACCTTTTTATCCTAGAGATGCTGGGGCGAGCACTCTGCAATTCGGTCAATAATGGCTTTCTTCCTCTCGGAGGCACACGCACTCTCGCTCCCCACAGCAAGATGCCATCCTGGCAGGTGAACTCATATCTCGTGTTAAAATAAGGCTTCACTTCGTCAGACTTTGGCTCGTTAGACCATCCCTGTAAGACTTGTTCCTTTACATGAGACAAAACTGGATAACGGTCTGTCCACTCTCTTACTTGTTTGGCATGTACTGGTGATGAATCCAGAAAATTTAATAACAAGACAAGTTCTTGAGGAATGGAGAGGTTCACATTGCTGTCTTTTAGAGGTAATTGGCTCAGTGCATCAGCATTTGTAATCCGGCTTCTCAGCTGGTGGATAAAGACATATTCGTAAGCAGCTAGAATCAGCGCCCAGCTTTGGATGCATGCAGAGGCAATTGGGGGTATTGCCTTATCTTCCCCGAACAAGCCTAGTAGTGGATTGTTGTCGGATACAATGGTAAAGTGGCGACCATGGATGTATTGGTAGAACTTCTTAACGCCAAATACGATGGGTAAGCTTCATTCTGCAGCACTGAGCATTCTTGAGATGTAACCAGTGGACTGTTCAGAGCCATCCACCATCTAGGGGAGGGGTACTGCTCCTACTCCATAAGGGGATGCATCACAGGTCAAAATGAATTCTTTCTTTGGATTGAAATGTGCCAAAAGGGCCGATGAATGAAGAAATTGCTTTACTGTCATAAAAGCCTCTTGTTGTAGAGCTTGCCAAGTCCACCTGTGGTTTTTCTTGAGTAAACTGTATAATGGAGCCAGTACTGTTGACAGATGTAGGAGAAAATGGCCATTATAGTTAATCATTTCCAAAAAGGACTTGAGTTCTGTGGCATTTTTCGCTGCTGGCGCCTCATGAATAGTTCTCATCTTGTCTTCTACTGGGTGAAGGCCCTGCGAGTCGACCCTATGACCCAGTTAAACCACTTCTTTTGCTTGGAAGATACATTTTTCTCTTTTCAAATGTACTCCGGCTTGTGAGAAATGCTCTAATACCTCTTCCAGGTTAGCCAGGCGTTCTTCATCCGTTCGTCCTGTTACTAGACATCATTGAGGTAACCTAACACATGGGACAGACATGGAAGTAAATTTTCTGTAGCCCGTTGGAAAATGGCACAGGCCGATGAGACTCCGAAGGGTATCCTGGCATATTGGTACAACCCCCTATGTGTGTTGATAGTCAGAAAATCCTGAGAGGTCTTCTCTAGCTCGACTTACTGGTAAGCGTGGCTCATGTCAAGCTTCATATACGTGGTTCCGCCTGCCAGCTTCGAATATAATTCATCCGTTTTCAGTATAGGATGCCTGTCAATTCTGGCCACTTTGTTAACGGTCAACTTGTAGTCCCCACATATTCGCACACTCTAGTCAGACTTTAATACTGGAACTATGAGTGCTGCCCATTTGGAAAATTGTACAGGTTGTAAGGCTCCCAACCTTTCCAGCCTGTCTAATTTGACATCAACTTTTTCTCGAAATGTATAGGGGACTGACCTTGCCTTCAAGGATCTGGGGGATTGCTCCAGGATCCATGTGGATTTTAGCTTGTAGCCCCTGAATCTTCCCGAGCTTTTCCCTGAACAGAGGCATATTTCTGTAATAATTCTTGCAGGTCTTTCATTCTGAGTTGAAAAATCGCAGTCCACTCCAACTTTATTTCCTTAAACCAGTTCTGTCCAAGTAGACTTGGACCCTCCGCTGCTACCATTATCAGGGGTAAATTAACAGGCTGGTTTCCATACTGTACTGGAACCTTGCATGTATCTCTTACTTGTATGTCTTCGCCAGTATACGTCTTTAATTTAGCATCGGAATTTTCCAAATTTAGTGAATGGAACCTCCTCTGTTCAGATATTTGAACGTATGTTCCCCTATAACTGCCACAGATGCCCCTGTATCCATCTCCATTCAGGTGGGTTTCCCGTTGACTTCCACCGTCACATAGATTGGCTCTATTTTACCCATTTTTAAGTTGTGTAGGGATTCTGTTTCGTCTGGTTCGTCCAATATGTGGACTTCACGATTTCTTGCTTTTTGCTTAAAGTTTTGTCTTAATCTGTCTTTACAATATCGTATAATGTGCCCATTACGATGGCAGTAGAAACATTCGATTCTTTTAAATTATCGTTCATTGCAGGCTATCTGCTTCCATTTCTGCCGTTATTACTGTGGGTTTTCTCTGTTAAACCCCCATTGCTTTTTTTTGGTCTGTTAATGGTGGCTGTTTCCTGCCTTTCTGCGGAGCCCAACGCTTTCGCCCCATTTCTAGCTGGTGCTTCCCTCCCAGTGCGAAGGACACCACCATTTTGTGCTCCCTTGATCGCTTCTGAATCCCTGACTGGGCTTTCCATTACGAACAGCAAACCCAGTGCCTTGCTAAAGTCTAAATTTGTTTCTGACAACAACCTTTTTGAATGGCATCTTCATTAATCCCACTTACTAACGCTGGAGGGAGATAACTTCGACAGCTATGATGAAGGCTGCACTTACAATCGCCTTGCAAGGTACAGCTGATTTACTTCTGTTGAATTTCTGCGGCTTCTTTTGGTGTCACTGACTGTTCATGTTTTGCCTCATCGCCAGTTGTTATGTTCCTTCTGTCGGGCCGCTTTGCTCAGCGAACATGATTGGACGTCTATCTACTGGTGAGTGAGTTGGTAAACAATACACTGCAGATGCAGAGACCAATGTAAGATGAAGCACATGCTGTTTATTAACACAAGTAACAGAACACTAACACACGTGTGCTTCTCCAACCAGACCCTATTCTAAACTACTGATTAACAATGTAGCCCACGCTACACAGTCATTGGTTAATACAGTCGCGTGGTCCATCTGCTCACATTCTCCTAAAGGTGTATTACACCTCAGATTACCCCAGTTCTTCAAACCCCACCCCACCTTCCTGCCTGATTAAACGCCCACCAGTCTCTTAGTCTGCTCCTGGGGAAGGGGTTAATTAAATTCTGTCCAATTTGTTCCACTCCCCATGTTAACATTACCTTTAGTTCTGAAAAAAAACCTTTCCCCATAGGTTAACGTTCTGGTTCCCTAATCAGATACTGACAGAGCTGCTGTATTCCCAGAATGCTTTTGTTTTATTTCAAATAAAATACATGCTTTCATTGAATGTGATTTCAGCTGCATTCCATAAGTGTTGAGCTACACAGGAAAGTATTAAAGGCTAATTTTAGACATCTACATCCACCATTGCTGCTCATTGACATGGCACCATCAGATATCGATGTAAATAGCTGATTCATTTCACTCATGGTCTTAATTTGTAGATCTGGGAACTCTAGCCTGGATTACAAGGGGGTGATGGAAGTGAAATTTCTCTTGCTATTAAATTTTACCAAAAACATTAATGTGAATGCAAAGTGAAAGGCTAAAGTTTTAGCTCATGCTCAATCTTCCCACTAAAACTATTAGTGTAAGGAATTTCACCCCAAGTCATTAATATTGGTCAAAGTGGTGCTGTGCCATACCATTGAGCAGAGGTAGATATAGGTTCAATTCCTACTCTTCTGACATCCCATCTAGTGCCATACTGAGCCGAGAACATGGGGGTGAATTTTAAGGGGGTGCATATTGCTTGCCGACAGCACCCACCTACCCCCCGCCGATAGAAAAGTCAGTTGTAAACCAATCAAAATTTTAAAAACACTGCCCCACAGCAATGTTCTGCTGTGGGGGGTATGAACAAGCTAGGAGTGGCTCTTCTCCCTCTCAGTGGAAGGGGGTCGTGCCCTCAAGAGCTGCCAGCTAATCTGATTGGACAGCAGATCTTGCGGTTCCAGCAGCACCAGAACTCAGTAGTGGGTGCTGCTGGGACTGTAAGCAGTTCCACGAAGAGGGTAGCATGGATCCCAGAGTGATGTAAGAACGGGGTTTTTGGGCAGGAAGGGATCAGACACCCTGTAAAGGGATGGAAGGGATTGAAGGTTTGGGTTTTGGAGGCCGAGATTGAGGGGGTTGTGTTAGGGGGGCGGGCACAAAGTGGGGGATACAATCTTGGAGGGGGTGTGCCCTCAATATGCAGAATGCAGCCCCATCCAAAGGGGGTACCCTCCCTCCTTCCTACTTCTTCACCTCAGATGGTGAAAATGTGGGTTTCCTATTCTCATCCACCTTCCACTGCCCAGTATTATTTCCCTTAATTGCCAATTAATTGGTCAGTTATGGGCCTCAACAGGCCTAAGGGTGAGAGGCGTAATTGATGCCTTACCCACCCATTGTAATATGGGAAATGGGTCCGAGTGGGCTAACCCCTGTTCATATCTTCTGAACCCTGCCGAAAACATGCCTGGCAGGGGACCGTATATTGTGTCTTTCACCAGGCAGGAGATAAGATCACAGAGGGTATTGATGGCTGGGACATCTCTAGCATTTCTTGGGACCAGTTTCACAAGGCATTGTCAACAAGACTTTAAACAGTGCGTGTTGCTGCCATCTTTGTTTTAGACATCAGATCTGTCACATTCTACATTCTGTGAGCCAAATTGTGTGTCTCTGATACTGACAGAAGGTAGAATCAGTAGCACTTGTAGGGGGTGGTGGTGTGTGTCAGCTTCACCTCTGACTTCAGAGCGGTCCGAATCGCTCCCACTCCCTGGGTTCCAGACCTTGGATTTATTTGGGGGTTGTGACAAAGTGCAGCAGACAACTGGTTTTGGTGCAAGAAAAAAACTGGGTTTATTGAAGTCACAAATGAATTTATAACATTAGGATTACACTGAGATTGTACAGACCTACAAAGTATACTTAGTTAAGTATGGGGAACGCACGGCATAACGAGGGAAAAATCACACTACTAATCCCCTTACCCTTGTCCCACCCCCAAAACCTAACTAAATTGAACATGGAAAATTCAGGGATCATGCTCACCAACCAGGGCTCCTTGACAGTTTGAAATTTAGCCAGGTAAGCCAGTTGCAGTTTTAGGGTACGCTGTTTGTGTCCTCTGGGGCCTGCCGTCCCCATGTGGTCCTGGTCTGTGGAATCTGCGAAGGTTCTTCAGTTGGGTGGAGGGCGCGGTTGTGGGTGGTTGATTTTCGTGGAGGGCTGCGGTTGTGGCCATGTTGTCTTTGGTTGAGCCTTCCACCCCGTGCCCCTTGCCGTGATGTTACCTGCGGGACTGCAAACCTCCAGATCTCCACCCTCCACTTGGCTCAGCTACAACCGCTCCAAACTGCTCACTGCCCAAAACTGCCCACCCACTTTGTAACTCGTGGCCCAGTTATACTGTTTTTTTCGAATTTCTTATCTGAAACCAAATCAGGGTTAGTTCTTTGTCTGATTTGGGCTTCTTCAGGTGATTGTTGCCTTGTTGTTTTTAATGGGCTCGCATGATGTTTATCGTTGTCTTCCTGTCCCCGTAACTAGTCTTGAACTGAAAGCCATTTTATATGTGGAGTATTGATGGGTTCGCATAATTGCCTTGATTGTTGCCTTCCTGCCTTAGTAGTTAGTAGCCCTTATTTATGCAAGATTTTGATGGGCTTTAGTTTCATGTAAGATGAAGTCTTTCTCTGGGTTGATTGTTTTAAAGGGAAGAATGCGTATTCTGTCTTCTCTCATCCTAGCCTCCTGTCTGCAGGGTTCTACAATTAACTCAGCAGTTGGATCCTCTGCCATAAAAGTCCAAAAGTCATATCCTTGTTGATGATATGAAAAATGTGGGAATTTTGAGAACCCTTCAGCTGTGAATGTGGATTTGTATAATGGGAGAACTACAACTAGTTGCACAGGCTCTGTCATTCAGTCAATTGAAAATCTCAACATGTGACCCAACCAGATGTTTTATCCATTTACCCAGAACAAAATATAAGAAGCAAAGGGTTAAAGAGGTGATTATCAATTCAACAGTTGAGAGATAGGATTGGGTTTTGCAAAGTAGTCAAGGCAAAGCAGAATGATAAGAAGTCAACTCTAGAAATGTAATGAAAGGCGAACTTAGTTGGGCCGAGGCATTGTTTAAATTATTAGAGTGAATTTTACTCTGTCCTTTGTGAAGCTTTCAGAAATGTGAATGATTTATTAGCAGCCAGTTTTGAAAGCACCTATTATCCACCCACAGTGGAGGCGTATTGAGTAACTGGGAGAACAGTTGTCAAATGATTCAAGAAATCCAAGTTCTGAAAGGATTGCAATGCAACAGCAATCTCTTCTCATTAATATCCAAATAATGCAATTGTTGCCAGAATTTTCCAGCCCCGTTGATGTCAGGCATCATGGTGGACCGGGGAGAGGGCGGGGTCGAGGGGGCCAATATGGCGAGGCGGCCAAAAATCGGTTTCATGCCGTCATGTTACTAGCCTGCAATTGTCCACTCCACCCATCAATGGCAGGCTGTGTTTCCTGCCACTGCACACTGGGAACCTAATTTCAATACTTTATCATCTCATTATAAGCCCTGTTCGTTGGAATCATCCCCCCACACTGGATCATCCAGACACATTGGCGTGGTTGCACGCCGATGTATTTCACAAATGTACTTGAGTGAGGTGCACCAGGTGAGCTGCACTTCGCTCGGGACTTTGAGGTTTGTTTGCCCATCTTGCGTCAGGCAGCACTTGTGGTCATCAGCATCAGGCTTCGCAGGCAGCATGACATCACTTTTAGCAGGGCTCACGGGCAGGTCTCTACCTACCAGACCAGCAGTAAGGCAGGGGTGGCTTTTCAATGGCTCCAGGGCTAGGGCTTGCTTGGGGAAGGGGGAGAAGTGGCCTCAGGCAAAAGAAGAGGCTGCAGGGCAAAGCCTGTACTGGGAAAGCAGGGTATCCCAGGTTGTGTATGGGGGCAAATGTTGACCTGTGCAAGTGGCCTCAAGATGGTGAGGGTAGAGGAGAGAGTCTCCAGAGGAGATGAGGCCAGATGGAGATGTGAGGGTGTGTGTGAGAGAGTGAGTGGTGACGTCCCTAGAGCTGGCAGTGAGTGAGATGCCAGTGAATGTTTGATGGCCTTGTGAGTGTGTGAGTTCAGAGTGATGAGATGGTTGCCTTACCCTGATGGCATGGATGAGATCAATCATCTGTTTTCTGCACTGAATGGACGACCTCTTCTGTGCAGTATTGGCACTGACCATCTCTCCACCACATCCCAAGCTGGAGTGGTGAGATAGATGGGCCTCCTGCGGCCAGAGCGGACATAGAGGACATTGCGGCGGACATCCGCAGAATCCAGAAGGTGTCCCAGGGATCGATGGGCTGTACACTTCTTGGCTTTTGGGGCCATGCCTTCACCAAAGCAGTCCTGGGCTTCAATCATTGGGAAGTGTGAGCGCGGTTGCGGTTTAGATATGGCATCCTGTATGAGGAAGCGGCGAGGTAGTGGAATGGCAGACAAATCGGAGGCTGCCCACCAGTGAGACAGTGTGTTTCCTGTGGCTGCATAATTAATGAGGTGAGATTGGGACGATACAGCGTGAAAAGCAGCCATTGCGGCCAGCGGGTTTAACAACTTTTTTCCCACTTGCTACTTCATTTTGTGCAAATCTGGGATGATTCCGCCCTGTCTTTCCTTTAATGAAAGGCTACATAGGATTGTGAAAGGATAAGTTTGACTAATATTGTGATATTAGTAATGTAATATTACTTCCATTGCAACCTTAATAATTTCATTTTTCTCTTCAACAAGCTGCGTTTTCCAATATTCATTTGTTTCCGTTATATTTAAGTGTTGGTACTGTAGGCCCATGGCTGCCATTTCTTCTATGTGCTAATTTCTTAAGCATGGTGCATTTAGGGAAAGGAGAGAAAAACAGGAGGAAGGAAATCAGAAGAATGGGAGTGTGCTCGTTTCCATCTCCAGATCAGCTAGTGCTGCAGGAAAATCAAATTGAGAGGCAGTGCAGGCTAACCTTTCAAGTGACACATCAAAGATGACCCACAAATATTAAAGACCCTCAATCATTAAAGATGACCTGATCACATTCAAAATGTGACCATGCCAGTTTTCTAACCCTCGCTTTCTGTTGAACTGGATCCATGATCTGATTGGGAGCCAATGAAAAACTAAGCTTTCAAAATCTGCTTCCACCTTCAAAATGGCAGGTAGGGGCCAACAGAAAGAAGGGGTGAGGTAAGCAAAACATATAAAATCTAGTTTATACAGAGAAAAATAATTTCAAAAGACAAATTAGGCAAGATTGAAAAGCAAAGTTGTCATATTCGTCGCTTTAGCTAACAACCCAGTCATCAGTCCTCTGCGATCTCACTTGAACTTGTGTAGGATTGTGTTGGCGAATGATCGAAAATACAAGTGGCTGATTAAGCAATATGGAAAGTGTGAATCACTGTAGTTCCAACAAACTCACCAGCATCAATAATTTGAGTGTCTCCAATGCTGACCAGATATGGAGCAATTTATGGGTTGAATGTTTCATGCATGCACAGTACAATCATCTCCATGCTTGGATGAGCATCCATTAGCCTTCTCTACATTGTCTTCAGCACAGAGTCTTTTTTCTCATTTGCTTCCATGAACAATGTGCTTAGGAGACAATGGGGTAGAAATTTGTCTGTACCCATTTTCAGGCCCAAAGGTGGCATGGTGGCCATGACAGTCACCTGAACTGGTAGGCCTGAAGCCAGTCCAAAATTAGCCCTTAGGCCTCATTAATATTAATTGGTAAAGATTCTGATGTCCATTGCACCTCCACACACAGAAATCAGTGTTGGACTGCTTGCCATCCATTCCCAAGTTGGAAGGTGTGTTGCATGGAGAAGCAACATGGAAGGGACTGATCTGGAGGATACTGTGGAGTCCGGGATTAATGGATACAATGCGCTTTTCTTATTCAACAGAAATATATACCTTTCAGTGGTAGTTACGCAGCAACCATCAAACATTGAGTGGAGCAGGCGCAGCCCGTGCCCTGCTCAATGTTGCCCAAATTAACCGAGGGATCCTAAAAACAGGTGTTAGGTCCTCGTTGAGACAGACAAGGAGCAACTATTGGGTTGGATGCAGTAAGTTGGTCCCTAAAATTGGCCTTCATTGTGTCCTGAAAAATGAGCACAAAGAGGTCCACTTTATAACCCAGAACTTGTATGGTTGGCCTCCAACAAACTTCTGTATATTGGTTATTTGGAATATTTCTCACAGCCTTGAATATTGCCACTTCCGTCAATGGTCTCTTTAAATACTTGGCATAGGCTTTAACTTGGCTTCCCAGAGGAACCCAAAAATGGCTAACCTGTACCAGCCCTCCAGCGGTCACCATTCTCACTGGGCAACCAGAGAATTGTCAATTTCAGCTGGTAGTCTCTTTTAATATGCAAATCAGGCTCTGTCTAGTTTCACTGGACCGTACAGCAGAATAAATACCAAAAAGCTAAGTTTAAGATTACTTTTGTGGTGTTAAGGGGAGCCAGCAGAAAGGAGGAGCAAGTGGGTTGTTTAATGGGCACCTGCTTTGATACTGTCTGTTTTGCACCATTATTACATTATTAATATTACTCCCCCCAATAAGTAACTTGTTAATGAAGCAGACACCTATCTTTAACAAATCCTTTAAACAATTGACTTCCTTTTAAAATTGCCTAAGTGCTTTATTTATGCAATCCTTCATGCTCTAGTGAGAAATTGAGTGTTTCAGTGATTTCAGTCTACAAAGTTAACAGAGAACGCAGGTCCAAACACTGAGTTGGTCATGTCTATTTAATTTGCATCACTTAAACTGTTCTGTCCTTTGAGATGATTCAATTGAATTAAAATTGTTTTCTGTCTTTGTTTCGTAATCTTCAATACCTCTTCATATTCTTGTTGAACATGTATATTATTTTTTCTTCTCCACCGATGCTGCCAGACCTGCTGAGTTTTTCCAGGTAATTCTGTTTTTGTTATGTATATTATTTTGTTCTTTCCTCAGCTTTGTGCATGAATTCATTTAGATTAGGGGTTTGGGTTTGTTTTGGAATTTCAGGCAAAAGAGAACCTTGTTCTGGTAATATTTACTCTAACTCCTGAAATCTTTAAGGGTAGAATTTTCCCCCCTGTTGGGGGGGGGAAGTTCAGGAGCGGGCGTGCCTCCGATTGGTGCCCCCAATTGGGGGCACGCCGCCATTTTACGTGGGCGGGCCAATTAAGGCCCGCCCAGCGTGACGTCTGCTAGGAAGCGCTATGCGCTCCCTGTGTGGGCAAGGGGGGATTCCCTAAGCCGAGAGTGCATTCTTTCGTGCATGCACATGAAAGAGCGCACTCATCTCCCTGTGGCTAAGTGCTGCCTCAGGGAGATCAGCGCCAAATTCAAAAATGTTAAATATAGAAACGTAAAATTTCCTTAACATGTCCCCTCATGTGACACTGTCACATGAGTTGGAACATGTCGATCACATTTAATTAAACTTTTATTAAATTTTTAAAAACCTACATGAAACCTCGTCCCGCCCATGGATGAGGTTTCATGCTTTTTCTGAAGCCCGCCAGGGCTCCCGGCCTGCCCGGCAACCTTAAGGTTGGACAGGCAGGTCCTTTAATGAGTTCAATTGCTTTTTAAATGGCCTCAATTGGCCCTTGACAGGTCGGCGGGCGCACAGCTGATTCGGCTGCACCCCCACGCTGACCTGAAAATTGAAATGACGCGGGGTGATGCCGGGAATTCTGCCCAACATCATCCCGCGTCATTTTATGCATCGGCGAGTAATTATATACCTTACCTTGTACCAGGATAATTTCAGAATTCTGTGTTGTAACCAGATACAGGCTGGGGGAGCAACACTATGGATATTCAGTGGTAAACTTGTCACTAGTGCGTGTTTGAAACTATTCTGCACTCCCTGGGCTGAATGTTGCCGTCGGCGAGCAGCGGGTGGGGCCTGCTTGCTGACGCAAAAATGACACGGGATGACGTTGGGGGGAACCCCTGACATCATCCCGCCCCATTTAAATTTTCAGCAAGACGGGCCCGCAGCAAAATCAGCTGTCCACCCGCCGACCTGTCAATCACCAATTGAGGCCATTGACAGGATCATTAAAACAATTAAAGGACCTGCCCGTCCAACCTTAAGGTTGGCGGGCAGGCCAGGAGCCCCAGCGGGGAATAGAAAAAACATGAAACCTCATCCACCGGCGGGATGAGGTTTCATGTAGGGTTGAAAAAAGTTTAATAAAGCTTTAGTGAAATTTATTAACATGTCCCAACTCGTGTGATGTTGTTACATGAGGGGGGACATGTTAAGCATTTTTTTTTCCTATCTTTAATGTTTGTACAACTTTCAACAATCTCCCTGAGGCAGCACTTAGCCTCAGGGAGATGTCCGCTCTTTTGTGCGCATGTGTGAAAGAGCACAATCTCGCATTTGGGGAATTCCCCCACCCGCACAGGAAGCGCATAGCGCTTCCCACCGGCCGTCATGCTGGGCGAGCCTTAATTGGCCCGCCCACTTAAAATGGCGGCGGAGCCCGCTTCTCAGGCGGGGATCGGCTCCCCGCCCACCGGAGATTGGGTCAGGCCTGGCCGCCCGGTAGGCAGGAAATTCTGCCCCCTGTGTCTGATTGTTGTGATAAGATGCATCAAATTGAACATACAGTATTGTGAATTCATACAAATTTGCAGATTTAACAACTGAAAGTGAATTAATAACCCTTTGCTAATGAGAGCAGCAACTTGCAACCTAACAAGAAAAAATAATCAACAAGCTAAGAGTTAGATGCAAGTTATTATTTAGGATAGGGGCTCTACAGATAATAACTGGTGATATCGTCATTATGAGGGCTCCCACTTTGGAATGTCAGAGAACCTGATGATTGTTCACTGACTTAGCAAGAAAACTTGTTTTGCTTTCAACATTAAAAAATCAATTTTCTGTTTTTCCACTGAGAATAAGACTTTTCTATAGAATTAACTGGAGAAATGGCCAATAAATAGCAGTCCAAAAGACTACATACATCTGGAGACACTGCAAAATACCTCAGAGTTCATGTTGATCCTTGGATTAAAACAGAACAATTTTAAAGGTGACAGGATGATTAACAGGCACCTAAGCTAGACTAGCCACCAGATATATTTCCAAGCTCAGGAACATGTATCTGCCAATAACCAGGTCAGCAGAAAGCTAATTGTAAAGTTTTGTTATCTGCTGTAAGGACACCTGTAACATCAGCACCGCACTGCTAAGTACTTTTGAAGTATAGTTACTATTTATGGAGACAGAGGGCATAGCTGATGTATTAAATTAATACTTTGCATCTGTCTTTACCAAGAACCAGATACTGCTAAACCTGGTTCTTGGGAATGAGGTGGGCCAAGTAAATCAAGTGTCAGTAAGAGAATATTTAGGGGACAGTGACCATTGTATCAATGGCTTTGGAAAAGGACAAATAACAATGCAAAGTAAGAATAATTAACTGGAGGAAAGCCAACTTCATTGGGGTAAGAATGGATCTGGGCCAAAGAAATTGGAGTCAAATGTCGGCAGGATAAATGATAGCTGAACAATGGGCTCCTTCAAAGAAGAGATGGTTCAAGCACAGTTAAGGTATATTTCCTCAATAGGGAAAGGTAGGGCAAACAAATCCAGAGCTCCCTGGATGACAACACAGATAGAAATTAAGAAGAAGAAACGTGCTTATGACAGATGTCAGGTAGAAAATACAATTGAACCAGGCTGAATATAGAAGGTTCAGAGGGAGGTGAGAAATCAAATAAGAGAGGCAAAGAGAGAATATGAAAAGGGACTGGAAGACAACATAAAAGAGAATCCCAAAGTCTTCTATAGGCATATAAATGTAAAAGGGTGCTAAAAGGAGGAGTAGGGATGGGCAATGACCATCTTCAATAAGAGAGAATTTAACCATCGCCTTTGACATTCAATGGCATTACCATTGCTGAATCCCGCACTATAATCATCCTGGGGATTACCATTGACCAGAAACTGAACTGGACAGCCGTATAAATACTGTGGCTACAAGATCAGGTCAGAGGCGAGGAATCCTGCAGCAAGTAACTCACCTCCTGACCCTCCAAAGCCTGTCCACCATCTACAGGGCACAAATCAGGAGTGTGATGGAATACTCTCCACTTGCCTGGATGTGTGCAGCTCCAACAACACTCAAGAAGCTTGACACCATCCAGGACAAAGCAGCCTCCTTGATTGGCACCACTTCCACAAACATTCACTCCCTCCGCCACCAATGAACAGTGGCAGCAGTGTGCACCATCTACAAGATGCACTGCAAAAAACTTACCGAGGCTCCTTAGGCAGCACCTTCCAAACCCACCTACCATCTAGAAGGACAAGGGCAGCAGATGCGTGGGAACACCACCACCTGCAAATTCCCCTCCAAGCCAAATCACCATCCTGACTTGGAAATATATCGCCATTCCTTCACTGCCACTAGGCCAAAATCCTGGAACTCTCTCCCTGACAACACTGTAGGTGTACCTACATCACAGGGACTGCAACAGTTCAAGAAGGCAGCTCACCATCACCTTCTCAAGGGCAATTAGGGTTGGGCAATAAGTGCTGGCCTAGCCAGCGATGCCCACATCATGTAAATGAATAAAAAAAAATGGAGTACTTTGCATTTGTTTTTGCCAACGAAGAGGATGCTATCCAGGCCATGATGAAAGAGGACATAGTTCAGACAGTAGAAGGGCTTAAAATTGATAAGGAGGGGGTATTGGATAGGCTGTCTGTACTTAACATTTCTAAGGCACCAGGACCAGATGAGATGCATTCAAGAATACTGAGGAAAGTGAGAGTGGAAATTGCGGAGGCACAGGCCATAATTTTTCATTCTTCTTTAGACTCAGAGATGGTGCCAGAGGACTGGAGAATTTCAAACATTATGCTCTTCTTCAAAAAAGAGTGTAGCGATAAGCCCAATAACTATAGGCCAGTCAGCTTAACTTTGGAAGTGCAGAAACAATAATTTGGGACAAAATTAATTGTCACATGGACAAATGTGGGTTAATTTAGGAAAGCAAGTATGGATTCCTTAAGGGAGAACTGTGTTTAACTAGCTTTCTGGAGTTTTTCGAAGAGGCAATAGAAAGGGTTAATGAGGGCAATGCTGTTGATGTGGTGTACATGAACTTCCAAAAGACATTTGATACAGTGCTGCTCAACAGATTTGTGAGCAATTATAGTTCATGGAAGAAAAGGGAGAGTAGCAACATAGATATGAAATTGGCTGAATGACAGGAAATAGAGAGTAATGGTTAATGGATGTTTTGGGGCTGGAGGAAGATTTATAGTGGAGTTCCCCAGGTATCAATGCTGGGACCCTTGCTTTTCCCTATATGTATTAATGGCCTAGATCTTTGTGTACAAGGCACATTTTCAAAATGTGTGGATAATACAAGACTTAGAAGCACTGTGAACTGCGAGGAGGATAGTGTAGAACTTCAAAAGGACATAGGCAAGTTGGTGAAATGGGCAGGCAGGTGGCAGATGAAGTTCAATGCAAAGAAAGGTGAAATGATTCATTTTGGTAGGAAGAATATGGAGAGACAATATAAAATAAAGAATACAACTCTAAAGGGAGTGCTGGAGCAGCAGGACCTGGTGTATATGAGCATAGGCCATTGAAGTTGGTAGGTCAGGTTGAGTGAGCACTTAACAAAGTATCCTAGGCCTTATTAATAGGGCATGGAGTACAAGAACGAGGAAATTATGTCGAACTTGTATGATTCTCTATTTTAGCCTCAGCTGGTGTATTGCACCTGGTTCCAGGCACCACATTTTAGGAAGGTTATGAAGGCGTTGGAGACAGTGCAGAAAAGCTTCACGAGAATGGTTCCGGGATTGAGGTAGTCCAGTTATGAAGATAAATTGGAGAAACTGGGTATGTTTTCTTGGAAAAAAGAAGGCTGAGAGGAGGTTTGATAGAAGTATTCAAAATCATGAAGTGCCTGGACAAGAGTAGATAGGAAGAAACTGTTCCCATCCATGAAAGGATTGAGAACGAGAGGGCATGGATTTAAAGTAATTGGCAGAAGAGACAAAAATGATAAAAATGAGAAAAAACTTTCTCATGCAGTGAGTGGTTAGGGTCTGGAATGCATTGCCTGAGATTGTGGTGGAAGGAGGTTTAATTGAAGCATTCAGAAGGGAATTAGACTGTTACCTGAAAAGGAAGAATGTGCAAGGTTACGGGGAGAAGGCAGGAGAATGGCACTAAGTGAATTGCTCATTTGGAGAGCTGGTACAGACACGAATGGCCGAATGGCCTCTGCTGCAATAACAATTCTGTGATTTGGTAATGGAGGGAAATGCAGCAGCCGATTTGTCACAGCCAGGCCCATATAAGTCAAATGATCAGATAATCTATTTTTAATGATATATGTTAAGAGTAAATTGTCAGCAATTCGCTTGCCTTTCTCAAAATAGGATCTTTTACATCCATCTGAGAAAGCAGATGCCGTCTTATTTTAATGTCACCTTCAGCAGAGCAGCTGTCCTTCAGTGTTGCACTGAAGGGCTGAATTTTCCCCGGATTTTGAGACCCTAACGCTGGGATCAAATGAAGTTCCTGAGCTTACGCTGGGTCCTGATGCTGCCAGCCCAATCACAGAGCGGTACCTCTGAAGCCTCATGAGCTCCACCAGAGGAGGTGGGCGCTGCTGAGGCAGGTCAGAAATTGAGAAAGTGCCTCAACATGGAGACACCCTTGGAGAAGTAAGTATAAAATAACAATTCAGAGGGACAAAACAGGCAGGTCTCTCTGATCTCAAGGGAAACCTGCACATCGCAAATTCTCAAATTTAGGGGCATGTTTGACTTTATGTGATAATATGAAACATGGGATTAGGAGTTAGCACACATTTACTTCAATAGAAATAAAAATCGAGAGGGATAAAATATAAAATGAACTACCAAATTGTTATCACCTGTTTTACATCATTACACAAAGTCAAGGGTGTGTACTTTACCATAATTCAATATAAGTAATTGTGAAATTAACGTAATTCTCAGTTTTTAAAAATCATTATTTCTACGAGAAAAATATTTCGTTACATGTAAAATATTCAAATTATGGGGTGTGAGTGTAAGCCAGTACTGAAGTGTCAGTTATTAATAGTGGACTTAAAAACAAATGTGAAGGTAAGACTACAGAGCATGGTTTCCTTGGTGTCAACACCTTGTTTATTCTAGCTGCAGAACCAACTCTGAGATCCTGAATCTATAGGGATCTTGACCAAATAAATGGATTGCCCCTATATACCAGCTGCCTTTGGTGAAGGAGGAATGTATGAAATATGTTGGAACAGCTAGGTGAAGCAGTGAATAAAATATTTTTGACAGGCGGCGACCAAGATAGAAAAATGCAACTTATTACTGTAGGATATTGTGCCTCCTCATCGGAGGCAGCCAATTAAGAGGCTAACTCCATAAACATCCCAGTTCCGGTCCCGCCACTAGCAAGTGGACGTTCGGGAACTTCATTTGATCCCAACGTCGGGGACTCAAATTGTGTGGGAAAATTCAGCCCTTCAGTGGAATACTGAGGGACAGCTGCACTGCTGAAGGTGACATTAAAACAAGGCCCCATCTGCTTTCTCAGATGGATGCACAGTGCGTAGCTTGTCTGATATTTTGTAATGGTTCACTTACAATGGGATTGGATTTTGCAGTCAACTAACAAACATATGGTTTAATTCATTACATTTGTGTTTGGAGGGTGTTGCTTACAGAATGGTATGTCTTAAAGAAGTCCCTGTAGTCTTCTGTAGGTTAACTATAAGTCTTTATTAACAAGTAGAACTATTTACGCATGTACAGTAAAGGGTATAAGCTATGATTTGCCTCCATGCTTTGATCTGTACTCGTCTCCGCTCAGCACCACACTGATCCTGTGTCTGGGTCATGTTCCTTCTTACATCTCTGTGTGGGCGATACTGCACCCAGTCCCACATTAACCCTATATGTGCCAGACCTTTATACTACACCTCTCCCCAAGTCTTTATCCAATGCTTATGGAGTTATATTAGTTTACTTCATGTCTTACATTGTTATCAGTCCCATACGTTTACATTGTTGTTACTACATTATCACTATTACTACATTATCACTATAACTACATTATTACTATTACTACATTGTCACTACCCCATCTCCTCCTTTCAAGTCCTTGAACTTAAAGGTTCAGGTGGTCGGCACGTCTCATAACTCTTTCATATTTTGTTCACAGTCCTGTTGGAGGAGTGGTAGGCTCTGTTGTTGCTGGTTCTCCCTGTTGGTCTGGTGGTCAAGCTGGCATCTGAGTATGCTTTCATTCTTTTCTTCTATTCCTTTGTGTTGGACTGCGCTTGGTCGGTCTGGCTGTTGCATTGATTGGTGGTTACTGCTACTCCAAACCATTTCTTGTGGGGTGGATGAACATTGTGTTTGTCTCCTTGTTGCTTCTTTCACCTTTTCAGTCACTGTGTGGGTTGTCTCAATGTCCTCTGTGACTGAGGAAGAGCGTTCCCGTGGTGAGAAAAAGGCTTAGTGGTACGCTCACCTCTGTTTTTCGTCGATGGCATTGAATGCTGCTACCAGGCTCCAGCATCTCTTGTGGCTTTGGTGTATCAGCTGGGGGTTGCAGCATACGCACAGAGGTTGCAGTATTGACCTGATGTACCATTGTCGGGCCAGAGGTAGAGGCTTCTTTGACTGCTGATCACTCTCTTTCACCTCTTCCACTGGAGGACTCATGGTTACCTCTTGGGTGGTTGGCTGGCCTGACCATTGAGTGTTTCCTGGGATCTGTAATGAGGATGGACAAACCTGCTCCGTAAAGAAAGAAGACAGTTCAGAGCTGAATTCCCAGTCAGGATACTCTCTTCTGTTTGAGTGCTCGGGAATGTGCAGTTCTGTTTGGTTAAGTGGTTGCCTTGACATCCTCTGGTGTCTTGAGGAGATCCAAGACTATGCAGGCATTCTTGCTCAGGGGAGAGAGAGGGAGGCTGGTTATGGATGACATACATCAGCTTGAAGATCTGTTTGCTGTCATACCTCAGTGGTTCCCGGATCATACCAGTGACTGGAAGTTTGATTCCCCCGGGCCTGTAAAATGGTGTGTCTGTGGTTCAAAGCCAGAGTTATTTGTCTGACAGGACTGTAATGCTGTTTCCAGTATGTAATTTAAAATTTGTTAGGTGGCCAGTGACAGAAAAGCCTGCATTCCAAAATGAGAAAGCAAGACCTTTGACTTCATCCAAGAAGCATGGCTTTATGTCTTGTGGATTTGCACTCTTAACATTGTGGATCGTCTTTGGGCAATTCTGTGCATTTCAGAGTTCTTGCCTTGCACAGTTTGCCATAGTGTCCAATCCTGTTTCATTGGAAGCGTTGGACTGCACTTGCAGGACCTTGATCTCGGCTGTGAGGGCCTTTGTTCCAGAGTGCTGGCATGGTTGCTCTGCTGGCCAGTTTGACAATTACTTTCCCTGACTTGGATTGTCCCTGTGTCTTTGTGGACTGACAAGCTGGACTGAGGGTTGGCCTCTGCACCATGTTTTATTCTCCCCAATTAAGACTGGCCTGTGTTGCTCATGGAATTCTGACTGTCTAACTATGTAGATTGCCTTTTCCAGGGTTAGGTCTTCCTTTGCCTGTCGGCAGCCAGAGAGTGCATCGTCTATAACTTCTACCACTATTCTAGCTCTGATGAGTTCAGACTTTAAATCTCCATATTCACAGCCATCTGCCACCCTGTACCTATCAATGATGAATGAATTAACTGGTTCTCCTGGCAGTTGGACTCTTTTGCAGCATTTAGCTCGTTTGAGTGTTTTATTGCTTCTTAGTTTGAAATAAATGTTGAATGATTTTAGCACCTCTTCGAATTTTGCGGATCAGTCATTAATTCCCTGTCTTACAATGGTGTCATTTGCAATTGGGCCTATTGATAAAGCAGCGTGTTCACCTGCTCCTCTTCTTTTCATTTAAACCTTAAGCAATGCTGTGTCTTAAGGATATTTTCCTCCAAAGACCCCAGTTTTGTGATTGACCTGGACCTTGGATTAGCCTGAATTGACTTGGAAATGTGGAATTGTGATCCATGTTAAAAAAATTTAAAAGCATATGCACAACTTTAAGAGCTTTCTGAATTTCAAGATGGCACCATCATTCACTTGGAGACAAAGGGATTTCCAGCACTTGCTAGTTTTGGTGGGCTACGCAAAATGGTGATGGCGCTTTTCTTGAAAATAATTTTTTAATAATGGCTGCCTGGATTGGCTACCCGCTGACTTCTTTTGTTCAGCGGCTTACTTTTTAAACTGTTAAGTCAGTCGAATTGCTTGTTTTTTTTACTTAGCTAGACTGTCGCAACATTCCTGAAATATTTAATTAATTCATTCTTTTTATTGGATGAGTTAGGATGCCACATGTCAAGCTCTGATTTGGGGATGGGGTTTTAGCAACCGGTTTCTTACAAGCAGCACTTCTGACACTGAATTACTGAAAGGACTTGCTGTAGCCTGAAATTTTAAAAGGTATAGCTCACTCTTGCAGGTTTTGTCAACATTGCACTCTGAAGCTGGACCTCCAAAGGAGATTCAATGGAGTCTTCTGCTGCAGCAAGGAATATTAAATCTCTGCGTTCAGCTTCCAGGCCTTTCTTTGGAATATTTTCTGATGATTTTCCTCTGCGCCTCTGCTGATTTAGAAGCTTTTTCTCAGGTCAGAATGCTTTGTTGAATTTTTCTCACTCTTCCAGCATTTCAGTTTGTCTCTGCATTTTAGCGAGGTTCTGGGTTTTTATTCCATTGCTGCCACCATGTTGGGATGGTGTTGGTTACAGAACAGAATTTCTTAAAGAAGTCTCCTTAGTCTTCTGTAGGTTAACTGTAAGTCTCTATTAACTACGAGAACTATTTACACATGTACAGTAAAGGGTACAAGCTAGGAGCTGTCTCCATGCTTCTGTCTATACATGTCTCTGCTCAGCACCACACTGACCCTTGGTCTGGGTCATTTGCTTTCTTACATCACTGTGTGGGTGGTACTGTACTCAATCCCACATTATTCTGCCTGCATTATATGTGCCACACCCTACAAATTGCACTTGTCTGTAGGCTTTCTATGAAAGTTTCAATTCTAAGGGGTCTTTCTGGTGGTGTGTTTAGAGACAGGGAAGGCATTTAATCAGGTGGGAGGTTAACATGCGAGCATCCAAAATTAAGTCTGGGGTGGGAAGGCCATGTGGAAACTCTTTCGAGTTATCAACAGTCACAGATTGCAACTCTTTCGAGTACAATCACAGTTCTTGGTTTCTGGGAGTGGGATATGAACCCACAACCCTCTGATTCAAAGGCGAGGGTGCTATGAACTGAGCCACAGCTGACACCTCTGCCACATGGAAGGACTTCCCACCTAGCTGCCAATTGAGGCCCTTAAGTGGGTAATTAATGACCACTTAAGGGCTTCATCCTGCTGCCGCTGGTATAACCCAATAGTGTGGGCACATATCACCACTCAGGGAGCACAACAAGCGTACCAGTGTGGGCTGCTTGTGATCTCCTGGGGGTGGGGTGGGGGGGTGTGCCTTTCATTTAAAGGCACAGAGTGCCTGATTGAGAGGGGCCAGCTGAGTGTCACCCCACCACACTTGCTGCTGACACCCCTCCCCCACTTCTTGGTGAGCCCCAGCCCACAATGACTAACCTCTGGTCTGGGTTGATCCTTGATCTTGGGCTTCTGATGCCTGTTGTTTCTGCAGCAGGCACCACCTCCCTGGTGACGCTGGTGAGCAAAAGAGCTGCTGGCCTCTGACTGACTGGCAGCTCTTGGTAGGTGGGATTTCTGTCCTCAGGGCCCTGATCTTGGGGAAAGTCCACCAGTGGCAACTTAAGTATCTAAGAGGCACTTATTACTGCCAGGCATTCCCAAAGGAGACAACATGGGCCTCTTGCCAGCTCTCCAGCTAACAGTTGAGAGCCCCAACGCCTCCATAAAACTTCTCCCCTAAAAAGCGGAGCATCCTCCACACAGAACTGGGACATGTGTGAACATGGTAAGCAACTGTATTAACAAGATTTAAGAATTCTTACTAAAGCAGGCAGAGTCTGGATCAACATCTTTGGGTTAGAATATTTATTCAAAAGTCAAATCATGTACAGAAATTGAAATAAAGAGATGGAAAGAAGGATAGGATAAAGAAAGAGATAAAATAAATTGTAAGAAAAAGAAAATTGAAGTTATTTAACGTTTTGAAATCTCCAACAATAATTAAAATCTGAAGGAATGAGACAATGCATTTATAAAAGTTAATTTTCAGTGTCAGAGAGTTTGTTTGGGTGTAATTAAGACTTATTATGCCATTCAAAAATTACTTGCACTGGAATGGGCAGGCCCTTTTCTCTCTGCTGTGTTTAATGTGTATGTACAACTTTACACTCATGTGTTTAAATGTCAAGTCTCTCAATGAGATAGCACTATATTGAAGCTTCTGGAGGAGAAGATCAACTAGGGTAGCAACTTTCTGACTCTTGCATTTAACTGCACATGCATGAGGCAGAATCATCCATGCCTTCTGGCATTGGGAGTGCTTGGCGGCGTGAGCAGACAATATGACAAGAAGGCCAAAAATTGGTTTCATGATGTCGTGGAACTAATTTGCGATCATCCACTCGGCCCATTAATGGCAGGCCGTGTTTCCCACCATCGGACGTTGGGAACCTCATTGTAATATATCTGAATATTGTTATAAAGTGAGCCCACTGGGCCCATCCCCCCACCCCAGGCTGGATCGTCCACCACGTCGACGTGATTGCACACCGACATGTTTCACAAAAGAATATATAAGGCATGCAATTGGGATCTCACAAGCCTCCACCCACAAATGCATCCATGAGGTCATGGATGCCATCTTTGTGAGGGCACACAACTTTTTGCACTTTGTCCAGGACCCACAGAGCCAGGATGCAAGGGCAATTGGATTTGCCCAGATCTCGGGTTTCCCACAGGTGCTCTGCCCACTCAAGCAACACAGAGGCATGCTAGCGCCACTAAGTGCTCCAGAGCTTTTCACCCCTTGGGCACAGACTGCAAACTAATGAATGTTTTAGTGGACTGTAGAATAGTTGGGCGACTGGGCACATTGTACAATCTCCTTGCTAAATCTGGCCATGGAGCAGTCACTGGTGGAGGTGCTCACAGCCCCTTACAATGTCATTATCCCGGTTTGGACCAGTCTTCTCCATGGTTCAAGCTAGCAGTGCAACCTTGCAGTGCAGGTTAGGAGAATGCCTGTGCCTGAGCTGAGAGCACAGCATGCAGTCCAATGGGTGAAGCTGCAGCCAATCAGTCAGGTGGAGTGGGGTGCAAGTTAAGGTTTCGGGCAGACATGCAGCAGTAAACTCTGACCACTCTCCTAGATGCGTTAAGGGGCCTTCAGACTTAACCAAGAGAAGTTCTTAGTACACCCATACTAACCAACGTGTCTCTTTCTGTCATCCTGCAGGAGGTATACACCAAGAGCATGGAGCCTGGTGAACTAGCTGGATGCCTCATGGCTTACAGAGAGTGAAGATGATGGAGAAGAGAGTGACGAAGGCGCTGAGCTGTGCAGAGGCAGGAATAGCACTCTCAGGAAGAAGGGACGGCTAGGACTTCTATACAGGCTGCTGAAGAGCCACAGTGAGCTGTCGCTGGTCAGTGCCTAGCTAGACCCAGGGTCTATAGATGCCCCCTTTCATTCCTACAGATGACCGAGAACCAGTGTTACTGAAGACTGCATATGTCTTGGGAACTGGTCGGTCACATATGCCACCTGCTGCAGGATTTGGTGCCACAGGGACATGGAGGGCATCCACTGCCAGTGACTGTGAAAGTGACTGCGGTGCTCAATTTCTACGCCAGTGGCTCCTTTCAGAGCTCCACAGGTGACCTCTGTGGGATCTCACAAGCCTCCATCCACAAATGCATCCATGAGGTCATGGATGCCTTCTTTGTGAGGGCACACAACTTTTTGCACTTTGTCCGGGACCCACAGAGCCAGGATGCAAGGGCAATTGGATTTGCCCAGGTCTCAGGTTTCCCACAGGTTCAGGGTGCCATCAACTGCACTCACTTGGTACTGAGATCTCTGTTGCAACACAGGGGTCAACTATGTCAGCCGCAAACGGTTTCATTTGCTGAATGTGCAGTTGATGTGCGATCACCGCAAATGCATCCTGCAGGTCTGCGCACGGTTTCCAGGTATTGTCCATGACTCCTACATTCTCAGTCAGCCTCAGATCCCTGCAGTCTTCCAGGGTCCACAGAGGCTGCAGGGTAAGCTCCTTGGGGACAAGGGCTACCTGCAGAGGATGTGGCTGATGACACCCATGCGGTGAACTCAGACTGCAGCAGAGCGATGGTATAACGAGGCTCGTGCTGCAACTCGCAACTTGGTGGAGCAGACCATTGGGATGCTGAAAATGTGGTTCCGGTGCCTGGAATGGTCTGGTGGAGCCCTGCAATACAGTCCACAGAGGGTGTCACGCATCGTCGTCGCCTGCTGTGCCCTTTACAACCTGGCACTGCATCGGGTAAGAGGAGCTGGCTGAGAAGGAGATGGAGGAGCTGAAGGTCTCCTCCAATGAGGAGGACATTGACAGTGATGTGGGTGAGGAGCTCCTTGAAGGCAATGATGATGACGATAAGGCCCTTGCACTGGCCAGTTGAGGCAGGCATTCTCAGGAGGTCCCTTTAGCTGCTAGATGTGTTGAGGATGATGACATGCAGTGAGGAGACACCATACAATCCTCACATCGCATCTATGAACGTTTGACTTCAGTCTGGCTTATGGCAGTGCACATACCCTCATGATAATGCTCTGTCATGGGGATGCAGTGGAGACCCTAATAGTCGTTTAATTGCAGGAGGATGATGACCTCATGCAGTGAGGACACTCCATAGATCTTCACATAGCCTCTGAGAAAGTCTGACTCCTGTCTGGACAAGGGCAGCTCATTTGGGCTCTGTGATCAGGGTCATATCATAGAGACACAGTCACGAAACTTTAAAAGCATCTGATCCTTTGTCCACCTTCAGCACCTGTCCCCTTCAGGAGCACAGTGTCACTGGTCACAGGTGCTGAAGAGATGGGGGCCAACCCCAACTTAAAGGTGCTAAGAGCACACAGAGAGAATGATGGAACTCCGTGATGCCTGCCCACAACATTCTGGCAGCAATCACAAGCACCGTCGAGCCCACATGGAAAAAATAGTAAAAATTGGAAATAAGAATACTGGTCCGGACTGTTTTTTCCTTCTGGAAGCTGCATGCATCACTAATGTGAGGCTGGACCATCACTTTGGTCTGAAGGCTGCACAAGATACAGGGAAGAGGCCCTGGACTGAGACACTTGCCATTATCAGAAAAGTTTCACGTCTGAGTGACATGAACACTGCCCATCAGAACAAGGAGCCTTAAGCAGGGGACATTCTTGGGAGTTTATTTACAAAAGTGAACATTATGTACAAGTGATTGATGCCCTTGTTCAGGCTGTGCAGCTATATCATTTCAACTTTCTAACCCTGCTGCTACATCTTGGTGCTCCCCAGACATCCACAGCGGAGGTGGATGCAGCCTTCTGACTGCTACGCCCTGCCTGTGATGACTTTGGTGGGCGTTCTCTTCAGGGCCAAGACCTGGAGGGCCCCGGCCTACTTTCAGGGTCCTGCCTGTAGCAGTGGCACCCTCCTCGGCCTGTGGAGCTGGAGCTGCTGGGGTCAGAGGAAGAGGGGATTTAGATGGGCTGGACACTCCGGGAGTCACCTGGATGGATGACCCCGGGGGTACACCTGCAGATCCTCCTCCCTATGGGTGCTAACCTGGCTGACTCCTTGAGGAGAAGGGGAAGCTGGAGTGAGATAGGGCTACCCCACACCCCTCTTGCTTACACACTGTTGGAAGCCAACTATGGCATCAGCGATAGATTTCAGCCTGCGCAGCAGTGCAGGAGCGATGTCCTGGACAAAGATCTCCATGGCGGCCACCGACCTACCAGTGTTGACCTCGGTGTTTTGCGATGCTGGCGCTATCACCTCAGCCTGAAGGCGGATGGACTCCTCCATCATGCCTTGCAACCTGAGGAGTGCAGCGGACATCCCTTCCTGATGTTCCTGAGCTTGTCTTTGCAGCTCCAGCAACTGTGCCATGATCGAGTCCAGAGATTCATCATCTGACTCGGACTCAGCAAATTTCTGGCCTCCAGCAGTCCTCTTAGTGCTGGACCCTTGGGAATCCCCTGCTTCTGCCTTCTGTGGATCAGACAATGCGATGTGCTCACCAGATTGTGACCCTGAGGCTACTCTAAAGCTAGGTCCCGCCAAAGTGTGTGTGTCTGCGCTTGTGGAGGGTGTGGGAGAGCACTGTGACAGAACTTCAGGAAGAGTTTCAGCGGATTCCTCTTCAGAGGTTTCTTCAAGCCTTGATTGGAGGTCCTGGGTCATGGACTGTGTCAGCTGTTTCCCAGATGTGCCTGCAAAAGCGAAGAGAGATAATTAGTACATGGCAGTGGCCTGTGAAACAGGACACATCACTCACAGCATGGTTCACTGATGGATATTGCACTGCTGGATCCTCACTTGGTAGAGCAGCACCGACCTCACCGTCAGCACAGGAGCGGTTCAGATCCTCACCGGCCAGCTGGATGGCTCTGTTTTCAAAGTCCGTGAGGACCTTGATTTCAGGAATTCCTCCACCGGACTGCAACCTCTCCCTCTTGTTGTCTGCCAGCTTGTCCTGAATGAATAGAGACGGGGACAGTGTAAGCAGGATGCCTGCCAGACCAGATGTTAAGTATGCCTGGCATGTGTGGTTGGTGAGTGGTCCCATGGACGGGATAAGGACAATGAAGGTGTATGTGTGAGAGAGTGAATGGTGATGTCCCTTGAACTGGTAGTGAGTGAGGGCCCTGTGGTGTGTGTGATGGGTTTGTGAGTGTGTGAGTTGAAAGTGATGAGAAGAGTGACTTACCCAGGTGGAACAGAGGAGATCATTCATCCTCTTGCAGCACTGAGTGGCTGTCCTCTTTCGCAGGGCATTGGCACTGACCACCACTGCCAATGCCTTCCAAGCCAGATTATGGAGGTTGCTGTCTATTCTGTGGCTAGAGCTGGGGTAGAGGGCATCTTGGCGGTCCTCCATTGCATCCAAAAGGTGCTCGTGGGACGCGTCATTGAACCTGGAGGCTGCAGCCTTCTTGCCTTTCAGGGTCATGTCTTCAATGCAGCAGTCGTAGACTGGAAGCACTGAGAGGTGTGCCTATGGCTGCAATTTAAATATTGCACCCGGCGTGATGAGCTGATGGCGTGGAGGGCGAATGAGAACCTGCCCTCATGGAAACTTTGTGTTTCCTGGGAATGCATAATTAATGCGGCTGGTTTGGGACGATACGGCGTGAGAAGCCACCATTGAGGCCAACGGGTTCTATCCAGCTGCTACTGCAGTTAGTGCAAACCTGGCATGATTCCGCCCATGGTCGCTGAAAAATTATCCATTTTCCATTTAAATAATAGTGAGATTTTTACTTATTTTTACAGAAAAATATTTCCCCACATCTAATTACATTAAAATGTTGGTAAGCAACTGGGGGAATGATTCTATCTCCAAAAGTGCAGTCACTTTACTTCATGCTTAACATTTTAGATTTTATGCAGTAAGAATGCTAACTGTCAGGGTTCTTTGCTATTACGGTCAAGCAAATAGAACAGTGATCCATTTAACAATGCTTTGAATTGCTTAGGGATTGTGAATTCTGTTTTAAATCAACTATTATTATTTGCATGGACTTCAGTTGTTGATGCACTATTACTACTAAGCTTTCTGTGTTTTCCTCTCCCACTCTGCTTGTCTTTGCTCAAATTGCTACTCTGCCCTGCTGCCTTGAGCTTTCTTTAAATTTCTAATTTTCCCTTTACCTGAACCTTCCCCCGCCTCTGTGAGTTTAAAGCTCTATCCAAATTCCTAGTTATATGATTCGTCAGGATACTGAACCCAGCCTGGTTTCAGTGGAGCCCATCCCTAGGGAACAGCTCCCTCTTTGCCCAGTACTGTTGCCAGTGGCCCATGAATCCAATCCCTTTCTTTCCACACCACTCTTTGAGTCATGTGTTTAATTCTCCAATCAGCTTGACCCTATGCCGATTAGCTCGTGGCTCAGATAACAATCCATAGATGATGGTGCAGAAGTATTTCTTATATAAAGTAAATATCAAATTCAGAACAAAAGCTATGTAATATCTTACAGAGATGATGCCTGAAACGCTACTGGGACCAATGGATAATGTTAGCGTTAAACTGGCACCATAACTGCAGTATGACAATGACATTAAATCCTATCATCACATTTATATTTCATGCCAGTAATTTATGTTAAATTGCACCCTATCATTAAAATGAAAAATTTTGAGTTCCATATATGTACTTGCAAAGGCACATCCAGCTCTCGAAGCTATGAAACAGTGATTTTAATCCTGGCATCTGATCAAATCCCCTCCTCCCAAGACTTGTAATACTTGTCAAGTTAGCCAAATGACTGCTGCCTTTCATTAGCTACGTCACAAAGACTTTTACTTTTCTTGCAGTGACAATACTTATCTGTGTGGGAGTTTGATTGCAATAAATTCTATTCATTCAATGTTATTTTAGGCATCAAACCAAAATTACACACTAGCTCATCTCACACAGCTTTATCCAGGTAGTCTGGGACATGAAGTATGATTGCGATGTTTATCTGCTCACTGGGCATGTCACTTTAAGGCTATTGTTAAGGTACACCCTGTGGGAAAGTGTCTGAATGGCTCTTTAGGTCAACTGACGTGTAACTGCTTTTTGGTGAATAAAGTTTTTAGATTTCTAGATACATGCAATTTTTTGGCTTTAGGTTAAAGAAAGCAGTTTGCTGTGGGGTTATTAATAGAAAATTAAATCACACCAAAACGAAGGGTTTGGGAAACACACCACCACGTATAGAGGGGGAAACAAGCAAAACACCTTTCTGTTTACGGATGTGTGATGAGAGGAGAAATCAGGGTTGTTTAAATTAACCTACCCCCCACCCCCCTACTGTCTGTAACGCTTTTTACAATATGGGCACCCGAACTGCACGCAGTACTCTAAGGGTGGGATTTTCCAGCCCCGGTAGGCCACCAAATGTGACACAGCAGGTCCTGCCATGACAGGGCTGGAAAATCCTGACCTAAGAGTGGTCTAACCGGGACTCAATACAAATTTAGCACAATTTCCCTACTTTTCAATTCTATGCCTCCAGAAATAAAGCCTACTGCTTGGTTGCTTTTTTTTTAATGGCCTTGCTGACCTGTGGCACAACTTTGACACTTTGAAACGTTCAATCCGTTTTTCTCCCCATAGATATTACCAGACATGCTGAACACTTCCAGCATTTTCTGTTATTTTTCAATTCCTAGAATCTGTAGTTTTTTGCTTTTGTAGAAGCTTGTTGGACCTGGTTTCAGGCGTGAAGGAGGAAATATGGCTGCAATGCATGTCCGAACTGAAAAGCCTGAGGCTGGCCCAAATTGGACCTTGGGCTTTATTAATATTAATTCAACAAGAGTAAAAAATGAATATCAGGCTGTTTGCCTCGCCAGTAAATGCCTTACTGTCAGCTGTTGGGGAGGTACGGGGAGGGTTAGAAGGGGAGATGGAGTGGCAACAGACCAAAGATTTGATTTGGATATTGTGGAGCAATGTTTCTGCTAGGCTGTCCACACAGGTCTTGTTCTGTACTAAATACTGTGCATTCACAACTGTGCAAATAAATTATATAAAGCTCGTATTGAAAAAGCTAGCCATACACAACAAAATTTTAAATGGAACATTGCCATAGGTGGGGGTTGAGGAGTAGGTGGTGATGGAGGAGAGGACCAGCGTGTCCCGGAGGTGTTTGGTGGTGGCATCATGCTGGAGTTGGCGGAAATGGCGGAGGATGATCCTTTGAATGCGGAGGCTGGTGGGGTGATAAGTGAGGACAAGGGGGACCCTATCATGTTTCTGGGAGGGAGGAGAAGGCGTGAGGGCGGATGCGCGGGAGATGGGCTGGACACGGTTGAGGGACCTGTCAATGACCGTGGGTGGAAAACCTTGGTTAAAGAAGAAGGAGGAAACATGATAGGGTCCCCCTTGTCCTCACTTATCACCCCACCAGCCTCCGCATTCAAAGGATCATCCTCCACCATTTCCGCCAACTCCAGCATGATGCCACCACCAAACACATCTTCCCTTCACCCCCCACCCCGGCGGCATTCCGTAGGGATCGTTCCCTCCATCACCCCCTACTCCTCAACCCCCACCTATGGCACCTCCCCATGCCCACGCGGAAGATGTAACACCTGCCCTTTCACTTCCTCTCTCCTCACCATCTAAGGGCCCAAACACTCCTTTCAAGTGAAGCAGCATTTCACTTGCATTTCCCCTAACTTAGTCTACTGCATTCGTTGCTCCCAATGCGGTCTCCTCTACATTGGAGAGACCAAACGCAGACTGGGCGACCGCTTTGCAGAACACCTGCGGTCTGTCCGCAAGAAAGACCCAAACCTCCCTGTCACTTGCCATTTTAACACGCCACCCTGCTCTCTTGCCCACATGTCTGTCCTTGGCTTGCTGCATTGTTCCAGTGAAGCCCAACGCAAACTGGAGGAACAGCACCTCATCTTCCGACTAGGCACTTTACAGCCTTCCGGGCTGAATATTGAATTCAACAACTTTAGATCTTAAACTCCCTCCCCCATCCCTACCCCCTTCCCGTTTCTTCCCCCTCCCTTTTGTTTTTTCTAATAATTTATATAGATTTTTCTTTTTCCACCTATTTCTATTATTTTTAAATCTATAACTGTAATACCCTGTCGTCAGTCTTTCCACCCCACCCCCACTAGACCTGTACCTTGAGTGTCCTGCCATCCATTCTTAATTAGCACATTTTCTTAGATAATATCACCACCTTTAACACCCCTTTGTTCCTTTTGTCTGTGACATCTTTTGATTATCTGCTCCTATCACTGCTTGCTTGTCCCTACAACCACCTCCCCCCACAACTTCTCTCCCCCCACCCCACCCCACCCCCCCCTTCAATCTTAAACCAGCTTATATTTCACCCCTCTCCTAACTTTACTCAGTTCTGTCGAAGGGTCATGAGGACTCGAAACGTCAATCAAATAATTTCCACAGGTCCCAAGGAGAGCCTGGGGGAGGCAACATGTGGGTATTCAGAAATAGAACATCACACCTGTACCTGTGGGAGGCAACCACTTATCCTTGTTAACTGTGGCTTATGGGTAGCACTCATGATTCTGACTCAGAAGTTCTGGGTTCAAGTCCTACTCCAGAAGTGCCAGCAGTTCATTAGCTTCTCCAAGGAGGCTGATGAACAGGAAGAGAAACCATTGGGATCTGCTGCATTGCTGGAATTGTGCTAGTCTGTGGCATCACAGATTGCTCACTCGTAATATACGTGTGATCCCCATCACTCTTTATCCACAGGAAGTGCTTCTATTCACTAAATGTTCAACTTGTTTGTGACCACAGGCAAAAGAATCATGAGGTCTGTGCCTGGTTTCCTGGCAGTAGTCATGATGCTTTCGCATTGCACTAGTCCTCAGTATTCAACCCAGACCATCACATCACATGCTGGCTGCTTTGGGACAAATGGTAGGCTGTCACCATCTGACTCATGACTCCCATCAGGACCCTAGGCACTGACATGGTGCTCCAATCTAAGCTTTTAGGGCTGACACCAGAGGTTCAATATCTGTGGAGTCACTTAAAGTACATATAGAGCTGGCCAGTTGGTCCAAGTTAATCTGCATGGACTTGATGCCATGCACTAAGATAGCAGACAAACGGAGCTGTGGTTCTACATCCTCTCCAACATTGTGCTTTGTGGACAAACAATAGCAGGTAGCTCAGTGCACATAGAAGTTCTGTGTGGATCGTCATCAGTCTTTTCATGTATGTTTGCCTCCTGATGTCTTTAACTCGACTGTCTGCAGCAGGGTTAAGATGCGAGTTCTTTCTCTGGAGAGCAGCTTCCTGGGCCATCCTACTCTCCCAGCCCACACTCTTATGCAGGTGTGCAAACCCTCTGCCTATCCTCTGATCTATGTGAGAGTCTGTGAGTTGACAACTATGTGAGAGACTTACTTTAGCTATCATTGTGAGGTCGTGGAGTTTTTTTCTGCCATGCAAACATGTCCTGGGGCAATGCCCCACTCTGCCCATTAGGTGAGCTGCAATGATCATTGTAAATAGCGCAAATGCCTATTTTATTTTAGTCAGTCAAGGGAACCAATTTGGGGCTTAGATGTGTTTATTTGATCACACGCTCTGAGAACGCCCAAGTGATTAGGCTGAAACCAATTTCTACTGCCTTATATCTTTTAAGATTCTGCAAGGATATGTCCATTAAAAACAATGGGAACATGTTGAGGCAAGAAAATAACACCTGGCCCTTGGCAAAATGGGTTTTGCAAGCACATTGACGCTCCCTTTGTTTTCAATGGGATTTTAGGAGTACAGATGATCAGCTCTGTGACCTTGCTGCTGATGCAATCGTTCATAAGCAAAGAGAATTCAAAGGCAGAAGAACTTAAATATATTGAAAAGACTAATTTGACTCTTATAACCAATATAGGGATTATAGGATTTGCATTCAGCAATTTTAAGTAGAAAGAAAATGCCAAACAAATTTTATAATCAGAGGGTTTTTTGTAACTAAAAAGCCGACAAAGTATTGGTTGACTACTATGGAGTTGCTCATAGTTGAGTTGGGGGATAGAAGACAACTCAGTTTCCATTGATTTGTAGTTAAAAATAATTGAAATATTGAAAAGAAGGAAGAAACAAACATCATTTTCACTTGGTGAAATACTGAGGGTAAATGTGATGGTGATTGGCTGGTTAACAACTGGTGCTAGGGCTTTTATTTCTGTCACAAGTCTTGTGAACTTTCTAAAAGAAGGGAATCTGGCACCTAGCCACAATTGGAGAGAGTGGAGGAGATTTTGGCATCTGTAGACAGAGAGCCATCTCTACCCCGAAGATATTGAATCAGGAAATAAAGAGAAAATAAAAATAAAGCATGGTTCTCTTCCGTCAGAGAAGATTTTGCATTTTTTTGCAACAAGTTAAAACTTTAACAAAGTGAACAAAGAAGCATGCCAAAAACACAAATACCATAAAAATGGTTAGTTATCCTTCATAAATCCCCAAATATTGAATTTTTAATGTTTTTCTTCAAATTATGTTTTTCAAATTGTAAATGCCCAATTTCTGATCAGCAAATAGAACTCACCAGGGCTCCTTAGATAGCACCTTCCAAACCCATGACCGCTACGATCAAGAAGGATAAGGGCAGTAGACACATGGGAACACTACGACCTGGAGATTCCCCTCCAAGCCACTCACCATCCTGACTTGTAAATATGTCGCTGTGCCTTCACTGTCGCTGGGTCAAAATCCTGGAACTCCCTCCCTAACAGCACTGTGGGTATACCTACACCACATGGGCTGCAGCGGTTCAAGAAGGCAGCTTACCACCACCTTCTCAAAGGCAATTAGGGATGGGCAATAAATGCTGGCCTAGCCAGTGACACCCACATCCCATGAAAGAATAAAAAAATGGAAAAACCTACTTGAGCCCCTCCCCAAAAAATTCATACTCCAAAGCCTAGTCTGTTTCTGTAAAGATGGTTAACTAGGATTGGAGCACAAGAGTGAAGAAGTCTTACTGCTATTGTATAGGGCCTTGGTGAGGCCATAATATAGAGTCTTAGCTCTGAACAGGATTCTGTATTAAATACTCACAGGGGAGAATTTTCCCCCCATCGGGGGGGTTGTGCGGGGGCGGGCAGGGCCGGGCATGAACCCGATTGGTGCCCCCGATCGGGTCCGCGCTGCCATTTTACGTGGGCAAGCCGATTAAGACCTGCCCAGCGTGACACGCGCCCAGAAACGCTGAGCACTCCCTGTGCGGGCCGGGGAGGATTCCCTGAGTTGGGGCCTGCGCTCTTCCGCGAGGTGCCTCAGGGAGATTAATTTAACTTTTAAAAAACTGAATAAAGAAAAGAAAAAATTTTAAGACATGTCCACTCATGTGACAGTGTCACATGAGCTGGGACATGTCAATGAATTTTAAAAAATTTTTTAATTCAATTTATAAACACTTCATGAAACCTCATCCCACTCGTGGATGAGGTTCCATGAAAAATGTGAAGGCCGCCTGGGCTCTTTGCCTGCCCAGCAACCTTAAGGTTGGACGGGCAGCTCAGTTTATTGGTTTAATTAGTTTTTAAATTACCTTTATAGGCCTTTGACAGTTTGCCAGGTGCTCAGCCGACTCGGCCGCGCTCCCGCTGAACTGAAAATGTAAATGACGTGCAGTGACATCGGGACGCATGCCCAATGTCACCCCGTGTCATATTACGCCTCAGTGAGCAGGCCCCGCCCCCGCTCGCCAAGCCAAAACTTCTGGCCACAGTCCCCAAACTTTAGAATTTACACCACTATTGGCAGATACCACTGTTGACCCTCCCCCATTTCTGCCCTGTCCTCTGAAAAAGTCTCTGTGAAATGTTGGGCCCATGTTTAAAAGTCTTTTTTTGAATACTAAATGGCAGGGAGTAACATGAATCCAGAACATCACCTCATAGTGGGAAGACGATAAAAGAAAGTAAATAAAATTGGCTTTTTTTATAGCACCTTACCATGTCCTCAGGAGGCCACAAAGCTTACTCTTGCCCTCCAGGTCTACTTTCATCAGCTGCTGTGTTGTCCAGGGGGTTCAGGTGAATTTGATACTGGTTTGGCAGCGAAGGAAATCAACATGTTGAGAGTGTCAGAAATGGAGAGGGATATCAAAATCATAGGAGAGGAGATTTACAAAGGATGATGAAAAGTGTGGGGGTGGGAGGGCGGGAGGGGGGGGAAGGGAGGAAGAAAAGGAGATATAATATAAGCTATAGGATCAGGAGTATGCCATTTGATCCTATTCAATAAGATAATGGCTGATTCTTCCTCAGCTACACCTTCCCATACAACCCCCATATTCCTTGGTTGCCTTTGTATCCAAATATTTGTTGATTTTGATTTGAATATACTCAATGACATGGCATACTCAGCTCTCACAGCAGAAAATCCAAAGGTTCGTAACAAGTTAAGAAATTTCTCCTCATCTCAGTCCTTAAATGGCCTTATTCAGGAACTGTGATGTCTTGTTCTAGACTTCCTAGCTAGGGGAAACATCCTCTCAGCATCAACCTTGTCAAGCCCCTTAACAATTTAATATATTTCCATTAGGATACCTCTTATTCTTCTCAATTCTAGGAAGTATAGGCCTAATCTACTCAATTGTTCCTATAGGACAATCCCATGATCCAAGGAATAAGTATAGTGAACCTTTGTTGCATTTCCTCTAAGGCAAGTATGTCCGTCCATTGGTAAGGAAACCAGAACTGTACACAGCGCTCTAGGTATGGTCTCACCAAGGCTTTTTACAATGGCAGTAAGGTTTCTTCATTCCTGTACTTCGATCCCTTTGCAATAAAGGTTCTCATACCATTTGCTTTCCTAATTGCTTGTTGTACCTGCAAATTAACTTCCAGTGTTTCTTGTATAAGGACACTTAAATTGCCCTGAATACCAATATTTTCCAAAATCTTACCCTTTAAGGATATTTTGCTCTTCTATTCTTCCGACCAAAGTGAATAACTTCACATTGCTCCACATTATATTCCAAGCACCCTGTTCTTGCCTACTTATTTAACCTGTCTTTTTGCAGCCTTTTTGCATCTTCCTCACAGTTTACTTTCCCACCTAATGTTGAGTGGAATCAGCCCAGATTTGCCGTAGTGGGCGTGAAAAACAATGTTTTACCTGCTGGTTGCAGTGGTGGGTTTTCGTACTGCATCGTCCACTTCCCAACTCGTTAATTATGCAGCCACAGGAAACACTCTGTCTCATTGGCGGACAGCCCCTGAGTCAGCCGCCACGCCGTGACATAACCGTTTCCTCACTCCAGGTGCCATATCTAAACAGCAGCCATGCACAGTTAGCAATGCTTGCAGCCCAGGACTGCTGCAGTGAAGACATGGCCCTGAAAGCCACGAAGAGTTCAGTGACCCATCACTGGAATGCTTTTTGGAGGCCTGCAGTGATGTCCTTCAACCCAGCTCTGGCCGCAAGAGGTCCAGCAATCTCACCACTCCGGTTTGGGAGGCGGTGGCAATGGTGGTCAGTGCCAACGCTGCACAGAAGTGGTTGGCCATCCAGTGCAGAAAGAGGATGAATGATCTCATCTGTGCTGCCAGGGTATGACAACCATCTCATCACTCCAAACTCACACACATACGAGGCCTACCACACATTCACTGGCATGTCACTCGCTGCCAGGCTCAAGGAACATCGCCACTCACTCTCCCACACACACCCTTAAATCTCCATCCAGCCTCATCTCCTCTGGAGGCTGCCTCCTCAGCCCACACCATCCTGAGGCCACTTGCACAGATCAACATGCATCCCCACACACAACCTTGGATACCCACCCTTCACCAGTACAGCCCTCACTCTACAGCCTCTTCCTTTGCCTGAGGCCACTTCTCCCCCTTCCCCAAGCAAGCCCTAGCCCTGCAGCTATTGAAAAGCCACCCCTGCCTTTTAGCTGGTCTGGTAGGTAGAGACCTGCATGTGAGCCCACCTAAAAGTGATGTGTTTCTGCCTGCGAAACCTGGCGCTGATGACCGTGAGTACTGCCCGCAGACAAACCTCGAAGTCTCAAGCAAAGTGCAGCTCGCCAGGTGCATGTTGCTTATGCACAATTGTGAAACACGCGTGCAATCACTCCGATGTGCCCGGATGATCCAGCATGGGGGGATGATTCCGGCGAGCAGGGCTTATAATGGGATGCTAAAGTATTGAAATGTGTGGCGGTGGGAAACGCAGCCCGTCATTGACGGGTGGAGCGGATGATCACAAACTAGTTTCACGATGGCGCAAAACTGATTTTTGGCCTTCTTGTCATATTGTCCGCTCATGCCCGCCATGACGCCCGCCGCCAACGGAACTGGACGATTCTGCCCTTTGTATTGTCAGCAAACTTGGATACATTTCACTCCATCCCCTCATCTAAGTCATTGAATTTTTTTATGACCAGGTAAGGAGGAGTGAACTGGCTCCCCTCTATTCCCCTCCTTGGTGGGTCAGAACAAAGGTTTTTTCATTCTCTTTTCCCCGTGGGTGCTTTTTCCGAATCCAAGTGCATTTTTTACTATCAGTGCAGTGAACAATAAGGAGCCAATCAAGAGGCTTCCTTGAGTCAAAGAAAGAACATGTTTATTAGCTACAAAACCCAAGGAAGAAAACTAAAAGACACAACATTGCACAAACACAGGTATCATAAGTAAGAAAAGTTCGAGTCCAAATAAAAAGTTAAAAGAATATATGGTTAAGTCCTTTGCTTGTCCTTAAGGTGTAGATTGTTGAACATTGTGACTGTTTTAAGTTAGCTGGTTACTTTAAAATCCCAGAGTTGAATTGAAGTCCATGTAACTCCATTTGTTGGGGACAATTCCCTTTTTTTAAAATCCTAACTCATCTTCCAGAAATCGATGAGTTTCTCCTGCAGTACTTTCCGATGGACATTCATTATCTCTTTTGCTGGATTTTGAGACAGTAAAGATAGGGCTTTAGTTAACTTGAGAGAAGTGGCACCAGGAAGGCAACCAAGCCTTCAGGGCTCTCAATTCTGGCTGCAGAATATCGTAACTACCCATTAACTATACTGTCCCCTATCACTACCATATCCTTTTACACTCCCTCCAACTTCAATCGTCTCCTGTAACAGAGTGCCTTGGTCAGTTTACTCAACTACCCTGCTGACCTTGCCCTCATCCACACTGGCAGCAAGAACAAAAGTATATACAAGTGAATCAGAGCTTTTATAAAAGAGTTTAGAATACATTTATTTCTTCAAAGGTCTGGAATGATCTTTCAGGTCAGATATCGAAGTCCTGGACATTAAGAGGGTTCAAGATGCAGTTGGTTGTTAAGGTATGTCAGTTGGAGTATTAAAATGATTAAGATCCAATGGCTGAGTGGTTTTTAGTTTTCTTCAACTAGCTTTGTCAAAGATAACAATGCCATGAAAAAGGAGGTGCTACCATTCATTTCCACTGCAGGTGCCCTCTCAGAGGAAACTGGGAGCTAATGTACACAGGAATATGTTACTCCATAATTCATGGGCTGATTATAAAGATTTTCATTATCTCATTAGAAAAATACATTAAATTGAAGTTTGTAGGAAGTATGAAATCCTGGATCAGTTGGAAATGCTCATCTTCAAAGTCTTTTGAAAGTACAAGATTGCTGCATTTTGGACACATGCACTGTCAGAGTAAAACACACGATGGGCTATTGCTTGGCCTGTATTTCTGACATATTGGGCGGAATTTTCCAATAGGCATCTGGACTCCAACGTCAGGCACATATGGGATCCCAAACTAGTCCATATTGTCAGCGCATCCACCAACTCACCTGCCAGGAGGGGCCTGCTAAATGCCAACCTCTGCATGCATCTTCCTATTAAGGATGGTGGATGGCTTCCCCTGGCTGGAGGCCTAATCAGAGGGTGGGCAGTGATGTCCGGCTAGTCGTCTCACTCAGAGAGTTAGGTGCAGCAAAGGTCGGGCAAGCAAGCGTGGGAGTGCATCAACATGGAGGTGCATTTATTTTCCTGCATTGAAGTCATCAAATAAAGAGGCCTAAAGCTGGTGAGGCCATTGGAATGGAGGGGGAACCCCTCTGCAGGAGTAATGGCAGACATGGTTCTGGCCTTTCATCCTGGTGACCCACTCGTTGCAGCATGGGGCCTCTGAGTCTGACAGACACCTAGTCTGACACCTGGAGGCCAACTGCATTGAGCTGGTGACATCTGCACAAAGTGGGCACCGCTCTGATGGTGGGAAAATAGTGGTACCATTGCAAAATGATCTCCAAATAGGGCCTTAATTGCCCTAATTAGCTATCTGCCTCCATGAAGCCAACCTGGTTCCCAGTCTGCCCCTGGGAAAATTCTCTGAAGGTGGGAATGTGTCCACCCGGCACAGCTCCCCACATTTGCCCATCTATCCTGCCTCCAATCCCATCTCCATGGAGCCAGGGAAACTCAACTCATGAAAACTGAGTCAGACGGACTGACAAGGCACCAGGAACCTCTGCATCTCACGTCAGGAACCTGTCAAATTGTAGTGCACCTGTATTCATTATTCATCTTCTTAAAGCTATACACACTGATAAATGCAGGAGCATGTCCAGATAGGCACAATGTTTGTGGAGATGGACCTATAATATACATTTTACCTAAAGTAAGACTGTCCCAGTTATCACTGAGCAGACAATCCAGGAAAAAAGGCCTTTTTGGCAAATGGTTAATTTGTAGAAATGAGATTTAACTTTAGTTTGAACCCCACGAGGTATACTCCAGAATAGATTCACTTACTTCCTGAAAGCAAGTCACATGGTTCTGGGCGATGACACTCTTAGATCATAATCTAGCCTTTGGCCCTCCATTCACCACAACACTTCTGCAACTACTGATTTGCTCAACTGCACCCTCACCTCCACCTTTGATGCCAAATAAAACAATTATACTCTCTCACTATATCAATTTTCTCTACTCCCTTACGCCCACAGGATGCAGACTTGAAAGGAAATGGCAGACAACTGGATTATTCAATCAGTGCAAGATCTGACTGGGTCACATAAAACACTTTTGGGTCCTACTCTCATCTGCTAAAACTGCTTGCTGTTCTAAGATCATTCTGGAATTTTGTCTGTTGCAAATTGTCTTCTTAAATCCCTCCCTCCTATCTTCCCCACCCTCATGATTTCTTTGTCACCTCTGATCTCTGATTAGTTTCCTCTGCTGCAACCTTCCCTTCCACTAGTCCATCTGCAAAACTTCTTCTAAAACTCCGACCTGCCCTACCCTGAATTTGCATCCATTTCTGGTTCCTATCCTAACTTCTCTCATGCCTTCTTCAAGCTCATCTTGTCCTTGATACCCACTTCCCGTTCCTTCGATCCTATTCCAACAAAACTGTTGACTATCCAACTTCCCCTCCATGTTAGCTGATATTGTTAATGGTTCGTTCACTTCCAATGTTGTCTCTCTCTCCTTTAAATTTGATTTCATCATGGTGCTCCTCAGAAATACAAACCTTGCCCAAACCATTCTTGCAAACTACTGTGACACCAGCCTCCCTTTCCTATCCAAAGTCCTTGAACATATTGTCACCTCCCAAACACATGTCAATCTTTCCTGGAATCAATGGTTGATTCTCTCCAGTTAGATGCCTGTCCCTGGCACAGCACCAAAATGGCTCATATAAAAGTCACAAATATGACAAAGGTAAACTATCCCTCCTCGTCCTTCTCAATCTGTCTGCAGCCTTTGATATAGTTGACCATGCCATTCTCCTTTGATGTCCCTGCACTGTTGTCCAGCTGAATGGGACTGCTATCTAAGCATAGCCAGTGTATCTCATGTAAAGACTTCTCCCATACCGTTGCCTCTGATGTCTCCCAAAGATTGATTCTTGGCATGCTCCTATTTCATATCTACATGCTACCCCTCAGAAACATTGGGCTGGATTTTCACTGAGTCAGGATGACTTGGCAGCCCCTTAAAAATGACGGGCATGCCTGGATTCCAGGGTTCCTGACCCCATTCCTGAGGTTTACAATTTTGAGGTGTGCCTGAGGCTTGGCTGAAAGCCCAGAAATCCATTAGAGTAGTCAAACACATAAGCTGCATGGAAAACATTGTTTGATTGACAGCTCTGGTTCTCTGATCTCTTCTGTCAATTTTACAATGTTTATTTACAAAAGCTAAAGAAGTTGAAGGTGCTTGCAGTTTCAGCTATTGATACTTTAAAGAGTCTGTATGATTGATGTTTTTATTGGGCTATAATAAAATAAGTATTTTTTAGAAAATGGAAAGTTATCAATGAATGACTTTTTTAAAGCTTTTTCACGCATCCTATGGTCATGAAAGGGTTCACTGGCTACATACAGAGCTTAGTGGGTGAATGGCATGGAAATAACACAAATTAGCATGGGTGGGGTGGGGGAAGTGAGGAGCCATCGGGGTTGGTTGGGTGGAAATATCTTAGCATGGGGCCATGAAGGACCATAGGGGTTGATTGGGGAGGCATATCTTGGCATGAGGGATCATAGGGAGCCTATGGGTGGCATGGGCATATCTTAGCAAGAGGTGTGAGGGGCCATAGGGGTTGGTTGGGCATGGGATGGCATGGATGGGGCATGAGGAGTATGTGGGGAATGGGAGGGTGTGAGGGGTGAGGGTTAGAGAGACCTTCTGTTTTTAGAACCAGGGATCATGGTCTCAGAATAAGTGATCAGCGATTTAGGAAAGAGATAAGGAGGAATTTCTTCATTCTAAAGGTTGTGAATCTTTGGAATCCTCTATCCCAGAGGGCTGTGGATACTGGGCAGAATTTTCCCGTTGGTGATTTGGGGGTGGGGCCCGCTCGCCGACGGGAAAATGACGCGGGATGACATCGGGAGGAAGCCCCATTTAAATATTGAGGAAGGTGGGCTGACAGCGAAATCAGCTGCCTGCCTGCCGACCTGTCAATGACCAATTAACGCCATTGACAGGATCATTAAGCTTGTTAAATGCCCTGCTCGTCCAACCTTAAGGTTGGTGGGCAGGCCAGGAGCCCCAGCGGGTTTCTGATAATACATGAAACCTCATCCACTGGCGGGATGAGGTTTCATGTCCGTTTTTAAAAATTTCAATAAAGTTTATGTGCTTCTTATTAACATGTCCCATCTTGTGTTACGTTGTCACATGAGGGGGACATGTTAATAATTTTAATATTTTTCTATTTTTAAAGTTGTTTATACTGTCAGTAATCTCCCTGAGACAGCACTTAGTCTCAAGGAGCAGTGCGCTCTTTCGACATTTTGACAGATGGGGAATACCCCCCTGCCCCGCACAGGAATCGCATAGTTGGGAAGGCCGTTGGGCGGGCCTTAATTGGCCCACCCACTCAAAATGGCAGGGGGCCCCGTTTCGGCGGTGGAGTTCGGCTGCCCACCCGCCACTGAGCCAGTGGGGCCCACCTGCCCATCAAGGTAAAAATTCTGGCCACTCTGTCGTTGAACATATTCAAGATAGGAGTCAACAGATTTTTTGATATTAAGGGAATTAAGAGATGTGCGGATGATGTAGGAAGGTGGGGTTCAGTAAGATGATTAGTCATGGTCTCATTGAGCGATGGAGCAGGCTCGGAGGACCGAAAGGCCGCATCCTGCTTCTATTTCTTTCTTATGTTATAGCTACTCGGTACCTAAGCTTCCCTGATCTGGTTCAATATCCCCCATACTGGTGCATCCATCCTGCCCTTCTCTGTCACTCAAAATTCCTAACCTACTTACAGAAACATTTCAGCCTGGGTTTAGCAGGGTTCAATGATCTCAACCATTCCCCCAGCATTATTTTGGGAAACTAATAACAGTTCTCAGGAGTCACATAATCACCTATAAATTGTCCAATTAATTTCAATGGGGCCAAATTCCCAATTAAGCAAAACCACCTTTCTTGTAAACAAGTTTTGTTTTTCAGATATAATGCATTTACTGATATGGCAAGGGAGTTGGGTAACTCACTCAAGCGATCCTAGCTGCTAACTAATTGATTTTCCTGTAGATATGAGCAAATTACTCTATGTTTTAAAGCTTTAGTGCTTAAAACCATCTTTAGTAACAACTTATTACCAAATATTAGTTTATTTTCAATAGTAGAGCAGCAAGAACCAGAAATGATATAAACATGAATTAGTTTCTGTTGTATTTATGTTAAGAACAAAACAAATTTGGTCTTAACAGCAGCTTTCTGTATGAGCCAAAACCATATCTTTTAAAGGATGGAAACCCCAAATTTCGTAGCTATGGCACACTCATATTACTGACGATCAATGGATTACACACTGGTGGTTGTGTATCACAAATAGGAGATCTACACTAGAATGCACCAGAAGTTTGTAACTAGCAAATCAGAGTGTATTCCATCAACTGCAGTGACACATAATCTTCAATGGCATGTAAAGTTTAAATTTATAATATTTTATAGATTAGAAATTATGTCCTGCAATTTACCAGGATATAATTGTAGGCCTGGATATCACAGTCAGTGATGATGCAAAGGCATTTGCTACTGACCTCAAAGAAAGCTGCCTCGCAAGATCTAAGGCAGAATTTTCTGCTCTTCGGGCAGGCACGCGCCCGACCCAAATGAGTGTAAGATGACACAGGATGACGTTGGGCAAGCATCCCCATGTCACTGCGCATTTGCTTGATATTTTGGTAGGTGTGCGTGCGCAGGAGTCGGCAGCGCACTCGCCGACAATTAACAAGCCTATTAAGGCCATGAAAAATCTAATTGAATTCAATTTTTCACTGCCCATCCAACATTACAGTTGGCGGGCAGACAAAAAGGCCAAGTGGCCTTTGCATTTTTTGTGAAACCTCATTCACGGGTGGGATGAGGTTTTGATCTATCATTAAAAGAAAAACAAAAGATTTTCATGCTAATTTCTAACATGTTCCTGCTCATGTGACAGGGCATGCGTTTCACGCTGGACAGACCTTAACTGGACCGCTAGCATGAAGTCGTGGTCGTGGCCTGATCGTGGGCGGTGGTCAGTTTCCCGACCACTCCCGCCTGCCTACACCGAGCCCACCCAGTGAAGGAAAAATCCTAGCCTTGGTATCCTTTGTGGTGTGGATTTCACCTATCCTGATTTTCCTTTCATTCTGGTATCAGCACATGAAGATTTCTAATGTCCAACAACTGTGGTGTCATCAGGCAGACAAAGCAGCAAATCGCAATGAACAATTCTCACAGACAGCAAGCCTGGAATTAAAAATCCCTGATTATCCTTTTTAAAAAAATATTTTACAAACAACGAAATAAGGTTTGGGCCATACACATGGGCCAGAAACTTATCTATGTTGGGTAGGCTGGGTGGGAGCAGGTGGGGGTGGGCGTGGAGCCGATCGCCGCCCACGATTGGCTGTGCGCCACCATTTTACATGCATGCGTGCGAAAGAGCAAAGCAACCTCCTTGAGGTACAGATCTGCCTTAGGGAAATTAAGTTGATATTAAAATAATTAAATAAAGCATTTAAACAATTATCGAAACATGTCCCCTCATGTGACAGTGTCACATGAGATGGGGCATGTTTTTATATTTCGGGAAATGTTTTTATTTATTTAATAAAACTTTCAGGAAACCTCATTCCGCCCGTGGATGAGGTTTCCTGAAAAACATGGAGGCCACTTGGTCTCTTCGCCTGCCCGCCAACCTTAAGGTTGGATGGGAAGTGCTGTTAATTGGCTTAATTTGTTTCCTAATGGCCTTAATAGGCCTTTGACAGTTTGGCAGGCACGAAGCCACCTCTGGCGCGTGCCTGCCTAACGAAAGATCTAAATGACGCGCATGATGTTGGGATGCGCACCTGATGTCATCTCGCGTCATTTTGCGTGTTGGCATGTCGGGCCCGCCCCCGCACACAGATGGCAATATTCTGGCCATGGAATTAACGAAGAAGCTCAAACACCATGACCAAAATTTTGAGATCAGCAGGCAGGCGTGGTCAACGGGCCTGGGAGCGGCCGGGAAATGGCCCAACACCTGCAATTAGCGTGACCGCAATTTCACACGGGCTGGCCAATTAATGGCTAGCCAGGGTGAAAGGCACACTGAAATGCTCAGCACTGCCGAGGTGGGAGCGGGAGGAAGGCAAGCGCTGAATTTAGCACAGACGCTTGGAAGCGCTCACAGAAAACTCCCTGAAGGCAGAGTGCTGCCTCACGGAGCTGAAGAATTCAAATCCAGTACAAACAGGTTTTAAAATCTGGAAAAAATGCCCACGCATCAGAAACGGTCACCTGAGCATCTACAACATGTTTTTATTTTTTCATTTAATGACGAAAACCTCAACCCACCCTTGAATAAGGTTTCCTGAAAAATGCAACGGCCGCCTGGCCGATTCGCCCACCCACCAACCGTAACGGGCAGTGAAAAATCCAAGTTAATTGTGCCATTAATGGGCTTATAGCCCTCTTAAATGTCGGTGGGCGCACTTCTGAGCTTAGCGCGCCCCCACCGACCGAAATATCACGTAAGTGCGCGATGACGTTGGGATGCTCACCTGACGCCATCGTGCGCTATTTTACGCCCAAGTGTGTCGGGCGTGCGCCCCCATACCAAGTGAAAAATTCTGCCCCATATATTACAGACAGGAGAGAGAGGAACTGAACTTCTTTAACCTCTCTCCATCTGTCTGTAACCAGATGTGTTTTTGAATTATTTTTAAAGTAGGCTGTGGCGTGTTTCCCCAAACCCCCAGTTTGTGTGATCCAATTTAAAAATAATTCATAACAAACTCGTGTTATGATTAACTCGAGGTTAATTTATTCATATTGAAACTTGGGGGGTGAGGCGGGAGGTGGAGTGTTCGCAACCTCACACACTCACAAATGTACACACACAGTCATACGCAGTTAGAGGGGATGGAAAAGAGGAAGATTTACAACTATGGACAACACAATAAAAGAACCACAGAAATGAATGTTAGTTCACGTGATTTCCAGAGCCCGAGATGTCAAAGTCCAGAGGATGTTTCCTTCATGGCGGAGTTCAGTCCAGATGAGTTTCTGGTTGGAGTCAACAACACAAGAGTCCTTGAAATAAATGATGGCATGGCACAATGGACTTTCTGTGCTTAGACCACTTGGTAGACAATGATCAGAGACTTTTAAAATCAAACAGGCTTTGAGGAGCTGGGAGAGGGTGGCTGGCTGCTTGGTCAGCTGGGAGCTGCTGAAGTTCTTTTCGATTGGTGATAAATCAGTAGTCTGAGCTGTGAAGCTAGAAATGTGATATTAGAATTATCCAAAAGGCTAGAAGCATGGGGTCATGTGATGTGGCCCATTAATGAGTTAATTTCAGCCTTGCAAGCAGTTTGTGTGCTTTTGGCCAAATTTCATTGTTTCCCTTAGGAGCGAAATGGTGGCTGTTAACACTTCTTCAGGCATGACAAGTTTGTTACCATCCTGGCTGGGGGAGTCAGTTCACCTGTTAGTCATTTAGTTTCATGGTTATAATGTGGCCTTAAAATGGGCTGTGGGATTCCATAAGGATGAGAGTGGAACTCTTTTGTTCTTGTAATGTCTGTTGGAAGCTTCCAGAACAGATAGCCAATCTTGTGAATCATGTGACTTATAGCAGCCATTTTGTGGTTCAGCAGAAGTCCATTTTAAAATACAAAAAAGAATAAAGTTTTGATACATGCAATTTTGATTTCTTTTCATGTCTTATTGACATAACACATAAAAATCTTTAAAAATAATTTTGATTATTTCACCCAACTGTAAAGTCTTCCTTCATCATTATGGAGAAATTTGAGAGTGCACAAATATAAAATTAGTTTCTCAGGGTCAGAGGGGTTGTTCGTCAGTATCATGAACTTAACATTCCATTAATAACTCTATTGCATCGCATTCAATAGGGTGCAACTTTTTCAAGGGTTTTTGCAATGAGAATAATAGTATAAAAATGGACGTTCTTTTCAATTCATGTAATTTCAGAATATTTCCATTGCAGAGATGACAAAGGTGCACCTTTGGAAGGTCATTGGCAGCAACTTCTGGGTTCCTGTGTTTAACTATGCGTGTGCCAAATCCAAAACTCAATCAGTTTCACTCGGTAATGACAGCAAACACTGACAGTTTCGTTATCATTACAACCACAAAATCCAGGCCTTAATCTGTAGACTATTATGAATGTAATATAGTCTCATGCCAGTTTCTTCAATATTGTTTTAGCTATCAAATGTATTTCATTCATTACTATCAGTGAGGTATGTAATAATTATGTCACATGTGACATTCAGGGTCAGAAACTGTGAATTACATTCTGAGACACAAGGGAGTAAAATTAAGGTGAATTGGATAATTTGCATAATACCTGCAGTTTGGATCCTCTAAAGCTAAAGTCTGAAATTACTTATATACTCATTTGTATTAAGATGCTATATATTGCCATCTCTGGATGCCATTTGTGGCCATCGTGCAGTAGAAATTCATCTTTGGTTGTCATTTTTGAACTTGACTTCCAGAAGGCTGAATGAAATAGGAGGCGAACTGAACCAAACAATTAAAACTTATGTGTTCATGTTCAACGGATGACTTCATCACATTTTATAATGGCCCAGAACTTCCGTTCCCCGGGGAGGGGTGGGCGGTCATACCCCAGAGATACCCCAGAAGATGCACGGGCGGGACCCCTGGAAGTTCTCAGACATGGACTGCGCGGGAATTGCCCAGAAAGTTTAAACTTCCATTGGGCAATTACTCTGCACCTGGAACCATCCGAAACTCTGGATTTCAATCGGAGACTTCAGATGCTTCCGACTCTCTTAACAGAATAGTTAGCCAGGAAAATTTAGAAGGATTAAAACCACTTCTAATTCCTGGGTAATTATGGTACTGACCTCCCCAAATCCCCACTTGGCCACCCGACTACACCACTTAACTACCCCCCCATCGCCCCTTAACCCTGACTAAGCCCCGCCCATCAACTATCCTACCCCATGACTCCCCTCCCCTATACCAGACTACCCCCTACTTACTCCTAACCCCCCAAGTACCCCCACCCTCAACTACCCTCCTGAACCCTTGACTACCTTCCCAGCCCCCAACCACCCTCCTGACCCCTCCAACACTCCGATTAACCCCCCTTCCCCCTCACAACAGCAACAGGAATTTTTTGATAACTTGAGGATTGGATAAAAACTTGATTAAAAGAAGAAAGAGAAACTATGGCTGAGATTTTCCAGCCTGGTCATGGTGGGGTCCGCCACGGGAGATGCGGCGGTCCAGCCAAAAGTCCATTGATATTCGGTGGGACAGGAAGATCCCGGCAGCAGGCGGGGCTGGAAAATCCCGCCCTACTTAGGAGAGTTGTAGTGGGGATATTAACTGGCAAAAACAGACGGCTTGGAGTCGATTGAAATATGAAAATTAAAAAACCTAAACCCCAACCTACCTCAAACCTTCCCACTTCTGGTTTTAACAAAGGGAGGATGGGGTTCCAGCAACCGAGCTGCCTTGTTATTTAAATATTATAATGAGATTGCATGCCTCAGACTTTATCTGTCTTCCGGGTTTAACCCTGGCCAGCAGGTTCCCCAGGCCTTGGGAAATCTGGCAGCTAAAGCGAGGTGAGGACTGCTGCATGGCAGAGACAAGTGGTTTGCCAGCACTGCTTGTGGGCCAGGAGTGAGAGTGCTTCCCTCTGGCCCATCAAGTCAACCATCCTCCAGGGTGGATTGCCTGAATCTCCTGACTCAGGATCTTTCCCCCTCCTGCCCTCAACTGGCTTCCTCACCCCAGGATCACTGACCCCTCTTGGATTTCTCTTGGTTTTAACTGTGCAAATAACCTGGACACTGACACTAACTAAAAACATGTTTTTTTTCTCTCCACAAATGCTGCCTGGCCTTTTGTGTGTGACCAACGTTTTTGTTTCAGATTTCCAGCATCTGCAGCATTTTACTTTGGTTCTAACAAAATGCTGCTTAACTTCTCAGTTACACTACAACAAATAGAGATATAGGCAGGGAGGAGCTAAAGATTTGTACAAGGCTTTGGATGGCTTATGGAGATAGAGGCAAATGATAAGCTAAACTTAACAGTAATATATAAATACAAACCCTTCACATTGCACCCTTATATATAGTGGCTCTTACTCAGCAGCTTTCATGACAACTTGTTAGTTCCCTTCACACTAATAATTAAATGAACAGTCTTAAAACCCCTTCCTCTACTTTAAGAATCTTATGCCCCCACATCTCTTACTTCAATTTTCTTATGCTATTTGAGACCCACTCTTCAACTGCTAATCTTAACTTCATTCACTCTATATTCTTGAAGGACAATTTGGTGCATGTTTTGACCGTTAAAACCCCCTACCCCTCTTCACAGTCAAAGTCACACAGACTGTGGGCACTAACTTGGCTCTCGCCATGGGAAATGACGAATTCAATGGCATCTTCCGAATGCCAGGTTAATAACCAAGCACCAATACTGTTACCTTGGTAATCCCATGAAAATACTAGGCAGACATAATCTTCCAACCACTTTCTCTTCATTTTACGCTTATCCATTCTTAAGGGCAGAATTTTCCGTGCCCGCTGGCGTCGGGCGTGCTCGGCAGCATGAATGGCAAGAAGGCCAGAAATTGGTTTCATGACATGGTGAAACCAATTTGCCATCGTCCGCTCAGTCCGTCGATAGCGGGCCATGTTTCCCGCCTTCAGACGTCGGGAACCTCAATATAATACATCAGCATATTATTATAAGGCCAGCCCGTTGGAATCATTCCCACACCCCCACCCCCCTTGCTGGATTTTCCATCCACGTCGGACTGATTGCACGCAGAAGACGTTTTGACAATGTAACGTGCGGAAGTCCGGACTTACCGCCAGGGCCTTGCTCACATTGCGGACATCCAAGGAGCAGAAAATGCTGGAGTCCAACAGCAACAGCACACTGGAGGAATGTCCATGGCATGCTGGGCGGATTATCATGGACATGGCTCTGCTGAGAAGCAGCTCACCGGAGTTGGAAAGTCACTGTTGAGGGTCTGCTCACAATGGATGATGGTCAAGGGGGTGGAGAGAAAGGTCCAGCTGTGTTTGGGAGAGGAAGATGTACCAGGAGTGGGAGAGGAAGGTCCAGGATCAACTGGGAGAGGAAGAGGTATCGGGGCGGGCGAGGTTGGAAAGGGGGGCTAAGAAGGTATCATTGGGGGTGAGGTTGGGAGGGGAGGAATGAAGATGTCAGGGGGCTGAGGTTGGAGGGGGAGGGAATACTGGGAAGGAAGGGGTAACGGGGAGAAGATGGCAACTGCGGGGGTAGGTGTAAGGTGGGGTGGAAGGTTTAAGGGAAGGAGTTTGAAGGAGCAGGGAAGTAGTGCGGAGAGGAGGAAGGAGTGCAGAGAGGGGAAGTAGCAAGGGTGGAGTAAGTATTAAAGGTGGAGGAAGGAGTTGGATGGGGGAAGGACTAACCTTGGTGGAAGAAGTAAGGATGCCTGAAGGAGGCAGGAAGGGGTAAGGACGAAGCAGGGGGTGAGACCAGGGGGTGGGGGCAGTGGGGAGGACGAAGGTGGGGAGGTGGGTTCCAAGGGGGGAAGGGGTTCCAAAGGGGGAAGGGTTTCCAAGGGGGAAGGGGTCTGGAGTGGGGAGGTGTTCAGATGACCGTGCAAGGGAGGGCTCTGATGAGTCCATGACTGCCTCCTGAGGAGTGAACTGAGGGTGGGCATGGTATGAGGGAATGGTGAGAATAACCGAAGGCAGAGTGAGACGGTAGAGTGGAAGGGTGAGGATTCGATGGTAACAGTAGAAGGGGCAGCGAAGATGGTTGGTGGGGTCTTGGAGGCAGATACAGGCACTGGGGGTGGGAAGGAGGAGGTCAGGGAGGTGAACATAGATGGGGTTGGGATTTTTGGGAAGGAAGGGAACATGCACGTTCACCTGGACATCCCTGAAGGAAAAGAGTTGTGGCTGGTAGGTCATGGAGGAGAGGTGGAAGGCGATGCCAGGAGGGTCAACAGTGATGGGAGAAAGGAAATGGGTGATTAGGGGAGGGGAATGGACAGGGGAGCGAATGAAGAACTGAATCATCACCATGTTGTCTAAATCGAAAGTGAAACAAGAGTCATGTTGGGTGAGACCAGGTGCTGTGTGCAAGTGTGATCAGTGGGTGGGCGGAGATGCAGATCAGTTCAGGTGGACAACTGAAAGTGAGCCCCAGCAGGCAGCATTTAAAATGCTCAGGGTATTGAGGTGAGTGCGATATGGGAAAGGTCCGCATGTATGGGAGAAAGTGCTTGCATAAGGCTCCGAAAGGCCCTGCCACACACACACTTCTCCCTCCAGTATCACTCGTTGGCCAGCTGCTCCCTCTGCAGTAACAGAGGACGAGGTTGAGGGGCTCACAGGCAAAGAGGACTCAGAGGGAGAGGACAGACTCTGAGATTCCTGAATGGATGACCCGGGTTGTCCAGCTGCTGCCCCTCCTTCCTTCGGGTGCCCGAGGTCCTGGCCTGACACCTTGAGGGGAAGGAACACCTGGAGGGTTGTTGAGGTGCCCCGTTTCCCTCTCGCATTGCCACTGCAGGAACTCATCCATGCGATGGAGTGCAGGTCTGCGCATATCTCCACATTCTGCTGGACTAGGGTCTCCAAGACGTCTGCTATCCTCCCCATGGAGAGTGGCATATGTGCACATGTGGGCACAACCTCATCAGAGAGCAGGTGGACGCACTCCTCCGACTTGTGAGCCACTCTGTTGAGGGCTTCCAACAGCTCTCTGTGATGTTCCCACACCTTCTGCTGACTCTCCAGGATGAGTTGGAAGGCCAAATCCAGAGGTTCATCATCTGATTCTGACCTCACAGATGCCTCTTTCGGAGCAGTCCTCTGAGTGCCGGACAGCTCGGCTGTACTTGTCTCCTCCTGCTGTGGATATGTGTCCGTGCGGTGACCATAAGACTATGAACCCAAGCCTGCTCTAGATCTAGACCCCACTGAGGTGTGTGTCTCTGCGCTGGTGCAGAGTGTGGGTAAGTGCTGTTACAGGTCTTCCATGCTGCTTATTTCCAACTCTTCAATGTGTTAGGAAATAGAAATAGTTTAAGTAAATTACATTTGTATTTTTAGGTGTTAGGAATGAGTTTTTGCTTTAAAATTTAAGTTTGATAGGTATTTCTGTATTTGCGTGTTAAGAAAAGGTAAAATTGAGTTTTAGTTTCACTTTAAAAGGTGGAACCTGATATCTAGTTTCCTTTTTGAGGGAGCCAGCAAGTCTACAGCGGTTTGTACACTTACATATCTAGGGAGTTTTACGACTCTTGGGGAGAAGTTAAAGCAAACACAAGACTAGAAAAAACTGTGCTGTTGCCTATCAAGAGGGATCTAGACAGGCAGGCCACTCACACACACACACACACATGCACAGGCAGAGCAGTTGAAAACAGTTTGAGTTCAGTTGGAGGAAGGTGCCAGGACAGGCAGGACATGAAGAAGGGCAGACAGCAAGTCCGAAACTGAAGTTGAAGCCAGGATTCCAGAGAGACTGGATACTGGGAGAGGGAACTGCAAAGAGAACAGATTTCCCAAAAGAACCAAAAGATCCCAAGGCCAAGGAGTGAGACAGAAACAGGAGAAAGCCCCAAGAAGACCTCCTAGCCAAAGGAAGGACAGGATCCTGGAAAAGTTCCTGTTAAGTGAAGTTAAGAGTGAGGAGCAGAGGAAGGCGCCAAACTTCAAGCTTAAAGGAAGAAAAACTTCAGGAAACAGATTTAAAATGAGATACCAGGAGGTCCAAAGAGATGGCTGAAAGTCTCTAACTCTTTGCCATGGGCATATGAAGCACTGGTGAACTGGTGGCGGCTGAGTCGGTGAGAGAGAGAGTGTGTGGAAGAAAGCTTGAATGCATGTGGTGACCCGGGCAGAGGAACAGCGGGAGGAGAGTTTGAAACCTTGAAGGTGGGCCCTTGCAGAGGACATCTGAGAGAAAGCATCGGTTTAGGAGAAAATGCCAATGTGAGCCCGTGGAGAGTAGAGATTGGAAACCCTCATGTGAAAGGAGGTATTCAGAGAGACCGGTTGGCTCATCTGGAGTGGCATCTGTCACTTGGTTTCAGGGTGTGGTGTGTCTGACCACAGGTCGCCAATTGGTTTACGTAGACTGTATACTTGCTGTGAATATTAGACTATAAGGTAGCTTTTGTGACTTGTGTTATCCTTACTAATCTGTATATATCTGTAAAGGTATAGTTGTGGGTGAAGGAGTATTGTAATATAGTTAATCTTTTCTTGTTAAATAAATGTTCTATTCTTTTGCTAAATGTTCATCAGCTGACTCCTGTGACTCTGTTCAGTAGCCACTCTCCACGTATCTAAACAAAAAAATAAAAGTTAGGATCTATCAGGTCGGGTTCCACCCTGGGATCAGGATTGTCCAATTGTAACGTCAGCTGGGATCATAACGAATGGAGGAAGTGTCCTCTTGGCTGGAGATGAGGATATAGGTGGAGCTGAGGGATTGGCTGGCTGAAGGTGTTGGTTGCTAGCTCCCTGTGAACCAAAGCAGGGATAATTAGTGCAAGGCAGCAGAGTCAAAAGCGGGAGAGAGAGCACTCACATTTGCATTGAGAGAAGGATTATGTGGTGCAGGATCCTCACAAGGTCATTTGTCGCCAACTTCACCGTCACCACAGGCATGGTCCATGTTCTCACCAGTCAGTGCGATAGCATGCTCCTCAAAGTGAGAGAGGGGCCTAATGTAGGCCACACCACCCCTGGTCTGGGACCTCCCGCTGCTGATGTGAGCAGGTTTCTCCTGCATGAAAACAAATGGAGAGGGTGTGAACAGGACACATGGCACTGCGTGGAAGGTTTGTGTGGTGAACGGAGTCATGAACAGGATGAGGATGCGGGCTCCAGAGGATATGAGCCTGATGGAGATGTGAAGGTGTGTGTAGGAGTTAGTGGTGTTGTCCCTTGAGGTGTGAGATCCCTGTGGATGTGTGATGGGTTTGTGAGTGTGTGAGTTGAGAGTGATGAGAAGAGTGACTTATCCTGGCAGAACGGATGACACCATTCATCCTGTAGTGGCACTGGATGGCGATCCTCTTTTGCAGGGCATTGGCACTGACCACTGTTGCCACCACCTCCCACGCTGGTTTGGTGATGGCACTGCCTCTCCTGCGGCCAGAGTGGGGGTAGAGGACATCCCGGCGGGCCTCCACGGTGTCCTAAAGGCGCTTGAGGGACTCGTCACCAAACCAGGGCGCGGCAGTCTTTTTGCCTTTTGGGGCCATCCTGTCTTCTGTGCAGCAGTCCTGGGCTGGAAGCACTGAGAGGTGTGTGTGTGGCTGCACTTCAAATGTGGTGCCTGGTGTGATGAAGTGGCAAGTTGATGTCGTCGCAGGCAAATGAGAGCCCGCCCACCATCGAAACGGTGTGTTTCCTGGGAATGCATAATTAATGCGGCAGGATTGGGATGATACGGCGTGAGAAGCTGCCCTTGCGGCCGGCAGATAGAACGCCGTTTTCCCCACCCACTAACGCACCTGGGATGATTTCCCCCTTAGTTTCTCCCCTCCTTTCCTGCAGAGCCATCACAGAAATAGGAGCATAGGAAGAGGAAGATGATAATGAGGAATTGAAGGAGGAACTGGGAAGTTTTTCCCCCTCATGATGTATGATGTTGAAGATGGGGAAGATGAGGATGAAGTCAAGCCCATCCACCAATGGCAACTATTTCCCTCTGCCCCAATGCCCTTCATCTTACAATCTGTGGCACTTCTTCCTTTCTCCTAGGTGCCAGTTTAGGGCCTTTTGTTGGGGAGAGGGCGGTGTGGGACATGGTAGTGAGGATGTGACACTGTGTGATTCAAGGGGCATGAGGTAGGCAGAGGAGAAGACTTCCAAAATTATCTATGTGATTCCCCCTACAACAGTCAGTGAAAACTCCCCTGAGTACAGGTGATCCAAGGCTCTGTTCAGAGTCAGGTCCCCTCCACAGCCATGCTGAATCTCAGCAAGGTTGTGAAACGTGTAGCAGGCTATCGATATTCGGAACATCTGTTCTGCAGTAGACCTCCAAACCCCCCCCAAGCTCTCCAGCAGCAAAACTCTGATGATTCATCTGATCACCAGCCTAGTAGCTTTCTCATGTGTTGCTGGTCAGGACACTCTAATTGACATCATTTGTCACAGGAACAGTTGGTATCCTTTGTCTCCCAGAAGCTATTATGTGGATCTGGTTCTCTTCCCTGAAGATGGCTAAGTAACAAAGGATGATGTCAGCATGGCATCTTCCTGTATAGTGAGCATTGGTATGAAGGATCATCCCACTGTTAGTCAAACAATACCTGGGCCAGAATTTTCCGCCCCTGTTGGCATTGGGCATCATGGTGGGCGTGAGCAGACAATATGGTGAGAAGGCCAAAAATCTGTTTTGCGCCGTAGTGACAGCAGTTTGCAATTGTTCGCTCTGCCCATCAATGGCAGGTCACCTTTCCTGTCATCCAACATCAGGAACCTAATTTCAATGCATTTGTGTCTCATCATCTTGCCTGCCCATCAGAATCATCCCCACATACTGGATCATCCCGGCACATGTGTTTCACAGCAGCATTTAAAAGGTGTGCACCTGGCGAGCTGAACTTTGAGGGGAACTCGGAGGTGAGTGCACACTAACATTGCGCAGTGCTCGTGAGGGTCGCCCATTCGACTTCAAGGAAGAGGCACCGCACATTCAGCCAAAGGCACAGGCAAGTCTTTTTTTCCTGACTGGCTGACAGAGCGATGCCAGGGCAAGGGCTCCTTTGTGGTTGGGGCAAGGGCGAGACTGGGCAAGGCAGCATGGTCTGATGGTAGTGCACAAGCATATGTAGGGGGTTGGAGAGGGAAGTGGCCATGCATAGGGGCAACCTTATATTCAGTGAGCACTCTTCCGTAGCTGAGGCAGTTCAGACGCAGCCACATTGACATGCTTGGAGTTGGGCCTGTAGCTTATGTGCTCAATCAAGCAATGCAGAGGCATGAAAGTGCCACCAAATGTTCCTGAACTTTTCATCCCCTGGGGCGCAGATTGCAAATGTTGGAGTGTTTTAGGGGACTGCAGAATAATTGGATGGCTAGGCACGTTGTACAATCTTCTTGCTAAAGCTGGCCATAGAGCAGTCACTGGTGGAAGTGCTCACAGCCCTTTGCAATGTCTTCATTCAGGTTTGGACCAGCCTTCTCCATGGTTCAAACTAACAGTGCAGCCTTGCTGTGCGGTTTAAGAGAATGTCTGTGTCTGAGCTGAGAGCACAGCGTGCAGTCCAGTGGGCAAATCTGCCGCCAATCGGCCGGGTGGAGTGGGGCAGAAGTGGTTGGGGTTTTGGGCAGCTATACAGTGCACTAAACTCTGGCCATCCAAGTGGTGGCCAGCACTCTCTGGGATGCATTAAGGGGTCTTCAGTCTTAACCAAGAGAGGTTCTTAGAACACCCAAGCTGACCCACATGTCTCTCTCTTTCACCCTGCAGGAGGAGTGCCTCAGGAGCATGGAGCCTTGTAACCTAGCTGTACGCATCATGGCGTACAGAGAGTGGAGACAAAGGAGAAGAGAGCGACAGAGGTGTCTGGCTGGGCAAAGGGAGGAGCAGCACCCTCAAGAAGAAGGGGCGGCTAGGCTCCTGCACACGCTGCTAAAGAGCCACAGTGGTGGCCTTAGAGTGCAGCAGAGAGAAGGTACAATGAGGCTTATGCTGCAATTTGCACTTTGCTGGAGCAAACCATTGAGATATTGAAGGTGAGGTTCTGGTGCCTGGGCTGGTCTGGTGGAGCCCTGCAATACAGTCCACTGATGGAAACATGCATCCACGTTGCGCCTGTGCCGTTCGCAACCTGGTGCTGCAACGGTGGAGGGGGGGAGGTGCCAGAGGAGGAGATGGAGGAGCCGCACATCTCCTCTGATGAGGAGGACATCAACAGGGATGAGAGTGAGGAGGTCCTTGAAGGTGAGGATGATGGCGATGAGGCCATCACATTGTCCAGATGAGGCAGGTGTGCTCGGGAGGCCCTCATAGCTGCTCGATTCATGGAGCATGATGCCGACATGCAGTGAAGACACTCCATACATCCTCAAATTGCACCTGTGAATGTTTGACTTCTGTCTGGCTGATGGCAGCACACATACCCTCTGTGATAAGGCTTCTGTCATGGAGATGCAGCGAATACCCATAGTCTCTACATTCCAGGAGGATGACGACGACATGCAGTGGGGACACTCCATAGATCCTCACATAGCTTATGTGAATGTCTGACTCCTGTCTGGCTGATGGCACCTTGCTTGCACTCTGTGAACAGGGTCATATCATAGAGACACAGTGGGGAAACTTTAACTTCTCCTAATCCTATGGCATCCTTCATGAACTGAACCCTTCAGGACCAAACTGTCACTGGACACAGATGCTGATGAGATGGGGGTGCACTCGCACCTCAATGGTGCTGGGGGCACACAGAGAGAAGGATGGAACTCTGTGCTGCCAGCCCAGGATATTCAGGCAGCGATGATAAGCCCGGTGACTGTGAAGGTGCACTATCAGTGTGCTGGGAAAGTTGCACAAAGCTCAGGGAAGAGACCCTGGACTGAGACAGCTGCCTTTATCTTGTGCAGGAACCAAGCTTTCACTTCAGACTAACACGAACACTGCTCATCATAACAAGGAGCCACAGACGGTAACATTGTTGGGAGTTTATTTACAATAGTCAACATTATGTAAAGGTGATTAACGCCCGTGCCCACTCAATGAAACCTTCCTAACGCTGCCACTACATCTTGTTGCTCCCCCGACATCCACAGCAGAGGCGGAGGCAGCCTGCTGACTGCTGTGCCCTGTCTGTGATGACTTTTTGGGCATCCTCTGGTGGGCCGAGACCTGGAGGGCCTCGGTCTGCTTTTGGGATCCTGCTGTGTGGCCACTGGATAGTTGAGACCCGGAGGGCCCTGACCTGTTTTCGGGGTCCTGCTGTGTGGCAGTGACATCTTCCTCAGCCTGTGGAGCTGAAGCTGCTGGGGTCACAGGAAGAGGAGATTTGGATGGGCCAGGCACTCTCAGAGTCACCTGGGCAGAAGGGCCCGGGATGTGCACTTGCTGACCCTCTTCCCTATGGATGCTCAAGGGCCCCTGGCTGACTCCTTGAAGAGAAAGGGAAGTTGGAGTGAGATCAAGCTGCCCCACACTCCTCTCATGTTGACACTGTTGGAGGCCAACTATGTTGTCAATGATAGAGTTCGGCCCATGCAGCAGTGCAGGGCTGATGTCCCGGACTAAGGTCTCCATGGCAGCCACTGTCCTACCAGTGTTGACCTCAGTGCATTGGCATTCCAGCGCTATCACCTCAGCCTGAAGACGGATGGACTCCTCCATCGTGCCTTGCAATCTGAGGAGTGCAGCAGACATCCCTTCCTGATGTTCCTGAGCTTGCTTTTGCAGCTCCAGCAACTGAGCTATGACCGAATCCAGAGGCTCGTCATCTCACTTGGATTCAGCATATTTCTGGCCTCTACCAGTCCTCCAAGTGCCAGAAAGCTGGGAAGTCCTGCTGCTGCCTGCTGTGGATCAGACAGTGCAATGTGCTCACCAGATTATGACCCTGTGGCTAGTCCAGAGCTAGGTCCCACTGAGACATGTGTCTCTGTGCTGGTGGATTGTGTGGGTGAGCGCTGTGATGGATCTTCAATGAGAGTGTCAACAGATTCCTCTTCCGAGGTGTCTTCGGGGCTTGAGTTGAGCCTTTGGGTCGTGGACCCCCTCGGCTGCTTCCCAGATGTGCCTGCAAAAGCAAGGAGAGATAATTAGTTTATGGCAGGGGACTGTGGAACAGAGGGAGTCAGTCACAGCATGGTTGCCTGATGGATGTTGCACTGCTGGATCCTCACTTGGTAGAGCACCGCTGACCTCACCGTCAGTACAAGAACAGTCCAAATCCTCGTCGGCCATCTGGATGACTCTATTTTCAAAGCCTGTGAGGGCCTTGATGTCAAGCATTCCTCCACCAGTCTGCGACCTCTCCCTTTTGTTGTGTGCCAGCTTGTCCTGCATGAAGACAGATGGAGAGAGTGTAAGCAGGATGGCTGCCAGACCAAATGAGAAGGATGTCTGGCGTGTGTGGGTGGTGAGTGGTGCCATGGACCGGATGAGGACACGATCCGCAGGGAAGATGAAGGTGTGTGAGAGAGAGTCAATGGTGATGCCCCTTGAATTGGAAGTGAGTGAGATCCCTATGTGATGGGATTGTGAGTGTGTGAGTTGAGAGTGATGAGAAGGGTGGCTTACCCTGTTGAAATGGAGGAGATCGTTTATCCTCTTTCGGCACTGGGTGGCTGTCCTCTTTAGCAGGGCATTGGCACTGACCACCACTGTCACATCCTCCCATGCTGGATTGGTGACATTGCTTGCTGGTCTTTGCCCAGAGCGGGGTAGAGGACGTTATGGCAGGCATCTACTGTGTCCATGAGGCAGTCGACGGAGGCATTGCTAATTTTGGGGCAGCATGTTTCCTCCCTTTGGCAGCCATCAGCACCCAGCAGCTTCCTATGCCCTGATGAGTGCTCGCATTGTGCAGGGGTGGCCTTTAAATATGGCGCCCACTTTATTCAAGGCCTGAGATGATGGCGGGGCGGGTGAATCAGAGGCTACCCCGCCTGTGACCAGGCATGTTTCCCAGGACAAAATAATTTATGAGGCTGGCAAGAGGACGATACGGCACGAAAAGCCACCATTGCGACCAGCATGTAAAACATCCTTTTTCCCGCCCCCTACCACATCTAGTGCAAATCTGGGACGATTCCACTGCTGGAAATTGAGGGAGTGGAATCACTTCCTGTTGAAGTAGTTGAGTATGTGTTCTGTGGAAATTGCTCAGTGCAATGTGCTGAGAAAGCCAGCATCCTCATTAAACCGAACGGGCCCATTTCTCTGCTGCCTTGTTCTGATGCCAAAGTTTATAAATTGGGCTGCAACAATCTAACAAATGCAGAGAATAGCCATAAAACTGAACTCTAGTGTAAAAGGCCTGAATCATGAGGAAGAACTGGCTTTTTAGTTTGTAAAACAGGAGAGTATTTGTTTATGGCAATAATTTCATTATGATGAAACTCCTGATAGGAACAACTTCCTGAACAGGGTTAACTGGTGAGCTTTTGTGTGCCATTTTAATTTTGAGAAAAACCAAAAGAGATTTTGCTTAATTCAACACAGAATTACAAAATTTTAACAGCACAGAAGAAGACCATTCGGCCCATCATGTCTGCACCGCCTCCAAATGAGAGTGTCATTGCCCTGCCTTTTCCCTGTACCCCTGCACATTGTTTCTACTCAAATAATCATCTGATGCCCTCTTGAATGCCTCGATTGAACCTGCCTCCACCACATTTCCAAGCAGTGCATTCCAGACTTGAACCACTTGCTGTGTGAACAAGTTTTTTCTCAAGGTTTTTCATATATGCTATGTGGATAAAACCAGAACTAATGAAATGGAAAGTTAGAAAACACCAATTCATAACTGACAGTCTCACCAAATCTTAACATATTCGAATGTTTTCATCTTCATCTCTGGAGCCATTTATTTTAAAAAAACAAACCATGAAGCAGGGTGTGACCTTTAATACATAATGCACGTAAGGGATGCCTCTAGTAATTGCAGGTAAATGCATTGTGTAATAGTTGGCAGTTGTGGTTGCCTCAGGAAAACATTACTTTTTTTCTATTGACATTAATTGATCTTTTGAAGTCTTGTCACTCCCATTGTAAGTTATCATTGCATGGCTTGGTTTGTCCTTTTAGCTTTTAGCTGAAGGAAATGATGTAATGTTATGTATATGGTTGCTGTGGTTACCTGATAAACACTTCTTCAGATAAGCTTTAAATGCAATAGCCATTGAACTCTGGTGTTTAGAAATGGTTTCAAAGATGAGCTTCAAAGATGTAGAAAAGCAACTTAAATGGGAAGTCACAGTATGACTTTAGGAGTTATGAAATGAATTTGATCAACATAGCTGATAAGTTTTAACAGTTTAAGCAATAAAAAAAACCAAAAGTTGACCTCTATAATTTGAACCTTTCGAGCCTTGTGAAACGCAGATTTGAGTAGTGTCTAGTGTTTATCTGTTCTTGAAGTAACACATTATGCTCGCATTAAGAGGCTCAATAATGTTCTGATTGGCTCCTTTCAGTAAAATTTTATTTTAAAATGTTTGGTAATCTTTGTTCAAAATTGATTTTTATAGATAATATACTCCACTGAGGAGTAATTCATTATAATCGTAGGTCAACTCATGAAGAATTCACCATCACTATACACCTTGTCCAGACATGATACAAGATTGGAGTGCTGATTTTGTTTCTATATGTTCTGTAGATATTATAGCAGGGAGGTAGTATAGCCCTTGAGCGTCAAAGATAAAGGAATATTAGGCATTTACATGATTGTTATTGAACATGTCGGATCATTGACGTAGAATTCCTTAAAAAATGCAGAACTGTACAGTGCTCTAAGCAGGCAACACCACGTGTCCTATCTGTAATTCTCATATCTTTAACTTGGGTCATGTAACCCCTAGAGGAGATGCAGAGTAAAGCAACAGAACATTCATAAAGACCCCAATGTACATAATTTTTGGAGCATTTATTGACACAGAGGTTGATCAACAACTAGAGCAGGGAAGAAAAATGGTTCACCCCAGAATACTAGATTTATTTAAGAAAAAAAACTGCATGTTGTAATGGAAAAAGAGCAGAGGTGGTATTCTGCAGGATCAATTATCAAATGAACCAAAAAGGATCTCCTCCTACCTGGTGCCACCTCTTTAGCTCAGACTTCCATATTATTTTTCACAAAACACTGATGTGTATGCAGTGAAGAAAAGACAACCCTGTGCTGATTCCTACATCCCTTTAATAAATCCCTCATGGATGCATTGGTCTGTTGTTGGAGCTAACCAGTAAAAGTGAAGAGATGCTGGAAATCCGAAATGAAAACTGAAAAAAAATCAGTTCTAATGAAAGGTTATTGGCTTGAAATATTAATTCTGTTTCTCTGTCCACAGATGCTGCTTGACCTCGAGTGTTTCGGAATTTCCTGTTTCAAAATAAATACAGTTTTATTTTTAAATTTTATTTCATGTAGTAGAGATTCAGTTGTTCGTGTTACGAGGATGTGCTTTTCAAAGGTACAATATCTAATTTTTCTTTTTCTGGCTGGATTAACAAACACTGGGACCCACTTCAGGCAATGGGAAAACAGCCTAGGTGCTGCAAATACACATAATGTTGCATTCCACCAACTCACCCACTGGGGAATGCAAAAGATTCCTTCCCCTGTTGATTCACACCATCTCCAGACTTCAAATGTTTCTGAGATGAGTCATCAAAATGCGATTACCTGTTCTGAAACAATAATGGCAGCAGCCATGAACTAATAGAATTTCTCTGGAATATAAACTAAGCAAAGTTCTTTAAGGACCCCTTGTCAAGCAGGAAAGAGGACAAAAAGGCAATGCTGTACTGAACACAGGCTGTTTGGAGCAGTGTGCCCTCTTTGTCTTGTTCCCGCAGAAGTGCTATGCCCGGTTTGCAAAATAACTGCCCTGAGAACTGCGAACCAAGATCTTTTTGGGAAAAAAAGTGGACATTTGCTCTATATAACTACACCCAGGAAGACAGATGGCTAAAATGTTCGCAACATGGAAGCACCACATCGAGGCCAGCCATGGAACAGCTAACCATATACTCCTTTGTTTTATCTTTCATGAATTGTAAAAAAATCCTATAAGCCTATCCTTTTACACTGCTGCCTGTACTGATGTGTGTGCGTGTGTTTGTGTGTGTGTCTGTTGGCCCAGATGAATGTGTGTGACTGTATGAATGTGGTTGTGTTTTACCTAGATTTTTTAACTCAAGCGCTAGTTTCAATGAATGTATCTTGTTCTTTGGTTAACCTAAGAAAATCTGCCTGAATAATGCTTTACAGCCTCAAGAATAAATAGTGGGACTTTTACAGAATTGGCGAAGCATATCCTCCCTAAGTTCGCAAAAAAAAACCCTGTTGCAGTAAAACCTGGAGTGGGAGAATAGGGGAGTCATTTCACCCCTCCTCACGTGGTCGTAACATTGGTAATTGATGCTTAGCCATCTAGCAACTCAACATGCATTTGAATTCTGATCATGTTCCCATTACTCTGGTTGTAAAAATTATCCTTGTTGATCCACTTAAGTGTCCAAGGTTAGTCCATCATGGGTGCCTTCCAAATTCTGATGTCTTCTGCAGGTCAGATTGAAGCTAAGTCTTCATGTATGGCTCTGGATTTCATGCTCAAGCTGGAAGCACTGTGGCCCTGGAGGCCAGACCAGGTGAGGATGGTAGATTTCCTTCCTTAAAGGACATTAGTGAACCAGATGGGTTTTTATGACCATCAGCAATGGTTTCAAGGTCATCATCAGACTTTTAATTCCAGATTTTTACTGATTTCAAACTTTCACTATCCGCTGTGGTGGGATTTGTAGCCAGGTCCCCAGAGAATTACCCTGGATCACTGAACACTAGTCCAGTGATAATACCACTATGCCACCGCCTCTTCAAATGCCACATCCTTACAACCAAACCACTAGCCGCAGACACTGCTTAACGCACTACATCCCTTCACTCATCTACCAACAATCTTTCTCAGTCATGACTCATGCTTCACATCCATAGCTTTACCTAACCCTCACACAGCACTGCTGCAAACCTCACACTCATATCTCACAGCTTGCACACACTGCCAGCTACTCAACAATGATAGACATATCACCAAAACACATTGCACCACACTCACTGACTTAATTCCCTCTCTCTTGCAGAACAAAGTGGTGCGCAGCATGAGGCGGCAGCATGAGGCGGCAGCACCTAACCAATGGGAAGCAGGCATGGCTATACATACCCCCATGGAGAAGACAGTACTTTGTGTCATTGAAAGGACCGTAACTGAGGCCATGGTCGGTGGCAGGGCTGAAACCATCAAAGATGACAGGATGTTCTGACCTTATCCTCCTCTAACACCCCACAACCAGTGGCTTTGTTAAGAGATTGAAGCATATCACTCCAAAGTGGACATGGTGGCCAATTCCATATGATTGCTTGTGAATCCATTCCACTTTGGAACATTAGGAGCACGAGTAGGCTTTTTGTCCCTTCAAGCCTACTCCAGCATTCAATAAGGTCATGGCTGATCTGGTTGTGGTCTCAGCTCCACCTTCCTATCTGTCCCCCGTAACCCTTGACTCCCTTGTCTAACAAATGTCTATCTAACTCAGCCTTGAATAAATTTAATGACACAGCCTCCACTGCTTTCTGGGAAAGAGAACTCCACAGACTAATGACCCACTGAGAGAAAAGGTTCCTCCTCATCTCTGTCTTAAAAGGAGATCTCTTATTCTTAAACTGTGTCCTCTAGATCTAGTCTAGTCTTCCCCATAAAAGGAAACATCCTCCCAGTATTGACACTATCATGCCCCCTCAGGACCTCTTATGTTTCAATAAGATCACCTCTCATTCTTCTAAACTCCAAGGGGTATAGGCCCAACCTGTTCAACCTTCCTTCATAAGATAAGCCCTTCATCTTAGAAATAACTGCTAACAATCATTGTAGTCTGTTGTCTTAGCTTCCATTTAAAAAAAAATTCAGGGGATTTAGGCTTCACTGGCTGGGCCAACATTTATTGCCCATCCCTAGTTGCCCTTGAGAAGGTGGTGGTGAGCTGCCTTCTTGAAGCGCTGCAGTCCATGTGGTGTAGGTACACCCACAGTGCTGTTAGGAAGGGAGTTCCAGGATTTTGACCCAGTGACAGTGAAGGAACAGTGATATAGTTCCAAGTCAGGATTGTGACTGACTTGGAGGGGAACTTCCAGGTGGTGGTGTTCCCATGTGTCTGCTGCCCTTATCCTTCTAGATGGTAATGGTTGTGGGTTTGGAAGTCACTGTTTAAGGACCCTTGGTGAATTCCTGCAGTGCATCTTGTAGATGGTACACACTGCTGCTACTGTGCGTTGGTGGTGGAGGGAGTGAATGTTTGTGGATGTGGTGCCAATCAAGTGGGCTGCTTAGTCCTGGATGATGTTAAGTTTCTTGAGTGTTGTGGGAGCTGCACTCATCCAGGCAAGTGGGAGTGAACCATCACACTCCTGACTTGTGCCTTGTAGTTGGTGCACAGGCTTTGGGGAGTCAGGAGGTGAGTTATTCATCACAGGATTCTTAGCCTCTGACCTGCTCTTGTAGTTGCAGTATTTAAATGGCTAATCCAGTTCAGTTTCTAGCCAATGGTAACCCCAAGGATTTTGATAGTGGGGGATTCAGTGATTGTAATGCAATTGAATGTCAAGGGGCGATGGTTAGATTCTCTCTTGTTGGAGATAGTCATTGCCTGGCACCTGTGTGACACGAATGTTACTTGCCACTTGTCAGCCCAAGCCTGGATATTGTCAAGATCTTGCTGCATATGGACATGGACTGCTTCAGTATCCGAGGAGTCGCAAATGGTGCTGAACATTGTGCAATTATCAGCGGACATCCCCACTCCTGACCTTATGATGGAAGGAAGGTCATTAATGAAGCAGCTGAAGATAGTTGGGCCTAAAGCACTACCCTGAGGAACTCTTGAATTGATGTCCTGGAGCTGAGATAACTGACCTCCAACAACCACAACGATCTTCCTTTGTGCTAGGTATGACTCCAACCAGTGGAGAGTCTTCCCCCTGATTCCCATTGACTCTAGTTTTGCTACGTTTTATGTCTTGGGTAAACAAGTTCGTTGGTCAACTGAACTCTAACTGCACGCCTTCCTATGTTCTCCTCAATTGCTGCTTACAATCAATAACAAAGAGAGACTGATGTAAGAATAAACAGTGATGGTTTATTGAGACATAGGGAAGAGCACCAGATCATACGTGCTCACTCAGAAACCTCCAGAACTAGATTTACAGTTCTCAGTTGCCCACGCTGTACAGTGATTTGTCAGTGCTGTCACATGATCAGTACACCTTGCATTCTCTTAAAGGGACAGGATACCTCACTTTACCACATCCCTCCCCCTTTATTCAAAAATGTAGCTAACAAGCTTAAAATACATTGGGCAGAATTATCCCCCCATTGGGGGGCTGTGCGGGGGTGGGCGAAAACCCAATCGGCGCCCCCGATCAGGGCCACACCGCCATTTTACATGGGCGGGCCAATTAAGACCCACCCAGCATGCTGCACGCCTGGAAGCGCTGAGCGTTCCCTGTGCAGGCGGAGGGGGATTCCCTGAGTCGGGGCCTGCACCCTTTCGCGCATGCATGCGTAAGAGTGCAGAAAGCGGATTACTTCCACTTATGAAACATTGAAGAAAGGTAAAAAAAAAATTTAAGGGCATGTTTCCTCATGTGAAACTGCCACATGAGCTGTGACATGTCCATTAATTTTTTCAGAATTTTTTATTGAATTAATGAACCCTTCATGAAACCTTATCCCGCCCATGGATGAGGTTTCATGAAAAACGTGAAGGCCGCCTGGGCTCTTCGTCTGCCCACCAATCTGAACCCTTAACAACTTTAACTACTTTCTTAATGGCCTTAATATCCCCTTAATAGGCCTTGGACAGTTCTGCAGGTGCACAGCCGAGGTGGCTGCGCACCTGTCGCACTGACAATCTAAATGACACGCAGTGATGTCGGGACGCACGACCGACGTCACTGCGCGTCATTTTACGCATCAGCGAGCAGGCCACGCCCCCAGTCGCCAACCTGAAAATTCTTCCCATTAACTATTTACACAATAATTATTTACAGATCAAGTCTCTCAGGTGGTCTTCTTTGATAGGTTGAGTGTCATAGCCCAACAACCTGGGCTGGTGTTTCCGAGTCCTCCTTTACAGGGGCAGTTGCCCACTATGTCCCTCAGTGGATGATTTCACCATCTTCCAGGTGTAGTCACGTTCACTCCTGCTGCCCCTCCCCTCCGAGCTGAAACAGATAAAGGGCAACAAGCACAAAGCAATACAGTGATGAGCTACATGATGTATGAGGAGACAGAGGAAAGGGGAAAAAGTTATTTTTGTTTTTCTGTCTGAGGACAGTCAATAATTTCTCTTGTCCTTCCTGCATGTCCTTTTCTTGGTAGCACTGATCTGTATCTCTGTCTTCTCTTTAATTTCACTGTTGGCTGGACTAGATTCAGGTGCGAGCTGAACATGAATGAGCTCAGTAGTTGGGTTTTCTGACAGCTCTTCTGAGAATTTGGGGCTTTCTAGCTTTAAAATTTCAAGGCTTTTACACAGCTGCTGCTTCAGCTCTTCCAATTCTTTCCTATTCTCATTAAGTTTCCTGGAGAATCGCATATCGTTGACCCTTCTCAGCTAATTCATTCTTTAACTCGGTCAGAGGCAGACTTAACTCTTCCTTTTTTTTCTTCATATCTTTTTCATGGCACAAATTGGGAGTTGATTGAATTTTGTAGTACACAAAAGTCCTTTAATAAATATTCAATTTCCTTTCAAAGGATGCTGACTTCAGCTTGAACTCTGTCCTGGTTTAACACTTCTATGGGCTTCTCCAGTTGGGTCTTTGCATACTCATTTTTTCTTGCAGCAACACTTCTGGTTTCTAATTGGGAACTTAGCGGGCCCTCAAGATTTATCTCTCCCAGTCAGTTCCTTCCGAGGAGACTCAGTCCCCTGCCTGACATTATAAATAGGGGTAATTTTGCAGACTATACCTCATACTGCACCTTGACTTGACATACCCATTTCACATTTATTTCTTCACCCGTGTATGTCCTCAGCTTTGTGTCCGAAACTTCTAACTTCAAAGGATGGGTTCCTTTACTCAGATATCTAAATGTATGCTCTCCAATGATGGGTATCGATGCACCTGTCTCAACTTTCATCTTAACGAGTTTTCCGTTAACTGTAATGACAATTTGGATTGGCTCGGTTCTACCCACTTTGAGGGTACATAACTAATGGATGTCTGATTCTATTTCTTCTGGCTGTTCCATGAGGCATATTTCACTCTTTTTCCTCCTGCCTTTATAGTTTAAATCCTTTTCTGCAGTGCCACCTTATGTGGCCATAGCAGTGGAAGATAAAACACCCGACTTGTTTGAGTTGCTGTTTGCTCATTGGAGGCCTGGATGTATTTCTGTCATTCAGTTTGTGAGTTTTCACTGCAGTATCGTTGTTTTTCAATGGTCTGGAGCTAGAGACTGTTTCCCGCCTTTCTGTGGAGTCCAAAGGTTTCGCATCTTTTGTTGCCGGATTGTGCCGCTCGACCTGATGGACGGCACTATTTTGTGTAGCTTTTATGTATTTACCAGTTTAAATTTTAAGAGCAGTCACTGTTTCTTTTTTAACTCTATCTCTGTTGGCTTTTCTCTGCTGGGTTTTGTGCTCTTTTCAAGTTTTGTCAGGATCCTACAATCACGATTCTGCAGGTCTTTTTTAAGATTTTAAGCTGCAGCACTGCTTCCTGCTCCGATTGCTGGCTGTCACCTAGTTTACAAAGCAAGTACAGATGCTCTCTCCAATGCATTGCTCAACCTTTTTAAAATTTATTTTCTTTTGTTCTTTATCCTCGTTGCCACTTTTTTTGTTTTGGTAAATGAGTTTGTTGGCCAACCGCACTCCAACTGCACGCCTTCCTGTGTTCTCCTCAATTGCGGCTTGTAATCAATAATGGGGAGAGACTGATGTAAGAGTGATTGTTTATTGAGATATAGGGCAGAGTATCAGATCATACGTGCTCACTCAGAAACCTCCAGAACTAGATTTACAGTTCTGTGTTACCTGCACTGTACAGTGATTTGTCAGTGTTGTCACATGATCAGTACGCCTGCATTCTCTTAAAGGGACAGGGTACCTCACTTTACTGTACTAGGGCTCCTTGCTGCCACATACGGTCAAATGCGGCTTTGATGTCAAGGGCAGTCACTCTCACCTCACCTCGGGAGTTCAGCCCTTTTGTCCATGTTTGAACCAAGGCTGTAATGAGGTCAGGAGCTGAGTGATCCTGGCAGAACCAAAACTGAGCATCAGTGATCAGATTATTGCTAAGCATGTGCTGCTTGATAGCACTGATGATGACCCCTTCCATTAATTTACTGATGATGGAGAGTAGAGTGATGGGGCGGTAATTGGCTGGGTTGGATTTGTCCTGCTTTTTGTGTACAGGACATACTGGTGCAATTTTCCACATAGCCGGATAAATGCAGCTGTACTGGAACAGCTTGGCTAGGGCCGTGCCAAGTTCAGGAGCACAAGTCTTCAGTACTATTACTGGAATATTGTCAGGGCCCACAGACTTTGCAGTATCCAGTGATTCAACCATTTCTTGATATCACGAAGAGTGAATCAAATTGGCTGAAGACTGGCATCTGTGATGCTGGGGACCTCTGGAGGGGGCCGAGATGGATCATCCACTCGGCACTTCTGGTTGTGGATTGTACCAAATGCTTTAGCCTTATCTTTTGCACTAATGTGCTGGACTCCCCCATCATTGAGGATGGGGATGTTTGTGGAGTCTCCTCCTCCAGTGAGTTTTTTAATTGCCCACCACCATTCACGACTGGATGTGGCAGGACTGCAGAGCTAGGATCTGATCCGTTGGTTGAGGAATCACTTAGCTTTGTTTATCATTTTCTGCTTATGCTGTTTGGTACACAAGTAGTCCTGTGTTGTAGCTTCACCAGGTTGACACCTCATTTTTAGGTATGCCTGGTGTTGCTCCTGGCATGCCCTCCTGCACTCTTCATTCAATGAGGTTTGATCCCCTGGCTTGATGGTAATGGTAGAGTGAGGATATGCCGGGCCATGAGGTTGAAGATTGTGTTCGAGTTTAATTCTGCTGCTGTTGATGGCCCACAGTGCCTCATGGGTGCCCAGTTTTGAATTGCTAGATCTGTTTGAAATTTATCCCATTTAGCACGGTGGTAGTGCCACACAACATGATGGAGTGTGTCCTCAATGTAAAGATGGGACTTCATCTCCACAAGGACTGTGCGGTGGTCACTCCTATAGATACTGTCACGAACAGAGCAGGCAGATTGGTGAGGATGAGGTCAAATATGTTTTCCTTCTTGTTGATTCTCTCACCACCTGCTGCAGACTCATTCTAGCAGCTATGGCATTTAGTACTCGGTCAGCTCGGTCAGTAGTGGTGTTACCGAGCCACTCTTGATGATGGACATTGAAGTCCCTCACCCAGAGTACATTCTGTGCCCTTGCCACCCTCAGTGCTTCCTCCAAGTAGTGTTCAACATGGAGGAGCACTGATTCATCAGCTGAGGGAGGGCGGTATGAGGGTGGCACAACATAAACAGAAGCCAGTCAGCACTTGGATGGTGCGGTGGAAGCTCAGGCTGCTTTCGCACATGCTCAACATGTTGTGGCACTACAGCACAAACCTGCTGTTTTCTCTCAGGATGGCAGCATTTGTGCTCCCACCACTGATACTTTGGCAGCGCTCTTGTTTTTGTCTGTCAGCCAGTCAGCTCAGACTGCTGCTGTCCATCCTGATGAAGTGTGCTGCTCTTCAAGGCCCTCAGCTGGTTGAAGTTGTCATACATGACTACCTGCGGTCTCCCCACTGAGAGTCAGCTGCCTTCCGACAATCATGTTGCAGCCACTAAGTCAAGCAAAGGCATGTGGGAAACAGGCACTAAGGCAATGCACAGTGTGGTTAGTTGCCTTTTGTATGTAATATTGGTTGGATTGATTTAGGAATTTTGTTTGGATTGTTTGTTTTGTGGTGGATTTTCTTTTAGTATTGTGGTCAAGTGGATTCTCTGATGGCCTGATGCCATATAGTGCTTGATAGTGGTATTGTCACTGAACTAGTAATCCAGAAGACCCAAGGTTTGAGTCTGAGGACCAAGGTTTGAATTCCATCCCACGGCAGATGGTGGAATTTGAATTCAGTAAAAATCTGGAATTAAAAGCCTAATGATGGCGACAAAACCATTGTTGTTGTTGTAAAGTCCCATCTGGTCCACTAATGCCCTTTAGGGAAGGAAATCTGCCGTCCTTATCTGCTCTGGCCGACATGTGACTCCAGACCCAGATCCATGTGGTTGACTCTTAAATGCCCTCTGAACAAGAGCAGTTAGGAATGGGCAATAAATGCTGGCCTAGCAAGCGATGCCAACATCCCATGAACAAATATGAGGAAAAGTGACAGAGGTAGGGTAAGGTGCATGATGGTTAGCAATTGGGGACTTGGAGTTGCATTCACTAGTACCACAGACAGATGAGTTGGTCATGGACAGTCCGGCCAGAGAGGGGTTGTATGGGTTGCCTCCTTCCCTTCCTCTGGCCTAGCTGCTCATTGTATGGCTGGTGAATAATGATGGTAGAGACTCCAACATTCTTTCCATCACCTGGCTGACCAGAAATCCCTCCCGCTCTTGCTGCCTGCCATTGGCATGTGTTAGAAGGATTTACAGGTTGACAGTCAACCTGTTTGGCCATGTTACAAATGCACCTTCTTTGTCCATCAAGCCCTCGGGTGGGACTCAAACAAGGCGCTTCTGGCTCAAGGGCAGGGACACCACACACTGTACCATGAGACCTCTGTAAGCACAGTACAAACCACCAAACACTTATACAAACTCAGTAACAGCTAGTAGAAATCAATCAGTAACTAACCCAAAAGTAGTTGATAATTCCTTTAAATAGCTTTGGTGAGGAGTCCCTCCTGATATTGAATGCAATTTCAGCAGTGTGCATTTAAGAGACAGTACTAGCTGGAACATTTGAGCAGAGTTGTATCCTGATGAACACTGACGAAGAGGATAATTCTGGAGCAGCAGCAGCAAAGATTGTGCAATGTACTGGCAGACATTCCACAACACAGTACACTCCTTCAGAGAGGTTGGAACAGTCTATCTCAAGCATGAATAGCTTGATTTCACAGACCTTTTCGATGATGTCTTTGTCCATTGAAGCATAAAATGTGGCAGTCCAACAAGTGCATGTTAGTCCTCACTAATGATGCACTCTGAATGCCACCTTAAATAAGATGAATGATACCCTAACCTTGGCCATTCATCACCCCATTGATTTAAAGCACAGTGCTTTCCAGTTCATTGCTAGCAGGGAAGTGCGGGTGGGCCATAGGAAGGAAGTTGGTGAAAGGGAACATAGAAGTGTGGATTCTGCTCAAAGGACTTCCACCTTTCACTCATTGCCCCTCCATTCAGTCAGTGCTCCATATGATGGCTCCATGTCCCGATGATTAAGTCTATCTCTGCAAAGGTGCAGGTGGGACAGTCTTTGACAGTGCACCTATTGGCTCCAAAATACATAGAATGTCAGCTGAGGGCATCTGAGCAGTCAGAGCAGGAATACGAGCAGCCTGCCTCTAGCTCTGCTGGACCCACAGGGGTTACACCAAATAGAACTGCTAGGAAAAGGAAGAATTAAAATTCATAGTTGCACATGAGTGTGTTAGACAATGTCACATGAAGGCCATTGAATGGGAGATCCTGAAAATACCTCCAGCATAGCCTTGGAAGCATCCAAAAGCAAAAATGTTGAGGGCAGTGGTAGGCGCTGATAAAGCATGACTACAATTCCAGTTGGTAGCAGGCCTTGTTCCAGCAGACTGCAAATATCTGTCACCACCTGACACAATGCACTGGCACTGATGTTCTGACATGTGAAGGAAGCTGATCCTCTGCACCCTGGGTTGAGCTTACGGTCTCCTATGAGCTGCACCTCTAATTTACCCCCTTTCCCCTGTGGAGCACAGGTCTGTGAGAAGCAAGCTGGTGCTGTTCCTGTTCCTGCTGATGCTGCTGGTGCTACTCCTCTGCTGGTGCTCCTGCTGGTCCTATTCTCACTGTTCCTGCTGCTGCTGGTGCTGTTAATGCTGCTGGTCATCTTGTTTCTTATCCGAGGTCCAAAGTAAAACCATGAAAGCAGCAGCCAGGCTGATCTGACAAATCAGATGCACAAACCTCTAACATTTGTGAAATTTACCTCTCAGCACAAGTACCGTGAACAAAGTTGTTCACACCATCAGACAAGAAAGTAGCTGTGAGATTTCAGTACTTATTAGCGTATTTTCCTGTTGTACCTTCAGCCCCCTCGATAGCTGCTGTGTTCTAGCTTTGCTTTCATCGGCAAGTTCCAGGAAGCCCGGATAACACCTGGAAAACAGTTCAATTGCAAAAGCCATGTTAATATTGCTACAATTGAGTAATCAACATATTGAAATTGACAACCCACCTTTCCTGAGGGGTTCCTCGCATGCAGCCTGACACAATGGGTCCCTGAAATGTTGTGAATTTCTCCACTTTTAACAGGACCTCCTCCCCATCAACCCACTCACCCGCTCCTGCAAGTTAAAATTCAACTTCTACTTTTTATTTAAAATCCCAACTATATCTCAACAATCCTCAAGGAATTTTTGCAGATTTTTCACAACTCTTAACAATGTAATGTTTGCATGTGGATGCATGCTTTGCAGCAATTATAGGAATGAGTGTAAATGGTTGATTAATTATTTACATTTAAATAAATGGCAGGAATCAATGATAGACATCAATCTCAAATCGATGTGCAAAAATGAATAGGTGATTGTTATAGTTAAATATTTAACCAATTAACCAATAAAGGACCATGACCTAAGAGTGGAATGATTTTTATTAACAGCTTTGATACTGTTACAACGATAACACAGAATATAACAAGTGAAAGTAATCTTCTATTAACCATATTGCACAACAGCGACCCTGATGAGTTCATGGTAGTGTTTGAGTTTTATCTAAATGCTTTTATTAAATCAAAATTAGCTCTTTTTGTCTTAGGAGACAAAAAAAAAGTGTTTTTGCATAAAGAAGTGCAGCTGACTCCAGACACATGGTTGTCTCACCATGTCAAGTATAAACAATAGCACCTGCAGGAAGCACTGGGCCTGCCATAAGCATAGTGCCAACAGTTCCAACAAACAGGCCACCACTAATCTGTACTAATCTGCTCTCTGCTTATGTGGTGAACCCCACCAGCAACTACTGAGTCTGAAAGTTAATGGAAATAATGGGGGACAGAAGCAAATTGACATTGCTCTCTTAAGAAAGAGGCTATTGTGACAGTGACCTTTACAGGGTTTTATGCCTGGCAGAATCTCTGTGGTATTGCATTTCACTGAATATAGTATCACAAAATATGCCCTCAAAATTCGTTGGCACAGGGCCCATGGTTGGTGGAATGTGCACATTCCACCAGTAAAGGCTTCTGCTTTCAGGGCTTTGAGTGTGAAATGGGAGTTAGGCCCTTTGTCTACATATAGGGCCAAACTTCTGTTCAAAATTCCTGTCATAAAACAAATTGACGACAGAGCTTAGAGTGCCTGCTGCAGCCGGTAGTCTCAAGAGCTTGGCAGTCTTAAAGGGACGGTTGAAGATCTCTCTCCCGAAAGGTATGTGGTGCCTTTTTTACCCAACCCAATGTGGAGTCGGATGATCCTGCCACTTGCATCTGCAGTGGAGTGTTTTCCATCAAGAATTCAATTTGAACTCAATTATTTTTTTCCTATGTTGATAGAGGAAAAGGGATCTAACAGAAGATTGACAGGCAGGACAAGCGACCCAAAAGATGCTCTCAGCCTCCTGGCTACAATCTAATACCTGTAGGTGGTAGAAAACCTCATATTGATGCACACTGTCCCTGATTATGGTTGCACTAGATAATGCGTTGGGTGGCATTTAAATGAAATGTTGATGCCTGTCTAATCCTTATGCTGGAAGGTTACTCGGAAGCACCACAAACACAAAATGCCATACTTTACGTGTCATTGCACAAAATAAGGTAAGACAAGATAATCAGGAGCCATTATTACCCTTTTGACTACATCGCTAGGATGTCAACAGCCATTTCTGCAGGCAGTGTCAAACCCATCTGAATAAATGTGTTTATGTAGCTTCTCAGGGTCTGTGCCAGTAGAGGGGAAGATGCCAAGCTCTAGCATGTACTTTGAGAACATTAGCAGCTACCATACAAAGTAGAGCTTGCGGATGCGTTGTGACAGTGACAGTAAGCTATAGCCTTAAAATTGGCTGCATATTCTTGCAAACATGCTGCAATCCTGGCTTTTGGGATGGTGCTCTTCAGCAAGACAGAGGAAACCCTCTTTGCAAACAACGCACACAGCACCATCTTGATTTTAGCAGCCATCAAGGAGGAGGCCAAGTGCTGGGCTACATCGTCACTTCTCTGCAAACTCATGCCTACACCTATAGGTCCATTTCCTTCCATCTTTACTTGCCACTTCTAAATCTCTTCCCCCTTCAGCCTTGACTGATGAGGTTGAGATCCATTTAGTATTTATTAGAGGTGTTCTAACTTTTTATTCTCCTTGTAATACTCTCATTATACACATTTCAGTGAGCTTCACATCTGAATCAAATACCCATGACTTAGATTGAACCCACATCCATCTGTAATATCCATAATTTACTGAACCATGGTTCGCTGAAATGGTAATCTTGTTGATTCAGAAGCCGAGAAATATTAAGGCACTGTTTCACAATGTCCCATGTGCTATTGTGCGATACATGTGATCCATTATCTAAGAAGACCTGCAGTTAGGCCGCAACAGACTTGCAAGAATGCCAACTTCTCATTATTCACAAAATGTAGCACATTTCTTTTTTTCATATTTTAACCAAGAAAATAAAAATACAATTGTTTCTTAACTGAAATTTTCTGTAATTCATTTTATTATTTTCCTCATTTCATGTAGTATCTGTATCTCACCTATATGCTGTGGCTAAAGGGTAGATTGTGAACTGGCCCCAGGCCTTTGCCAATGCTGTCTACTGTTAGCTGCTCGAAGATGGACAAGAGTGGCCTTGGAGACTGCACACCTGGTATGTCCTGCCTCAGCACTGGCTTATTGGTGATACTGTTGGAAATTACTGGAACAGACCTCCCCCCTACCATTCTCTGACACAACATGCTGTATCAGTAGATAAAATAGATTACTATCCTTAGATAAAAAGTCATATATAATATCGTGGAACCTAAAATTACCCCATAATGTTCTTAGACACTCTTTGTAAAGAGATCCAGACATAGGTAGCTAGGTCTCAATCCAAAAATGATATCATATATTCCTTATAATCCATATGTTTAAGAATCAATACAACCCATTGTCTTGTTTCAATTCATAACACAAGTGTAATCTTGACTCATACTCAATTTTCACCCCCACTCTCTCTTTGAGATAATTGTCTGTTCTTCTCCCAAAAACCTAGTTTTAATTGGCAGCTTCTTACATGGAAGGCAACTGCATTAGTAAAACCACTGGGATGACAGTGCATTGCACAAAAAGCAGACTACAGCGTAAAAACAGCACCAGGTTAATCTGATTGCTAGTTGGTAATATGCCCAATTTCACTAGAACATTACTGAGCCACATATTTATCAATGTTATTGGCTTTAGAACAGACTTGTTTTGCCTCAGAAGGCAAACACTGGAGTTCTCATTGCTCACTACCGATGCACATTTCTGTTATGACTCTTAACTTCAATCTACAAGAATTGGGAGATAAACAGACCTTTACAGTCATTTCCAGGGAAATACTTTGGCACAGCCCAGTTTATATTTGTTTCCAAAATTCTTTACAACAGTGGCAATATTATTCTATTATAAGTGCTGGGGGAAAAAAATGTTAATATTGGTCTTGTATTTTAGCTGCTCAATAAACTATATCAACAATTATTTCTGGCTTACAAACCAGAAACTTCCATTCCAACATCTCGATGTGAAGTTGATAATATCATCATGTCATCAGAGAGGCACCAATCATTTAGTAACAGTGGTAGTATAGCTCCACAGATCAAACAAGCCTATCATTTATATTTTGCATTTTAATTTTTATTCTGTGATAATGGAGCTCACTGAGGTGTAAGTTTAGAATTGAACAGATCAAGCTCAGTTTATACTATCAATATTCAACTGAACAACTGCATTCCTCAACCTGAACTTTATACAAAATTTTTTCCAATAGAAATAATGCTGTTACATGAAGCAGGAATGCAACCAGCTTTCTTTGCTATATTGAATTTGATAATGCAAATGGTACAAGTGCCTAACCTGGTCCATTTGAAAAGGCCTGAAGATCCACAGTATGGATCACTTTAAATTGGGATTAAATGTTAGACTTCCAACAGCTCCAGTGATATTCCAGTTTTATCCATTTTTAAATGTTTTTAATCGATCAAGCTATGTAATGTTAGAGTAGTAATGTTAGTCAGACATCAAGAGTAGCTTTTATACTGTATTAACGTACCTATTAAAAGGAATGGGGGTTGAATATTTGTAGGCGCTTACCAGCCTGTTTTCTGGTACTTTGGCCAGAAAGCTGACTGGGAATGAGCAAGAGATTACCCATTGAAACCCAATCATACATATTAAAAAATAATAAACTTGGTTCTGAAACTATGCAGCAGGATGTTAACGCTTGAACATCAAAATGCATTCGTCTGAAGCATCTCTCTACTCCATCCAATGTTAACCCAGTTACTTTAAAACAGGTTACTGCCTTTTGCTAAAACGGTGAAGAGACTTTCAGACAAGTGACTTTGGGGTCAAAATGTTTAAAAAGTGAAACTCCTGCTCTGCCAACCTTCCATTATTTTCCTATTAATTTTTCTACATTCACAATTTTGTTTTTAATCTTACATTGTGTTGTCATTACTACCTTACTAACTAGTGTTCTCCTGTCTCCTGTATCTGACAACTTTGGAATTGTTTGGGACTCATATTTTCCAGAATAGTCACTGGTCATAGAGCAACCGAATGGTTGACATTTGGAATCCTAATTGAGAGTGGTAACTTGTCAGTGGCATTGGCGCCTGCCTCAGTGGTGACATTCTTCACATGAATTGAACCAGGAAATAAAGCATGAATATTTAAAGGATGTAAATGAATATTCATTTACCACCATCAGCCGTGTGCATGACCGCTTTCTGTTTTCTACTGCAGCCTTCCTGATATGAGACAGGTGTTTTCTGAAAGTGAAAGCACTATAGAACTGGTATGTGGCATTCAAAAAAAACAAATTACCTTTATTGACAATCTACTTCTAACTAGTTGGGATAAGAATTTATTTATAGAACACCTAATCCTTGATGATTAACAAGTAGAACATTTTTCTAAATTTTCTGGCATCCAACTGCCCCTTAAAATACAAGAAAGTTTGTGCATGTTTTCCCCAAGTGACATAGCTGCAAGAAAGAGAAGTACTTCATTATCATCTTGATAGCTTCAGCCAGCAGAGCATATATTAGCAAATGGAGAGATACTACTGAATTTACATAGGCAAGGTCATCTAAAATCACATCTCAATAAAATCAGTAAGAAGGAAATAGTAAGACATCCTTAAGAAAAGGGTGACTTTGGACAATGTTCAGAACTTCCTCCCAGTGCCCCAACATCAACCATGATTATTGGTGTGAATTAAGTCATTGCCAAGTGATGTTAATTTATCAACATTCCTGTTCAGTGGATTCATATATAATAGGCTGTAGATTTGAATTGGTTTTAGTGGAGACCATTGACAACTATAAGATAAAGCAGACTATCCTATCCATCTAGATTGGAAATAGATAGGTTATTATAACATCATGTTATGGTGTAACAGTTAGACACTGTTTGAGGTTTGCTATGCCAGTTTATTATATCACCATAACTCTTTGATTGGATTACTGTACTTCAGCAATTAAAACATTATTAACCCGAATCTCAATTTGATTAAGTTTAGAACACAAATACAGATGTAGTTATCATCTTCCATTATATGTTACTTGTGCATTTTAACAAAAGGAAAATAGGGGCCGGGAGTTTCCAAATAGTTGTATTGGTTTCTTTTTCAGTGCAATTTGCCCAAAGTTAGTGTAACCTCACGAGAGATCACAAAACTTGATGCACAAATTACATTCAGCACAGGTTGAGGGCGGAATCATCCAGTCCCATTGATGGTGGGTGTCATGGCGGGCATGAGTGGATAATATGGCGAGAAGGCCAAAAATCGGTTTTACGCCATTGTGAAAACAGTTTGCGATTGTCCACTTCACCTGTCAATAGCAGGCTGCATTACCTGCTGCCGCACGTTGGGAACCTAATTTCAATAATTTAGCATCTCATTATAAACTCTGCTCACCAGAATCATCCTCACACACTGGGTCACCCAGGCACATCATGCCGACATGTTTCACAACTGTACGTAAGCAACGTGCACCTGGCGAGCTGCACTTCGCTCGGGACTTCGAGGTTTGTTTCGGTTAGCTTCGGTCAGCACTCGTGGTCATCAGTGCAAGGCTTCACAGGCAGTACCACATCACTTTTAGGGATCTCATGGGCTGGTCTGTACCGACCAGACCAGCAGTAAGGCGGGGGTAGCTTTTCAACTGCTGCAGGGCTAGGGCTTGCTTAGGGGGGAAGGGGAAGAAGTGGCCTCAGGCAAAGGAAGAGGCTGCCAGGCGAGGCCTGTGCTGGGGAAGGAGGGGTATCCCAGGGTGTGTGAGGGGACACATATTGACTCATGCAAGTGGCCTCAAGATGGTGAGGGCTGTGGAGGCAGTCTCCAGAGGAAATGAGGCCAGATGGAGGTGTGAGGGTGTGTGTGAGAGAGTGAGTGGTGATGCCCCTTGAGCTGGCAGTGACCAACTGAGGGAGTTGAATAAAGAAGTGGGGCCAGTTCATCCCTCCTTATCCAGGAGCATAACAGTTTGGGGTATCTCATCCGGCATCATAACAAAATGGGGGACCTCACCCTGGGACCGCTTGTAACACCACGCATCTCAGTAGTAATTCTAGCATCCAAGAACACATGAGGCATGTTGGCACTCAGATTTGGTGACCGCAACATGACGCTAGTAACTGGGATCAATGCTGGACAAAGGGAGCAGGCCCAAAAGGGGGGCCAGAAGGGAAAACCCCCAGTAAACTGGTTAAATTCAAATGCAGTAAAATTAATCCTGGGGACCCGTTGGTTAAGAACATGGTGAGCACCCAGGATGGGCTTTTGAAGGCCATGTAGGATTGATGTAATTCCTCCAATAAGTGGGAGAAGTCTATGGAGGCACTTTAGCTACTGGCTTATCAACAGCAACAACTAAGGGCCCAACAAGAAATCACAGACTTACGAAAAGAAATAGGATTAATGAGAGCAAGGACTAGTGACCGAGAGGCAGCCATTAGCCAGTTAGTAAAGGAGGCCGGGGAGGTAACTGAGAAAAGAAACATACACCAGCAGACTAAGGAACGATGTATGACTGACTATCAGGGACAGTTCTCTTGGGAGGAAAATGAAAAAAATGAATACAGACAAATTCTATGAGGTAGAGGCAGTGATAGAAGAACTAAAGTTGAAGTATGAAGGAATGAAGATAGCCTATGCATCTTGCAGGGGAGTAATCTTGATAAGTCAGATCATACTAAATGCAGGTAAACCATATCACAGCTACAGACTCAGGTAAAACAGCAAATGGGTATGATTCAAAAACAAAAATACCTGGAAAAACTCAGCAGGTCTGACAGCATCTGCGGAAAGGAACACAGTTGAAGTTTCGAGTCCGTATGACTCTTCATCAGAACCAAGGAAATATAGAAATGAGATGAAATATAAGCTGGTAGAGGGGGGTGGGACAGGTAGATCTGGATAGAGGGCCAGTGATAGATGGAGGCAAAGAAGAGACTGTCAAAGATGTCATAGACAAAAGGACAAAGGGGTGTTGACGGTGGTGATATTATCTAAGGAATGTACCAATTGGGACATTAAGGGTAGCACGCAGGACAAGCAAGTGACAGATGCCCTAGTGGGGGTGGGGTGGGAGGGAAGCGATTGAAATGGGCTAAAAGGTGGAGATAAAACAATAGATCAAAATAAATTTAAAAATAGGTGGGAAAAAAAAAATTCAAATTATAAATTATTGGAAAAAAGGGGGATCGGAAAGGGGGTGGGGATGGAGGAGAGAGTTCATGATCTGAAATTGTTGAACTCAATATTAAGTCCAGAAGGCTGAAAAGTGCCTAGTCGGAAGATGAGGTGCTGTTCCTCCAGTTTGCGTTGAGCTTCACTGGAATATTGCAGCAGGCCAAGGACGGACATGTGGGCATGAAAGCAGAGTGGTGTGTTGTTGAAATGACAAGTGACAGGGAGGTCTGGGTCATGCTTGCGGACAGACAGAAGGTGTTCCGCAAAGCGGTCACCCAGTCTGCGTTTGGTGTCTCCAATGTAGAGGAAATCACATTGGGAGCAGTGAATGCAGTAGACTAAATTGAGGGAAGTGCAAGTGAAGCGCTGCTTCACTTGAAAGGAGTGTTTGGGCCCTTGGACGGTGAGGTTTGGGGAAGTAAAGGGGCAGGTGTTGCACCTTCTGTGGTTGCATGGGAAGGTGCCGTGGGAGAGGGTTGAGGTTTAGGGGGTGATGGAGGAGTGGACCATGGTGTCCCGGAGGGAACGATCCCTGCGGAAAGCCGCCAGGGGGGTGAAGGGAAGATGTGTTTGGTGGTGGCATCATGCTGGAGTTGGCGGAAATGGCGGAGGATGATCCTTTGAACGCGGAGGCTGGTGGGATGATAGGTGAGGACAAGGGGGACCCTATCATGGTTCTGGGAGGGAGAGGAAGGTGTGAAGGCGGATGCGCAGGAGATGGGCCGGACACGGTTGAGGGCCCTGTCAACTACCATGGGTAGAAAATCTCAGTTAAGGAAGAAGGAAGACATGTCAGAGGAACTGTTTTGGAAAGTGGCATCTTCAGAACAGATGCGATGGAGGCGAAGGAACTGAGAGAATGGGATGGAGTCCTTACAGGAAGCGGGGTGTGAGGAGCTGTGGGAGTCAGTAGGCTTGTAATGAATATTGATGGACAGTCTGTCAGCAGAAATTGAGACAGAGAGGTCAAGGAAGGGAAGGGAGGTGTCAGGACCACGTGAAAATGATGGAGGGGTGGAAATTGGAAGCATAATTAATAAATTTTTCCAGGTCCAGAAGACGAGAGCATGAAGCGGCACCGAAGCAGTCATCGATGTACCAGAGAAAGATTTGTGGGAAGGGGCAACAAAAATGGGTATGATTAATGTAATTGGGGGGAGGGGTGCAACAGGGGAACTCCAGAGTGAGATATGCCTGATATTAAAATGTCAGCGAAAGATGGGGATGTTAGCATGTTCTTCCTTCACTTGGAACACTTGAGGACAATATGCTTATGGGATGAGGAAGAAGCTGTCAGAGCTTGCATGATGAAGCTATCGCCTTCAGTATATGGCCATTTACTGTTAGATAACTAGACATGGGGAGGGGACTGGGCAGCCTATAAGGAAGCTGTAAGGGAGACTATGGGGCAAGACATGGGATATCCCTTCAAGGTGTTAAACGATGTGAAGGAAGGAGATTGGGAGGCAGTGGCTAGCTACGTTGAGCAAAAATGGGCAGCGTATCACGGCGCTATGGAGGGAGCCCCAGTTTGGGCTGATTTACAGGGAACCTCCCCAGAGTCAAATGGCTAAAGGTTTTGATACCTGGATTAGGCCCGGCAGTGAAAGAAAAGATGGAAGAGTGGTATGACCCCAAAAATCAAAATACCATGTGGGGTCAGGTAAACGGGAAGGCTACCCTGATCCACCAAAGTATCCCAGAAACCCCTCCCATTGCTAAGAAACCAGAAAAGGGGCAGGTTAACACTGTGCAGGGGACCCAGGGCCCTGACCCAGGGGAGCCACCCCTTCGAGCATGAAGTGGCCGCTCCCAGCCCACAGACCTGTGCCGCTCAGGTATGATTCATGGGAAAGACCCGGGGTACAGCTGGTTGTTGAAGGAAGAGAGGTGATGTGCCTGGTTGCAGGAGCATCTTAAACAGCGTTGCAAACAGCCAATCCACATGCATCACTGTGGCCTAGTGATAGGATATATAGTCTGTCAGGTTTCATGAAGAATTCCAAGACTGGGGTGGTATCAAAATCTTTGGAGATCCAGATTGGACCAGTAAAAACAAAATGGGAATATATACTGGTGAATGCTGCTGAAATTGGGGAGGGAATATTTGGGGCTGATTCGCTATGTGGTAACAGCATAATTGTAGATTTTTGCAACAAATGCCTGTGGTCCATAGACGAGGAAACTGAGAAGTTAGTGATAAGCGCAAGTGACTGAATAGTACAAGCCGCCAAGAGCACGTATGATCTGGGAAAATTATTGTTGGAGGTACCAGAACCGTACTGAGAAATATGAAGGGCCAATAAAGAAACACTGGCCGCCCATAAGCATGATTGTGGCAGGATGTGAGGGGTGCAAGTGAAAGTAGACAGGGAGCCTATGAGCGGACCCCAAAGACAGTCTCGATATAGTCATGAGGCAGAAAAGGACTTGGGGGATATAGTAACTTCCTTACTGGAGCAAGAGTGGAACACTGGGTGATGGCAGGATATTGGTTTAAATGTACAAAAACTCCCAGGGAGCAGAATTATTTCTCATGTGTTGGTTATCGTGCAATTATATATTGTCATTTACTTACTAGTCTTGCAGTGTAAACTAACCAAAATGTTTAAAGATGAGAAATTGTAAAAACAGGTAAAGAAAATGCAGAGGAAATTGGGAGCAGAAGACAATGTTGTGAAATGTATCTATATTAATTGATTAATTATGCCTATTATATTTTGGGGATCATCAGAGGGATCTTACTACCACCTAAAGAAGAACAGCTGAAGAGACCAAAGATGAGTAATAGCTCTGTAATGTTCAAGAGATATTAAAAGGGAGACTGTAGGAGGCCATTGAATTCAGGAAACTGGATCGTTCAAAACTGATCATAAATAAACTGCCCTCATCAGTTTGTAGATAGGACTCTGATACACAAACAGATGGACATTGCTAAATTGCTGGACTTGGCCAAATAATGGCAGTCAAAGGATTGTGTTACTGACTCTTGAGACAGGTAATTGTGTTACTGAGTCTGCGGCAATTGATTTTGTTGCTATGGTCTCGGAAAACCCCTGCCCACTTGTAGAAACTGCTGAGATAGCAAAAAGGTGAGGTTGAAGAACTTAATGTGATAATGCAAAAAGGATCCCATGTAAGCTGGCCTCCCCACAAGAAGAAAGCTTGGAGAAGAAACCAATGAGATGAAGATGTCAAGAAGACACCAGGAAGCAACAGCAGGGTGTTCTACTGTCACAGACCTACTTCATCACCGGAAGACCGACTGAGCGGGTGGTGGTAAGTAAATATGTATATTTATATTTTGGGGAACTTGATGAAATTGAAGAACGTGCACTGTGTTATAAGGAACAATAAATTAGATATCGATTGAATTGAATCCAGCCTGTTCAGTCCACTCTGTGCGCACACATTTCGATCGTAATCCTAGTGTCCAAGAACACACGAGGCATGTTGGGCTTCAGCCTTTCTTCATTGAACATGTGGAACTCTCTGATGATGAGGAGTATTACATGAATTGTTGGAATAAGTCGGATCTATTTCCACTGAGCTCTCAGGTATCCATTCTATAACTAAGCTGTAAAGCTGCTATCAAATTCAACACTGACTAGTACATTATAAATAAATTCCCTGAGGCATATAACATGATCAATATGCATGATTACACCCAGAGACACATAAATACATTGTAGAACTGTACTACCCACAGGTCTATAAAGAAAGGGATGGGATGGGTAGAAATAAAAGGAAGGAAGGAAGGGGAAGAAAGGTGAGGAGTAGGTGATAGGAGAGAAAGAAGGGGTGAATACAATTCAACAAAGACCCAAAGGGACCAATCTCTAACATCAACAGGTTGATATTCTCAATGAGAAAAGACTGGAAAATATAGCTCTTCAGTCTTGCATAGCAGTGATTAACTAATGTGCATAAGATAGTGACTAATACGCTAAAAGTAATCTGCAGCACAATTTCAAACTAAACGCAAAATACTGCGGATGCTGGAAATCTGAAATAAAAACAGAAAATGCTGGAAGTACTCAGCAGGTCTGGCAGCATCTGTGGACAGAGAAACAGAGTTAATATTTTGGGTCCAATATGACTTCTTCAGAACTGAATGAGAGTAGAAATATGATGGGTTCTATGCCATTGAAAGAGGGGGGAAGAACAAAGGGGAAGGTCTAGGATAGGGTGGAAGGTGGGAGAGATTAAATGACAAAGATGTCATGGAACAAAAGGCAAAGGGAGTGGTGATGGTTGTAGTAAAGAAACAAAGCATTTGACACAGAGTGAGTGTAAATGCCAGAAAACATAACAGCTCTGTCTGAAAGCAAAGACAGGAAAAACAAGATTCAAACCGGCACATAGCAAAAAGAAAAACAGAACGAAAATAGGGGACAGAGTTCATGAACTGAAATTATTAAACTCAATGTTGGGCTGAATTTTCTGAGCCCGCTGGCAGCAGGTATGATAGGAAACTATGGCGCGACCTGCTTCATGATGGCGTGAAGGCAGGTTGCGATCTTCCACTCAGCCCGTCAGCAGCAGGCCGCGTTTCCCGCCATCGATCAGCGGGGAGCTAATTGTAATACATCAGCATATATTAAAAGGCCAACCTGCCGTATCGTCCATCCACTTCAGCGGGAAAGCACAATGATGTGTTTCACAACAGCACACAGGCAACGTGCACTTGGCGGCCTTCACTTTGGGGGAACTGAGATGAGTGAGCAGCAGCGTTCTCCACAGCTCGCCCATTGTTTACAGGCCTCAGGGGCACCGTGGGGTGAGGGCAACTGAGGCCTGGCCATGGAGGCAACTGCTGAGGTGGGGTGGGGGATGGTGTCCAGGGGCAAGTGCTGGCCAGCCTCGAAGGCGACTGCTGCGTGGGATGGGGTGCCTGGGGGCAAGTACGGGACAGCTTCAGAGGTGACTGTTGAGGGGTTGGGAGGGTGGTGGCAAGTGCTGCCCTGGTGCTGCATCCCGCGCACAGGCAATCGAGTTGGGGAGCAGGGTAAGTGAGGGAAGTGGCCACACATTATGGACAAATGTATAAACTGACTATGCCTCTGCAACTGAGACAGCTCAGTGATATGACTGGGGTCAGGCTCCTAGCCTGCCCACCCATGCAAGCATTGAGAAGGCACCAAAGGGTCACCAAGCGCTCCATACCTTACCCCCACCACCCACCTCCCCCACCCACCTCCATCACGCTCCCGGCACAGAATTCGAGTCCGCCACCACTTTATTGGACTGCGGAGCAGTTGGGCTGCACACTTTGTACAATCTGCTCACCAATGCTGGCCATGTATCAGTCACTGCTGGAGGTGCTCACAGCCCCTTGCAATCTCAGCATCCCGGTTTGGACCAGTGTCCCCCATGTCGCAGGCTGACAGTGCAGCGCACTCATCTGTGGCCATCCGAGGGGTGACCAGCACTCTCCAGGAAACGTTAAGGGGCGGTCACACATGGTCAGGAAAGGTGCTAACTACAGCCATGATAACCACGTATCTGTCTCTTTCATGCTGCAGGAGGACTATGTCAGGATCATGGATCCTGGTGACCTAGCTGTGTGCCTGATGGCCTACAGAGACGGTAGAAGACAGAGGAGAGAGTGACTGAGGCTCCTGGCCACGCAAAGGCAGGAACAGCAACCTCATGAAGAAGGGGCAGCAGGGGCTCCCGCACACGCTGCCCAGAAGCGACAGCGAGCCGTGGCTGGTCGGTGTCTAGTGACACCCAGGGTCTATAGACACCACCTGCCATTCCTGCAGGTGACTGATAACCAGTGTCGCCAAAGACTGCGCCTGTCTAGGGACCTGGTGGCTCACATCTGCCACTTACTGCAGGACTTGGTCCCAAGGGGACATGGAGGGCATCCACTGCCACTGGCTGTGAAAGTGACCGTGGCGCTCAATTTCTATGCCAGTGGCTCCTTTCAGGGCTCCACAGGTGACCTCTGTGGGATTTCACAATCCGCCACCCACAAATGCATCCATGAGGTCACGGATGCCATCTTCTCCATGTCACACAACTTTGTGCATTTCGCCCGGCACCGGGACAGCCAGGATGCAAGGGCCATTGGATTCGCCCTGATCTCGGGATTCCCACAGGTGCAGGGTATGATTGACTGCACCCATGTAGAGCTCAGGTCTCCATCGCTACACTCAGTGGTCTTCATCACCCACAAGGGCTTCCACTCACTGAACGTGCAGCTGGTATGTGACCACCAGAAACACATCCTGCAGGTGTGCGCACGGTTTCCAGGGAGTGTGCACGATGCCAACATCCTGAGTCGCTCGCAGATCCCTGGAGTCTTCCAGGGACCACAGAGACTGCAGAGTTGGCTCCTTGGTGACAAGGGCTACCTGTAGAGGCCGTGGCTGATGGCACCTATGCAGTGGCCTCAGACTGCAGCAGAGCGGCGGTATAATGAGGCTCATGCAGCAGCTCACAACTTGGTGGAGCAGACCATCGGAATGCTGAAGGTTCGGTTCCAGTGCCTGGACCAGTCTGATAGAGCCCTGCAATACAGTCCAGAGAGGGTGTCACACATCGTTGTCACCTACTGCACCCTTTACAACCTGGCGCTGCAATGGGGAGGGGAGCTGGCTGAGGAAGAGATGGAGGAGCTGGACATCTCCTCCGATGAGGAAGAAGCTGATGGGGATGAGGGTGAGGGGGTCCTCAGTGGTGACAATGATGGGGATGAGGCTCTCGCACTGGCTAGATGAGGCAGGCACACTAGGGAGGCCCTCATAGTTGCCAGATTTGTGGAGGATGATGACGAGATGCAGTGAGGTGTCCCCGTAGATCTTCACATTGCAGTTGTGAACGTTTGACTCCAGTCTGGCTTATCACAGCACCAATACTCTCTGTGAGAATGCTTCTGTCATGGGGATGCAGTGGAGGCCCTAATAGTCGCTCGGTCGCAGGAGGATGATGACACATGTAGTGAGGACACTCCATAGATCTTCACATAGCCTCTGAGAAAGTCTGACTCCTGTCTGGCCGAGGGCAGCTCGCTTGTGCTCTGTGATCAGGGCCATTTCAGAGGCGTAACTATGAAACTTTAGACGCATCTGATGCTGTGTCCGCCTTCAATACCTCAGCCCTTCAGGAGCTGGCGCACAGCATCACTGGTCACAGATTCTGGTGTGATGGGGGCCAGCCCCACCTTAAAGGTGCTGAGGGCACACAGAGAGTATGAGACAACTCTGTGATGCCTGCCCACTACATTCTGGCAGCAATGACCAGCACCACCAAGGTGCAGGTATCAGTAATGTGTCCAGGGACTGTGAGGCTGGACCATCACTTTGGTCTGAAGGCTGCACAAAGCATAGGAAAGAGGCCCTGGACTGAGGTACCTGCCTTTATTTTGTGCAGAAAGGTTTCACATCTGAGTGACAAGAACACTGCTCATCAGAACAAGGAGCCATAGGCAGGGAGACATTCTTAGGATTTTATTGACAATAGTGAACAGTGTGTGCAAGTGATCAACACCTGTGCCCAGGCTGTGCAACTACTTTTATCTAACTTTCCTGTCCCTGCCGCTATGTCTTGGTGCTCCCTGGACATCCACAGCAGAGGTGGAGGCAGCCTGCTGACTGTGATGCCCTGTCTGTGATGACTTTGGTGGGTGTCCTCTAGAGGGCTGAGACCTGGAGGGCCCAGCCTGCTTTCGGGGTCCTGTTGTGTGGCAGTGGCACTCCTTGGCCTGTGAAGCTGGATCCGTGGAGGTCACAGGAAGATAGGACTCGGATGGGCCAGTCACTCCCAGAGTCACCTGGGTGGATGGCCCCGGAGTGTGCACCTGCTGATCCTCTTCCCTATGGGTACCTGAGGGCCGCTGGCTGACTCCATGAGCGGAAGGGGTAGCTGGAGTGATATTGAGCTGCCCAGCACCCCTGTTTCATACACAGTTGGACTATATGCATCAGCTGTGCAGGAGTGATGTCCAGGACCAAGGTCTCCATGGCGACCGCCATCCTGCCAGTGTTGACCTCGGTGCGTTGCAATGCCGGCGTTATCACTCCAGCCTGAAGATGGACGGACTCCTCCATCTTGCCTTGCAATCTGAGGAGTGCAGCGGACATCCCTTCTTGTCATTTCCTAGCTTGCCTTTGCAGCTCCAGCAACTGTGACATGATCGAGTCCAGAGGCTCATCGTCTGACTCGGAGTCAGCAACGTTCTGGCCTCCAGCTGTCCTCTGAGTGTCGGGAACCTGGGAAGTCCCTGCCTCCGCCTGCTGTGGATCAGGAAATGCGATGTGCTCACCAGATTGTGATCCCGAGGCTACTCTAAAGCTAGGTCCCATCGAGGTGCATGTCTCTGCGCTGGTGGAGGGTGTGTTTGTGAGCACTGTGATGGGACTTCAGGGAAGGTGCCTTCAGATTCCTCTTCAGACATTTTTTTGGAGCTTGATTGGAGGTCCTGGGTCACAGACTCTGTTGGCTGTTTGGCAGATGTGCCTGTGAAAGCAAGGAGAGATAATTAGTGCATGGCAGTGGCCTGTGAAAGAGGACACATCACTCACAGCATGGTTGTCTGATGGATGTTGCACTGCTGGATCCTCACTTGATAGAGCAGCGCCGACCTCACCGTCAGCACAGAACCGGTCCCGGTCATCGCCGGCCAGCTGGATGGTTCTGTTTTTAAATTCTGTCAGAACTTATCTTTCTGGCATCCCTCCACCTGTCTGTGACCTTTCCCTCCTGTTGTGAGCCGGTTTGTCCTGCATGGATAGAGATGGGAAGAGTGTATCAGGATGCCTGCCGGGCCAGGTGATAAGTATGCCTGGCCTGTGTGGGTGGTGAGTGGTCCCATGGTCGGGTTGAGGACAGTGATGGTGAGTGTGAAAGAGTGAATGGTGATGTCCCTTGCACTGGCAGTGAGTGAGGGCCCTGTAGATGTGTGATGGGTTTGTGAGTGTGTGAGTTGGGAGTGATGAAAAGAGTGACTTATCCTGGTGGAACGGAGAAGATCATTCATCCTTTTGAGGCACTGGGTGGCTGTCCTCCTCTGCAGGGCATTCGCACTGACCACCGCTGCCACCGCCTCCCAAGCCAGGTTGGTGACATTGCTGCCCATCCTGCAGCCAGGGCTGGGGTGGAGCACATCCTGGTGGGCCTCCAAGGCATCCAGCAGTTGCTTGAGGGACCCATCATTGAAGCAGGGGGGCTGCAGTCTTTTTGCCTTTGCTGGCCATGTCTCCCGGGCAGCAGTGGTGAGCTGGTAGTGATGAGCAGCGTGCTGGCGGCTGCTTTTTAAAGATGGCGGCTAGCGTGATGCAACAGCGGGGTGAATGACCTGCAAGGGAAACGGCATGTTTCCTGGGAAAGCATAAATAATGAGGTGGCCTCGTGAAAACACACCATTTTCGTCGGCGGGTAGGACTCCATTTTACCAGCCCATTACTGCACTTAGTGCAATTCTGGGAAAACTCCGCCTGTTGAGTCCAGAAGGTTGTAGAATGCCTAATCAGAAGATGAAATGCTGTTCCTCGAGCTTGCAAGGGAACATTGCAGCAGGCTGAGGACAGAATGGTTGAAGTGAATTAAAATGGCAAGCAGCTGGGAGCTCAGGATCATGCTTGAGGACTGAGTGGAGGAGTCCCCAAAGGGCCACTCAATCTGCATTTGGTCAAACCAGCAAAGGCCACCAAAAAGTTGATAAAAAGAGAAAAAATAGAGCATGAGAGCAAGCAAACCAGGAACATTAAAGCAGATTGTAAGAGCTTTTACAAGTTTTTATTGATTCTTTCACGGGGTGTGAGCATTTCTGGTTAGGCCAGTATTTATTGCCCATCCCTAATTGCCCTTGAAAAGGTGTTGGTGAGCCGCCTTGTACATATAAAAGAAGAGCAGCTAAAGTAAACATTGGTCCCTTGGAAACAGAGGCAGAAGAAATTATTATGGGGAATGAGGAAATGGCAGAGACATTGAACAAATATTTTGTGTCTGCCTTCACAGTGGAGGATACGAGTTGCATACCAGAAATAGAGGGTAACCTAGAAACTAAAAAGAGTAAGGAAATTAATGTCAGCAGAGAAATTGTACTGGCGAAGCTTAAGGGACTAAAATCTGACAAAACCCCAGGACCTGATAGCCTACATCCTTGGGTTATAAAAGAGATAGCTGCAGAGATAATGGATTCTCTGGCTATGATTTTCCAAAGTTCCCCAGATTCTCGAATAGTCCCAGCAGATTGGAAGTTAGCAAGTGTCATACTGTCATTCAAGAAAGGAGGAAGAGAAAAAAAACAGGGAACTACAGTTAGCCTGACATCGGTCATCAGGAAAGTGTTGGAAGCTATTATGAAGGAAGTCTCAACAATGGACTTAGAGAAAGGAAAATCGTGTTTGACAAATTTATTAGAGTGTTTTAAGTCTGTAAATAGTAGAGTAGATAAAGGGGAATCAGTAGATAAACTGTATCTGGGTTTCCAAAATGCCATCAATAATGTGTCACACATAATGTTAATAGGCAAGATAAGGAGTTGGGGATAGCATTTCTTTTATTCGTTCATGGGATGTTGGCATCGTTGGCTAGGCCAACAATTATTGCCGGCCCGAATTGCCCATGAGAAGGTGGTGTATTGTAATGTCACTGGACTAGAAACAGAGGCCCAGGCTAATGGTCTGGGAACACAGGTTCAAATCCAACTGTTACAGCTAGTGGCATTTAAATTCAATTCATAAATCAGGAATTAAAATATAGTCTAATCGTAACCATGAGGCCATTGTGGATTGTCGTAAAAACTCATCTGGTTAATTAATGTCCTTAAGGAAAGGAAATCTGCTGTCCTTACCTGGCCTGGTCTACATGTGATTTTAGACCCACAGCAATGTGGTTGATGCTTAAATACCCTCTGAAATGGCCTAACAAGCCACTCAGTTATATAAAACCTCTACAAAGTGTATAAGTATATTAATATGGATAGAGGAATGGTTAACGGACAGGAAGAAAAAAGTAGGGATAATTGAGGCATTTTCAAGTTGTCAGGCTGTGACTAGTGGAGGAGGATCAGTGCTGGGTCCTGAGCTATTTACAATCCATATTAATAACTTAGACAAAGAAACCAAGAGTAATGTACCTAGATTTGCCCATGATACAAAACTAGATGGGCATATAAGCTGTGAGGAGGATACGGAGAGGCTGCAGAGAGATATAAACAGGTTAAGTGGGCAACAAGATGGCAGATAGCAAATAATGTGGGGTTATGCACTTTGGTTGTAAGAATAGAAAAGCAACATATTCTTTAAAAACTGTGAAACTTGTAAATGTTGATATTCCGAGAGACTTCGGTTTGCTCGAACAGGAACACAGAAAGTTAGCATGTAGGTAAATCAAACAGTTAAGTAGACAAATGGCATATTGACCTTTATTGTAAGGGGATTGGAGCACAGGAATAATAAAAACCTCTTGCTACAGTTGCACAGGGCTTTAATGAGATCACAACTGGGATACTGTGTGCAGTTGTGTCTCCAAATTTAAGAAAGGATATACTTTTATTGGAGGCAGTACAGTGAAGATCCATTTGAGGGGGTTGTCCTATGATGAGAGGCTGAGTAAATTGGGTCTATATTCTCTGGGGTTTAGAAGAATGAGAGGCTATCTTGTTGAAACATACAAGATCCTGAAGGGGCTTGACAGGGTAAACACTGAGAGGGTGTTTCTGCTGGCTGGGGAATCTAGAACACAGGGACACAGTTTCAGGATAAGGGGCTGATCATTTTTGGGCTGAGATGAGGAGAAATTTCTCAACTGAAAGGTTTGTGAATCTTTGGAATTCTGTACTCCAGAGGACTGTGGATGTTCCATCATTGACTATAATTAAGGCTGGGAAAGACAGATTTTTGGTCTCTCAGGGAATCAAGGGATATGGGGAGTGGTCAAGAAAGTGGAGCTGAAGCCCAAGATCAACCATGATCATATTGAATGGCGCAGCAGGCTTGAAGAATCATGTGGTCTACTCCTGCTCCTATCTCTTGTGCTCTTGTAAAGTGAAATGAACACATTAACGGATAAGGTTACCCATTCAACCACATTGGAATAACTTAAGAAAGTTAGATAATGTGATGTGGAACCATTTGGCATTTCTGTGCCATTGAGCTAAAATGGGCTTAACAACCTTCTTTGTTTGTATATATCTTGCGAGGAAACAGTTCATTAATGAAAACACTCACAGTTCATGACAACTTTTATTCTATTTTGCCTGTGTTCAAATCAGGCCCATCTGCAGCTCCTCCTTTTCCAGACACTCATCATATTAGTCCATTTCCTGCAGGTGTAGGTCAGCACACAAAAGAAAACTGTCGTGCAAGACACAGGTCATGAAATACATTCATCACAACCAGCATGTTCCTTTCAAAATCTCATTCCCAACTAGAGACCTTTGAATTAGGTCATCCATATTTACTCCAACTAAACAGTAACGGGAGAGCAATAGAAGATTGCTTTTCTTATAAAATTATCTCTGGGTTATTTTTTGCTGCACAGTGGGTTGGTACTTTCCACACCAACAAAAACATCTTTTCTTCTCTCCCATCTGCAGGTGCTGACCCTTTACATTATATAGTTGCATATCTACTGGATGGCGTCCATTATCTTTCCAAAATCATCATTCTTTTTACATGAGTCTAATCAGCTACTGTCAGCAGCCCCATTCAACCAATTATCTCACTGATCCTGTCCTTATTCAGTGCCCACACAGGCAAGCTTTCAAGCAAGCTCTTCATAATTATAATTGATGAGAATCCCTGGTGATTTTTTTTTTCCTTTCTGGCTAGGTGCCTACTAAGCTGTGGTTGTTATTGTTAGTACTGGAAAGGTGAAGGGGTCAGGAACTTAATGGGAATGGGGGGATTGTATGAAGAGTGGGGATGTGATGTTAATCATTGAAGGCCACATTTTTCTTGCAAAGTCCACCCTGATGAAGCTTTCAACCAATGGTGGTTCCTTTCCCTGCTACACCATGCAACACCACCCACCATCTCCTGCCTTAAGGGAAGAAGAAAAGAGGTGTCATAAGATTTAGGTTAATCATGAAAAAGAGCAATGGATAATCTAAAGTAAAAATACTAGATTAGAGGAGGACCAACTAGTGGGGTGAGAAGAAATCTGTCCCAAGTAAATTGGAATTCTATATTAACAGGCAAGACTTTAACAGAACAATGGGCTGCCTTTAAAGATAAGACAGTTTGGGTACAGTTGAGGTACATTCCCCTGAAGGGGAAAGGTAGGGCAACCAAAGCCAGCACTCCCTGGATAGCGGAAGAGCTGAAGAGTAAGATGTAGCTGAAAAAGGTGGCATATGACAGATGCCAAGTTGATAATGTAAGTAAGGGCCAGGGTGAATATTGAAGGTTCAGAGGGGAATTGAAAAAGGAAATCAGAGAGTTGAAGAGGGAGTTTGTGAAGAGACTGGTAGTTAACATAAAATTGAATCCATCTATAAGCATATAGATAGTAAAAGGGTAATGCAGGAAGGGGTGGGGCTGATTAGGGACTAAAACTGGGATTTACATATGGAGGCAGACAGCATCACTGAGGTACTAACTGAGTACTTTGCAGTTGTCTTTATCAAGAGAGAGGATACTGCCAAAGTCATAGTGGAAGAGGAGATAGTTGAGATGCTGGATGGGCTAAACATTAATAAAAAGGTATTGGTGAGGCTGGCTGTACTTAAAGTTGATAAATGACAGGTCTGAATGGGATGCATCTGAACTTACTAAGGGAAGTACAGGAGAACATTGCAGAGACATATTGACCATGATCTTCCAATCCTCTTTGGATATGAGAGTTATGCCAGAGGGCTGAAGAATTGTAAATGTTACACCCTTGTTCAAAAAAAATTAGAGTAAACATAACAATAACCTTGGTAATGGGACAGTTTTTAGAAATGATAATTCTGAACAAAATTAACAATCACTTGGACAAGTGTGAATTAATTAGGGAAAGCCAGCTAAAAAGACAAATTGTGTTTAACGAACTTGATTGAGTTTTTTGATGAGGTAACAAAGAGGCTTGATGCAGGTAATGTGGTTGCTATAGTATACACGGGCTGCCAAAAGGCATTTGATAAAGTACCTCATTATTGATTTGTCAGCAAAGTTGAGGACAGTAGTTAATGGTTGATTTTCAGACTGGAGGACAATGTATAGTGGGGTTCCACAGGGGGCTAGAAATTTCGGCCATAGACTTAGGTATGCAGGACAAAATTTCAAAATTTGTAGGTGGCACAAACTTGGAAGAACAGTGAACTGTGAGTATGAGAGTGAGAGACTTCAAGGTGAATGAAGAGGCTGGCGGGATGGGCAGACATGTGGCAGATGAAATTCACTATAGAGAAGTGTGAAGTGCATTTTGGTAGGAAGAACCTGAAGAGGCAATTTAAAATAAAGAGCACAAATCTAGAGATGTTTCAGGAACTGAGCCCTGGGGTATATGTGCACAAATAATTGAAAGTGGCAGTGTTGGTTGAGAAAATGGTTTGTTACAGACAGGAGAGGGTTCAATTTAAACAGCCCTGATTTCTCCACTCACTGCCCATCCGCAAACAGAAAGTTGTTTTTGGTTTCTGATTTCTCCCTTTATAAGTGGTAGCGTATGTCCCCCAACCCTCTGGTTTAGAGTGATCCAACCCTCTGTTAATCACTCCACAGCAAATTTGAGATAAGGTGAAATAAGAGGGTTGGTCTATTTTTAAAAACACACAAAATGCAGGAAGGGGCTTTGCAATGTCCACCCCTTTTTATATTCATACAATAAAAAAGGGATAAGGGAAAGAATCGGGTTCAGGGAAAAGACCACGATAAAAATATGAGTTATGGTTTCACATGAGTCCTGAGTCCAGAATCAAAGTCCAATGAGGAATTCTTTCGCGAAGTTCATCTGGCTGAAGACCAATAAGATTTCCGGTGGTGTTGATGTCCAAGGTTGAAGTAAGCACACAGAGGTTGAATCAGTTCTGTGGGTGATTGTACAAAATCTTCTCAGCAGAGTCAGGTTAAATGGGGGCCAGTTGTCCAACCTGGCCAGAGCTTGCTTCTGTGTGGCCTCTCAGTTAGATGTTAAACAGCAGGCTGAATATGGAATTAAAGCAATTCAAACAGCTCAACTCTTGGTCATGTGACAGGGTGGATTTCTGATTGAGCTATTCAGCTAACGAGGCCTCTTGCTAAACCCCATTGCAGATAGCTGTATAACCATCAACTCAAGGTTGGAGATGGGGGTCACAAATAGCTCTTCTGTTGTCCATAGCCGGCTGGTGCAGACTCTCATCTACTGTCCTTTGTGTTAGCTTGGCTGGAATGTTTATACAGTACAATGAGTGTTACATTTGATGTGTTAGCCTTTGTCCATTTTTAAACTGATCAGAAACTTCCAGAGCTCCTATCATGTAGTCAGCGGTGGCCATTTTATCAGTCCAGTCATTTGACCATTTTAAAAGAGAAATAATAATCTTATAAAATGTTATAAAGATTATAAATCTTATAATCTTATAAATAATCTTATAAATCCCTTCATGTCTTTTCTGCTCATGACAGGTTAAAAAGGCATGCAGGATTCTGGACTTTATAAATAGAGGCCTCGAGTACAAAAGTAAAGAAGTGATGATGAACATTTATAAAACTCTGGTTCGGCCTCAGCTGGAGAATTGTGCCCAATTCTAGGTACCACACTTGTGGAAGGATTTGCAGGTTTTGGAAAGGGTGCAGAAAAGATTGATAAGAATGGTTCCATGGATGAGGGACTTCATTTCAGGATAGATTGAAGAATTTGGGGTTGTTCTCCTGAGGGAAGAGGAAGTTGAGAGGAGATTTGATAGAGGTGTTCAAAATCATGAGAGGCCTGATCAGAGTAGATGGAGAGAATCTGCTCTCATTGGTGGGAGGATCAAGAACCAGAGGACACCAACATTGGGTGATTGGCAAAAAAACCAACAGTGCTATGAGGAAGAATATTTTTTATGCAATGAGTGGTTACGACCTCGAATACATTACCTGAGAGTGTGGTGAAGGTAGGTAAAAACTGGACTTTTGAAACGCAGTTGGATAAACACCTGAAGAGAAAGAAATTGCACAGCTAATGGGAATAGATGAAGGACTGGGACTAACTGAGTTGCTCTTGTAGGGAGCTGATACGGACATGACAAGCCAAATTACCTCCTTCTGTTCTGTAACCATTCTATGATTCTATAAGATAATAAGAAAAGCAGACAGGAAATAGAAACAAAAAAACTACTTAAACTAGAAGGGAGAGAAGACTCAGAAAGAGAAGAGAGAAAGAAACAGTTATAAAAAGAAACAGATTAAGAGAGTGACCATATTCTCCGACTTACTGTGTTAAATGTCACAAGACATAAACCACTACATAAACTACAGGATTTTGAACAGCTTTTCAGTTTTTGAATATGGATTGTACAGCCTCCATCATTTTCTATTCCATATTTTAATGTTCAGAATCATATCAATAAACCTTTCCTAAAATGGGCTAACCTGAGTTGGACGATTGCACATTGCAGTTTCAGTGATCAGTGATTTGGCCTGGGTGGTTTCATTGTCTATTTGTTCTCAGCCAAATAGATGAATCATCGTTAGTCAGGCCTTTTTCAGATAAGATTACACCAGCTTTGAGATCATGACCCTTTGTTGAAACACAGCATCAAGGTCATTGGACCATTTCTCAACTGAGTTATATTATTTTCCATCTTTGTTCACTGTATGAGAGGAAGCTTTAACACACTGATTGTTGTGTTCCCTGTTGCAATCCAATACCTTCTGGTGAAAGATAGCAGTCTGTGTGCATGAGGGTGGAAGATAAGCAATAACATCAACAACCAGAAATATACAAAGTCTTATTTTAGACACAAGAAAAGGGTAATCACTAAAGAGAAACTGGTTTCACACATAATGGCACAGCTTCAGCCATAACACAATATTACTAGCAGTTACCAACAAGTATTATTTCAACTCAGAAAACTGCTGGTAATAATTGGACCAAAATGTTTTCTTTAATGGGGACACAGTCTCTAGCTCCCTTCTCCCTACTGATTCTATCTTGTCTCTAAGCTCTTCTAAGATTATTCATTTATGTGGGGGACACCATTTTTAAAAGTTGTAATTAGTCATGTTTTCAAATTGAATTGCCAGTTATTTGAAACATGATCACTAGTTCTGTGACACCAGTCCTATCCAATAGAAAATCCTGCACTTCCATTGTGGATGGCCTACTCCAACTTGTTAAACTCCACTCTCAATTTTCACCTAGACAATTGTCTGCTGTTAATCTAAGTACTTGCTACATGCTTAAATCCCTGCTCATCCTGATCTCCTCTACTGGAGGTATAAGTTTCATTGTTATACTTATTGTGCAATTCAGCCCAAATTGACACAACCCATACAAATGATCACAGAGCTTTTGCACAAGTTTAAAAAAAGTCAAGTAAGAAGCTAGTCCTACCCACAAACCTGGCCATGTTCCCACGTCACCATTGGGAGTTTTTGTTAATTGTACTTGTTTGCAAGCCTTTGAGGAGGCTCGTAAAATTAAACTGGCTCCCTTGAGTGCAAGGGTGCTAATAGGCCTATTTTAAAATCTTTTGCATGTATTTCCTTTTAATTTGCTAAGAATCTGGCTGCTGTCTCTCAATATAACTGGCAAATGTTTTTATATATTTTTTTAAAAGTCATTTTCGGTAATTTAAAATCAGGTTACTCACAGATGGTGGATTGACATTATGATTAAAAATGCTTTTATTGTGACAAGCGCACTTCCAGCCATATTAATCAGGCAGAACCTAGTTGCCATTTGTAATTATATCAAGGAACACTTTAGAAAGCAAGCGTTTATTCTGAAATTATGTTTAAAAATGACACCCTATTCCTCATGGCAGATTTTGCGATTGGTAATATCAGAATAAGCTTGATTGGAAACTCAGGTAAAGAAGCGCTCCTCTAACTGGGCACAATTTTGAGTGTAACTGGATTCCTGATTTGGCTCAAAGCGGGAACTTGACTTTGTGGTAGGTTTCCACTTCCACTGCTTCAGCATTAGACATTTCTTTTTGAGTCCAACAGCCTGATGCCCGGAATCAAATCTGAATCCATTTTGCCCCATTATTTCAGAAGCTTATTTGAAACTTACATAGCAATACTAGCAGCCAAAAGAGAACTAAATGCATCACCATCCACTCTATTTAGTCCAACTTCAAAGAAATCCTGTTGCTAGGAATCAAATCAGTTCTGAGTTACAGTTCCTGTGGGATTTCCCTTATCTTTTGACATACAAGAATCATAAAAAGGTTACAACACAGAAGGCAGCCTTTTAATCTGTTGTGTTGGGGATGGCTCCCTGAAGGACCAGTTGCCTAGTGCTACGCCCCTGTTTTCCTCTTGTAGTCCTTCATGTTCTTCATTTTCAGATAATAATCCAATTCCTTTTGAATGCATCAATTGAACCTGCCTCCACTCTCAGACAGTGTATCTAGATCCATAAACACTTGCTGGGGGAGAAAAAATTCCTCATGTTGCCATTGCCCCTTTTGCCAATTACCTTAAATCTGTACCCTCTATTTCTCGATCCTTCCACCAATGGGAACAGTTTCTCCCTCTCTAATTTGTCCAGACCCCTCATGTCCCTCACCCCTGATGAAAGGTCATTGACCTGAAACATTAACTCTCTCCACTGACGCTGCCTGACCTACTGAGCATTTCCAGCATTCCCTGTTTTTATTTTAGATTTCCAGCATCTACATTATATGCTTTTGTATTAAGGGAAATGCTATCCATGAGGTAGGAACAGCTCAGTCCCTGAAAGCTATTGTCTTGCCATAGTAATCCCTCTAGGGAGCACCATACAAGGGAAAAGCCTTTGTGATCAGATTTGAAATTTGGCTGCCCATTCCAGGGCTGATATGGCTCTGTAATTTTGATGCTTCAGGCTTATTTAATTTTGGGGTACCAAGCAGGCATTTTGAGGTCTCAAGATCTTGTCAGGGCATTCGCCAGTAAAGTAAGAGGAGGGGAGACAATGAAATTTAGTTTAGAGGCTTCAGCGAATCTAGGGGCTGGATTTTAATGAGCCAATAGCAGGGATTTGCTGATGAGATGAGCTGTGCCGATGGTGTGTGAGAATGTCGGAAATAAGTGCAGTGCGTCAGTCAGTGGCTTTTTAACTGAGCCACTGGATTATCATTTTACTTCTGATTTTCAATTCAATTAGCATCAGTGAGTGTGATGATGACATGCATGATGCAATTTCAACTCCAATATTTGAACGGGCACTTCAAACATATAAGTTGAAGGAGTTTGGAGTTGTTATGGAGAGGCATTGGCCTCTTACTATGGAATCAAAATGGCTAAAGGCTGTGTCCCACTTCAGTGAAGCTCCTCTAAATGTGCTGTGAGGGCTGGAAGGACCCAGAAGGAGATGCTCTTCCTAGCATCTGGAACAAAGAAGGCAAGATTGAAGTCAGCAGCAGAAACATGGCACCACTTTCACTCATAGGTCTTTCGTTTCCCATCTTGCAGGGGAAATGAGCAGAGAGCATGAGGAAGAGACAGAGAAATGGAATTGGTTATCTAGCCATTTCTCATCTGCAGAGGAAGAGGTGCTGAAGATTAGCAGAATGTCTGCATGTTTGGCATTGGTGAAGAGGAATTGGGGATCTCCCAGTTACCTGGTGGCAGAATTAAATATCAGATAACCACACGGTATATAACACTCAATCATATTAACCTAATGTCAGTAGCCACTGAAAGGTGACCACATGCATAATGCTAACTTGAAGCCTTCTTACTTTCACCTTACTAATTCGTGTCTTATCTCCAACAAGATCTTCATACATCCAACAGGAACTGGTCCATGTTGCCCATGATGACAAAAACTCCTCAGAGGAACTCACTCCCTCTGAAGATGCACTATCACAGGGCTTCCATGCTCCAGCTCAGGTATATACACTTTCATGGAATAAGTCAGAGAGTTAGTTGGGGTTTCACATGGTGAAACATATTTTACAAGCGAGCATGCACCAATGGTAGAGTCAGGGACAGCAGTGGAGAATCCGTGTTGCAGGCTGCAGGTCTCTGCAAGCTCCGTTCAGCTGGATACATTAAGCATTTCTTTTTTAGCCCAAAACCCTGCTGCCTGGCAACATTTCAGAATCCATTTTGCCTCACTATCTCTCTTCTGACTTTCAGAAGCTTATTTGAAATTTGCATAGCAATACTAGTACCCAAAATAGAGCTGAATCTATCACCACCCACTCTATTCAATCCATTTTCAAAGCAATCTTGTTGCTAGGAATAAAATCAGTTCTGATTTGATTCTAGCCTGGGGCCATTGATAAAGAGGACACACCTTGAGTAGAAACACAGAATGTGAGATGTACGAACGGACATTTCAAGTGCATTGCAGAGGGATTGGAAGAGTCCGCCTCAAAAGAGAGAGCCATGATGTTACAAGTGTTTGCGGTGATGTTCCCTTCGAATGCAAAAAATGATCATTGGATGGAGCAGCAATTACTGCAATCACACAGACACATGCAGGTCTTCACCAATGGTTTGCACACTCTGAACACCACCTGACATAGGAAGAACAATACCCCAGACTTGGCATTGCATTGCTCCACTGATAAGCAGCAAAATATTCTGCAGCTCATTGCAAACAAGGAAGTGTGGCTGGACCATGAGAGGGATGATGGTGAAAGGGAACATGGAAGTGGCGGCTTTCCTCAAAGCTTTTCACTCTGTTCACAACCCCCAACAGCTCAGCCTGCCTTGGTCATTACCCAACGTGCTACCTCATGTTGAGAAGGCTTTATCTGCCCCTTCGCAGGTGCAGATGGAACAGTCATTAGTGGGGTCCTCACAGGCTCCACAACCCAGAGTAGGTTGGCCAAGAGCAACTCTTAGTCAGAGCAGGGATGCGAACAGTCTGCCTACCTCTGCTGATGTCACCCAGGTTATACCAGGTAGGAATGATAGAAAAGGAAAGGTTGCACAAGGCAATGCACATGGTTGTGTTATACATTGTTAGATTATTAAGATTCTGTTGTATATTTGAACCAGAAGACATGAATTGATACTGAGCACTGGGTACAGTGAAATAGAGGCTTGGTTGTTTACAGGATTGTTTTGTGTTAATGACATTGGTGGGGAGGTGGGGGTTGACAAAAAGAGGCTTTTGCATGAGTTTGTGAGATGGGTACACTGATGAAACTGAAGTGAATCTCACAATAATGAGGGAAACAATGTGCATTTTCCTCATCCTCCTCCATTTCCTTTTCCTCCTCCTCAGAATTGGCTCTGTACTCTCCACCTTGATCCTCCTGCAAGTCCAAACCGCGCCATTGGGAAATGTTGTGAAACACCACAGCTGTCCTGCAGACATTTGCTAACGCGTACCGAAGGGAGCCTTGCCTCGCTAGCACGTACTGAAGGGAGCCTCGCCTCGCTGGCGCATACCGAAGGGAGCCTCGCCTCGCTGGCGTGTACCGAAGGGAGCCTCGCCTCGCTGGCGCATACCGAAGGGAGCCTCGCCTTGCTGGCGCGTACCGAAGGGAGCCTCGCCTCGCTGGCGCATACCGAAGGGAGCCTCGCCTTGCTGGCGCGTACCGAAGGGAGCCTCGCCTCGCTGGCGCGTACCAAAGGGAGCCTCGTCTCACTGGCGCGTACCAAAGGGAGCCTCGCCTTGCTGGTGCGTACCGAAGGGAGCCTCGCCTCGCTGGCGCATACCGAAAGGAGCTTCGCCTCGCTGGCGCATACCAAAGGGAGCCTCGTCTCACTGGCGCGTACCGAAGGGAGCCTCGCCTCGCTGGTGCGTACCAAAGGGAGCCTCGTCTCACTGGCGCGTACCGAAGGGAGCCTCGCCTCGCTGGTGTGTACCAAAGGGAGCCTCACTTCATCAGTGCGCACTGAAGAGAGTGTTTCAGACAGGAGGGGGGGTTAATTTAAACAGCAATAATTTCTCCTTTCACCATCCATCTGTAAACAGAAAGTCATTTTTGATTTGCTTCCATTTTTATAAGTAGTGGTGTATTTCCTAACCCCTCAGTTTTGGTGCGATCCAATTTTCTGTTAATAACCCCACAGCAAACTCATGATAAACTGAATCAAAGGGTTAGTTTATTTGTACACACTCAAATGCAGCAGGAGGGTAGGAACATTGCCTCCTTTGCAGTCATACAGTAAAAGATGGGTGGAGAAAAGAAAGATTTACAGTGCCGAGACAACAAAGAAAAGAAATATTATTTCACGTGGGTACCAGAGTGCAGAATCAAAGCCAAATGAGGTACTCCTTCACGGACATCTGTGAGCTGAAAACCAATACCAGATAAATCACTTTTCTGGTGCTGTTGACTTTACACAATGAGATAGGCATGCAGAGATGAATTAGTCTTGTCAGTGATTGTGCAGAATTTCCAGCAGAAGCAGTATAGATGGGGCCAGGTACCCATCCTATGGGTCCTTGTCTGTGAGAAGGCTAATTAGATGGTGAAAAAACAGACTGAGACTTTGCAGTTCAGCAAGGCAATATTATTGGTTCCACAAGCCAAAGGCCCATGCCACATGACTCCCACGTCTCCACACTGTCTTTGATAAAGGACATGTATTCCTCACCTGGGTCCCCGAGACTGTTAAATGTCTCACTATTATGAATTGAAAGGAAGGTTGTGAGGCCCTTAGTCTTAGCAGACGAAGATACTCTTGTTGGCTAGCCTTGGTTATGAAATGCAGATGGGCTTTGTATAGCTCTCTTTGAATTTGGTCTGTGCAGCCCACAGGGGGTCATTGGTAGGTCTTCAGGTATGACAATGTGTGAGTTTCCCTGATACTGCCAGGTAGCTTCCCTTGTTTGGATCACAGACAGACATTGAATCAGCCATTTTAGGTCTCTGTCCAGTTTGAAATTTTTGGAGATAGTAAATAACATATCTCTATATATTTTATTAAAAGTATACAGGGTGAGGTCTTAGCCCTTCACAGGAGCCTTGCCTCACTGAAGGGAGCATCACCTTGCTAGTGCGTACAGAAGGAGTCTCGCTTTGCTGCTGTGTACTAAAGGGAGCCTCACCTCACTGGTACGATCTGAAGGGAGCCTCACCTTGCTGGTGTACACTAAAGGGAGCCTCACTTCACTGGTACATACTGAAGGGAGCCTCACCTTGCTGGTGTACACTAAAGGGAGCCTCACTTCACTGGTACATACTGAAGGGAGCCTCACCTTGCTGGTGTACACTGAAGGGAGCCTCACCTTGCTGGTGTATAGTGAAGGGAGCCTCACCTCATTGGTGTATACTAAAGGGAGCCTCGCCTCTCTCGTATGCACTGAAGGGAGCCTCACCTTGCTGGTGTACACTGAAGGGAGCCTCGCCTCGCTGGTGTACACTGAAGGGAGCCTCGCCTCACTGGTACGCACTGAAGGGAGCCTCACCTTGCTGGTGTACACTGAAGGGAGCTTTGCCTTGCTGGTGTACACTGAAGGAGTCTCGCTTTGCTGATGCCTACTGAAGGAAGCCTCATCTCACTGGTGTGTACTGAAGAGAGATTCCAGATCTGTTCAGGTGCCAGAGCGACAACTTAATCATGCTGATGGTTGTTCATGACACATCTGATGGTCATATGGAACTCACTGCAGTGCTCCAGGGTCCTATTCCTCAGCTTTCTGAGAAGTGTCAACAGCCACATTTTGATTGAGTATCCCTTGTCTCTGAGCAGCCAGTCAGGAGGTCTACTTTCAGGTGCAAAGGCATCAGGGAGGGTCGACTGCAGAAGGTTGATGTATCCTGGCATTTACGTGGGAATCTTCTGCACACCTGCATAAAGATCTTTTTGTGGTTGCAGGCCAGCTATACATTGATGGCATCGAAGTGCTCGTGGTTGACAAACACTCCTGAGAGACCTGGGGGTGCCTTCATCACACATGGGTACAGTCGATGATGCCTGGCACCTACAGGGAGCTAGCCAGAGCTGCAAACCTGAGCACCGTCATTCTGACTGGCATCATCATAGGCAAAGTTAACATGACTGAGGGCCCTGGCAAACAATCCAGCAGTCACCTGTGTGATGCATTTGTGCGCTGCCAACTGTGAAACTCTGAAAATGTCTCCAACAGAGCTCTGGAAGGATCTAGAGGCAAAAAGAGTAGAGGGCAGTGGTGACTTTCACAGCTATTAGTAAAACATGACCACCAGATCCAGTTGATCACTGGTTTTGTTCTTGCAGACTGCACCTGCCACCACATGATGCGACACTCTGTGCCTCCTGAGACACATTGAGGAAGCTCATCTTCTGCCTGTAGCTCCTGTGTGTTGTGGATAGGCACCCGGAAATTGCACCTCTCTGCTGATCCCCTTGGTACGCTGGAGTTGCAGCTAAGAGCAGGAGGCTGCTGCTGGATCAGTGGATGCTGCTCCAGCTGGCGCTGGTGCTGCTGTTCCTCCTACTGTTGCTGGAGCTGCTCCTGTTACTGCGTTGGCATCTTTCGCTGTCATGGTTTCAGCCACCTCTGCCACCCCCGCCAAAGCTGGTGTGTGTACTTGCCTTGCTTTCACTGGTGAGATACAGAAAGCTCAGGGAACTTCTGGACCTGAATTTATTGTGCAAAACCCTGTCAATATTGCTCTATATCGAGCAATTAATATTTTGAAATTCACAACCCACCTCTCTTGAGAGGGTTGCTTGCACACAGTGTAACACGATGGAGTGAAATGTGGAAGTCTCAGCCCATCTATTAAAATGCATTACAAGTTATTCAGGATGGAGCATTTAGAAGAGAGGTCCATTAGTCAAAACATCATTATACCACTAGAAAATAAGAATGTTTCGAGAGATCATGTAAGTGGATGAGTCTATTTGGTTACAAAAGCAAAATACTGCAGACACTAGAATTTTCCCGTTGGTGTGCGTAAAATGACACACGGCCACATGGGACAAGCGTCCTGACATCACCGTGCGCCATCACGATATTTTGTTGGGCGGGCGCACAATGATGTCCGATGTGCGCCTCCCATTAATTAACGGGCAGCTTATGGCCCTTGAGGCACCAATCGATGGCGAGTTTTTGGCACCCGTGCAATCTTCAGGTCTGCGCACAGGCGCAACGGGCAGGCAGGTAGGACACATTTGTATTAACCTCATCCATGAGCGGGATAAGAAGGCTCAATGGGGTCACGAGTGTGGTCTGCCAAATATTGATTTTTCAAAGTTACTGATACTTGCCTGTGTGATCTGTAATACTTCAAACCGCATACCAGCTGCTCGGTCTGGACTCACAACCTTCAGGTCAGCACTCTGCAGTGAGGAATTGTTTTTGGGTCTGCACTTTTAAGGTAGCCTTCCCTTGGCCTGGGAATGGGAGTTGAACTCTCCACTGGAGGCACCTCCTCTGAGGAGGAAGGGAGGGCAAAAGGGGGAGGAGGCCAGGAATACACATTCAACCTCCAGGGGAGTCACCTTTGGGAGAGGCACAAGCACAAGGTGTGCAGGGCCAAGAGGTAGTCCAAGGTGGAAGGGGCCGCAGAAGATGCCACTATCCTGCTGCCAGGGTTTACAGGCAGCGAAGCAGCTACCTCAATATGACTGAGGTGCAGTGCCAAAGGAAGCTCTGTCAAGGGAGACAGTCAACTATATCTGTCAGATGATTGGGCCTGAGATCTCCCCTAACTGTGTGGGTGGACACCCCATGCCAGTGGCTCTAAAGGTCACAGCTGCCCTCAACTTCTCTGCCTCTGGCTCCTTCCAGGGCTCAGTGGGTGATCTTTGCGGTGCCTCCCAATCAGCTGTCCATACTTGTGTCCAGCAGGTTACAGATGTTCTGTTCAGGTGTGCATTGCCGTTGGGACCAGGCAAGCCAGACAGTGAGCCAGAGGCTTCGCGGGCATTGCTGGCTTCCCCCACATCCAGGGTGCTATAGACTGTATACATGTGGCCATCAAGGCGCCAGCAGGTGAGCCCGGTGCCTTCAACAACAGGAAGGGCTTCCACCCCATGAACGTGCAGATAGTGTGTGATCACAGGATGCTGATTCTACAAGTCTGTGCAATGTACCCAGGCAGCTCCCACGACACCTACATCCTCAAACACTCCCAGGTGTCGGGGCTCTTCAGTGCTCCAGCCTGGCTTGATGGATGGTTGCTGTGTGACAAGGGCTATCCCCTCAGAAGGTGGCTCATGATGCCTCTCCGCCATCCAAGAACAGAAGCTGAGCAGCGCTACAATAGGAGCCATGCCTCCACAAGGACTGTGGTGGAGAGAACCATCGGTCTTCTCAAGATACAGTTCCAATGCCTGGACCGCTCAGGGGGCGCACTCCAGTAACCCCCAGATCGTGTGTCGCTGATAGTGGTTGCATGCTGTGCTTTCCACAATCTTGCACTGGAAAGGGGGTACGCAGTCGACAATGAAGATGTCGACGCAGTGGCTGCGGCTGCACACGATGAGCCCAGCAGTGAGTCCGAGGATGAGCACACACAGGAAAATGCTGAAGGGGTAGACGCTGACCCAGGCATACTCCAGGGAGCCAGGGCCACCCGGGAGGTTTTAATCCAACAAACCTTCACCTAGCACACCACATATGAACCTCCAGGACATACCTGGGCTGTAGGCTCCATACTCGATACCTAAATGCAAAATCTGCCAGGTTAGGAACATTAACTTAGGGCCTTGCTAATTAAGCTAAATGTCCCACAAAACACTCATAACATTTTTGGAAACCATCCACCTGCACAAGAAAAGACGCACCCTCTGCCATGGTAACATGTCTGAATTTAATATTATAAGCAAAGAAACTTCAGGAAACAAAATGACAAAGGCGCTAAAAATCACACCAACTCATAAAGACCTCATTGTGGGCCAACACCAAAGCATCAGTGATAAAACCGTGGTGTGCCTAAGGTGCCTTATATTTACGCTATTGGGTGCTACGTCTTGGTGCTGACGCCTCTGAGACAGCCTGCTGACTTTGCTTGGCCTCGATGACCTTGGCGACCGTCCTCTGGCCCGTGGAGCCTGTGATGGCCCCGTCTGGGAGGGAGCTGCCAGTTCCACAGCTGGTATCTTCCCACTCATCGCAGCCTCACCGGATGCAATGGTCATCAGCAGAGTGGCGGAGGAGCTGCTGCCCTCATCCAGAGCGCCCTGAGATGAGCCCGCAGAGACGACAGGCAGCTGCTGCGCTGACGCGAGGTTGCTTCGAACCTCCCTGCTCACCGTGGATGGATGGGCACTGAGCTGGGAAACTTGGTGCCCAGACCATCTCCCACACTGGCACTGACCATCTGAGGTCACTGCCGATGTGAGGGCTTGCTGGTCCGAGTGCATTCCCAGGATGCCCTGATTTGTCCCCGGAGGAGCCCCTCCACAAAAGTTTCCACTCTCTCTGTTCGGACATGAGGCTCAATGCTTCGGCGATAGTCCGCGTAGACTCCTCCATCACGGAGACCAAGTCAAGCATAGCCTCATGTATCTCGCCCAGATGCTCCCGCACACCTGGCCACATTTCCTGCACTTGCTCTGTCGCGGACGACTCCAAAGGCACGTCATCAGGCACCAACTGAGCATGTGTCTGGTCCCCTGCAGTCCTTCGACTGCAGGCGCCATGGGCACACTCTGTCTCTGCCAGCTCCTCCAGTGACTGTGAAGTGCCATCATCACTGTGCCCCGAGACACTAGCCGATGCTCGAATTCTCACCAAGATGCTAGTATCTGCGTTTGTGCCTGCCTGGCAGAGATGATGTGATGCTGTGAGACTTCAGGGCCCTCAGGTGTGAGAGGGGGCCTCTGCTGCTCCTCCTCCCGGCCCTGCTCCGCTGATGCTGAAAGGAAGAACAAGGACATTGGATCAGTTAACGTGGAGATAATGTCAATGTGCATCCCTGTCCCCTGGATCATTAGGCGCTCATCCTTCCATAAGCAATGGTCAAGCCACGTTGCAAACTTCAACCACTGAACATTCAGCACTGCCATGGCTATTGGGAGAACAATGGTGACCACACTGCCGGGCAAACATACCTGGCTGTGGCACCCCAGCCTCATCAACATTGGTGGACATGGACGCATGGCGCCTCTCCAAATCCAGGGCCTCCTGCTTGAAGCGGCTGAGAATCACTAACTGTGCCGGGCCGCTGCCAGTCCTCACCCACTCGGTGGCATTATGTGCATTCTTCTCCTGAAAAGGAGAGAAGAGCATTGATTAGTGCTAATTGTACCTGGACACTCTTTACGGACGGCCCACCCCAACCAGAGTGGGACATTACAGGGCTCCAGTGCCTCCTCATCCCGCTGCTGCGAACACCCTCACAAAGATGCCAGGTCTGTTCCACCACCCCCCACCCCCTTGGCCAAATGCTGCCTACATCACATTAGGCACCACGCGGTCTAATCTTGCACAGCAAGGAGGCAAACACATGGAGCACAAAGGGCAGCAGATCGATTGGTGCCACACCACCTTGAAGCTCCCCTCCCAACATGTCATCACCCTGACTTTGACGTGTCCTGGAGTTCCAGAACTGTGCCTAGGTGCAGGTCCTCCAGGTTGCCCTCAAAACAGTAATGTGGGTCTCAGTGTACCACACGCTGCGGGTGCAGAACCCATCTCATCACCACCCTCTCAGGGTGACCTTGGCATGGGCAATATCTGGTGGCCCACCCAGCAAAGGACACATGCTGTCAATGATTCGATGCAGTCACTACACTCAGACTTGGTGGAGGGGGGGAAAGCCTACCTGTTGGGTTAAGTGACCAATGCCAACAAGGTACTCACCCTTCCTGAGCGCAACAGGTTGTTGAAACGCTTGTGACACTGGATCCAGGTGCGCTGCACCATGTCGTGGGAGCTCACCACCTCCGCCACCTCCTCCCAGGCATGTTTGGCCATGTGGGGGGGCCTCCTCCTCCCATCCTGGGGTACGAGCACCTCCCACTGGGCTGCCACCTCCTCGAGGAAGGCAGCAGGGCAATCATCGGAAAAATGAGGGGCACAGTGCCTCCCCTGCCCTACCCTCCTGCCTGGCCTGCTCACCAGCAGCACCCTGGGGAGCCCTTCCACTGACCATGATTCTCAGCCTTTGAAAGGCTGCAGCAGCTTTTTTAAAACAGGCAGCCGGGTCCGTGCCCGCCCGCGCCCGCTCCTGCTCCACCACCCCACCAGCCAGAAAATTCTGCCCCTGAAATAAAAATAGAAAATGCTGGAAATGCTCAGCAGGAAGCATTTCATCAGAAAGGTCATCAATCTGAAACGTTAGGTGAGCTTTTAACTCATTCAAAACCCATTAACTTCCCATTAACTCTGCTTCTCTCTCTCCGAAAAAGCTGCTGGGCCTACAGCGTATTTCCAGCATTTTCTATTTGGCTACAGTAAAGGAATGAGAAGGAAACGATTACTCTGTTGGGAACATACTGTGGACCACTAAATAGTGAAACTGAGATAGAGGAAAGGAAAAGGAAATAAATTAGAAAAGGATCTTTCTCCTGGGGAACAGCAATGCAGGTTGGATTAATGCTGCGCCTGATAATTCACCTGACTCGACACTGCTGGGCAATTCTTTCAGGCTATTCCGAGCCCGTCTTTCACAGAAATGTGCAGCGCAGCATCCATCAGGAACTCCATCAGAGTGGAGTAGAGCCGGGGGGAAACAGGACACTCCCCCATTTTATGGAATGAGCTGCAATGTGGTAAGTTTAAAGGTCCAGTCTTAATGTTAGTGAATGAAAGAGTGAATAGATTGGTGAGTGAGTGAATGGGTAGGTGGGTAAAGTGGGTAGGGTGGGTGGGTGGGTGGGTGAGGTGGGTAAATAGGTCAGGTGGTGAGTGAGGTGGTAGGTGGGTGATTTGGATAAATGGGTAGGTAGGTGGAGTGGGTGAGGTAGTAGTTGGGCGAGGCAGGTAAGTGGGTAAATGGGTGGGGTAAGTGAGGTAGTAGGTGGGTATGTGGGTAGGTGGGTGATGTGGGTAAGTGGGTAGGTGGGAGAGCAGGTAAGTGGGGAGGTAGGTAAGGTGAGTAAGTTTATAAGTGGGTAGGTGGCTGAGCTCGTAGATAGGTGAGGTGGTATGTGGGTAGGCGGGTGAGGTGATAGGTGAGTGACATGGTAGATGGTGAGGTGCTTGAGTGGGTAGTTGGGTTTGGAGGTGGTCGGGTCAGGGGTAGTTTCGTTGGGGGTAGTCGGGCTAATCAGGTGAGGACGAAGATCGGGTCAGGTCAGGAGGGCTAGTTGGGTGGTTGGGGTGTAGTCAGGTTTGAGGGGTGGTTGGAGGGTAGTTATAGGTTCATGGGGGTGATTGGGGAGCCAGGTGTTAGATTAGGTTTTAATCTGTCCAACATTTCCTGGATAAATATCCAGTTAAGTCCTATGGAACTGTTTGAATTGTCTGACATTCACAGATGGTTCTGGGGAGCAGGGGAATTGTCCATTGGAAGTTGAAACTTCCCAGGCAATTCTCATGTAGGTCTGCACGTCAGAACTACCACAGGGTCTCAACGTGCATCTTCAGTCATATGTCCGGTCTCCAACAATGCAGAACCAGAAGAATTGGCCGACAGATGTAAAGAGGGGGAATGTTTCTTCAATGTGCTCATGCTTTTAGTCCAATAAGGAGGAAGTAGTGATGAATCTTGTTCCAGGAATGAAACGGGAGAGTTAGGTGAGAAACATTGGGAAATTTGTTACCATAACAATTTGTTATAAAAATTGAAAGGTTGACAAAACAATTGAAGTTACAACTGCTTGGCTGAATAAAACAAATTTCAATCAGACAATGAGGGAGTTAATCAATTTAAACTGGCAAGAAAAATGGCAAATAAAACAATGGACATGGAATAAGGAACTCTCAAAATTAGGTTCAAAATGGACATATTCCCACCAGAAACAAAAGTGTTGCCCCAAGAGGTTAAATTCTGTGCATGAGTAGAAAAATTAAAATTAAAAATGAGCCATGTGACAAATAAATGTTATACAAAAGTTATAAAAAGAAAATAAAAATGGAGGAGAAACAAGGAGAGTGGAGAATCTAAGGTTGCAATTTTATCTTAACAGATCCATATGCAGTGAGGAGGATGGTAGCGGGTTGGGAACCCATATACTCTGTCATCCGTCTTTGCCATGGCTCTTTGACTTCTGGGTTTCCTGACTAGGGAGGGCGACTGGTGTTATATTATTTGCTCCTTTACTGTGTGACTGATGTAGGATTCACAGGAATACTAACAGCATACAATGAATAGATAGCTTATTTATTGGAATTGCAACATATATCCACACCACAAGTACATAAACACGTTTATACACCTATTACTCAGTCAGTATGCACCCACAACTCCCTGGGCATTTGAGGCATGACATCATTTCCTCCAGTGACTCTTCACCCACAGTCTCTTAAAGAAATCCCACAACAAGTGGGATGACAGAGAAATGATTTCTAGTTAAAGGATCCCTGGTAGGGATCAGATTGTTCAAACTGCACATTGATTCCTGTAGTTTCAGCAACCACGAGAATGGCAAGGCAGCCATCCCCTGTCCTGCCCAACCCCTCCCCCACTACCCCCGGGTCTCAGACTCTTATCTGGAGATTCTGCTGTGGGATCTGAGGGACTGAAATGAGGTGATGTTTGCCAATGGCAGGAGGAAGAGGCCAGTGTCCCCACCAAACAATTGTGGATGTAAGTGGCTGAGGAAATAAGCAACATGATTGTGATCACTCAAACCTGAAGAAAGTGCATGAAGGATCCCAGGAGAGCATGAAAGGTGAATAGCATAACACCTTCAGATGCTAAGCCCTACACTCTGTCTTTCCCAGTATTCTCCTGCACAGCTTCTCAACACAGCTTGCAACTCCACCCATTCCTCTCTCTTCAGGCACCTCCTCACATCCCCACTTTGACAGCCAGTATTCACACTCACTCAAATCTTTGTGCCACCTCACAGCCAAGCCTCAAAGTCACCCTTGCTTGCTCTCCCCACAATTTGTGTTGTTCTTCTTTCCTCTCTCCACAATTCATTTGTTATCCTCACAACTCCCTGTTTTCTCTCCTTCCAGGAGAAGTGAATGCAGAACTCCAGAGAGAGGCAGAGAACTGGAAGGCAGTTGAGGGCAGGGGAGGTGGCCCTTCAGTGACATAATTCTAAAAGCCACTGGCAATGTCTGCCCTCTTAGTCCACTGGATGGAGGCCTTGTTTCAGGAGGCGCCTGATGTCAGCAACGAGCTGCCATATAAACCTAAGCCTCCTGAGGCACTGAAGGTCACAAATATTAAGAAAGTTAATCCTCTACCTGTAGATCCTGTGTTGGGGGGCTCTTGCCTCCTTCAAGTTGGTCCTTTCTGTCCATCCCATCTGTTGGAACAACCTGTGACTGAGGAGGTGCAGCTGGTGCAGCTACTGCTGTTGCTCCTGATGCTCCTGGTGCTGTTGCCATTGCACACGCTTCTCCTCTTGATCATCATCAGAGGTGCAAGGTGGAGCTGCATAAGTTATTCCCATGCTGTGCTGAAGGCTAAAGGCAGGAAAGTGCAGATCATGAGTGAAGTACAAGAGAGGTGAACTGAGTTACGAGAAGCTGGAAATCAAATCTCAAGCATTACGAGTACTCTCAGAAGAACTGCTGTGAACAGCTGCCTCTCACCTAGGCATGGCTGCAGCTGTTCAGTTTCGCTGTTTGAAGGCTTCCCAGCCTGTCAGTTTTACTAAAGAAGCACTCCCCACAGTGCACTCATCTGGTTGATCTTGGCAAGTTATATACATTTCAGGAACCTCATGGCTGTTAAAACCAGAATGCTGGCATAAATTCTCAGAGAATTGATTCTTTGAATATTTTAATGACTTACCCAACAGTTCCATGGAAGTTCCCTACTTGCTTGCAAACCCAACCAGTTAAGCCTGGAAGTGGGCAGGATCATGTTGCATTTCAATTCCAATGCCACATTTTGGGGTTTTAAAGCCTGCCCTCAACTGAATCATTGGCAGTTAAAATTCTGCCTGTATAGTGGGTATGGAGAAAGAATTGAAATTAATATAAAGGATAATTGTTGATTTAGTATTTTCACACACTTTTTTCCCTTGGGAGAATAGTGGGGAAACATTTGAAGGATTAGTAGGCTGATTATCAACCCGTTTGAACATGTCATGAGCAGTCCTTCTGTGATCAACAAGTCCTGGAATGGGGCTTAAACCTATAACTTCTAGCTCAGGGGCAGGGGTCACTACCCACTGAGCCACAAAACCTCCATTAGGGAAATTATAAGTGATGTTAAGAACACATCAAAACATTCTTGGACCAAGCTGAGCTTGTACAGATCATTGGCTAGGCTACAATTAGGGTATTGTGAAGAATTTCTGCTCCGGCAGTCTCAGTACAATCTGAGTGTCCATATCAGGAAATTGCGAACCCCAGCTTCAGTTGACCACCTATTAATGTCAATGGTTAGAAAACCTTGGTGGAAGGTGGGCAAATTCATAATTACTGTAACCACTGTGTCCCTGAAGCACTGAAACAGCAAAATGTCCTTTAATGTCAGCTTTAGGAAACATGTCAAGGCCATGCAGAGAATACAAAAGAGATTTACTAGCAGAATGGAGAAGCATTAATTATGGGTGCAGATTAGGACAAGCAATATCTAGATTTTCCTCCAGGTTAAAATTTCCCCCTATGTTTCTGCATAAGCACAGCACGGGTGTTTGATATGCTGGAGTTAGGACTGTTCATCCCAGATTTTTGTTGCCCAAGGTGCTTGATTTTTATCCATTTTCTCTTCTTGAATTCTAAAATGGAGTCAACACACATGGTTAGAAGGGGTATCCATGTTTATTGAACAACATTCTGGAGACATGTTTGACTGGATGGCCCTGGGATAGTCGGGTGGGTGATGCACAATTCAATCATGGTAGTTTCCTGGCTAGAAGTATTTACATGAAGAACTATGAGGCCCACATTACACAGCAGCTGAACATCAAGTGATTGAAAACCCTTTTTTCCAATGCAGTTCAGTGGCTGCTCATTTGGATCCTTTACTGCCACATAGGTCCCATGGATGGCACTGAGGAGGGAGGAAATCATACTGCTCTGTAAAAGCTAATTCTCTACTTCGCTTGGTCTCCAGGAATCAACATCAACTGTCATAAGCACCTGAACAATAGCTTACACTTTTCTGGAACAGGGGATCTCACCACATGCACTGTGAGTTGGGTTTTTACCTTACTCTTCAGCTTGAAAAGTTTTTGTGTTATGAGTTGCTGGAATTGCAAGCTAATAATGGTGCAATGAGGTCAACAGAACATCTGGAACATTGGTGAACAACAGAGCCAATAGTTTCTCTCCCCAACCAATGAGATTTAAGAATAGAGAAAGAAACAGAGGAATGGCAGAGAAAAGAAATAGAGTGAGTTAGAGTCAAATCAGACAAACTGAATTAAGAAGGCTGCAGGTATTTGAGTTGTGCTACTACAGACGTCTACTAAAATTGAGGACATGAAGAATCAAATTTGAAAGAAATAAATGGGAAAGAAAGAATGGATTAGGCGTGAGAGAAAAAAGATGCACCAAGGCAAAGTAAGAAAAATCTAATAACGTAACATTTTAACTTCTAAAAACTTCCTGGAACAATTTACAGCAACGTAATAAGGAGACTCCAGTTTCAATTGCTGCATTTCTGGGTCCCGGAGGTTGAGTGACATTGCAAAAACATAAGGATGCTTTTAATGACAAGATTTATGTTGTGAAACATCAGCCCCAACTGTCAGTAGTGAGTTTGATTTGGATTTACAGGGAAAATGCAGGAATTTCTTGAAACTCAGAGGCAGTTATAGTGAAATCCAGTTGTTGTGAGGCCAAAGGCAGAGCAGCAGAAATTGTTAAGGGTTCGCAATTCACATGCAACTCTTCTTCGCTACAAATTGCTGGCTTTTTACACACGAATAACGGCGAGTGCCGTGGACTCACCATTATTTTTCCAGAAAATTCTGTTATCACCTGCTTGAGGGAATGGTGCACAGGTGGTTCAGTCACCTGAGATATTCTGGAAAGATCGGTGGTGTAAATATCCTGAGTAGTCAGTATTTCCACAGCCATGGACAAGGCCACTTTAAGGCTGCAAATCAGGAGCCAGGTAATTCAGATATAGCCACAGGTGGGAAAAAAAAAACAACCTTCTCATAAAACTGCTTTACAGAGAAATCGAGGAGAGATCTCCTTGGTCTGTATATGTGTCTAGTGACTTGACAGTAAGTACACTGCTGAAGTGACCTGGCTTCCTTCCTCCTCTCTTTCTCATCCTCCTCTCTTTCACATCCCTTAGACTCATTACAGAGGAACAAGGGAATTGTGAGTGAAAACTCTATACTTTCTAAAGGTCTCCAATATTTAAAAACATTTAGTCCCAGAATAGGGGAAGATGGTGGTATAGTGGTGATGTCACTGGGCTAGTAATCTAGAGGCCCAGGCTAATGCTGTGGGGGCAGGGTTTCAAATCCCAGCAGCTGGTGGAATTTGAATTCAATTAATAAATCTGGAATTGAAAGCATGGCCGAGATTTTCCAGTCCCAACAGCAACGGGCGTAATGACAGGTGGGAGCCAAAAAACAGGTATCCCACTGGCTTGAAATGCCGGTGGGAATGTACGCACCCACCCGCCAGCATGAAGCCATTTTGCATCCTGTTAATAGGATGCGGATGAAGCCCCAACTGGAATTGTCCCCACCCCCACCCCTGCCCAATTATTCACGCCACTGTCCGGACCAACGTGACGTGGACATGCCGGGACTCACCTGGAAGAAGGTCTGGGGCAGCTTGTGGAGATTGGAAGATGGAGGCCTCCAGCAACCGTGGACCCTGAAACATCATGTGCAGCAGTGGGTGGGTAGAGCATCAACCATGTGGATCTTCACACTGCAGGAACTTCCAGGATGTGGATCTTCACTCTGCAGGTGGTCAGCAACGTGAAGTACTGTTGGACAGCAATGGTCCGTGCTGGGCAGGGGATTAGATGGGGAGGAGGGGAATGAAGAGGCGGGGTGGATGTGGAGGCCTAGAGGGGGCGGGGGAGGTTGGGGGTGGTACTGGAAAGAGAGAGATGCTGAGGAGTTCATGGAATGGGCGAGGGAGTTGAAAGGTCACACCAGGATGGTCAATGGTTATACTGGGGAGGGTATGGGTCACGGTGGGAGGTTGGAAGGTGTTGGGCTCTACCTGAAAAGCCACAACTATCTCGAGCCTCAAGCTGGACATCTTGAGATGATACATGGGAGTTGGGTCATCTGGGGTGGGCAGAACGGCAGGTCAGCTTAACTGGACAACTGAAGGGAAACCCCAGCATGTAGTACTGACAATGCGAAGATGTTTCAACAGATGAGTGTGGGAAGGGCAAAGGCTCAGTGTGTACAAAAGGCTTCTTGCACATGGGCTCGCAAGGGCCCTGGCAAAAATCCTTGCCTCCCTGCACATGCATGATTCTGGGGGACATAGACTCAACCTGGGGTGTCCCCTGAAGATGGGGGGAGTGTGGGTGCTGGAGGGGGGAGCACACAGACTTAACAACTACAAATCACAATTAAACCACATCAGATGTCATTAAATTGCAAGTGTAGCCTATTTACAAAAGTGTAAGAACATTAACAGTGCACCTATGCTACCACATATAAAATCAGAACGTCTTAATCTTTTGTTCCCTACCACTTCTTCTAGTTGCTCCCCCGACATCTGCAGCAGGCATGGAGGCAGCCTGTTGACCCATTTTCCCTGTTGTCTTGGATGACCTTGGTGGCCTTCCTCTGGAGACCTGAGGCCTGGAAGGCCCTGGCTTACTTTGGTTGTTCTGCTGTGGGGCAGCTGCTCTCTCTGTGCTCACAGAGTACGAAGCTGAAGGGGCCACAGGCAAGGGGGATTCCGAAGGCCAAGACACCCTCAGGGAGTCCTGAGTGGAGGTCCCAGGGGTAACCAACAGCCACTCCTCCTCCCTTTGAGTGCCTGAGGGTCCCTGCCTGACTCCTTGAGGAGAAGGTGCCATGTAATGCTCTCGCATAGCCACAGCAAGGTCTCACCCATGGCTACAGCGGTGGAGTGCAGGAATGCACACATATCTGACAGAAACTGGGCATTCTGCTGGACAAGATTCTCCATGGCATTCACCAACCTCCCCATGGAGACCTCCATGTGTGTATAGTTCAGAACCACTTCATCAGACAGCAGGCGGACAGACTTCTTCACCTCACTTGCTACTCTATTGAGGGTCTCTGCTGCCTCTGCCTGATGTCCCCCTGCCTCTTGCTGCGTCTCCAGCATCTCCTGCAGGGCCAATCCCAGAGGTTTGTCATTCAACTTGGATGTCGCAAGTGTCCCTTCCCCAACAGTCCTCTGAGTGCCGGTGAGCTTGGCTGACCCTGCCTCCTCCTGCTGTGGACACGTATCCATGCAGTGGCCACCAGAATGTGAGACCCTGCCTGAACCACATCTAAAATCCACTGAGGTGTGTGTCTCTGGGCTGGTGAAGGATGCAGGTGACTGCTGTGATGCCTCTACAGGTGCACTTTCTTCCACCTCTCCAATATCCTCTGTGGGCTGGAGGGCCTGCTGAACAGGGCTTCCTCTTCTTTCCTTGTCCTCTTCCTGCTGGCACCTGTAAGTGAGAGAGGAGAGTGGGAGTGACTGCATGAGCTGCCTCCAACATGGAGGAGCGCAAGACCCTTAGGTTTCTATGTGACTACATTACGCATGAATCCTTATTGGATGGAGGCCGCCCGCCGACCTCTCCATCCACACAGGCTCGGTCTGGTTCCTCCCCTGCCACCTGGGCTGCCCACTACTCCAACTCAGTGAGGTTCCTGAGGTCAGCCGGCCCCCTCCCATCTTCTCTCTCTCTCTCTACTGCTGTTCTTCAACTTTTCCTGTGCAAAGAGAGAAGATGGGGTTGAGGGCAATTGTGTTTCATGTATCTTTCTCATGCTTCCAGTCTAACAAATAACCCGCTGGATTGTGTGCCATGTGATTGATGCACTGCAGGTTGTCCACAAGGGTTCTGGGGCAGCACCCTCCAGAGCGGTGAGCCCATGCAGATTGAAGGATAAGGCTCACAGAGACATGTCTCGAGCGGTGCTTGCTGGCGCCCTCAATACCAAATCCCCTTTTCCCCGCACACCACCCCAAACAGCATCTGCACTCTCTGTGGAAGGGTCAGGGACCCACAGTGGTCTCTCCACCTGCAGACTAGATGGACTGCAGGGGCTATGAGGCATCACCTTATCACATTGAGTAGTTCTTTTATGTATGGGCCACATGGATGGTGCCCTTACCACTGAGGCCCATGTGACCATTCAGTGAGGTTAGTGTGAGCAGTTTACGGCTCACCTACCCTGGCGGCGCGGATGAGGTCACTTATCCGTTTCCAGCACTGCAGGGCAGTCCTCTGGTGAGGGCCGTGGGCACTGACCATCCTGGAGACTTCCTCCCATGCAGGTTGGTCACACGGCTGGGCCTCTTCCTTCCATCCTCAGGATACAGGATGCCCCTCCTGGCTGTCATTGCATTGAGCAGCACATTGCGGGAAGCGTCGCTGAATTTGGGGGTCAGAGGTCCCTGGAATCGCTAGGCCACCTCCTCATTCCACAATGGGTTCGCAGCAAAGAAGTTGATACCCAGGCGCCTTTTAAATATGGCGCCCAGATACGATGGCGGGGCATGCATCATCCAGCCTGTCCCACCGCGCAGTGCGTCAGGAAACACCTGACTGCATAAGTAATGAGCCCAGCATCGCACGATTTGGTGCAAATTCCTAGCATGCTCCATGTTGGAAAACACTCCCAGTTCCCTCTCGCACCACGGAATGGAAATAGGCCGGAATTTTCCGAGCCCACTGACGGCGGGTGTGATAGGTGGCGTGCACGGAAAATATAGCAGGACCTTGCTTCACGATGACGCGAAGGCAGGTCTCGATCTTCCGCTCAGCCCACTGACAGAGGGCCGCATTTCCCGCCATCGGTCACCGGGGAGCTAATTGAAACACATTAGTATATAATTAAAAGGCCATCCCGCCAGGATCTTGGATTCCCACCATATCATCCGTCCAAATCAGCGGGAAAACACGCCGATGTGTTTCACAACAGCACACAGGCGACGTGCACTTGGCGGCCTTCACTTTGGGGGAACTGAGGTGAGTGAGCAGCAGCGTTCTCCACAGCTCACCCTGTTTACAGGCCTCTGGGGCACCGGGGGGCAGGGGACACTGATGCCTGGCCTTGGAGGTGACTGCTGAGCAGGTTCAGGTATCTGGGTGAAGTACTGGACAGCCCCGGAGGCGACTGCTGAGGTGGGGAGTCAAGTGCTGCCCTGGTGCTGCATCCCGCGCACAGGCAATCGAGGTGGGGAGCAGGGTAAGTGAGGGAAGTGTCCACACATTATGGACACATGTATAAACTGACCATGCCTCTGCAACTGAGACAGCTCAGGTGCAGCCACAGTGAAATGATTGGGGTCAGGCTCCTAGCCTGCCCGCCCATGCAAGCATTGAGGAGACACCAAAGGGTCACCAAGTGCTCCATACCTAACCCCCAACCCCCTCCACCACACCACCACAGAATTCAAGTCTGCCACCACTTTATAGGACCGCGGAGCAGTTGGACTGTACCCATTGTAACAATCTCCTCGCCAATGCTGGCCATGTAGCAGTCACTGCTGGAGGTGCTCACAGCCCCTTGCAATCTCAGCATCCTGGTTTGGACCAGCGTCCCCCATGTCACAGGTTGACAGGGCAGCCATGCAGCGCACTCATCTCTGGCCATCCGAGGGGTGTCCAGCACTCTCTGGGATGCATTAAAGGTCAGTCACACAGGGCCAGGAAAGGTGCTAAGTACAGACATGATAACCACATTTATCTCTCTTTCATGCTGCAGGAGGACTATGTCAGGGTCATGGATCCTGGTGATCTTGCTGTATGCCTGATGGCCTACAGAGTCCATAGAAGACAGAGGAGAGAGCGACAGAGACACCTGCCTTTTATCTTGTGCAGAAAGGTTTCACATCCGAGTGGCAAGAGCACTACTCATCAGAACAAAGAGCCACAGGCAGGGTGACATTCTTAGGAGCTTATTGACAATAGTGAACTGTATGTACAAATGATCAACACCCGTGCTCAGGCTGTGCAATTACTTTTATCTAACTTTCCTAACCCTGCCTCTATGTCTTGCTGCTCCCCGGACATCCACAGCAGAGGTGGAGGCAGCCTGCTGACTGTGACACCCTGTCTGTGATGACTTTGGCGGGCGTTCTCTGAAGGGCCAAGACTTGGAGGGCCCTGGCCTGCTTTCGGGGTCCTGTTGTGTGGCATTGGCACCCTCCTCGGCCTGTGAAGCTGGATCTGTGGAGGTCACAGGAAGATAGGATTAAGATGGGCTGGTCACTCCCAAAGTCAAAAACAAAAATAGCTGGAAAAACTCAGCAGGTCTAACAGCATCTGCGGAGAGGAATACAATTAACGTTTTGAGTCCGGATGACTCTTCAACAGAACTAAAGAAATATAGAAATGAGGTGAAATATAAGCTGGTTGACGGGGGTGGGACAGGTAGAGCTGGACAGAGGGCCAGTGATAGGTGGAGGCAAAAAAGAGATTGCCAAAGAAGTCATAGACAAAAGGACAAAGGGGTGTTGTTGACGGTGGTGATATTATCTAAGGAATGTGCTCATGGTGACATTAAGGGTAGAAAGCAGGAGAAGCAAGTGACAGATAGACCTAGTGGGGGTGGGGTGGAGGAAAGGGATGGAAATGGGCTAAAAGGTGGAGATAAAATGATAGATTGAAATAAATTTTTAAAAATAGGTGGGAAAATAAAAATATATTTAAAAAATTATAAATTATTGCAAAAAGGAGGAGAGGAAAGGGGGTGAGGATGGAAGAGAGAGTTCATGATCTGAAGTTGTTGAACTCAATGTTAAGTCCGGAAGGCTATAAAGTGCCTAGTCAGAAGATGAGGTGCTGTTCCTCCAGTTTGCGTTGAACTTCACTGGAACAATGCAGCAGGCCAATGACGGACATGTGGGCATGAGAGCAGGGTGGTGTTGAAATGGCAAGTGACAGGGAGGTCTGGGTCATGCTTGAGAACAGACTGAAGGTGTTCCAGTCTGTCCGCAAGCATGACCCAGACCTCCCCATCGCTTGCCATTTCAACACACCACCCTGCTCTCATGCCCACATGTCCGTCCTTGGCCTGCTGCAATGTTCCAGTGAAGCTCAACGCAAACTGGAGGAACAGCACTTCATCTTCAGACTAGGCACTTTACAGTCTTCCGGACGTAACATTGAGTTCAACAACTTCAGATCATGAGCTCTCTCCTCCATCCCCAACCCCTTTCCGATCCCCCTTTGTGTCAATCAAGCGGGTTGCTTTGTCCTGAATGTGGTCAAGCTTCTTGAGTATTGTTGGAGCTCCACTCATCCATGTAAGTGGGGAGTATTCCATCGCAGTCCTGACTTGCGGCCTTGTAGATGGTGGACAGGCTTTGGGGAGTCAGGAGGTGAGTTACTCATCACAGGATTCCTAGCCTCTGACCTGCTCTTGTAGCCACAGTATTTATATGGCTAGTTCAGTTCAGATTCTGGTCAATGGTAACCCTACCCCAGGATACTGATAGTGGGGGATTCAGGGAGAATAGTCCATTCAGTTGACATCTGAAGAAGCATAAATACTCAGTGGTGCACAATACTGTACCATTCCATCACATAAGTTCTTACAAATTCTAGAAATGTGTGAAAACAAAACAGAAATGTTGGGAATACATATATTAGATCAGTCAGCATTGTAAAGCAGGAAGACACAATGTTATGGGTTTATATCCAGCATCAAAAAGCAGTGTGATGTTCTCTTAACATGTAATAGCCATGATTGGGACTGTTGTTCTTCTGTTAACAAAACATGAGAATGCCTCTCTCCTTGTAATTAAAGATCAATTGATGAAATTGTATTCTCTGAACTCATGTTTCAAAGTTGCTTGCTGCTGTGATTTTCATAGCAAGCCACTAATTATAGCAAAAAAACAAAAAACATTACTATACTTACTAACTCTAAAGCTCCCTCGGATGTGATGGATTAAGTGCAACATTCTGTAAATTATGATATGCCTTTTAAGCAATAGACACTGTTTGCTTTTTTGTCAAAGTAAAGCGGAGTTTTTAGTTAACTCAATTCTGTCTCTTGTAACATTGTGGAAAAGAGGTTGAATATAAATTCTAAGATGACAAAATCAACATTAATTATGAAGAGAGAGTACTTTGCAAAAATGATATCGTAATTAAAAAAAAATGGGGAATGACCAGGAATGTTAAATAGCGGGCTAACAAAGTCAAAAAGCTGGATTAACAAAGAAATTAAACAGAACATAGCAGAAGAAACAAGGAGCAAGAAATTGGGCTCAGTAGACACAATTTTTTGGGCATTTGCAGTTAGGGATCCAAAATGGTATCCACAGGGGCAAGTACTCTTGTGATACAAAGCATGCCAGTCGGCACTGTGATAAAGGCACAACCAAAGTCCACTGTAGGTATACAGAACAGGCAGAGCATTTTCCAGACTGCTTTTCAGATTGGAGGAAGGTATATAATGGGATTCCACAGGGGACTATATTAGTAACACAATTATTCTTGATCTATATTCATGACCCAGCTGGGCTTCTCACTGCAATCATTGAAATGAGGGGGCAGCAAGAAGCTTGCGGGCTGCCTGCCGCAATCGGTCAAGGCATGAGCCAATCAGGAATCGTAACTCTTCCACCCCAAAATTGGAGCAAGCCAGTTTAGTGCTCTATGTGGTAACTTCAAGAATATCAAAACATGGTAATTCTCTTTGGCGTCTTTACCCAACACAGTAGACCCATTTAGAACCTTGCACTCGATTGAATAAAAAATAGTTCTGATGAGGACAAGCAACATAACCCAAATTCATCTCAATTCAGAGTTTGAGGTCCAATTCTTAGATCTACTCAGTGCTACTGGTGACACTTAAAAAAAATAACCATTCTACTTCACTGATGACAGCTGCCCTTGCTGACCGACATTAGCTTCCATTCCCCAATGCCTGCAATTTAAAATTCTCAACCTTGTGTTTAAATTTCTTCAGGATCTTGTCCCTCTCTATTTCTGTAACCTCCTCCAGCTCCAGCTCTATACCCAACTCTCTATTTCTCTGATGTATTCCACCTCATTCATTCCACTCTTTATAACAACTATTGATGGCCACGCATTCAGCAGTCAATGGTACATTCTGGAATTTCCTTCCTAAACTCCTCCATTCCCTCTTTTCCTTTCAAGCTTTCCTTAAAGCTTTCCTCTATGACCAAGCTTTTGTTCACTCCTTTAGTTTCTTCATTTTTGTTTAATTATAGACGGAATCATCTCAGGTTTGCACTAAGTGCGGTAGCGGGTGTGAAAAAATAAGTTTTACCTGTTGGCCGCAATGGTGGGTTTTCATGCTATATCATCCGCTTCCAGCCTCATTAACTATGCAGCACAGGAAACATGCCGTCTTGCTGGCGGACGGCCTCTGAATCACCTGCCAGCCATTACCTCACCGTTTCCTTACTCTGGGTGCCATATCTAAACAGCAGCCGCATACACAGTTCTCGATGCTTGCAGCCCAGGACTGTTCCAGTGAAGACATGGCCCTGAAAGCCAAGAAGAGTTCAGTGACCCGTCACTGGAATGGCTTTTGGAGGCCTGCCGTGCTGTCCTCCAGCCCCGCTCTGGCCACAGGAGGTCCAGTAGTCTCACCATTCCGGCTTGGGAGGTGATGGCTGTGGTGGCCAGTGCCAATGCTGCACTCAAAAGGTTGGCCATCCAGTGCAGAAAGAAGATGAATGATCTCATCCGTGCCGCCAGGGTAAGGCAGCCATCTCATCACTCCAAACTCACACACTTGCAAAGCCATCACACATTCACTAGCATTTCACTCACTGCCAGCTCAAGGGACATCACCACCTATTGCCAGGGACATCACCACTCATTCTCTCACACATACCCTCACATCTCCATCTGGCCTCATCTCTTCTGAAGACTGCATCCTCAGCCCTCACCATCTTGAGGCCACTTGCATAGATCAACATATGCCACACACACATCCTGGGATTCCCCCTTTCTCCAGTACAGCCTTTGCCCTGCAGCCTCTTCCCTTCCCTGAGGACATTTCTTCCCAGTCCCCAAGCAAGCCCTAGCCCTGCTGATTTGGTAGGTAGAGTCATGCTCATGAACCCTCCTAAAAGTGATGTGATGCTGTCTGCGAAGCCTGGTGCTGATGAATGAAGTGCTACCTGAAGCAAGGTCAGCAAACAAACCTCGAAGTCCCAAGCAAAGTTCAGCTCACCAGATGCACGTCACTTATGTACAGTTGTAAAACACATCAGCGAGCACTTACACCGTCATGCCCGGAATATCCAGCGTTGGAGGATGATTCCAGTAAGCAGGACATATAATGTGATGCTAAAGTTTTGACATTAGGTTCCCGACATGCAGCGGTGGGAAACGCAACCCGTCATTGATGGGCAGAGTGGACGATTGCAAACTGGTTTCAAAACAGCAGAAAACTGATTTTTGTCCTTCTCACCATATTGTCCTCTCACACCCGCCTTGATGGCTGCCACCAACGGGACCGAAAAATTCTGGCCTATGGCTCTGTGAAGTGTATGTTTTACTGAAGGTGCTATATAACTGAAAATTATTATCAGTTTAATTTTGCAATTGCATAGAAATACCCCGTTCGTAATCACATTTGGGGCTAAATTGGATAGCTGTTGAAAATGGGTGCTGCGATGACTATGCATAATTATCCCACATAATTATCATGCTGTCAAACTCCAGCTTTAATGTTTTGGTGTCAAATTAAGGCATCACTTCTATGAACTGCTTGATGGAGCAATTCCTGGGCAAAATCAATAAGAATCAATTTGAAACCTTCGATTGTTATGCCGACCAATGTAATTCCCACAATGGTGATAATGTGGGGAAAAAAATCACTGCATATGTTGAATATCAATTGAATAGAAATGTAATTAAATTTGTTGTTTCAATTCAAGGAGCTTACGAGTACTATACTACTGTTATTTATTTGCTTGTTTATCTAATGTTGAATAAATTTGCTTTGTGGTCAAAGTAAAAATAAGGCCTATTGATGTGATGCACTTCCAATATTTGTTGACAGGAGAATGATTCTGCGAATGTACTAGACAATTTCAGTAACTTAAATAAATAACATTAAGAATTCAATGTACATTCTCTAGACATGTTACCAGATATCTGGGCTACTGAAGATAATGTCAAGGTGTCAGGGAGTTGGGACACACCTACAAAGTCAATCTGACATGGAAGTTGAAGAATCAAGAGTGTGAAGGGCAAAAATGACTCAGAAATATACAATAGCATTTAATTACAAAAACAATATATAAATTGTTCTCCTGACGTTGGCAGGTCATTATTTAACACAAACATGATAACTCTCAGTTTCGCGATTGAGTTTCTTTCTCCACACTATAGTTTCCCATATACTGGAGTTGTCCATAATATTTTACTCACTCTTGTGGCTGTCTATCTTGGTTAATTGTACACTTTTTGACAGTTACTATAGAGATCACAAATTCCAGAATCTGATTCCTGTGTAGTTCTTCACTGTGAGAAATAGCTTCGAGCCACCAGCCGTATTTCAACCTAATTGGAGATCATAGCACTATGAATGTCTGAAGCACTGCAGCCCCTAAAGTGAAAATCCATCATTGGACACGTTAAACTGCTAATAATATACTGCTATGCCCCAACATAAGTTAATAAAAGTGCTGTCAAAGCAGTTTACCTTCTGCCTCAGGATCAGTGAAATTTAATTATGACCACAAACCATTTTCCCTTAGAAAAGAAAAGCCCAACAGTTAAAAATGGCAGAGGTATCTCGTGAGGAATAACAATGCAGGGGATGGGAGGGGGGGAGGTGGGGGTTGGTGATGTGGGCTGTAGATGTGAAATTTACTTGTGACAGGAGTAGAACACTGGCTTTAGCATCCATTTGATATCCCAGCCATTTTCCAGTGCAAATTACTCCCAGATAGTTCCACATGATTAACTTTATGATTACAGAAAAAGCTTGTTCATAAGTAGATTCACAAACTGACTTGCAAGTCACCTGATCATGAAGCAGCTAACCAAATAGGTTATATAAGAAAAAATGATTAAATATTCATTCATGGGATGTGGGCGTCGCTGGCTATATCAATATGTATTGCCCAGCCCTAATTGCCATTGAGAAGGTGGTGATGAGCCGACTTCCTGAACCGCTGCTGTCCATGCGGTGTAGGTACACCCACAGTGCTGTTGGGAAGGGAGTTCCAGGATTTGACCCAGCAACAGCGAAGGAACGATGAGATAGTTCCATGTCAGGATGGTGAGTGGCTTGGAGGGGAACGTGCATGGTATTCCCATGCATCTGCTGCCCTTATCCTTCTACATGGTAGAGGTCATGGGTTTGGAAGGTGCTATTATGACACAGCCGATGGTAAAGGCTGAGTTGTTCAAATCCTAGAGGGAAACTTGAAATAACTGTCATAACCCATTTTTCACTTTGTATGTTTCGAGATGCAGGCTTTGAATTCAATGGTAATAAGACCATCGAGCCTCAAGAGGTTTTTTATAAAACTAAATTAAACATTTATTAATACAAGAAAGATTGTAATAGCTACAAAAATTCCCTAATTAATCTGACTTTCAGTTACACCTCTGTTAAGGCAACAGTAAATCTCAAAGATTTAAACAGACACCTTGCAAAGCACATTCTGGACAGACACATTCAAAATGAGTTTCTTTCAGCTCTGGGTCCTTGCGCCAGCAACTGAGGCTTACAGGCTGGAGGCTTCTCACATTTGTTGGTTGGATCTTAAAATGTCTCTACCTTGCACACAATCTCCTTTCTCCTTTATACACAGTTTTCTCTTTGAATATACATTTTCCATTGTATCACTAGGCTTTTAACTTTACCTCTTCTAACAATAACATCCTTTCATTCTACTAATTTTATTAGTAAGCTGAAAAAAAAACATATTGCTTGGTGTCTTCTAGCTAGGTGTAAGATTGCACCCTTGGACTTGAATGGTTTCTTTTAACAAAACACTTTACCTTCTACCCTCCTTACGTTTACCTAATTAACATCTCAAAATCACTATACATCAAAGCACCCAGACTAGCTGACTTAAATCTAATTAAGATGCACACAGACACACACAGAGGGCAGAATTCTGCTCTTGGCGTGCAGGCTCGGCAGTGTCGGACGGGGCGGTCGGGAAGCAGAGCTGATTGGGCCTGGAAGGTAATTTCATACTGACGGGCCAATTAAGGCCCACCCAGCATGAAACACGAGTGGCAGCGCTGAACGCTGCTGTGCGGGCAGGGTGAGGAGTGCCAGCCGGGCGAGTGCGACCTTCACGCATGTGCACAAGTATGCTACATAAGCTCCCTGAGGCACAGAGCTACCTTAGGGAGACAAAGATATATGAAAAAAAATGTAAAAAATAAAAATGTTATGAAACATGTTTCCCCATGTGACTCTGTCACATGAGCAGGGACATGTTATTAATGAAAAATTAAAGTTTTTATTTTATTTTTATTTGCTTTTGGAAACCTCATCCTGCTGGTGGATGAAGTTTCCAAAAAAGTGCAAAGGCCGCTTGGCGTTTTAATTAACTTTTTCATGGCCTTAATAGGCCTTTTAATTGTCGGCGGGCATGCTGCTGACTCCGGCGTGCGCCCATCGACCGAAATATTGCACAAGTGCGCGATGACGTTGGGACGCTCGCCCAGTGTCATCGCACGTCATTTTATGCTCAGTCGGGTCAGGCGCCCGCCCACCCGCCCGCCGAGCAAAAAATTTTACCCATAGACAAAGAGCCTACTCGAACTCTATTTTAAAAAATAATTTCCGATAACATTATAGACATTAATATCTCTTCATGACAGGTGCTGTCGAGGAGCCTGGGTGAGCTGCTGCAGTGCATCTTGTAGAGGGCTCAGTGCTGCCACTGTGTGTGTGTCAGTGGTGGAGGAAGTGAATATTTAAGGTGGCGGATGGGGTGCCAATCAAGCAGGCTGTTTTGTCCTGCATTTATATTGCCTCTTACAGGGCCTCGGAAGGTTTCAACACACTTCACAGCCAATGAAGCACTTTTTAAGTGTAGTCATTATAATAAGGAAAAACAGTTGACAATTTTCACCCAACAAGCTTCCACAAACAGCACTATACTAAATGAATAGCTGGCCTGGAGCTTGCTAGAGCAAGACATCTTGTGGCATTCATCATTAGACATTTTTCTGTACCCTTCATATTGAAATGTTTTTGCATTGGAACTTGTAGGAAATATGCACTGTAACATGCCAAATGTGGCAAGGGCAATGGAGCATCTGGGGCTTAGTGAATGGTAGGGTCAACAGTGTATCTCCTTAACCAATGAGTTTTAAGGATTCAGAAAGAAACAAGAACAATGGAGGAGGGTGAAGTAGAGTGGAAGAATTAAAGCCAAACCAGGTATAGCAAAAGAAATAAAGAGAGGGAAAGAAATGTTGGATTAAGAGAGAGAAAAAACAAAGACAGAAAGGAAAAGTAAGAAAAAAAATTAAACATTAAACATTGGCATTTTCTTAAATCTCAGCAAAGAATTTACTGCGCGCAGGAATGAGACTGAGCACTTTCAGTTGCTCACTTTCTGAGACAGAGAGGTTGATTTACACTGCATTAAAAATTAACATGTTGTTAGGTAGTGAAGGTACGTTAAATTTCTCTTTCGCAATATCTTAACCAGCTTGTAATTCTGTTTCGTACTATGGTTTCAACCTTGCTGGTGTGACTACAAACCAATACTCTGGTGGTCTTCCTCTCTTCAAATATGATTGATATACGTTAAATACGCATCCATATTTATGTAACAGATATAACTTTTGCCTCGGTTTCTCAACTTTAATACAGAAGAACATGGAATTTTTCTTATTCTTCTTTTCTGTTAATGGAAACATGCCTTCAATGGGTGCTTTAAGTTTTCAATGGACACTGTGTAATTCTGATTGGCAGCCTACTTCACTCATTTCTTCCAGAACAGTTTTTCCCTTTTCGTCATATTGATCAACACCCGATGAATTAACTTGCACCGAGGGACTTTTCCTCTCTTTTCTGAAATCATTTTCTAGTTTATCCAGGATACAGACTACAGTCTTCCGAACACGTTCACATTTCCCATGTGGATGTTTCAAAAATGGAACTTTTACTTCCACATCTTTCACAATTTTATCCAAGTAGTTGTTTACTCTCTTTTCCAATTCGTTCTCAAGCTTGTTAATCTTTTCATTCAACTCAGCAATTAATCTGCTCAGTTTAGTTGCTGTTGTTTCAAAATTATTTGTGCAACCCTAAGACAATGTTAACAACTTTACATGGGTTTTCAGTTCACTTTGGAATCTTTCTTCCATGGTTACTGACTGCTCTTTAGGCTTCTTCAATTAACTCATTAGATCCTCAATCTGTTCCTTAAAATTTTCCCTGTCTGCTTTTAAATTCTGGATCTGCTCTTCCATAACATACATTTCATTCTTCTGATTCTCCAAATCGTTTCGGAGTTCAAGAATCTCATTGCTGTTTTCATGATGAAGTTCTAACAGTTCATCAAGTCTCGGTTTTTAATTCTGCATTCAACCAGCTGTTCTGATTCACCAGCAATTCCTTTTCCTGATCAAGGCCATAAGGCCATAAAATGTAGGAGCAGAAGTAGGCCATACAGCCCATTGGGTCTGTTCTGCCATTCAATGAGATCATGGCTCATCTGATAATCCTCAATTCTACTTTTCTGCCTTTTCCCCATAACCCTTGATTTCCTTACTGATTAAAAATCTGTCTATCTCAGCCTTGAATAATACTTAATGGACCAGCCTCTACAACCCTCTGCGGCAAAGAATTCCACAGATTGACTACTCTCTGAGAGAAGAAATTCCTCCTCATTTCTGTTTTAAATGGGCGACCCCTTACTCTGAGATTATGCCCTCTGGTTCTAGACTCTCCCACAAGGGGAAACAACCTCTCAGCATTTACCCTGTCAAGACCACTAGGAATCTTATATGTTTCAATAAGGTTGCCTCTCATTCTTCTAAATTCCAATGAGTACAGGCCCAACCTGCTCAACCTCTCCTCATACCAGTCCAGAGGAGTGAACCTCCTCTGGACTGCCTCCAATGCCAGTATATCTTTCCTTAGATAAGGGGACCAAAATTATACACAGTATTCTAGGTGTGGTCTAACTAGTGTCTTGTATAGTTTTAGTAAGACTTCTCTATTTTTACACTCCATTCCCTTTAAAATAAAGGCCAACATTCAATTTACCTTACCTATTACCTGCTGAACTTGTATGTTAGCTTTTTGGGATTCATACACAAGGACTCCCAAATCCCTCTGTGCTGCAGCCTTCTGCAGTCTTTCTCCATTTAAATAATATTTTGCTCCTCTATTCTTACTGCCAAAGTACATAACCTCACATTTTCCCACATTATATTCCATCTGCCAAGTTTTTGCCCACTCACTTAACCTGTCTATAACCCTCTGTAGACTCTTTATGTAATTCTCACCACTTGCCTTCCCACCTTTTTTTGTGTTATCCGCAAACTTGGCGATAGTACATTCACTTCCCTCACCTAAGTCAAAAATATATACTGTAAATAGTTGAGGCCCCAGCACTGATCCCTGTGGCACTCCACTAGTTACAACTTGCCATCCTGAAAATGTCATCCTTATCCCAACTCTCTATTAGTTAGCCAATCCTCTATCCATGCTAATTTTCCTCCCTAACACCATTATCTCTGATCTTATTAAGTAGCCTTATGTGCGATACCTTATCGAATGCCGTTTTGGAAATCCAAATATGTTATCCATCCTTGTTACCTCCTTGTCTCGGTCCTAAGTGGCTTCCCTCTTATTTTGAAATTGTGCCCCCTGGTTCTAGACTCCCAACCAGGGGAAACACCTTACCTGCATCTACCTTGTCTATTCCTTTAAGATCACCTCTCATTCTTCAAAAGTCTAGAGAATACAGCCCCAGTTTCCCCAATGTCTCTTCATAAGACAGTCCTGCCATCCCTGGAACAAGTTTGGTGAACCTTCGTTGAACTCCCTCTATAGCAACAATATCCTTTCTGAGGCAAGGGGACCAAAACTGCACACAGTACTCCAGGTGCAGTCTAACCAAGTTCCTATGCAATTGAAGCAAGACTCCACTACTCTTGTACTCAAATCCTCTTGTGATAAAGGCTAACATTCCATTAGCCTTCCTAATTGCCTGCTGCACCTGCGTGTTCACTTTCAGTGACTTATGGACAAGAACACCCAGGTTCCTTTGTACATCTACACTTTCTAATCTCTTACCATTTAGGAAATACTTTGCACATCTGTTCCTTCTACCAAAGTGGATAACTTCAAATTTTTCCCACATTATATTCCATCTGCCATGTTCTTGCCCTCTCAGTAAGTCTGTTCAAATCCTCCTGTAGCCACTTTACATCTTCCTCACAACACACATTCCTGCCTAGCTTTGTATCATCCGCGAGCTTGGAAATATTACATTTGGTCTCCACATCCAAATCACTGACGTGTATTGTGAACAGCTGGGGCCCAAGTACTGATCCTTGTGGTACCCCACTCATCACAGCCTGCCAACAGGAGAATGACCCATTTATTCTTACTCTGTTTTCTGCCCGTTAGCCAATCCTTAATCCATGCCAGTATATTGCCTCCTATCCCACGTGCTTTTATTTTTCCAATCAACCTACTATGGGGGACTTTATCAAAAGCCTTCTGAAAAGCCAAGCATACTACGTCCATCAACTCTCCTTTATCAATTTTGTTAGTAACATCCTCAAAAAACTCCACCAAGTTCATCAAACATGATCATTCGCAAACCATGCTGACTATGCCCAATCAGATTATAATTATCCAAGTGTCCATTCATCACATCTTTTATAATAGATTCCAGTATTTTCCCTACTACTGATGTAAGGCTAACAGGTCGGTAGTTCCCTGTTTTCTCTCTCCCTCCCTTCTTATATAGTGGGGTGACATTTGCTACCTTCCATTCTTCAGAAACCATTCCAGAATCTATAGAATTTTGGAAGATGATCACCAATGCATTCACTATCTCTATAGCAACCTCTTTCAACACTCTGGGATGCAGAATATCAGGTCCTGGGTACTTATCAACTTGCAGTCCCATTAACTTCTCCAATACAACCTTCTTACTTATACTAATTTCCTTCAACTCTTCATTCTCCCTAGTCCTTGGATCTCTAAATCTGGGAGATTTCCTGTATCTTCCTCAGTGAAAACAGACACAAGGTAATAATTTAGCTTCTCTGCCATTTCTCTATTCCCCATTATGAATTCTCCTGACTCTGCCTGTAATGGACCCACATTTGTCTTAGCCAAACGCTTCCTTTTTACATACCTATAGGAGCTTTTACAGTCTGTTTTCATGTTTTTTGCTAGATTGCATTCATATTCTATTCTCCCTTTACCAGTTTCTTGGTCTTCCTTTGCTGTATTCCAAAAACCTCCCAATGCTCAGCTTTCCTACTACTTCTGGCAACTTTATAAGCCTTTTCTTTTAATCTTATACAATCCTTAACGTCCTTTGTCAACCATGGTTCACTGATATTTTTGGGGTTTTTGCACCTTGAAGGAATGTATAGGTGCTGTATGCTATCCATTGCCTATGTGCAGTCATCCTTATTAATGGATTTTCCCAATCCACATCAGCTAATTTGTCCCTTATGCCTTCATAATTTCCTTTATTCAACTTTAACACCCTTGCTTCAGAGCGAACTACCTCACTTTCAAACATAAAGTAAAATTCTATTGTATCGTGGTCACTCATCCCTAAAGGTTCTTTTCCAACAATATTATTAATGAGCTCTTTTTCATTACATAATACTACTTCTAAAATAGCCTATCCTCTAGTCAGCTCCTCAACATACTGGTCTAGAAATCCATCCCTAACACAGTCCAGGAATTAGTCTTCCACAGCATTAGTGCTCAGTTGGTTTACCCAGTCTATATGCAGATTGAAGTCACTCATGGGCAGGATTTTGAGCTCGGCATGTGGGTGCAAGCGGTGGGTTCGGGATTGGCCAGGAAACGGGCCATTGCCTGCGATCAGCCCCCGACCGTGATTTCACGCTGGCTGGCCAATTAACAGCCAGCCAGCATGAAAAGCACACTGAAATGCTCAGCACCACCAGGCTGGGGGCAGGAAGAGGGCGAACACTGAAGTCAGTGTGGGCGTGAGGGAGCGCTCACAGAAAGCTCCCTGAAGGCAGAGTGATGGCTCAGGGAACTGAAAAATTCAAAAATCATAAATAAAGATTTTCAAATGTTGAAAAAAGTGTCCACACATCAGGATCAGTCACCTGAACATATGGCTGATGTAAATTCTGTCCAAACATTTTTATCTTTTTTAAAATTAATATCGGAAACTCATTCTGCCCTTGGATGAGGTTTCCTCAAAAAGGGAAAGGCCGGCTGACCAATTCGCCTGCCCGTCAATCTTAACGTTGGACGGGCAATGAAAAATCACCATTGATTACGATGTTAATGGTCTTAATAGGTCTCTTAATTGTGCGTGCCCGCCGACCGAAATATCATACGAGTGAGCAATGATGTCAGGACACCCGCCTGCATGCCAAGCGAAAAATTCTGCCCCATGATTACTGTATTGCCCATGCTACATGCTTTTCTCATCTCCTGATTAATACCATGCCCCACGTTACCATTACTATTTGGTGGCCTATAAACAATTCAACCAATGTCTGCTGCCCTTTGCTGTTTCCAAGCTCCACCCAAACAGATTCCATACATTGTTCTTCCAATCTGAGATCTGAGATCCTTCCTTACTAATACACTCATCCCATCCCTTATTATCAGCGCAACTCCACCTCCTCTGCCTTCTTGTCTGACCTTCCTAAATGTTGAATAGCCTTGAATATCCAGTTCCCAGTCTTGGTCACCATGCAACCATGTTTCCGTAATGGCAATTATATCATACCCATTTACCTCTATTTGTGCTTTTAGATCATCTACCTCAGTGCAAATGCTGCATGCATTCAGGAAGAGTGCCCTTAACTTCGTCTTTTTGACAACATCTCTCATTCAAAGCACACTCAATGTTCTGCTTTCTTTCTCCTGCCTTCTAGTCTCACAACTACTTCCTGTTACCAACTTTACTTTTTTCCAATTTGGGTCACCCCTCAGGTTCCCAATCCTCTGGCAAGCTAGTTTAAACCCACCCCAACAGCACCAGCAAATCTCGCTGCAAGTACATCAGTCCCAGCCCTGCTAAGGTGTAACCCATCCAGTTTGTACAGGTCCCACCAGCCCTGAACCAGTCCCAATGCCACCTATGCCAGTTCTCCAGCCACGCGTTTAATCAATCAATCCTCCTATTCCTATGCTCATTAGCACGAGGCACTGGGAGTAAACCTGAGATTACTGCTCCTGAGGTCCTGCTTTTTAATTTCCTTCCTAACTCCCTGAAATCTGCTTTCAGGGCCTTATCCCTCTTCTTACCTATGTCATTGGTACCAATGTGGACCACGACTTCTGGCTGATACCCCTCCCGCCAAAGGATGTCTTGTTGATTCCCATCTGACCATTTCCTCACATGTAACTCTCTGTTTGAGATATCATAGGTATCAGCCAAAACTGTCGCTTCTCGGATCTTTGTTATTGATGCGTATTTAAACAAGCCTTAATGGTTACTGGAATACTATTTCGCAATTCTTCCATAATCATAATTTCCCTCACGTTCTCAAAATTTTTCTCTAACTTCAATGAGCAAAACCACCGATCTCACAGCATTTCCTTTTCCCTAGCAAATTCTACAAATGCTTCATTCAGTCTTTTCTTTAAAGTCCAAATTTCAACTGATATGCTTCAGCAAACATTGAGTATTGCCCTTTTAATCACTGCATAGTCCGCAGATCGATCTTCTGACAGACCTCCTTACACATTAATAGCTGCACCTGTCAGGACACTTTGTAACATCATGGCTCAAACATCTTTTGGCCACTTCAACTTTACAGCTATGTTTTCAAATGAGGTGAAATATTTTTCAACTCTATCCTCTGTAAACTTAGACACCAACCAAAGATTTTTCATTATGTCAAAGCTCGATTTGTCTTCCGAGCTACTAGCCTCTCTTTTGCCCTGTACCCTAAGCTTTTCTTGAGCCAGTTCATGCTGTCTGAGTTCTTTCTCTCTTTGAAACTCTCTGGCCAGGATCTTATGGCCCCGCCATGGCGTGTTTACCCTTGGCAGATGCTATGAGCCATTTAAATCTCCATTCAGTTCGGTGGGACCGTAATATCATGCCGGGAGGGAGGGGCTGTAAAATCCTGCCCTCTATCACTTTCCTTATCTCTTTCCTCTTTTGCTAACTTCTCGATCTGGAGGTCATGTTCAAGCTTCTTCATTTCCATTTCTTCCAATCTTTCTTTTTCTTTTTCTTTTTCATCTTCTTCCAATTTGAGCTTTTTATTTCAATTTTTTTCTTTTACTAATTTGAGTTTTTTCATCTCTTTTTCTATTTCAAACAGCTTTATTTGCAACTTAATTATTGCTAACTCTAGCTGTGACACAACAATTTCAGATTTTTTCTCTTCTAATTCTAAATGCCAGATAATCACTTCAATCATATCATCCTTACAAAATCCTGCTTTTTTTTTACATGCCATTGACCTGCTAACTCTCTTAGTGTAGCCTTATTCAAGGGTCTCAAATAATCAACTGTTACATTTTTTCATTCCCAAAAAAGTCTGAGCAACAGTCAAGGCTATTTTTGAGTTCCAGTCAGTAATACTTCACAGCAAACCCTGTTCCTATGCCCAGTACCTCCACATACTCGTTTCTTTAAGAATTCACAGATTCCATTCAAATTCAAGGATTTGTGATCCTGGATAAGCCTTCACTTTGTTACGATCCCAGCTGATGTTAATGCTAGACAAGTCAGATCCCAGAATGAAACCTGGCTTGATAGGTCCTAACTTTTATCTTTTTTTAGAAACCATGGAGATAAGTTACTGAACAAATTCACAGAAAAAATAAAACTTTCATTAAACAAGAGAAATGAACCTACACTACACCAGACAAAAAGGTTGGAAAGATCTCAAAACAAACACAAGAAAATGATTCAGATATTCATTATTCCTTCATCGCAGCTATATCTTTACAGACACATACAGATTGGGAAAGATTGAATAAATTACTGTATCTATCTTATACTCTAATATTCCGGGTAAGTATACAGTACACATGAACCAACTAGTGAACTGTGGTCAGACACACCACATTCTAAAGAAAATGACAGATGTGATGGAAGCAGATTCTATGGATTTCTCAACAACCCACCCACACGCTTGTCACACCGTGAACCAACCGGTCTCACTGAACCTCTATCTTTCCCATGAGGGTTTCCAATTTCCACATTTAAGAACTCGCCTTGGAGTTTTCTCTAAAAGCAGCTCCCTCTCAGATGGCTTCAACAAGAATCCACCTCCAGGGTTTCAATCTCGCCTTCCAAGATTCCTTTCCCTTGGATCTCTGAGCATACTCAAGCTTCACCTTCCAAGCATCCTTTCAGATTTCAACTGTGCCAAGCAGAACACCACTGCTCAAAAAGAGTACCTTCGCCCTTGCGGCCTGCAGCATGGAGTCAACAACCTTTGGCTGCCCTCTCAGATCTTCAGGGCTTCTCGTGAGCCTATTTTGCTTCAAGTCTGCTCCCTGAAGCTCTTTCTTTAACTTGGAGCCTTTTCCTCTGCTTCTGTTGTTTATCTTGAGTCAGTGTGATCTATCTCTGATCCTCGTCTTTGTCCCTGCCTGGGACTTTCTTCTGGGACCTCTTTCTGTGCCACTCCCTTGTTTGGGGCCTTTTTCTTGGTTTGGGGCCAAGAGTGCTACCACTGAACCAAGGCAATCATCTGAAGGAAGGACAGCCCATGGAAAGTATATAGACAAGTTTCACTAAATGATAGCAGGATGAAAGATCTCATTGCACTCAAACAGAGATGGCTAAGAAGAGATCTGGTGGAGGTGGATAGTACATTTTTAGACGTGGTCACCCCACAGTTTATGGAAGTGCGGACAGAGAGGGGATGGGTGACCATCAGTCAGAAGAAAGGTGTCAGGCAGGTAGTCAGGAAATCCCCAGGGTGCATCTCGCTCGAGAACCGTTTTTCTGTGTTGGAAAACATTGAGAGTGATGGTTCTTCTGGGAAGCGCAGCAACACTCATGGCACTGTGAGTGGCTCAGCTGCACAGTGGCGGGGGGAAGGAAAAAGAGGGGGAGAGCAATGCTAGTAGGAGACTCGATAGTAAGGGGAACAGACAGGTGTTTCTGCGGCCGTAGACGTGACTCCAGGATGGCATGTTGCCTCGCTGGAGCCAGGGCCAAGGATGTCATTGAACGGCAACAGGGCATTCTAAAGGGGGAGGGCAAACAGACAGAGATCGTGGTACATATTGGTACCAATGACATAGGTAGAAAGAGAGGTGAGGTCTTGCAAGCAGAATTTAGGGAGCTAGGAAACAGATTAAAAAACGGGACCTCAAAGGTAGTAATCTCTGGATTACCTCCAGTGCCATGCACTCGTGAGTATAGAAATAGGAGGTTATTTCAGATGAATGCGCAGCTGGAGAGATGGTGCAGGAGGGAAGGCTTTAGGTTTCTGGGACATTGGGACCATTTCTGGGGGCAGTGGGATCTGTACAAGTCAGACGGGTTGCGCCTGAACCGGAATGGGACTAACACCTTTGCAGGGAGGTTTGCTAGTGCTGTTAGGGAGGGTTTAAATTAACTTGGTAGGGAGGTGGGGTCCTGAGAGGAGATTCAGCAGGGGGAGATGCACAGCCAAAATTAAAAGAGAGAGCAAGTGAGTCTGGAAGGCATAGAAATTATAGGCCAGTTAAGGCACAAGGGAGTTTGGCAAGGTTGGATGGTATTTATTTTAATGTAAGGAGTCTGACGAATAAGGCAGATGAGTTGAGGGCACAAAGTGACACATAGAAGTATGGTGTCATTGCTGTCACAGAGACATGGTTGAGAGATGGGCAGGATTGGCAGCTCAATATTCCAGAGTATAGGGTTGTCAGGCGAGACAGGGAAGGAGGTAAAAGAGGAGGGGGTAGTGCAATATTGATCAAGGAATCAATTACAGCAGTAAGGATGGATGACATCTTAGAAGGCTCCTCAAATTAAACCATATGGGTAGAACTGGAAAACAAAAAAGGAGCAATCACATTGCTGGGAGTGTGCTATAGGCCCCCAGTCAGAAAGAAATAGAAGAGTAGATATGTAGGCAAATTTCAGAGAAGTATAAAAATAATAAGAGAGTAATAGTGGAGGATTTCAACTTGCCCAACATTAATTGGGTTAGTCATTGTGTGTTAGGTTTAGAGGGAGCGGAATTCTTAAAATGCATCCAGGAGAGCTTTTTAAGCCAGTACGTAGAAGGTCCTACAAGAGATGGGGCGGTCCTGGACATAATTTTAGGGAATGAAGCCAGGCAAGTGGTAGACGAATCAGTGGGGGAGCATTTTTCAGATAGTGATCATAAATCCATTAGATTCAAGGTTGTTATGGAAAAGGACAAGGATGGGCCAGGAATCAGAGTTCTAAATTGGGGGAAAGGCCGATTTTAATAAGGTCAGATGTGATTTGACCAGAGTGGACTGGGAGTAGCTACTTTTAGGTAAATCTGTGTCAGAGCAGTGGGGCTCATTCAAGAAGGAAATAGGGAGAGTACAGGGCCAACATATTCCAGTAAAGACAAAGGGTGGGACCACCAAATCCAGGGAGCTCTGGATGTCGAGGGATATACAGGATTGGATAAAGAGAAAAAGGGAGGCTTATGGCAGATACCAAGGGCTCAAAACAGCAACAGCCCTAGAGGAGTATAGAATGTGTAGGGGGGAACTTAAAAAGGAAATCAGGAGAGCAAAAAGGAGGCATGAAAAATATTGGCAGGTATAATAAAGGAAAATCCAAAGTTATTTTACTAGTACATTAAGAGTAAGAGGATAACTAGGGCGAGAGTAGGGCCCATTAAGGACCAGAGTGGTAATTGTGTGTGGAGCTGGAAGACATAGGTAGGGTTCTAAATGAATACTTTGTGTCAGTGTTCACAAGTGAGAGGGACGACGTGGGCATGGAAATCAGGCAGGAGGACTGTGATATAATTAAAGAAATTAGCATAGAAAGGGAGAAGGTTCTAGGTGGTCTGGCAGGCTTAAAAGTAGATAAATCTCCAGGCCCGGATGAAATGTATCCAAGGCTGTTGAGTGAGGCAAGGGAGGAGATAGCAGGGGCGCTGGCAATAATTTTCCATACCTCTCTGGCCACAGGAGAGGTGCCAGAGGACTGGAGGACAGCCAATGTGGTACCATTATTCAAGAAGGGAGGAAGGGATAAACCAGGGAACTACAGGCCAGTCAGTCTAACCTCAGTGGTGGGGAAACTATTGGAAGGAATTCTGAGGGACAGAATTAATCTACACTTGGAGAGGCAGGGATTAATCAAGGACAGTCAGCATGGTTTTGTTAAGGGGAGGTGATGCCTGACCAATTTGATTGAATTTTTCGAAGAGATGACCAGGTGTGTAGATGAGGGCAATGCATTTAATGTAGTCTACTTGGACTTCAGCAAGGCTTTTGATAAGGTGCCTCATGGGAGACAGATAACAAAGGTAAGAGCCCATGGGATCCAAGGCAATTTGGCAAATTGGATCCAGAATTGGCTGAGTGGCCGGAAGCAAAGGGTGATGGTCGAGGGGAGTTTTTGAGACTGGATGCCTGTCCAGTGGAGTTCCACAGGGATTGGTGTTGGGTTCCTTGCTGTTTGTGGTATATACAAACGATTTAGACTTGAATATAGGAGGGTTGATCAGTAAGTTCACGGATGTCACAAAAATTGGTGGGCTTGTAAATAGTGAGGAGAATAGCCTTAGATTACAGGAGGATAAAGATGGGCTGGTCAGACAGGCTGATCAGTGGCAAATGGAATTTAATCCAGGAAAGTGTGAAGTGATGCACTTGGGCAGGGCAAACAAGGCACGGGAATACATGATGAATGGTAGGACCCTGGGAAGTACCGAGGGTCAGAGAGACCTTGGTGTGCATGCCCAACAGCCCCTTAAGGTAGCGGGACAGGTAGATAAGGTGGTTAAGAAGGCATATGGGATACTTGCCTTTATTAGCCAAGGCATAGAAAATAAGAGCAGGGAGGTTATGCTGGAACTGCATAAAAGCCTGGTTAGACCACAGCTAGAGTATTGCGTGCAGTTCTGGAATCCACATTATAGGAAGGATGTGATTGCACTAGAGAGAGTGCAGGGTAGATTTACTAGGATGTTGCCTGGGCTGGAGAGTTTTAGTTATGAGGAGAGATTGGATAGACTGGGGTTATTTTCCCTGGAGCAGAGGAGATTGAGGAGGGACATGATTGAAGTGTATAAAATTATAAGGGGCATAGATAGGGTAGACAGGAAGGAACATTTCCCTTTGGTGGAGGGATCAATAACCAGGGGGCATAGATTTAAGGTAAGGGGCAGGAGGTTTAGAGGGGGTGTGAGGAAGAATTTTTTCACCCAGAGAGTGGTGGGAATCTGGAACTCCTGAAAGGGTGGTAGAGGCAGAAACCCTCATAATGTTTAAGAAGTATTTGGATATGCACTTGCGATGCCATGGCATACAGGGCTATGGGCCTAGTGCTGGAAAATGGGATTAGAATAGTTAGGTGCTTGTTTGACTGGCGCAGACTCGATGGGCCTTTTTCTGTGCTGTAGAACTCTATGACTCTATTTCTGTAGGTGTTCAACATTATCAGAGCCTTTGGTAAGATAAATAGGGAAAAGCTATTGCTAATTTTGGTGAAACATAGAGAGCTTAAATTTAACATGATCACCAAAAGAACCAAGGGTGAGGAGATTTTTTTTTTAAACACAGAGAATTGTTAGAATATAGAAGACTTGATTGGAAATAGTAAACTGAAGCAGAATCTACCATAATTTCTAAAAGGGAAGTGGACAAACATTTGGAAAAAATGGTTTGGGGAAAGGGCTGGGAAATGGGGCTAACTCAATAGCTAATTTAGAAATCTGGCTCAAGGAAAATGCTTTGAGTGGCTCCTCAATGCCATAAGGCGCTATAATTCTATTTTGCAATTCCAAATGTAGCAAGACTTGAGTGACTATAATTTGAGGTTGGACTAGCTGGAATGTTAAAGAGATACCCTCATGCAGGAAGTATGTTTGATGTCTCAGCATATTGCATTGAGGTCATTAACACATTCTACATTTCGTGTGACAAACCCAGCCTGTTCATAACTTAATAAATAACAATGTAAGAAAAGCAGAAAATGCTGGAAATGTTCAGCAGGTCACAGGAAGTATCTGTGGAGAGAAAAACAGCGTTAATGTTTCAGGTCGATGACCTTTTTTCAGAACTGGAGAAAGTTAAAGGTGTAACCAGTTTCAATCAAGTACAAAGGCAGCAAAAGAAGGGAGAGTGAAGGAGGGGGGAAAGAAAAGAAAGAACGTCTGTGATAGGCCGGTAGGCAAGAGAGATTAAATGACAAAAGAGATGATGATGCAAGGCAAATGGAGATGGCAATGGGACAAGTACAGAAACAAAAGATGGGGTTAGAGGATGTTTAAATGGAAATAACAGAATAATCACAAACAGCTTCTATCTGAAAAAATAGGCCGATATTGCGATCTAATTCAATGTTGAGTCCAGAAAGTTGTTAAAAAAACCTAGTCGAATAATAAGGAGCTGCTCCTTGAGCTTACTTCAGTTTCATTGCAATAGTGTAGGAGGATAAGGGCAGAGATATCAGAGAGAAGTGGAGTGGAGAATGAAAAACACAGGTGACCGGAAGCTCAGAGTCACACTTTTGAAGACTGAATGGGGTTATTCTGCAAAAAAGTCACTCAATGCATATAGCCTTCCAACGTGGAGGAGAATACAATGTGAGCAGCAAATTCAGTTTACTAAATTGAAAGGAGTGCAAGTAAATCACTGTTTCATCTGAAGGAGTGATCAGGGCCATGGATATTGGGAAAGGACTAGTTAAAAGATGTTGCTTCTCCTGTGCTTACATGGAAAGGTGCTGTGGGAAGGGGAAGGAGTGTTTGAGGTGTGGACTCGGGTGTCACAGAAGGAACAGTCCCTTCAGAGTGCTGAAAGGGGCAGGAATGGAAAGATATGTTTGTGGGGGTGACAGCTTACTGGGGGTGATGGAAATGGCAGAAGATGATCTGCTAAATGTGGAAACTGGTGCTGTGGAAGGTGAGGACAAGAGGAACCTATTATGCTTATGGGAGGAGTAGAAGGGGTGAGAGCAAAAGTGAAAGGAAATAGATTAGATACAGTGAATGGCTCTGTGAGTCACAGTGGAGGGGAATCCTGGCCAGAGGGAAAAATAATATATTGAAGTATTGACATGAACAGATATGGAGGAGACTGAGAAATGGACAGAATAAGCCAATAAAGTAAGCTCACATGAAGCTTTAAACTGGTGACAATTCAGGCTGATCAAAAATATCTTAGAAAAACTCAGCAGATCTGGCAGCATCGGCGGAGAAGAGCAAAGTTGACATTTCGAGTCCTCATGACCCTTCAACAGAACCAAGTAGAAATAGAAAAGGGGTGAAATATAAGCTGGTTTAAGTGGTGGGGGGGGCGGGGGGGTGGTTGTTGGGACAAGCAAGCAGTGATAGGAGGAGATAACCAAAAGATATCACAGACAAAAGGATCAAAGAGGTGTTGAAGGTGGTGATATTATCTAAAAGAATGTGTTAATTAAGAGTGAAGAGCAGGACAAGCAAGGTAGCTCTAGTGGGGGTGGGGTGAAATAAGCGATGGGTGGAATACATTTAAAAATAATGGAAATAGGTGGGAGAAGAAAAATCTATATAAATTATTGGAAAAAACAAAAGGGAGGGGGAAGAAACGGAAAGGGGGTGGGGATGGAGGAGGGAGTTCAAGATCTAAAGTTGTTGAACTCAATATTCAGTCCAGAAGGCTGTAAAGTTCCTAGTCGGAAAATGAGGTGCTGTTCCTCCAGTTTGCGTTGAGCTTCACTGGAACAATGCAGCAGGCCAAGGACAGACATGTGGGCAAGAGAGCAGGGTGGAGTGTTAAAATGGCAAGCGACAGGGAGGTCTGGGTAATGCTTGCGGACAGACCGAAGGTGTTCTGCAAAACGGTCACCCAGTCTGCATTTGGTCTCTCCAATGTAGAGGAAACCGCATTGGGAGCAACTAATGCATCAGACTAAGTTGGGGAAATGCAAGTGAAATGCTGCTTCACTTGAAAGGAGTGTTTGGGCCCTTGGACAGTGAGGAGAGAGGAAGTGAAGGGGCAGGTGTTGCATATTTTGCGTTTGCATGGGGAAGTGCCGTAGGTGGGGGTTGAGGAGTAGGGGGTGATGGAGGAGTGGACCAGGGTGTCACGGAGGGAATGATCCCTGTAGAAAGCCGCCAGGGGGGTGAAGGGAAGATGTGTTTGGTGGTGGCATCATGCTGGAGTTGGCGGAAATGGCGGAGGATGATCCTTTGAATGCGGAGGCTGGTGGGATGATAAGTGAGGACAAGGGGGACCCTATCATGTTTCTGGGAGGGAGGAGAAGGCGTGAGGGCAGATGCCCGGGAGATGGGCCAGACACGGTTGAGGGCCCTGTCAACTACCGTGGGTGGCAAACCTCGGTTAAGGAAGAAGGAGGACATGTCAGAGGAACTGTTTTTGAAGGTAGCATCAGCAGAACAGATGCGACGGAGGCGAAGGAACTGAGAGAATGGGATGGAGTCCTTACAGGAAGCGGGGTGTGAAGAGCTGTAGTCGAGGTAGCTGTGGGAGTCGGTAGGCTTGTAATGGATATTGATGGACAGTCTATCACCAGAAATTGAGACAGAGAGGTCAAGGAAGGGAAGGGAAGTGTCAGAGATGGACCATGTGAAAATGATGGAGGGGTGGAGATTGGAAGCAAAATTAATAAATTTTTCCAGGTCCCGATGAGAGCATGAAGCAGCCCCCTTTCCGTTTCTTCCCCCTCCCTTTTGTTTTTTCCAATAATTTATATAGATTTTTCTTTTCCCACCTATTTCCATTATTTTTAAATGTATTCCACCCATCGCTTATTTCACCCCACCCCCACTAGGGCTACCTTGATTGTCCTGCTCTTCACTCTTAATTAGCACATTCTTTTAGATAATATCACCACCTCCAACACCTCTTTGTTCTTTTGTCTGTGACATCTTTTGGTTATCTCCTCCTATCACTGCTTGCTTGTCCCAACAACCCCCACCCCACCCATTCTTCCCCCCACCCCCCCCCCACCCCCCTCCTAAAACCAGCTTATATTTCACTCCTTTCCTATTTCTACTTGGTTCTGTTGAAGGGTCATGAGGACTCGAAACGTCAACTTTGCTCTTCTCCGCCGATGTTGCCAGACCTGCTGAGTTTTTCCAGGTATTTCTGTTTTTGTTTTGGATTTCCAGCATCCGCAGTTTTTTGTTTTAAAAAATATCTTAGATCTGATTTATTCATTTGCAAGTATAAATAACTAAATGTGACTTCCATTGTGAATGACCTGGAGGAGTGTATTTATAACAGATCACAGAACAGGTTATCTTGGCACTTGGTTTCCTTTGATGCCAAAATGATTGTTCATGTTCTAATAAATACACGCCCACACCTGTGGAAATGCACACACACAAACAAACACACACACATAGACACAGACACACACACATATGGCTGAATTTCCATAACATGAAACAAAAGTTAACACTGCACTTCCAGGTGCCAAACCCACTTCCAGCAGAAGAAGATGAGGCAAATTGGACTGGAGCCGGGTTTAGCGCCAATCAGAGGCCACATGAAAAGGAGGTGGGTCAGATGAAATGCGGGCCCAATTTAAATCCGCACAGCAGCCATTACTGTGTTTGCATAGAAATATAGGACTTAGGAGTAGGAGGAGGCCATTTGGCCCTATGAGCCTGCTCCACCATTCAATATGATCATGGCTGATCTGGTTGTGGTCTCAGCTCCACCTTCCTGCTTGGTCCCTATAACACTTGACTTCCTTGTCTATCAAAAATCTATCTAACTCAGCCTTGAATAAACTTAAAGACTCAGCCTCCACCACCTTCTAGCAAAGGGAAATCCACACTCTAATGACCCTCTGAGAGAAAACATTTCTCCTCACCCCTGTCTTAAAAGGTAGACCTCTTATTCTTAAACTGTGTCCCCTAGCTTTAGCCTTTCCTACAAGAGGAAACACCCTTTGGGTATCCACCCTATCAAGTCCTCTCAGGATCTTATACGTTTCAATAAGATCACCTCTCACTCTTCTAAACTCCAATGAGTTAGACCCAACCTCTTCAACCTTTCTTTATAAGATAAGCACTTCATCCCAGGAATGAGTTGCGTAAACCTTATGTGAACTGCTTCTAATGCAATTATATCTTTTTTCAAGTACTACAGATATGGGCTCACCAAGGCTCTGTGCAGCTACAGTAAAACCTCCCTACTTTTATCTTCCACTCCTCTTACAATAAATGTCAACATTCCATTGCCTTCCCAATCACTTGCTGTACCTGCATACTAACTTTATATGATTCATGTACCAGGACACCCAGATCCCTCTGCAACACCAAGTTCTGCAATCTTTTTCCATTTAAATAGTATACTGCTTTTCAATTCCTCCTGCCAAAGTGGACAGGTTTACATTTTCACACATCTGCCAAATTTATGCCCACTCACTTAACCTCTCTATAACCCTTTGCAGACTGTCTACCTCCTCTTGACAACTTACTTTGGTGTCATTGGCAAATTTAGCTACCATACATTCAGTCCCTTCATCCAAATTGTTGATATGGATTGTAAATAGTTAAGGACCCAGCAGTGATCCCTGTGGCACTCTACTAGTTACAGCTTGCCAATCTGAAAAAGGCACATTTATCCCGATTGATGACCCCTCCAGCCACCTGGAGCACCAGGCCAAAGATGAGGATGTCATAGGGGAAGATGAGGATGCCTTCCCTCACCTCTCCAGAGAACCATTTTATGTACAGCGCAATAGAGCATCACAATGACTGTGCTGCATGCAAGAGTCTATGGAGAGGCACCACCTAACCAGTCCAGGCACCAGAACTGCATGTTGAGAAGCTCGATCATTGTCTTAGTGAGTAGGTGGCATTGATTGTATTGCCTCTATGCCTCTGTCTGGGCTCCCTTAGAGGGATGAGAAGCCATATCTTCAAGGGTCCCTTATCCCCTAAGACCCATCCATGGATCCATCTGTGACAGCCTGGACTGCCAGAGGATGAAGGAGACATGGCTGCTAGAAAAGCAAGTGCACATGAAGGAAGGTCATCACTGAATGAGTGGAAGCTCTTCCTGTTGATGCATCTCCCTGACTGGTCACTGGATCATTTGGTGGCCACATGTGTGCAATTGATGATACCCTGTACCCGGGGATTCCAGTGATGATGGTGAAACACAATGCCTTCTGTCCCTGAAAGGTACCATCTGTCTAGTGTTGAATGCCCTGTCTGGCATATAAGGCAGCAGTAACCTGGGAGATGTAATGGTGTACACTCATTTGTGAGGTGCCACCAAGGTCCCCAGCTGAACATTGGAAGGATCAGAAGTGAAGAAGCTGAAAGCCACAGTGACTTTGATGGCTACTGGCAGGGCATGGCAAGCAATGCTGTGAGGTGTGAGATCTTGGGCTGCGAGGCATAGATGACTGTGACTATCTGCCTGGAGAGTCGCAGCCTCCCATACCACGGAGTCTGTGTCATTTCCAGTAGCTCCGTCTTTGACAGTAGATACTATGCTGCGGATATTCGCCTCATGTCCTTCCTGCCCCTCATTCTCATCTCTCCCCACCTGACGCCCTCCACCCTTTCTATGGAGAGCGTTGCTCCTCATCGCCAATAAGCCCAAAATCCAAGAGCCATGCCAGCTGCTGTCTTCCTTGTGCTCAGCTGGTTTCCCAGATATTTATGGATGCCTTGCCCCATGCTCTTCTGCCCTGACAATGCCAGAGGGTCAAGGCCCCCTGCACTGTTCCAGCGCTGACTACCCACAATACCTGGCACTTGTGCTATACCAATGTCCAAGCCCCCCTCTGTGCCATTGATACTTTCATGACTCTGGGGTCATTCCCTGAGGGAACATGGCTGGCTCCCCCACTCTGTACCCATCTCCTTTCAGGTGGTCTGCCCCAGACAGTGCATACAGCCTGCATGCCTCCATGAAATTCTCAACTTCGCCCCCCTGTTAATCAGCTCTAACTGAACTCTCTGAGTACCTTTCTTGGGGTAATGGAGTATTGAGTGGAAGCGTGATCCCACCCTGGTGAACATGGCCAGCACGGGAAGCGGTGTTGTAGAACTGGTACGCTGGCAGAAACTGGCATTTTCAGGTCATGGCTGCCTCTGTTCCCATCCACAGCGTTGCCTGAAATCTCAGCCCATACACACCACATGCACACCACACACATACACACCGACCACACACGCACATGCGTGCACACACACACATACAGAACACACACACACTTATACACACACACAGACCACAGACACACAAACACATTCACATAAACACCACATACACCCCATACACATACACACCACACACAGATACACATCATGCACACCATACATTCTTCTCTCCAGCGGGATTTTAATTTGTCTCTTTCACCATCTTCACCTTCATTGCTTTCCATTTCCCTCCTGGTGTTTCATAAGTTGTTTACCAAAACTTGCTTTTACAGACATATTTCAATGTCACACTCCCGCTCTCTCCCCATACCCCTTGAGGCCTTTAGAGTCTAGATACCTATCTATTTCCTTCTTAAATATATTCAGAGACTTGGCCTCCACAGCCCTCTGTGGTAGAGAATTCCATAGTTTCACCACCCTCTGAGTGAAGAAGATTCTCCTCATCTCAGTCTTAAATGGTCTACCCCTTATCCTGAGATTGTGACCCCTTGTTCTAGATCCCCCCCAACGAGACGAAATATCATCATTGCATCCAGTCTGTCCATCCCTGTCAGAATTTTATATGTTTTAATGAGATCCCCTCTCATTCTTCTAAACTCCAGTGAATATAGGCCTAGTTGGCTCAATCTCTCCTCGTACGACAATCCTGCCATCCCAAGAAATAGTCTGGTGTACCTTCACTGCAATCCCTCTATGGCAAGTATATCCTTTCTTAGATAAGGAGTCCAAAACTGCACACAACACTCCAGGTGTGGTCTCACAAAGGCCTTTACAGCTGCAGTAAGACATTCTTGCTCCTGTACTCAAGTTCTCTTGCAATGAAGGCCAACATACCATTTGCCATCTTAATTGCTTGCTGCACCTGCATGCTTGCCTTCAGCGATTGGTGGACAAGCACACCCGGGTCCCTTTGTACATCAACATTTCCCAATCTATCACCTTTTAAATAATACTCTGCCATTCTGTTGTTCCTACCAAAGTTGATAACTTCACACTTATCCATATTATACTACATCTGCCATGTGTTTGCCCACTCAATCAACCTGTCTAAATCGCCTTGAAGCCTGTTAACACCCTCCTCATTGCTCACATTCCCACCAAGTTTTGTGTCATCAGCAAACTTGGAAATAATACATTTGGTTCCCTCATCCAAACCATTGATATATATTGTGAATAGCTGGGGCCCAAGCAGTATCCCATTAGTCACTGCCTGCCACTCCGAAAAAGACCCATTTATTCCTACTCTCTGTTTCCTGTCTGCTAACCAATTCTCAATCCATTATGCCACCTGGTCCATTTGTGACAAAACATGATAGATGATTAACATTAGCCAGGATTTCCCAGTCGGCGAGCGGGGAGCGGGGCCCACTCGCTGACGTGTAAAATGATGCGGGATGACATCGGGTGGAACTCCTGACGTCACCCCTCTCCATTTAAATTTTCAGGTAGGTGGGGGTTCAGCTGAATCAGCTGAGTGCCTGCTGACCTGTCAATGGCCTCAATTAAAATAATTAAAGTCATAAGAGTCATTAAAATAATTAAAGGACCTGCCCGTCCAACCTTAAAGTTGGCGGGCAGACCAGGAGCCCTGGCGGGCATTAGAAAAAGCATGAAACCTCATCCATGGGTGGGATGAGGTTTTATGTAGGTTTTAAAAAATGTAATTAAACTGTTTTTAAAAGTTATGGACATGTCCCAACTCATGTGACAGTGTCACAGGAGGGGACGTGTCAGGGAAATATTTTTTTTTCTATTTTTTACATTTTTTACTGCACACCTGATCTCCTTGAGGCAACACTTAGCCTCAGGGAGATCAGTGCATTCTTTCGTACGCATGCGCGAAAGAGTGCACTCTTGGTTTAGGGAATTCCCCCCTCCCCCTGCCCGCACAGGGAGCACATAGCACTTCCATGTGGATGTCTTGCTTGGTGGGCCTTAATTGGCCTGCCCACGTAAAATGGCGGCACGCCCCTGATCAGGGGCGCCAATCGGAGGTGCACCTCCACACATCCGCTCTTAAACTTCCCCCCCCAGGGGAAAATTCTGCCTATTAAGTCAGTTTCAGGAGTCCAGTGGGAATCTTCTCAGTTACATGTGTCTTGAAGTTGTGAGCTTTTATTCTGAAGTAAAATCAGAGCTGACAACTCAATACTATTATTGTTAGTTAAAGTTGAAATATATACATATTAATTTAAAGCTGAATTTAAGGTTAATTTTTAATAGTTTGCTTTTGCATAGAGACAGAGTTCTCAATGGCGTATGCCATTTCTTCACAATGGATTTTGAACCTGGTTTGAGTTTGCAGGTGTATTTTCAGACAAAGAGTTTTTGGGTCAAAAGTGCCCCAGGTGTCTAGATTTCAATTCAGACAACCATTGTGTAATTTATCTAACAGCTTTAGATAATAAACCTGTTATTAGGTGTGGAATGTACTAAGTGCATCTTGATCATGCAATCTCTTCAACTTTTCCATTTGGTTTTATCCTGACAGCATTCAACTTTACATCAGTAGGACTGTCATGAACACCTATGGCTAATTCCTATATCAGGAAATTGCTTTTCCGACACTAGGTTGATGTCATTGAATTTTTCAGTTTAATCTATTCCCTCCCCAGTGAAAGTAGAGACAAATTGTATTTAAAGTAATGGGTGCAAATTTAAACATGGGGTCTTGTTTGTTTTACAGCTGTAAAATATGTTATACCGCAACATACCATGTCCTATCTGTATCAGGGCACTGTCAAATTGGTATATGTGGCTTCTCTGCCAACTATGGCTGCTCCATTCCAAAACCGGAATTAGTCCTCCTGCCTATGTAAATATGCCCTAAAGTTCATTTGATGCCCTCTGAAGAAAACTGGGCAGCACTTTGCATACAAACAAGAATAATCCACAGTGCCATGACTTCCACCACAGATAGGGTGAGGAGACAGGACCCAAATCCACCCCAGACTGAATGGGGATCAAACACCAAACTGTTGGCACCAATCTGATCCACACCAGTCAACTAGCCTCCCAAGGAGTCTGCGTTGCTGTGGCAACATACACTTTAACAGGCATGTTGTAGCCTGGAGCTATGAATAGCGATAGCAAAGCGTCCAATTTTTTTCCATTACAAGGCTGACGAGGAATCTCTCCCGCTCTTACCGCCTACCATTTGTGTATGTTGGAAGGATTTATAAGTTGATACTCAACCTACTTAGCTACATTATGAACACACCTTCCTTGGCTGTCAAGTCCTGGAGCAGGACGTGAGTCCAGAGCTTTTAGTCCAGAGACAGGGACACTATCACTGCACGACAAGACATCCATAACCCTTCACTGCCAGGAATCGGACACATACATCTCCTACATGAACCTGGGTACCATCAGGGAAGATAAATTGTACAAAGCTGATTTAAACTTGGGGCAAAAGTTCTCCCCTACTGACACTGAAGTGACAAACAGAAGGTAACTTTTGCCAAAGCAAAACTGGGTGGCTGCTGTAGAATCACACTGCAAGGTTCAATATCAGCATCAACTGTCAAGAATTACCTGTGCACATGCTTGAATAACGTCTTTGTACATGAGTTTATCTGGTGCAAAGATTGGGAAGGCAGGAAGCAACTTAACATGTTTTACCATCGCGTGACTTCAGTTATTGACTGGTATCTTGCTCCAGGCATTGAGCGACCCCTGATGTTGAATTAAAAAAAATACCCTGGAGAAACAGTATCAACCATCAAGTTTTAGACATGGAACAGGTCCATTGTGAACTGACCATGAGATTTAATGGGTTGCATTTTACATGCCCTCACTGGGCATGTTTTTGGCAGGGACCACATAAAGTAGCCACCCTACCACAATGCCGCCCACCCCTGAGCTCACCCCATAATACGGGAGGTGGGCGGGCATCATATTTAAATAGATAATCAAGGGTTAATTGGTCCTTTTACCAAGCCAATTGACCCTGATAATACGCTGCCCACACCATTGAAATGTTGGCGATGGCAGTTGGACGGGAGTGGGCAGCCTGATTTTATAAACAAATTCTTCAAAGAGCGGGAAGGAGTGGAGGGCTACCTTCAGGGCTGCCCTTTGCGGATCAGAGGCAGCTTACCTAAGATAGAGCCCTTTCCTTCTTTCCTCCTCGCCTACTGCCTTAAACCCACCAGCTACATCCCCCTGCCCCCCTCCCTAACCCACCCAAAATCCTCTTCGCCCAAGACCGCAGACTTACCTGTTTCCGGAGATCCATTGGGCCTTTTCTGTTTTCTTGTTGCAATCCCAGTAGCACTCATTGATGTGCTATTGGTGCTGCCAGGACAGAGGGAGCTGCTGGCCAATTGATTTGGCTGGCAGCTCCTGAGGATGGGACTTACTCCCCAGTAAGGGGCGGAAGTCCCACTTTGCCCCTGTTTAGCTTGCACACAGTGAATGTGGAGTGGGTCGACTCCATGCTAACGTTGCTTCTGGGGGGAGCGAGCCATCTGCACTTCCACCTCACCCCCCCACCCCCCCTCCCACCCCATCCCCCGACCCCACTGTCCGTAATATTCTGTCCAATCTGTGGGGAGCAGATTCTGGAGGAGTGTAAATTGATAGTAACATAATTTCAGAAGTGTTGGTGAAGGAATGTTAGCAGTTATATGTTATAACTAATAGCAGTTGCCACATCACGTGACATGTCATTAGCCAAATGCTTTTTCTGAGAACCTTTACAAAATAACAATTATTGAGACAGAATGCACAAACAATTCTGAGCCTAAGTACAGAAAATGAAAAGGGAAACTATTTAATATTACAGCCCACACTATTAAACCCAGTCCAATTGCAGTTTTTAGCTGACATGGATGAGCAGGACTGGAACAATAATGGTGTTCAATGGAATGTTTCATTATATAGTTCTGCGTACAATCTTCCAACCTTGAATCTCAAGTTCTACCAGAAACCTTTAAAAGGAAATATTCAATATGTTAATGCAATTTGGCAACATATTGTACAAAACCTATTTGTTTATTGGGGAGGGACAGGGGTGGGGAGGTTGAGGGGGCAGTTGTTCAAACCTCTAAGCTCACTAGATTTCTCTTAATTTTAATTTGTGCTCCTTACTTTTGCAATCATGGTTTAAGATTGTATTTGCATTTTCCATGCCTTTTAAAGAGTGGGATCATGTATCATTCCAGTGTTCTCCACTGAAAACAAATTTCTTTATGTGAGCCTCTCCTCATGTGTACAAACAGAGCAACCATTTTGTACGCAGGAAGGTCCTACAAATGCAATAAGATGAATGATCAGTTAGTCTGTTTTGGAGACTGTTCTAGATTATGTATTTAAATCTGACATTCGGGCTAGAGTGTACGACATTTTGACTTAGTGGCAAGATTGCAATCAACTGAGACAGTCCGACATTGAAGTGTGAAAGAGATTTCAAAGGCATGGGGGAGGTTAAAGAGAAGATTTCGGAAATATGAAAACATTGGGAGGGGTCTCAAAGACAGAAATTACATGGGAATTTAAAGGGGAAGGAAAACAGGTGAAGGAGATAACATGTAGAACACATAGGACAGACTCTGAAAGGGAAGTTCAGTAATACAGAATAGTGAAAAATTGAATCTCAAAAATATGGAGAAGGTAATGGTATGTAATATAGCTTATCTCACAAAAATGCATCTCCTCCAAAATGGGTAAAAGTAATCAGATGTTTCTTTTTAGGATAACTTAGTTGACAAACAAGAAGCATTAGAATTCATCAAGAAAGACCAGCATATCCTCAATTAAACAAGCTGACTATAATTATGCCAAAAAAACTTATATTTATTTATGATCTTTCAAGACGTCAGGATGTTCCAAAGCTCTTGGCAGCCAATTAAATCCTCTTAAGGTATAATCATTATTGTAATGTAGGCAATGAGGCAGCCAATTTGCACACAATTAGATCCCACAAACAGCAATGAGCTAACGCCAGGTATCTGTTTTAGTGATGTAACTACTCTGTTTTGAAATTGTGCCATGGGGTCTTATACATCCACCTGTGAGGCCTTGGTTTAATGTCTCTTCCAAAAGACGACACCTCCAACAGTATGGCACTCCCTCAATACTGCACTGGAGTGGCACCCGAGATGCCAAGTAAGGAAAAACAAAACAGGTTTTAGGACAATTATAGGATTATATATTTTTTGTCTGAGATACAACGGGGGTAAATTCCCATGGGGCTACCCCTATTCATTGGTCATGATTTCGGCAGAAGAGCCACAGAAACCCCAGAAAAACATCCACAGCTCTTTTGTGAAGGACGGATGATGGAGCTTCCCAAGAAATTCATCTCAGTGTCTCCTGGAGCCACTGGATACTTAACCACCGTGCATTAGGAGGTGATCCAGCACTTTGTGACTCCATGAATGTGAGTATGTACATAACAATGTACCCATAAAAACATCAAAGGCAGAATGAAAGTGTTGAAAGAGTCATCGGAGTCTGCATCCATCCTTTAGCTTCACAATAAAGTTTCTGTAGTGACAAGTGCATGCTTTAAAGTTCATGTCACACCTGAAATCAGGAATATTACGACAACTCACATTCCCTTTTATATTTCAGATGCACATAAATGTGTTTATGTCAATCGTGCCTTCAGTTGCCAGGGCCCTGAGTTCTGGAATTCCCTCCCTAAAACTCTCCACCTCTCTAATTCCCTTTCATCCTTTAAGATGCTTCTTAAAATCTATCTCTTTGACTAAGCTTTTGTCATCTTCCCTAATGTGGCTCAGTATCAAATGTTGTTTAATAACACTCCAGTGAGAGCCCTTGGGACATTTTACTATGATACAGATACTGTATAAGCGCAAGTTATAGTTGTTGTTAGCATTAGTGCTCCCAGTTGATGTAAGACATGAGCTAGCAACTCTCTGAGGCCAAAAGTGATTTGTTGATGATATTAATAGTCAAATACTCATGCTTGTGTACCTATCCTCTCACTGTAAGTTTAAAGAAGGCATTAGCTGAGCGAGGGGTAGAAAGGAAGACCCAGAGGCAGTCAGCATCAGTTAGAAGAGCTGTCCGGTCTGTGTCCCCCAGAACAGCTGCCTTCTGACAGAAATATTAATTTGTTCATGGGATGTGGGTGTCCAGGCCAGCATTTATTGCCCATTTAAGGGTCAACCACATTGTTTAGAGTCTGGAGTCACATGCAGGCCAGGCCAGCAGATTTCCTTCCCTAAAGGACATTAGTGAACCAGATGGTTTTTTCCTGACAATGACCAATGGTTTTGTGGTCAGCATCAGATTTTTAATTCCAGATTTTTATTCAATTCAAATTTTACCATCTGCTGTGGTGGGACTCAAACCGGGATCCCCAGAGAGTTACGCTGGGTCTACTGAAATACTAGTTCAGCAACAATACCACTATGCCATCACCTCCCCAATCAAAGTGTGACATCACAAGAAGGCAGATAAGTGGTTGGTTGGTGAATATTTTGCTCACTTATCTTTAAATCTCATCCTTTGACTCACCTTCAGGGCAGCAGAGAGAACCAGGCCTACAGGAGACATATCTACTTGGAAGCAGATAAAAGAGAGGGCAAGGCTCGGGGCCTTCACTTACCTTCAGGGAGCAGAGAGAACTAGGCCTGGCCTACTCAGGAGAAGGAAACCGTAAGTTCATTGGTTGGTGAGAAACTGCTGTTAGGGAGTGTCTTTATATAGTTAAAATTAGAAAAATGTATTATTTTTAAAGAAGTAGCCACTTAGATTTAAGAAAGAAACACATGTAAGAGGGAAATTAAGCTAAGTCAAGACCAATGAAAATAAAGTAATTCAAGGGAATCAAAGTAAAATAAAGTTAACTTAAGTGAAGTAAAGTTAAGGCATGGTAGGGCAGTTCAGTTGGACCAGTGTCCTGGTGAACTGAATAACTATGGCTGTAGCGAGGGCTTTAAACTAAACAGAGTGGGGTACGGTTATGGAGAGGGAATATGTAGGCTTACAAAGCAAAAGGACATGGCAGCCTTGCAGGGCAGCTATTTAGGTAATGATACCCAGAGTGTGACAGGAAAAACACAGCAGCAAATAAAATGAATAAAATGGTACAAAGGCAAAATTAATGGCTTTTTATTTAAAGGCATGTAGTATTCGGAACAAAATAAATGAATTAATGGCACAAAAAGAAGTTAATGGGTATGATGTTATAGCCATAATGGAGATATGGTTACAAGGAGATCAAAGCTGGGAACTGAATATTCAGGGGTATGTGACTTTTTGAAAGGACAGGCAGGAAGGAACGGGTGGTGGGGTAGCTTTGTTATTATGAGATAGAATAAGTACAATAGCGAGAAAGGACATTGGATTGGAAGATGTAGAATCAATATGAGAGGAGGTAAGAAATTATGAGGGCAAGAAGCCACTGGTGGGAGTAGTCTGTAGGCACCCTGACAGTAGCTATACTGTAGGACAGAGAATAAATCAGGAGATAATGAGGGCATGTAAAAAAGGCAATACATTAGTACTGAGGGCAGTAAAAAGGTGACTTTAATCTTCATGTAGATTGGGAAAATCAAATTGGCAGAGGTGGACACGAGCAAGGATTCATAGAGTGTATTCGGAATAGATTCTTAGAACAATATATTATGAATCCAACCAGGAATCAGGCAATTTTGGATTTGGTAATGTGTAATGAGGCAGGTTTAATAAATGATCTCAGAGTAAAGGGTCCCCCAGGAAACAGTGACCATAATATGGTAGAAATTAGCATCCAGTTTGAGAGTGAGGAACTTGGGTCGGAAACAACTGTGCTAAACTTAAATAAGGGTAATTACAATGGAATGGGGGCAGAGTTGGCTGGAGTGGACTGGGAAAGCAGTTTAGCAGAAAAGACGGTTGATGAACAATGGCAAGTATTTAAGAAAATAGTTCATGACTGTCAACAAAGATATATCCCAGTGAGGAAGAAGAATTCAAGGAAGGGGATAAACCAACCATGGATAACCAAGAAAGTTAAGGACGGTATCAAATTGAAAGAAAAAAATACAATGTGGCAAAGATTAGTGTTAAACCAGAGGATTGGGAAAGTTATAAAAAACAACAAAAGATGACCAAAAAAAAATAAAAAAGGAGAAAATAAACTTTGAGGGTAAACTAGGAAGTAATATAAAATTGGACAGCAAGAGCTTCTTTAAATATATAAAAGGGAAGAAAGAGGCCAAAGTGAACATAGGCCACCTTAGAGAATGAGGCTGGGGAAACAACAATGGGGAGCCAGGAAATGGCAGAGGAGTTGAGTAAATACTTTCCTTTAGTCTTCATGTTAGAAGACACTAATAGTATTCCAAAAATACTAAATAATCAAGGGGCAAAAGTGGGGTAGGAAATTAATACAATAACTAACACTGGAGAAAAATACTAGGGAAACTAATGGGGCTAAAGGCCAATAAGTCCCCTGGACCTGGTGGGTTGCATCCTAGGATATTAAAGGAAGCAGCTGGAGAGTTAAAGGATGCACTGGTAGTAATCTTCCAAGAATCCTTAGATTCTGGAGAAGGCTCAGAGGATTGGAGAACAAACAATGTAACTCCCTTATTCAAAAAGGGAGGGAGACAAAAAGCAGATAACTATAGGCCAGTTAGCTTAACATCCATTGTTGGGAAAATGTTGGAGTCTATTAAAAGGATATAATAGCAGTGCATTTAGAAATACATAATCTAATAAAACAGAGTCAGCATGGCTTCATGAAGGGGAAATCATGCCTAACAAATTTATTAGAATTCTTTGAGGAGGTAACAAGCAGGATAAGTAAAGGGGAACCAGTAGACAAAATGTATTTGGATTTCCAAAAGGCATTCGATAAGATGCCGCATATAAAGCTATTTAATAAGATAAGAGCCCATGGTGTTGGGGGTAGTATATTAGCATGGATAGAGGATTGGCTAACTAATAGAAGACAAGGGAGCATTTTCGGGATGGAAACCAGTAACTAGTGGAGCTCCACAGGGATCAGTGCTGGGGTCTCAATTATTTACAATATATATTAATTACTTAGATGAGGGGAGTGAATGTACTATCGCCAAGTTTGCAGATGACACAAAAATAGGTGGGAAGGCAAGTGGTGAGGATGACACAAGGAGTCTACAGAGGGATATAGGCAGGTTAAGTGAGTGGGCAAAAACTTGGCAGATGGAATATAATGTGGGAAAATGTGAGATTATGCACTTTGGCAGGAAGAATAGAGGAGCTGAATATCATTTAAATGGAGAAAGACTACAGGAGGCTGCAGCACAGAAGGATTTTGGAGTCCTTGTGCATGAATCCCAAAAAGCTAACTTACAAGTTCAACAGATAATAGGGAAGACAAATGGAATGTTGGCCTTTATTTCAAAAGGAATGGATTATAAAAATATGGAAGTCTTGCTAAAACTACATACGGCACTAGTCGCCCACACTGAGAATACTGTGAACAATTTTGCTCCCCTTACCTAAGGAATGATATACTGGCATTGGAGGCAGTCCAGAGAAGGTTCACTAGGTTGGTCCCGGGTATGGAGGGATTTTCTTATGAGAGGTTGAGTTGGTTGGGCCTGTACTCATTGGAATTTAGAAGAATGGAAGACGACCTTATTGAAACATATAAGATTCTTAGGGGGGGCTTCACATGGTAGATGCTGAGAGGTTGTTTCCCCTTGTGGGAGAGTCCAGAACCAGAGGGCATAATCTCAGAGTAAGGAGGCACCCATTTAAAATAGAGCTGAGGAGGAATTTCTTCTCCCTGGGGGTAGTCAATCTGTGGAATTCTTTACCACAGAGGGCTGTAGAGGCTGGGTCGTTAAGTATATTCAATGCTGAGATAGACAGATTTTTAATCAGTAAGAGAATCAAGGGTTATGGGGAAAAGGCAGGAAAGTGGAGTTGAGGATTATCAGATTAGCCATGATCTCATTGAATGGCAGATCTGCATCGATGGGCCGAATGGACTACTTCTACTTCTACATCTTTTGGTGTTATGGTCAGTCATGCGAAATGCACATCCTGTAGTATGCGGGATGCTATGGGTGACGACCACATGTGCAGGAATTGTCGCCAGCTGCTGAAGTTTGAGCTATGGGTTTTGGAGCTCGAGCGGCGGCTGGAGTCACTGTGGCACATCCACAAGGCTGAGAGCTATGTGCATAGCATGTTCAGAGGGATTGTCACACCACAGTTTAGGAACATGGAGGCAGAAAGGGAATGGGTGATTGCCAGGCAGTCCAAGAGAACCAGGCAGGTTGTGCAGGAGTCCTCTGGGGTCCTGCTCACTAAGCAGTTTTCCATTTGGTGAGGCATTGGTTTCTTGGAGGAGTGCAATCACAGCCAAGTTCGTGACACCACGAGCGACTCAGCTGTACAGGAGGGGAGGAAGAAGAAAGGAAAAGCAGCTGTGATAGGGAATTAGTTAGTTAAGGGAACAGACAGGCGTTTCTGTGACCGTAGATGTGACACTGGGATGTTATGTTGCCTCTCTGGTGTCAGTGTTAAGGATGTCACGGAATGGCTGCAGGACATTCTTCTGGGGGAGGGTGAACAGCAGGAGGTTGTGGTCCACATCAGTACCAATGACTTGGGTAAGAAAGGGGATGAGGTCCACAAAGCAGATTTTAGAGAGCTAGGAAGCAGATTGGAAAACAGGATCTCTGAAGCGGTAATCTCAGGATTACTCCCAGTCCCATGTGCTAGTGAGCATAGAAATAGAAGAATTGAGCATGTGGCTGGAAAGCCGGTGTAGGAGAGAAAGCAACAGATTTCTGAGGTATTGGGACTGGTTCTGGGAAAGGTGGGATCTGTACAAGCTGGATGATCCATACCCGAACAGGACTGGGACAAATATTCTTGCGGGGAGGTTTCCTAGTGCTGTTGGTGAAGATTTAAACTAGATTGGCAGGGGAATGGGAACCTGAGGGCATATTCAGATGGTACAGATTCAGAGCAGGGAATGGAAGACAGAAAATTAGTGAGTGACTCTGAAAGACAGAAGAAGCAAAGGTTAAAAAAATGTACAGCACAGGAATTTGGCAGTGTTGATGGTGCCTTGGTACTGTTGCTGGACTAGTAATCCACAGACCCTGGGTAATGCTTTGGGGACCCTGGTTCGAATCCCGCCACAGCAGATGGTGAACTTTGAATTCAATAAAAACCTAGAATTAAAAGTCTAAAGATGACTATGGAACCATTGTCAATTGTTGTAAAAAGCCAACTGGTTCACTAATGTCCTTTAGGGGAAAGGAAATCTGCTGTCCTACCTGTTCTGGCCTGGCCCACATGTGATTCCAGACCCACAGCAATGTGATTGACTCTTAAATGCCCTCTGAAATAGCTTAGCAAGCCTCTCAGTTGTAACAAAGCCACAAAAAAGGAATGAAACCTGACAGACCACCCGGCATTGACCCAGGCATCGGAAATGACAATGGCAATCTCAGCCCTGTTGAACCTGCAAAGTCCACCTGACTAAAATCTGGGGGCCAGTGCCTAAATTGGGAATGCTGTCTCATTGACTAGTCAAGCAACAGCCTTACATGGGCAAGGAAACCTCCTGCCCTAGGCCCAACCATCTTCAGCTGATCAATCAATGCCTTCCTTCCATCATAAAGCCAGAATTGGGGATGTTCGTTGATTATTGCACAATGTTCAGCACCACTTGTGACTCCTCAGATACTGAAGCAGTTCATGTCCAAATGCAGCAAGATCCGGGCTTGGGTTGACAAGTGGCGAGTAACATTCATGCCACACAACTGCCAGGCAATGACCATCTCCGACAAGAGAGAATCCGACCATTGCTGTTTCATGTTCAGTGGCATTACCATCACTGAATCCCCCACTATCAGCAACCTGGAAGTTACCATTGACCAGAAACTGAACTGGACTAGCCATATAAATACTGTGGCTACAAGAGCAGGTCAGAGGCTAGGAATCCTGCGGCGGGTAACCCACCTCCTGACTCCCCAAAACCTGTCCACCATCTGCAAAGCAGAAGTCAGGAGTGCGGTGGAAAACTCCCCACTTGCCTGGATGAGTGCAGCTCCTACAACACTCAAGAAGCTTGACACCATCCAGGACAAAGCAGCCCACTTGATTAGCAACACATCCAGAAACATTCACTCCCTCCACCACCGACGCACAGTAGCAGCAGTGTGTACCATCTACAAGGTGCACTGCAGGAATTCATCAAGGCTCCTTCGACAATGCCTTCCAAACCCACAGCCACTACCATCTAAATGGACAAAGGCTGCAGACAGATGGGAACACTACTACATGAAAGTTCCTCTCCAAGTCACTCACCATCCTGACTTGGAAATATATCGCCGTTCCTTCCCTGTTGCTAGGTTAAAATCCTGAAACTCCCTTCCTAACAGGACTGTGGGTGTACCTACGCCACAAGGGCTGCAGCGGTTCAAGAAGGCAGCTCACCACCATCTTCTCAAGGGCAACTAGGAATGGGCAATAAATGCTGGCCCAGCCAGCGATGCCCATACCTCATGAATAAATTTTAAAAGGTGTCTATGTAAATGCAAGGAGTATGGCAAATAAAGCCGATGAGCTGAGGGCACAGATAGACACATGACAACATGATGTCATTGCTATAATGGAAACTTGGCTTAAAGAGGTGCAAAAATGGCAGCTCAACATCCCTAGATATAGAGTTTTTGGGCAGGATAGAGAGGGGGATAAGAAAGTTGGGTGTAGAACTATTGTTTAAGGAATCAATGACTGCTGTGAGGAGGGATGACATACTAAATGAAGCATCAAATGAGGGCATATGGGTTGAGCTCAGAAATAAAAAAGGGATCCTCAAATAGTGAGAGGGAGAGAGAAGAGCAAATATGTACAAACTTTCTGAGTGCAAAAACAGTCGAGCAATAATAGTTGGGGACTTCAACTACCCTAGTATCAACTGGGATACAAACAGCGTGAAAGGCACGGAGGGCACAAAATTCTTGAACTGCATTCAAGAGAACATTTTTAGCCAGCACATAACAGTCCAACAGGAGGGGGTATAATTCTATAATTAGGGCAGAATCGCCCCAGATTTGCACAAAGTGCGGTAGCGGGCGTGAAAAAAGACGATTTACCCGCTGGCTGCAATGGCGGGTTTTCACGTTGTATCATCCGCTTCTCATCTCATTAATTATGCAGCACAGGAAACACGCAGTCTCGCTGGTGGGTGGCCTCTGAATTGCCCGCCACGCTGTGACCCCACCGTTTCCTCACTCTGGGTGCCATATCTAAACCCCATACACAGTTCTCAATGCTTGTAGCCCAGGACTGCTTGAGTGAAGACATGGCCCTGAAAGTCAAGAAGAGTTCGGCGACCCGTCACTGGAATGCCTTTTGAAGGCCTATCGTGATATCCTCCACCCCCGCTCTGGCCACAAGAAGTCTAGCAATCTCATCACTCCTGCTTGAGAAGCAGTGGCAGTGATGATCAGTTCCAAAGCTGCACAGAAGAAGTCGGTCATCCAGTGCAGAAAGAGGATGAATGATCTCACCCATGTTGCCAGGGTAAGACAACCATTTCATCACTCTAAACTCACACACTCACAAGCCCATCACAAATTCACTGGTATCCCACTCACTGCCAGCTCAAGGGACATCACCACTCACTCTCTCACACACACCCTCACATTTCCATCTGGCCTCATCTCCTCTGCAGGCTGCCTCCTCAGCCTGCACCATCCTGGTGCCCCTTGCACAGATCAATATGTGTGCCCACACACCCCCTGGGATACCCCCTTTTCCCCAATACAGCCTTCGCCCTGCAGCCCCTTGCCTGAGTCAATTTCTCCCCCTTCCCCAAGCAAGCCCTAGCCCCGCAGCCATTGAATAGACACCCCCGCCTTATGGCTGGTCTGGTAGGTAGAGACCTGCCAGTAAGCCCCCTAAAAGTGATGTGGTGCTGTTTGCAAAGCCTGATGCTGATGGCCACAAGTGCTGCCTGAGGCAAACGAACCTTGAAGCCCCAAGCGAAGTGCAGCTCGCCAGGTGTACATTACTTATATACAGTTGTGAAATACACTGACATGCCCGGATGATCCAAGCGAGATTCAACAGGCACAATGTAGGAATGTCCCCAAAAAGAAAAAGAGCAGTACTGCCAAATCTAGAGTCCCCTGGTTATCCAGAAATATACAGGGTAAGATAAAGCAGAAAAAAGAAGCTTATGACAGTCACAAAAAGCCTAATACTGTAGAAAGCCTAGAGGAGCATAGAAAGTACAGGGGTGAAGTAAAAAAAGGAAATTAGGAAAGCAAAGAGAGGATATGAAAAAATGTTGGCAGGTAAAACCAAGGAAAATCCAAAAATGTTTTATCAGTACATTAAGAGCAAGGGGGTAACTAAGGAAAGGGTAGGGCCTATCAGGGATGTACATGGTAACATATGCATGGATGCAGAAGATGTGGGCAGGGTTCTTATTGAATACTTTGTCTCTGTCTTCATAAAGGAGAGGGATGATACAGGCATTCTAGTTAAAGAGGAAAAGTGTGAAATATTAGATACATTAAGCATAAGAGAGATTGAGTACTAGCAGAACTGTCATCTTTGAAGGTGGATAAATCACCAAGGCCGGATGGATTGTATCCCAGGCTGTTAAAGGAAGCCAGGGATTAAATAATGGATGCTCCGAGGATTACTTTCTAACCCCCACTAGATACAGGCAAGGTACCAGAGGATTAGAGGTCTACGAATGTTGTCCCATTACTTAAAAAGGGTGCGAGGCATAGATCAAATAATTATAGGCTGGTCAGCCTCACTTCAGTGGTGGGCAAATTGTTAGAATCAATTCTGAGAGACAGGATGAACTGTCACTTAGACAGGAACAGGTTAATCAAGAATAGTCAGCCTGGTTTTGTAAAGGGAAAATCGCATCTTACTAATTCAATCCCATTTTTTGAGTAAGTAACAAGGAGGATTGATGAGGGTAGTGCAGTGGATGTTGTCTATATGTATTTTAGTAAGGCATTTGAAAGGTCCGACATGACAGACTAGTCAGAAACGTAAAAGCTCATGGGATACAGGGGAAGGTGGCAAGCTGGGTCCAAAATTGGCTCAGCGACATGAAATAAAGGGTAATGGTCGATGAATGTTTTTGCCAATGGAAAGCGGTTTCCAGTGGTGTTCCACAGGGCTCAATGTTGGTTCCCTTGCTGTTTGTTGTATATATTAATGATTTGGACTTAGATGTGGGAGGCATGATAGGGAAATTTGCAGATGACACAAACATTGGCCATGTAGTTGATTGTTAAGAGGATAGCTGTTGACTCCAGAATGATATCAAAAGTGGCAAATGGAATTCAATCCGGAAAAAGTGTGAGGAGATGCATTTGGGGAGGGCAAAGAAAGCTAGGGAATACACAATAAACGGGAGGATATTAAGAGGGGTAGAAGTGAGAGACCTTGAAGTGCATGTCCACAGGTCCCTGAATGTGGCAGGAAAGGTGGACAAGGTGGTAAAGAAAGCATATGGAATGCTTTCCTTTATTGGACGAGGTATAGAATATAAAAGCTGGAGTGGTATAAAATTCTGGTTAGGCCACAGCTGGAATTTTGTATACAGCCCTGGTTGCCACATTACAGGAAGGACATAATTGCTATAAGGAGTACAGAGGAGGTTTACAAGAATATTGCCAGGGCTTGAAAATTGCAGCTATGAGGAAAGATTGGGTAGGCTAAGGTTGTTTTCCTCAGAACAGAGGAGGATGAAGGGAGACTTAATTAAGGTGTTCAAGATTATGAGGGGCCTAGATAGAATAGACAGGAAAGACTTGTTTCTATAGCGGAGAGGTCAATTACCAGGGGGCACAGATTTAAGGTGACTTGGTGGAAGTATCAGAGGGGACATGAGGAAAAACTTCTTCACTCAGAGGGTGGTGGCTGTCTGGAATTTGCTGCCTGGCTTTGTGGTGAAGGCAGAAACCCTCAACTCATTTAAAATGTACCTGGGCCTGCACCTGAAGTGCTGTAACCTGCAAGGCTACGGACCAGGTGCTGGGAGATGGGCTTAGGATGGGCAGCTAGTTTATTTTTCCGGCCAGTGCAGACATGATGGGCCGAATGGCCACTTTCTGAGCCGTAACTTTTCTATGGTTTTAAAATAAATGAGTTAATACAGCCATTAAAATAGCATTCAGTGGAATGCCATAAAAATGTGAGAGTTTGTTCATTAATGATTCCAACAATACTTCCTGGCTGAAGTATCTGCCCTTAAAAAGTGACCTAACACTTCAAAGTTCAGACTATTAGAGTATCAGCGGGAGATTTTTTTCTATGTGAATAAGAGCTTTTTCTCATTTATTAATCAATTCTCATTGATACTGATAATTCAGTTCCCATTATGCATATGGATTTAGTCTCACAGGGAACTAGAGTAATGATGCCTAAATTATTCAGGAACCGATTTACAAATTTTGCTAGTTGGAGCTACAGACAATTAAAATAATATGAAATATTAATATTTTGTAACATGTCCATTATTTTCAAGATTTATACTTATTTGGCCTATAAAGAATTTGGGATAATTCATATTATGCTATTGCTAAATTAGATTTATCCCAAGAGGGGATACTTCCTTCCTGGGATGTGAATTAGAACTATTAATTGGGACCCAGGAATTAGGTAACAACAGTTTGTTTCTTATCAGTTTGAAACAATGGTGTTCATTAATGTATTCCATAGGGAAACTGGGTTTAATATTAGAATGCCTTCTATTGTTATGAATATCTAATTTTATGATTCAAATGTTTCAGGAGCATAACTTTCAGGTTGAGTATTGAATTTTTAGATGTAAGATAAATGGAAAATCTGGTTTTGAGAAACTGGTAAACACCCTTAAGATAATTACAGTTCAAAGGATGGTCCATGTTTAACTAAGGGGTTAGAATTAGAGGTGTGAAAGCAATAAACAATAGGTCCTCTCTTAGCTTCGTAATGGAGCCAGTGAGTCTGGTAAGATTGCAATTGTCTCTATTAGAGATATAAATTATTCATATAGTCTCCCAGCTCAAAGTAAGACTTGAGAGCAGCAGGTAAACAAGGGAAGATATTAAAGTGTCCACGTACTTTTCAAATCAAAGGACAAGTTTAAGGCTAGAAATAATCAGCTTAAATTTATGTCTGGGACATCCCAGGGATGCCACGTTGCCATCGGGATAGGTTGTCAAGTAGTATTTCTTTTGTTTTGGCTTTATCTCTGTGAATCTCAGTGAATTCTGTGAATCTCTGTGAATATTTGGAAGCCACTGGGGTCAGAAGAGAGAAGACTGCCAGCAGCGAGCGATCTGAAGCATCTGGAACCGGGCAGAAGGTTTTCAGAAACCTGGGGTGTTTTTAATTTAGATTCCACTAGGCAAGAATGCAACGAGGCCCATGCTGAAGTGGGGAGTCGATAATTGTGAGTTGCTTAGGAAGAGTGGGAGGATCGTCTAGCTAGATAATAGTGGAAGAAGCACAAGAAATCTCATACCTCAAAGGATAGTGGGAACACTGAGGAAAATCAAAGTGAATTCCTGAGGGCTGTGGCACACCTTGGTTTGATCCCAGGTGAAGTGAAGGTACCATCAAAATCCTTTAACTGTAGAGCAACTGTTGTGTGGAAATATAAGTAGAACGGTGTGTGCCCTGCTGAGAAGTTTGGGTTTAAAGAATAAATGTTTATGAAATATAGTGCTGTTACTAGTACTTGTTTCATTTAACCCTTGTACAGTAAAGTTTTTGTTTACAACGTGAATTCTTGTGACATAATTCTTTCAGTGAAAAACTGAGAGTTTAATTTTTAAAAAAATGTAAAATCCAGCCCCAGTTTCTCTGGAAAGCACAATTTTGTATGAGTTGCAGTTTGAACCAGCCAGAGTGGCATCTTTTTCTAATGTTTTGAAGTATGTTTTTAGATCTCTCCCTTCTCTTCCATATATCATGTAACATTCCAAAGTGAGAAGAAGTGAGAACATTGCTCCCATGCCTATGCAAATATCATTTGCGAGCAGAGGCTCTTAAAAGGGACATAGGTGTGTTGTGTCCTTTAATGTCACTGACTTCATTCTAATGAAGCAGTTAGCTTGATATCTCCTCTGACAGTGTAATTTACCAGGTTTGCTAAATTGAAAGCTAGCCTATATTCCACCTTCAGTTGGGGTGATACAATGCTTTCTAATCTTTGCAAGAATGATTTCGGTACAGGAGTACTACAGTTCATCATACGCATTCTCACAAAGCTGCAGAAGTCAGGATACAGAATGCTGCTTTGAATAAAAGAGCTCAATTCACTTGCATTCTTCTAGCAACAGGCTTCTTATGTTATCAGTAAACTTTACCCTGCCTCATCCATCACAATTAATGAATCATTGCCCTGAGCTACAAGGTGTGTCATGGAAAACTTGACTATCTCTTTGGTAATGCAACATTTTTCCTTCACAGTACTTTCATGTAAATCTATACTTTCACCCAGTTTTTGAAAAGGTGAAATTTGAGTTGATGCTTAGAGTGGGACACAGTTTTCTCTAAAAATGACAATTTGGTTAATTTTGCAACAATAGGAGCAACTGCTGCTTTTCTCAGCTGCCCTGTTTAATATCAGGCTGTCTTGATTTGAAAGCTCATGTCTGTAATCCAGTTTTCTTGCTAGACTTTTATCTGCATTTTCCATCCTTCAAAGCTGTTGTTGAGTCTGTGGGATGAGTTCTGTGTGAGCTGTTGCTCACCAGTAGCCCCCTCATCTGTGTTAGAAATTTGGTGGTTCAAGTCCCACACCAAAATATTGAGTGCATAATTTAGGCTAACACTTCAGCACAGTACTTGAGGAAGTGCTGCACTGTTGGAAATGCCATCTTTTAGATGAGCCACTAACCCAGTTCATCGGCAATATTTACACCTCAAACAGCATCACTAAAAGCAGATTATCTGGACTTTATCACCTTGTTATTTCCAAGAGTTTTCTGTGTGGAAATTGGCTGCCATGTTTTCCATCTTACAACATTGACTGCACTTCAGAAGTACCTCCTTTAGCTGTAAAGCACACTGGGAAAGCATGAGGTTAAATATTCCTTTTATTCGGTAGTATTTCTCAAGAAATTAGATAAACTTATTTTTGTACTTTTACATTGAAAAATGTATTATGCTGTCAATTCAATAAGGAAAACATCTTTTCCCCGGTGCAGCCTGTAGCTGGTGAGATTGTGGCAAAGGAGTGGCAGTAGCTCCAAGGGGATTCCCAGCTAACCAGTATTATTATTTATGAGAATCAATAAGGTCAGAGACCAGTGTGACTCTCTTACACAAAAGACATGGGGTGGAATTTTCTGCTCCCACCACCAGTGGGAATTGTGGCGGGCAGGGGAGTGACATTTGACGTGAGTCAAAAAATCAGTTTCCTGATGGAGGAAATTAGTTTGGAATCCTGTACTCCCGACTTTCATGGTAGCTTAAAGGCAGGTTGAGTGGTCCATGGATTTATGTCGGGAACCCAATTTGCATCTTATGAATGCTCATTAACAGGCCAACACACCGGAATCTTGTTCCCCCTCCAAATTTAGCGCCCCAACAGCGGGAATTTAGACTGTTTAGTTTCACAATTGTACATAAGTGACGTGCACCTGGTGAGGGAAGCTTCTTCCCAGACTTATGGGGCACTCGACACTGCCTTCTCCATTCTTGCAGACTGCTCAAGGGAGCCGGGAGCCAAAGCTACGGCAAAGCTGAAGATGGTGCGCAGGGGAAGTGGAGGGGTGGACTGAAAGCCAGAAAGGTAGAAGGTGGCCAGAAGGCTGGAGGGGGGGAAAAGAAGGTTCGAGTGGAGGCTGGAAGGGGGAGGAAGGGACAAAGGCTAGAAGGGGAGTGGAAGGAGTGAAGGCTGGAAGGTGGGTGGAGCGGGGTGGGTGGAAGGGGTGAAGGTTAGAAGGTGGGTGGAGGTGGGGTAGAAGGGGAGAAGGCTGGAAAGGGGGACTGGAAGGGATGAAGGCTGGAACGAGGATGGAAGGGTGGAGAGGAGGCTGGAAGGGGGTTAGAAGACTGGAATGAGGTTGAAGGCTGGAAGGGAAGGTACTGATAGAGTTTCTGGGGAAGGAGGTTAGTGTGTTTTAGAGGGCAGTGCCTGGGAGCTGACAGTGGTGTCCTGTAGGAAGAGCCCAGAGTGCTGATGGTAAGCGGGAACAGTGACAGTCAGAGGGGGAGGCGGGAGGTTCAGAGTGTGTGTCTGGCACATGTAGGTGTCATCGGGTGGGTCATGGAGGGGGACAAGAAAGGTGGCACTGATAACAGGAATGGGCAGGGCCTGGGTGGGCATGGGCATGGTAACGGGTGTGGGCTCCGAGGAAAGAAAAGCTTGTCGAGGTGGATGGTGACATGGTACAGGGTGATGGGGGGAGATTCAAAGGTGACAGGGGCGGGTAAAAGGTGGGGGAGAGGGCTTCAAAGGAGACACGCACTGTCTCTGCAGCAGCAAGGCAATGCCCTTGATGTCAAACTGTGATACACTGAGGTGGGAGGAGGGTCTTTTCGGGTGGGCGGAGCTCAACATCAGAACAATTAGCCGACTAAAGGGACACTCTTATAATCATGAAGGAACTGTATGAGAACAATGGTCGGTTGTGATCCTCGCTCTATGGTGACGCCTCACAGCAGCAGGTTTGTTTCCAAATCATGAGTCTTGTAACCTCGAGATCCCAGCAAGGTGTGGAGCTGCCATCCATTCTGTGCTATTTGCTATTGGTTGCAGTCAGAAGTAGGGCTGAAAGGAGAGAGGGGGGCAGATGCTTACAAGAGGCTGGTGAAGGGCTGCCAACTCATGATTCCAAACCTCCATCCTCCTGGGTGAATGGTCATGGCTGACAAGGGATGCAGGTAGTCTTCTATGCTGCCGAGGCAATGTCTTTCCATGGAGTTTCGAGGGCAGTGGAGATAAATGGAAAAATGTCCGCGTAAGGCTTCTTGCACATGGGCTCTCATAACCCTGCTTAAAGCATAATGTCTCCATATGCATTCACACCTGGACAGGAGGAACACCCATTGCTGGTCCTCCAGGACGCCCTTTACCTGGAAGGGGTGACAGCAGCAGGATAATTAACAAGCCTGATGAGCGAATCTCCCACGTCTACATGATGTCTTCCTGGGATTGAAGGATGACAGGTGTCTTGTCCTGCCATCATGGTCACATATAATGCGCCTTTGCTGATGGCAAGATGCAGATATAAAGCCTACTCACTGCAGTGAGATCATGTAGGAATCAATGGATTTGAAGTTCCAGATAGGAGTTCTTTGGGTGGGGGGTGGGTGAGGGGACATGTTTCACCCCTGACTGCATGCAGATCATCGTATCACTGGAATATCCATTGAATCCATCAGACTTGGAGAAAGAATAGGGCAGAATTTATTTACAAAAGCGCAAAGTTTTTACAATGAGTGAACACCTGTGGCACCAGGAGGCAGTGGATACATTGGCAGAAGGGAGAAGGAATAGCAGCTAACCCTTGGAGCATCCTGGCTGGATCCCCCCTGTTGCCTGGTTGGCACTCCTCCTCCATGTGGGTGGCCGAGGGCCCCTCCCTGACTCCATGAGGGGAAGGTCAAGGTGTGCCATCCCCCTCTCGCCTAGCCACTGCTGCATTGCACCTATGGTTAGAACGATGATGTGCAGGTCTGAGCACAATTCTGGCAGAAACTGCTGGGCCTGGGTCTCCAAGATAGCCACCGCCTTTCCTGTGGAGACTTCAATGTGTTCACATGCCAGAGCCACAATATCAGAGAGAATGCGGACGGACTATTCTAACCTTCATCCCAATCTGTTGACGACCTCTGACAACTCTGCCTGATGTTCACCTGCATCTCTTTTCATCTCCAACATTTGTTCTGTGGCCAACTGCAGAGGCATATCATTGGGCTCGGACTCTGCAGGGGCTGGTCTCCAGGAGTTCTCCAAGCGCCAGAGACTTAGGCTGTGACTGCCTCCACCAGCTGTGGACCCATGTCTGTGAGGTGATCTCTAGATTGTGATCCCTAGCCTCCTCTAGAATTTGGTCCCACCGAGGTGTGTCTATCTGTGCTGGAGAAGGATGTAGGTGAATGCAGTGATGGCTCAACATGTGCTGGACCCTCTTCTTCCTCCAAGGTGGTCTGGGGGCCAGTGCTTTCTTCTGTGGAGGACACTGTCCTCCCCCTCTTCCCGCTGGCACCTGGAATGGAGAAAAGAGAGAATGAGTGATTGCCTAGACTGGCTGAAACATTACAAACAGTCACATGTCCGAATGTTGTACTTGTATAATGGATGCTTCCTGACTGGGTTGTGGGGAAGGTGATCTCACCCTTGGAGATTACACGGTCTGTGTCCTCCCCTGCCAGCTTTGCAGCCTGCTCCGTGAATTGGGTGAGGGTTCTGAGCTCCAGGGTCCCACCTCCCATCTCTCTCTCTCGCTCCTGTTGTGGGCTATCTTGTCTTGCAAAAAGATAGATGGATTGAGTGGGTGCACTGTGGATGAAAGGGCAGTTCAGAAGGTTGCATGTCTGCTGTGTGTGCAGAGCCTTCCCCAATAAGGGATTAGAACAGCTTTTGTGCAGGGCCTTAGATGAAATGGTGATGTTAAAATGGCTTTCAGATTTGTCCACCAAAACCAGAGCAAATCCAACTCAGCCAATCACTGCCCCATCAGTGTACTCGCGATGATGAGCAAGGTGATGGAAGGTGTCATTGACAGTGCTATCTAGTAGCACTTACTCAGCAATAACCTGCTCACTGATACTCAGTTTGGGTTCTGCCAGAGCCACTCAGCTCCTGATGTCATTACAGCCTTAGTCCACACATGAACAAAAGAGCAGAACTCAAGATGTGAGGTGAGAGTGACTGTCCTTGCCATCAAGGCAGCATTTGACTGAGTGTGGCATCAAAGAGCCCTAGCAAAGCTGAAGTCAATGGGAATTAGGGGGAAAACTATCCATTGGTTGGAGTGATACCAGCACAAAGGAAGATGGTTGTGGTTGTTGGAGGTCAGTCATCTCAGCTTCAGGACATCATTGCAGGAGTTCCAGAGGGTAGTGTCTTAGACCCAACCATCTCTAGTTGCCTCATCATTGACCCTCCTTCCAGCAGAAGGTCAGAAGTGGGGATGTTCGTTGATGATTGCACAATGTTCTGAACCATTCGCTACTCCTCAGATACTGAAGCAGTCCGCGTCCATGTGCAGCAAGACCTGGACAATATTCAGGCTTGGACTGATATGTGGCAAGTAACATTCACACCACACAAGTGCCAAGCAATGACCATCTCCAATAAGAAAGAATCCAGACATCTCCCTTTGACATTCAACCGCATTACCATTGCTGAATCTCCCATGATCAACATCCTGGTGGTTAGCATTGACTAGAAACTGAACTGGATTAGCCATATATATACTGTGGCTACAAGAGTAAGTCAGAGGCTGGAAATTCTATGAAGAATAACTCACCACGACTCTCCAAAGCGTGTCCACCATCTATAAGGCACAAGCCAGGAGTCTGATGGAATACTCCCCGCTTGCCTGTATAAGTGAAACTGTAACAAAATGCAAGAAGCTCAACAACAACCAGGACCAAGCATGCCGCTTGATTGGTAGCCCATCCACCACCTTCAGAATCCACTCCCTCCACCACCGAAGCACAGTAGCAGCTGTGTGTACCATTTACAAGATGCAAGGCAGGAACTCACCAAGGCTCTTTAGACAGCAACTTCCAAAAGCTCAACCACTACCATCTAGGACAAGGGCAGCAGATAGATGGGAACACCACCACCTGGAAGTTCCCTCCAAGCCACTCACCATCCTGACTTGAAAATATATCACAGTTTCTTCACTGTCACTGGGTCAAAATCCTGGAACTCCCTTCCCACACACTGTGGGTGTACCTACACCATATGGACTGCAGTGGTTCAAGGAGGCAGCTCACCACCACCTTCTCAAGGGCAATTAGGGATGGGCGATAAATGCTGGCCTAGCCAGCGATGTCCACAACCCATCAATGAATTAAAAAAACCGTGGGACCAAAGGTTGCTGTCTTTTCCTGGGCAATTTTTTTACGGGATCCGGAGATCCTGGTGTGCAGTGAGTGAATGGCTGTCTGGGTGCCATGTAAATATGGCGCCCGGATGTTGGAGCCTATGAGGTGATGGTGGGGTGGGTGACTTCCTGCCCGCTCCGCTTTCACATTCGACATGCTCCTTGTGGCTCCATAGTTAATCAGCTGAACAGTACAAGATCCCACATGTTCAGCCGCCCCGCTCTCCAGCGGAAGGCACTCCAACTTCTGCTTCCGCCACCGGATTTTGTCCCAGATTTCTACTAAGTGCGGTAGAAGGCGTGAAGAAAGATATCTTATCTGCCGGCTACAATGGCCGTATTGTCTGCTTACCACCTCATTAATTATGCAGCCATCGGAAACACGCCGCCTCGCTGGCGGGTGACCTCTGAATTCACAGCCATGCTGCTACCTCACCATTTCCTCACTCCGGGTGCCAAAGCTAAACTGCAGCCGCGTACACAGTTCTCGATGCTTGCAGCCCAGGACTGTTCCAGTGAAGACATGGCCCTGAAAGCCAAGAAGAGTTCAGTGACCCGTCACTGGAATGTATTTCGGAGACCCACCATGACGTCCCCCACCCGCGCTCTGGCCACAGGAGGTCCAGAAATCTCACCACTGCAGCTTAGGAGGCGGTGGCCGTTGTGGTCAATGCCAACATTGCACAGAAGAGGATAGCCATCCAGTGCAGAAACAGGATGAATGACCTCACCCGTGCTGCCAGGGTAAGGCAACCATCTCATCATTCTAGCCTCACACACTCACAAGGCCATCACACATTCTCTGGCATCTCACTCACTGCCAGCTCAAGGGACCACTCACTCTCTCACACACACCCTCACATCTCCACCTGGCCTCATCCCCTCTGGAGACTGCCTCCTCAGCCCTCATCTCCTTGAGGCTACTTGCACAGATCAACACGTGCCCCCCGAACACACGCTGAGATACCCCCCTTTTCCCCAGTGCAACCCTCACTCTGCAGCCTCTTCACAGAATCACAGAATTGTTACAGTGCAGAAGAGGCCATTTGGCCCATCATGTGTGCGCCAGCTCTCTGAGCATTTTAACTTAGTGCCAATCTCCTGCCTTTTCCCCATAACCCTGCACATTGTTTGTATTTAAAAATCATCCAATGCCCTCTTTAATGCCTCATTTGAACCTGCCTCCACACTTCCAGGCAGTGCATTCCAAACCCTAACTACTTGCCGTGTGAAAAAGATTTTTCTCACCTCGCATTTGCTTCTTTTGCAAAACACTTTAAAACTGTCCCTCTAGTTCTCAATCTGTTTACGAGCGGGAACAGTTTCTCCCTATCTACTTTATCCAGACCCCTTGCGATTTTGAAAACTTCTATCAATTCTCCTCTTAGCCTTCTTCTCTCCAAGGAAAACAGTCCCAACTTCTCCAATCTTTCCTCATAACTGAAGTGTCTCATCCCTGGAACCATTCTCGTACACATCTTCTGCACTCTTTCCAATGTGTTCACATCCTTCCTATAGTGTGGCATTCAGGACTGTACACAATACTCTAGCTGAGGTCGAACCAGTGTCTTATATAAGTTCATCAAAACCTCCCTGCCCTTATGCTCTATGCCCCTATTAATGAAGCCTAGAATACTGTATGCTTTAGAAACAGTTCTCACTACCTGTCCTGCCACCTTTACTGACTTTTGTGCATATTTACCCAGGTCTCTGCTCCTGCACACTCTTTAGAATAGTATCCTTTATTTTATACTGTCTCTTCATGTTCTTTGTACCAAAGTGCATCACCTTGTACTTCTCTGCATTGAACTTCATCTGTCACCTATCTGCCCACTCCACCAATGTGTCAATGTCCTTTTGAAGTTCTTCACTGTCCTCCTCACAGTTTACAATTCTCCCAAATTTTGTTTCATCCGCAAACTTTGAAATTACCCCCATCACACCAAGATCTAGATCATTTATACATATCAGGAAAAGTAAGGGTTCCAATACCAACCCCTGGGGAACTCCACTATAAACCTTCTTCCAGCCCGAAAAATACCCATTAACCATTACTCTGTTTCCTATCCCTTAGCCAATTTTGTATCCATGTTGCTACTATCCTTATTATTCCATGACCTATAACCTTCCTCACAAGTCTGTTGTGTGGCACTGTATCGAATGCCTTTTGGAAGTCCAGATACACCACATCAATGGCCTTTCCCTCATCAACCATCTCTGTTACCTCTTTGAAAAACTTCTGCAAGTTAGACATGATTTTCCTTTAACAAATCCATGCTGACACTTCTGAAACAATCCACATTTTTCCATGTGACTATTAATTCTATCCTGACTAATTGTTTCTAGAAGTTTCCCCACCACTGAAGTTAAACTGACTGGCCTGTAGGCTGCAGGGCAGATATTTACAACCTTTTTTGAACAGGGGCATAATGTTTGCAATTCTCCAGTCCTCTGGCACCTCTCCCGAATTCAGGGGGCATTGAAAGATTATTACCATGTGCCTCTGCAATTTCCACTCTCACTTCTTTCAATATTCTTGGATGCATCTCACCTGGTCCCGGTGCCTTATCAACTTTAAGTACCGACAACTTATCCAAAACCTCCTCCTTATCAATTTTAAACCCTTCTAGTGACTGAATTTCCTCCTCTGTCACCATGGCCTGGGCAGCATCTGCCTCATAGGTAAAGACAGAGGCAAAGTATTTATTTAACACCTCAGCCATGCCTCTTGCCTCTATGTTCAAATCGCCTTTTTGGTCCCTAATCGGCCCTACTCCTCCTTTATCACGCTTTTACTATTTATATACTTATAGAATACTTTGGGATTTCCTTTAATGTTAGCTGCCAGTCTTTTTCATAATCCCTCTTTGCTTCTTGTATTTGCTTTTTCAGATCCCTTCTGAACCTTCTGTATTCAGCTTGGTTCTCAACTATTTGCTACCTGACACCTGTCGTAAGCATACTTTTTCATCTTTAACTTTATTTCTATCTCCTTTGTCATCCAGGGAGCTCTGGATTTGTTTGTCCTACCCTTCCCTTTTGAGAGAACATACCTTGACTGTGCCCAAACCATCTCCTCTTTGAAGGAAGCCCATTATTCAGCTACTGATTTTCCCACCAACCTTTGGTTCCAGTCTATCCGGCCCAGCTCCATTCTTGCCCCATTGAAGTCCGCTCTGTGCTAATTGATTATTCTGATTCTGGGTTGGCCAATATCCTTTTCAGCCATCATCCTAAACATTATGATACAATGATCAGTGTCTGCTAAATGTTCTCCACTGTCACTTGATCTACTTGGCCCACCTCATTCCCAAGAACCAGGCCTAGCAGTGCCCCCATTCTTGTTGGACTGGACACGTACTGCTGTAGGAAATTCTCCTGAACACAATCTAGGAACGCTTGTCCCTCACTGCCCCTTACATTACCATTATCCCAGTTTACGTACGGATAATTAAAGTCCCCCATTATAACTACACTACAATGTTTACATCTCTCTGTAATTTTGTTGCAGATTTGTTCCTCTATATCCTTCCCATTAGCTTTGGTCTATATATTACACCGAGCAATGTAATTTCGCCCTCCTTAATCCTTAGCTCTAGCCAAAACAATTCTGTCCTTGAATGCCCTGACACAGCCCCTTTCTCCAGTACTGCAATACTCTCTTAAGCAAAAACATCATTCTTCCTCCTTTTTTCCCTTCCACTTTGTAATCAGGAATATTTAGCACCCAGATCTGCTCTTCCTTAAGCCAGGTCTCCGTTATTGCCACAACATCATAATCCCACAAAGCAACCTGTGCCTGTAACTCCCCAATTTTATTAACTATACTCCCTGCATTCACATACATGCAGTGTAATCCCGATTTAGACTTCATTGCTTGCTCCCTTACTCTGTCTCCATCTATTAACTTACAATTCTCTATTTTAGTGCTATCTGCCTCTCCCGACATTCTGTGCACCCTGGTATTACTTTCTAATGTTCTCTCCTGGTTCCCACACCCCTGCTGAGTTAGTTTAAACCCTCCCCAATAGCACTAGCAAAATAACCCTCAAGGAACTCAGTCCCGGCTCTGTTCAGATGCAACCCGTCCAGCTTGTACAGGTGCCATCTTCTGTAGAGCCAGTTCCAGTAGCCCAGGAATCTAAAGCCCTCCCTCCTGCACCATCTTTCCAGCCACACATTCATCTGTCTGTCTTGCTATTTCTGTACCCACTTGCACGTGGCACTGGGAGTAACCTGGAGATGACTACTTTAGAGGTCCTGCTTGCTAATTTTCTACCTAGCTCCCTAAATTCCGATTGCAGGACCACATTCCCCCTTTCTACCTTTGTCATTAGTATCAATGTGGACCATGACCTCTGGCTGTTCGCCTTCCCCCACAAGAATGCCCTGCAGCTGTTCTGTGACATCCTTGACCCTAGCACCAGGGAGGCAACAAACCATCCTGGAGTCACGTTGACAGCCGCAGAAACGCCTGTCCGTCCCCCTAACTAAAGAATCCCCTATCAGTACTGCCATTCTGCTCTTCTTCCTCCACTCCTGTACAGCTGGGCTACACGTGGTGCCATGGGCTTGGCTCTTGCTGCACTCCTCCAAGGATCTATCACCCTATTGGCCCATCGATATCCAGAATGGAAAACCGGTTAGTGAGCGGAGCCTCGGGGACTCCTGCACTATCTGTCTGTTTCTCTTGGACTGCCTGGCACTCACCCATTCCCTATCTGTCTGCTTGCCCCTAACTTGCGGTGTGACCACCTTTCTGAACGTGCTATCTACATAGTTCTCTGCCTCATGGATGCAGAACTCAATCTTGTGCAGCCGGTGACACTTCCTGCACATGGGCTTGTCTGGGTCATGAGAAGTGTCCACGACTCCTCACATGCCACAGGACGGGCATTCCGCTTAGCTAAGCTGTCCTAGCATACCTTAAGCTTAAACTGTTAAATCACTTTATTCCTTAAACTTTAGCTACTTTTACTTACTTTAACCTTACTCTTGTTCTATTAACCATCAATTGGAGATTAGTAGAAAGTAGAAATTCTTTGCCCATATTCACAAATCAGCCCCCTCTCCTGTGACTATAAAATCTTACTTTCTGTGCGCTTGTTTAGAAATTTACGTTTCTATACTCGCCTGTTTTCAATTCCCGACTGTCTCGCCACTCGGCTGTTTTATCCCCTGAACTCTTGCTGTTTTATCCCCTGAACTCTCACTGTTTTATCCCCTGAACTCTCGCTGCTTTATCCCCTGAACTCTCACTGTTTATCTCCTGAACTCTCACTGTTTTATCCCCTGAACTCTCGCTGCTTTATCCCCTGAACTCTCACTGTTTATCTCCTGAACTCTCACTGTTTTATCCCCTGAACTCTCACTGTTTTATCCCCTGAACTCTCGCTGTTTTATCCCCTGAACTCTCACTGTTTTATCCCCTGAACTCTCGCTGCTTTATCCCCTGAACTCTCACTGTTTATCTCCTGAACTCTCACTGTTTTATCCCCTGAACTCTCACTGTTTTATCCCCTGAACTCTCGCTATTTTATCCCCTGAACTCTCACTGTTTTATCCCCTGAACTCTCACTGTTTTATCCCCTGAACTCTCGCTGCTTTATCCCCTGAACTCTCACTGCTTTATCCCCTGAACTCTTGCTGTTTTATCCCCCGAACTCTTGCTGTTTTATCCCCTGAACTCTTGCTGTTTTAGCCCCTGAACTCTCACTGTTTTATCCCCTGAACTCTCGCTGTTTTATCCAAGTAGAAAATTATATTAGTTGGCCCTACTTAATAAACCTTACCAAAAAGTACAATCCCTACTTTATTCTAAGCCCTATGAACAGAATAAACCTTAAATGCTTACTAAGTACTCACCACATTCTCATCAAACAGCTAGCTTTTTCTCTAACCAATCAAATTGCTTCTTTCCTGTGATGTCACAATTTGTATTTTCTCACTCTTCTTTCGAACTCAGCGTGCGCTGGTTCTGAGCAGCTGACAGGTCCACCTCTCTGACTGCTGTTCCTGCAGGTGAGTGATGTAGGCTGCGCTCCCTGGGCTGTATTTATTCTCTCCCTATTCTGTCTATCTCCCGCAGTTCCGCCTCTCCAACTGCTCTTCCCACAGGTAAGTGATATCACAATTCCTTTACCTGAGACCACTTCTCCCCCTTCCCCAAGCAAGCCCCAGCCCTGCAGCCATTGAAAAGCCACCCTGCCAGGTACAGACCTGCCCGTGAGCCCCCCTTAAAGTGATGTGTTGCTCTGCGGAGCCTGACACTGAAGACTGCGAGTGTTGCCTGAAACAAAATAGGCAAACAAACCTCAAAGTCCCAAGCGAAGTGCAGCTTGCCAAGTGCATGTCACTTATGTACAGTTGTGAAACACATTGGCATGCAATCGCTCCGATGTGTCCGGATGATCCAGTGTGGGGGGATGATTCCGGCGAGCAGGGCTTATAATGAGATGCTAAAGTATTGAAATTAGGTTCCCTACGTGCAGCGGTGGGAAATGCAGCTGTCTGACTGTCGGAGGGGACGATCGCAAACTGCTTTCACGATGGCGTAAAACCGATTTTTGGCATTCTCACCATATTCTCCACTTATGCCTGCCATGATGCCTGCTGCCAACGGGAGAGGAAAATTCTGGCCTTAGTTTCTGGAATGGAAAATTCTCCCTATGGTGACATTCTCATTTATTGTTCTGGTGCAATAGGAGTTATTTCTAGCTGCATATTTAACAGCATATTTTAAATCACTGATGAGCTTTCTGTTTCATTCAATTAATTTATATATTTTGCAGGATGCTGGAACAGTTATTGACCTACTTTGCTTTCATTGATTAGGCTGGTGTTGGCTTTCCTTTGTAGGCGTTGTTGGTTTGCTTCCAAGGATTACAGCTTTCAGTTCCATTAAATAGTTCACTGAAATAAACTATACTGTATCACAGCTAAAAGCTACAGACATTGTGAAAGAGGAAATGATGGAATCCTACTTGTTAGTGATTTGCTTTCAAGTAATTTCAACTAACTGTCCATTTGGGGCTGGTTGAGTTTTGGGATTCTTGTTGATTTCTTGAAAGAAAAGCTTTTAGATTTAGGAGATGAATTCCACAGGGGTTCTCCCAATCTGAAGAACACCCATGGCCAAGGTCAACAAGGGGGTTGTGTACACTTCAGGTTGGTTTTTAAGCTCCCTGCCAGTATGTTTGAGGGCGGAGGACACATAAAATCTAACAAGTGGCATCCCCACTGCCTATCCAGCCACCTCCAATCTGTCTGAAATTTTACAGGGAGTGGAAGAGGCGCGGGTGGCCCACCTACTTTAGGGTCTATTAAGGCCTTAAGTGGTCAATTAATTGCCACTTAAGGGCCTCATGGCACTGCTGCTGGTATGTTACCTGTGGCAAGAGGAGGCCCACACCGTGCTTGACGCCTGGCAGCTTTAGCTGTGTGGGCTGTTATTGGGCAAGGTTGGGGGGTACCAGCTTTTACCCTGGAATCATTGAAGGCATTCCCACCCTCCAAAATCATCCTCCCTTTAACCCCCACTTCTGACCTTTTGAAACTAACACCCCATTCCCCATCACCAAGCCCTCCAACCCTGCACTAACCTGGGCTCCTTGGCATGGTGGGACAGCCTGTAGTCCCAGCAGTGGCCACCGCTACAAGCTAGCATTGCGGGGACCACAAAGCTGCTGGCTATCTGATTGGCTGGCAGCTCTGTAAGGAGGGACTTCCTCCTGAGAAAGAGGCAGAAGCCTCACGTTAAAGCAATTAATGCTGTACCTAGTGTTAAATTGCTGCAGGGCAGTTTTCGGGATCATGGGCAGGCTCTCCCTCAACTTTCTATCCAGGGGTAGCGGGAACCACTGCACCCTGTAAAACACAGCCCTGTGTGACACCCAAGCAGATGCTAATAAACATTTTCTGATTAACTGATAATTGAAAGCCCATGGAATTTTGAAAGCCCATGGAATTTTGAAAGCCCATGGAATTTTTTTTACCCAAATTTGTGTAAACTACTCTTAGAACATCATCTCCCCTGACTTATCTTGCCACTTTAATTGTCCTGGCACCCTGTGACACTGCTGTAAAATTCAAGAGGTCAGTGGGGAGTGTTAAGTGGGGGATGATTCAATGGGAGCTCAGTTAAGACTGCCCAAACTCATTTCATAGTGACAGAAAGAAGACTTTCAAGCCCATGATCTGGGCTGAGCTTGTTGTTGGGCTCTAGAAATAGGCTGTGTTTTGTCACCTCACCAGGTCACTTTAGCTCTGTGGTCTCTCTTTTGAATATAATCAATATACCTTCCAAAGTTAAGCTAGTAATCACTTTTGAAGTTACAACCATGTAAAATTACTTTACATTACCGCCAGTTATCAGCTCTGCTTGTAAGCTTTGCCCTGTTGCACAGGAAAACTCTCATGATATTTATGTCTTGATGGAAATGCTGTGCTAGAAAATGTTGTATCAAAATTCCTTTGAAAAATGAAACATACTTCCACCCCTAAGAAAAATGTAAATGCATTGGAAGCAGTTCAGCGAAGGTTTAAGGGATTATGATCTGGAATGAATGGATTGTCTGATGAGGAAATGTTGGGTAGGCTAGGCTTGTATCTGCTGGAGTTTAGAAGAATAAGAGGCGATTTGATTAAAACATATTGGCTGTAACTCCCAAGCTCCCCAGCATTGGATTTGGAGGGGTGCCCAAAAGATGCGCTGGGAAATCCCTCTCAGAAGTTCCCAGGTAAGGGTTTGCACGACAATTGTCCAGAAGTGCAAACTTCCTCTGGACAAGTACCCTGCGTCGGGAACTATCTGATTTAAATTGCAAACTTTGGACGGTTTTGCTAGGGGTATACCAATAGTCACCCAGAAAGTGTTGGAAGAATTAAAACCTCTTTTAACTTCTGGATTACTATTTTAAACACCCATACCGACTCCCACGGGACTCCCCTCACACCCCTGACCACTCTCCACGAGGAATTCCCCCCCCACCCCGTGAGTGTGCAACTCCCTGGTCTCCGATTGCCCAGAAAGGCTTGACCTGACCCCCGCCAACCTCCGACGCCACCCCTGACCGCCAGTACCCCCCTCCCCCCCGATCTCCAATACCCCCCAACAGGACATCTGACCGCCCAACCCCCTGACGTCCGACCCCCGCACCCCCAACATCCCACCCCCACCTGACCTCCAAACCCCCCACCCAAATCTGCTGACATCTGAACCCCAACCCCCCCCTACCTCCGATCCCCCCACACCCCCCAAATCCTATCCACTTGCCTTAGATACTTACCTTCTCCTCGGCCTGTCAATATCACTGGGCCCTTTAAACTTAACCTGCTTCCCGGCAGCGAGTGCCATATAAACGGGGGCGGGGCCTCCTTGAATCCGCAGGAGCTGCACTTCACTGGAAGTGAAGTGCAGGGAGATTTCGCTGCAGGCCCCAAGCGGCTCCGGCAATCGAAAGTGTCGACATAATTTTCAAGGGAGGTAAGCATGTATTTATTTCTTCTAATTCCTAGGGGCCATCTCTTTCCGACACTAGTTGGAAATATTGGCCCATAAGATCCTGAGGGGACTTGACAGGGTGGATGTGGAAAAGATGTTTCCTCTTGTGGGAGAATCTTGAACTAAGGGGTCACTATTTAAAAATAAGGCATCACCCCATTTAAGTGAATGATGAGGATTTTTTTTCTCTCAGAGGGCAGTGAGTCTTTGGAATTCTCTTCCCCAAAAGGTGGTTCAGGCAGAGTCTTTGAATATCTTTAAGGCAGAGGTATATGGAATCTTGATAAGCAAGGGGGTGAAAGATCATCGGGGGTAGGCAGGAATTTGAAGCTGAGGTTAAAATTAGATCAGTCATGATCTTGTTGAATGGCGGAGCAGGCTCGAGGGGCCCAGTGGCCTACTCCTGCTCCTAATTAATAAGTTCATATGTTCAAAATGGCAGGATTTTGTTTCGATGCAGACGCAATAAATTTGGCCTTTGAATAAGGTCAAAATCCTCCTTCCCAAGAATTATCAAACACCTGTCCTGCAATAAAAATGAACCAGGACATTTTCACATGGAATTCAGTGTTGTAATTTATGGCCCAGGGTTTGCTGACGATGGCTCATCATTCTAAAGATCATCTGTTGAAACAGATATGAACAATTAGTGCCAATGTGCCAAAATAGGAATCGTTGAGGATGGGAAAAGACATCAGAAATCCAATGTTCAATTAGAATGTGTATAACCTATTAACCTTTCAAGAGATCTGGTTTGATTTTTCGTCAGTCCCTTTTTTCCTTACTTTGCACATTTTTTAAAGGGTTGTTTGATGACATAGGGCCAGCAGCATAGTAAACGTGCCTTGACAAGAACAGTAATTGAACCTACAGCCTGGAGCAAGTATAGTTACATGTACTACGGCACGCAAACACGATTAATGTGACAGAAAATAATTGCCTTGTGTCTAATTGTTGTGCATGTTGCCACAAAATCTGCTGAACACACTGATGTCACACTGCAACCTTGCAGACTAGCACTTCTCATTTTCTTTAAATGCCACATGTGTACACTGTTACTTAAAGGCAGTTGGGTTCTAACTAGTTCTTGACCATATTTTGTTTGCTAGCTGTACAGTGAAATTCTGCCAGTAACAAGAAGGTTTGCAATAAATCAGTTACATGGAACTGTTTAAACTGACATGTGCTACAATTCAAATACAAAGTCACCTTAAGCACATTTCAGTAAGGAAAAATCCACCTTAGGGAAATAGTCTTATGCTTCTACAGCTTCTCAATGACTGCATTAATAACTGCAGCCACTGAGAAGCTAAGTTTAAAGAATTCTCAGATAACCATTAAGATGCCCAGAGGGGTTCTTAAATTCCATTTTTAATGTTGGTTCTCTCTTAACATTAACATTGAACTCGCATTCAGATTACTGTGGGATAGATTTTGACTTTGTGAGATAGTGTAAAATGGGTGATAGCAAGTTGGCAGCAATACTCCCTGTAAAATTTTGTAACTTTGTATGGCCAGTTTTTTCAGTTCCGTGTGTATCCTTAATTTCTTTTAGCATAGTAATGCAGACATCCGATCCAGTGCTTATTACTGAACAAGTCTTGCACAGCACCTTCCATGCTGCTGCGGGGCTGTGCATGTATGCAGCTCAGCAGGAACATTGGCCAGCAGCCCATGTTACATCTCTCTGGACTTGTAGTGCCATTTACTTCAGGGCAGACAGACCCTTGGTTTAATGTCTCATCTGAAAGACAGCACCATTAACAGTGCAGTAGCACTCAGCACTGCAATGGAGTGTCATCCTAGGTCATGTGCTTAAGTCTCTGTAGTGGGATTTGAGCCCACAACATTCTGACTCTGAGGCATGAATATTGAAGTTTAATATGTCAAAGAAAGGACAAAGTGTAGCTCTACCATCCTATCCTGAGATCTCTGAAAGTTCTCAGAGGACTGTATGAAGAATTTCCATTGACTAATAAGTGCAGCTGTAATAAGTGTAATAAGTACAAATCTGTAGGTCTAACAGCAACTGTCCATCTGAACTGAGCCCTCCCTTCCACTGGCTGCAGCTGGTCTGCTGGCACATTGATGCCAGGCACTTCAGCCAGTGCTTTCTTCTGACTGCCCCTAATCTCCCCAAAGTAGATGCATCAGTACGTATGCTGGGAAGTCTGGAGTGCTTGGCAGCTGTAGATTTGATTATTCCCCTCCTTGATGCCAACATCCTCATCTTGGGAGACAAACAAACAGGGAACTTATTACCTAAGTGTCAGCTGTGGTTCAGTTGGTAGCACAGTCAACTTTGAGTCAGAAGGTTGTTGGTTCATAGTCCCACTCTAGGATCTGAGCACAAACATCAAGGCTGACATTCCAGTGCAGTACTGAGGGAGTGCTCACCATCAGAGTTGCCGTCTTTCTGATGAGATATTAAACCCAGACTCTTTTGCCCTCTCAGGTGGATGTAAAAGGTCCCATGGCGCCATTTTGAAGATGAGCAGGGGAGTTATCTTTGGTGTCCAGCAAATAATTATCCTTCAATCAACATCATTCAAAACAAATTATCTGTTACCACATTGATGTTTGTGGGAGTTTGCTGTGCACAAAATGGCTACTGTGTTTCCTACATCACAACAATGACTACACTTCAAAAGTACTTAATTGACTGTAAAGTACTTTGAGAAGTGCTGTGGCCATGAAAGATGCTTTATAAGTGAAAGTCTTTTTTTTTATCCCAAAGGATATATAGACTGTGGCTGTGCTCAAACTTGCAAGACCACTACAAAGTTCGCAAGAAAGGCGTAGATGTGGGTGTGTGTTAGTAACTGACTGATTGTTAGTACAAGCAAGAAGCCAAAGTAAAAGTGAACCTTTACCTTGTTGGCTTGCAATGAATACACCAAGCACTCCTCTGCCCATACACTTTGTGGCCTCTTTGCTTTATTTTTTAGAGGCTCTGATTCTCACAGCAATTGAAACATTGCAATTTGATTATGGAGGCTCTATGCTGATGGTTATACACGACCTTCTCCTTGAAAGATAGAACAGCGCATTAGGAAGTAACATGAAGGGCAACTCATAAGCAGTGTTATGGACAGGGGAGAGAGGCAAGCTGAACTCCTTTATTTTTCTCACCATTTGTCCGGAAGCAGAGGTATTTTAATCTTCGAAATAGACTGTGGCTTGTTTCTCCAAATCCTCTGTTTGTGATGTCAATTTAAAGTGACTCACAGCAAATTTTCTTTAGGATTAAATCAGAAGTATTGTTTATTCATACATTCAAACCCAGGGATGGTCATCACAACTACATGTACACACAAGAACACAAGAAAGGTATAGGAAAGAAAAGAGTTCTGTAGCAGGGATAACTTAGAACAAAAAAAAACCAAAGATAGGAATATTAATTCATAAGAATGTTAGGGTCCAGAATGTTAGAGTCCAGTGAGGATTCCTTCACGTAGGAGTTAAAGTTTAGGTAGGTTCAGCTAGCTAAAAGCAGCAGTTGCTGAATTCCTTCAAAGTTAGTGATGACACAGCATGATAAAGTTGGTATACAGGGACTTGGTCTGCTCTACAGGCGATGGCAGGAATCTTCCAGACAACCAGGCTTTGAGGAGGTTTAGATCTGAGGCAGGCTTTGTTGTCAGCCTGGAGTCCTGACAGGCTGGATGTTAACAGCAAACTGCCTTGGGAGTCTAGGAATGTAACATTAAAACAAATGCCAGAGGATATAAGGTCCATGTGGTGTTGCCCATTGATAAGTCTGTTTCAGGTTAACAATCAGTTTCTAAGTCTCTGGTCAAAATCCATTGTTCACCTTAGGAGATGGACAGTGGTTGTCAGCACCTCTGCGCGTATAATCAGCTTTGATGGCTCTCACTTTGTTATAAGGCCAGGTTGGGGAGGCAGGCCATTTGCTGCTCCCTTGTTTTGTTGATTGTAATGGGTCCCCACAATGATTGATGTGAGATTCTACAAGGATGAGGGTTGAGCTTTGTCCTGTAATTACTGTTGGAAATTTCCAGAACGTTAGCCAACTGCAAATCATGTGACCTGTAACAACCATGTTTATGGTCCAGCAAAGTCCATTTTTAAATGACCAGAAATTAAGGTTTGATTTAAACAGTTTATGACCTCTTTCATGTCTTATAGACATGATAAACAGCCTATATTCCATCTACGGTGAAAGGATGAGTATAAACAATGCAAGTAGTTCTATGAGCTATGTAGTGAGTTGGTGAGAAACGTAACAATCTGTATGAGTGAATGAAAGCCTGTTCCTTTAGCAGCCAACATTTTGGAAGTATACAGCTAGGAGGTTTAAGAAGTAAGAAGTGGAATCAATGCTTTGCAGGTTACTTGCATATTTAATAGCATTCTGTGCTTCCAGTGCTTGTGTGGTATAGCCATCATGTTCCTAATTTCTCCATACCATGGCACTCTTTCTCAGTCCAAACAACTTTTCCTTCATTTGCTCCCATGAATGATGCATAGAAAAGATTATTCATTTGACTGACCATTACTTACTGTGCTTGCCACATAGTAACTGATGGTCTCTCCATCCCTAAAATAATCATGTATTGAGCATTGCCTCCTCCAGAAAGACTTCTAAGCTTTCATGAGTGAAAGGGAAGCTCGTACGTATACACTAGTGATCTTCTGGACACAACTTCCATGCTCCATCAAAAGTTATGTAGCATGCTTTAAATGCCGCAGACCTTTAAGTAATTCCCAACAATAATCCCCACCCCACCACCACCACCACCCCCGCCATCCCCCGCCAATCACCTCAAATGACTCAGCACCTCTACGCATCTGAAAAGTGTGCACGGAGCTTAAGGAAATGAATTCCACAAAATTGGCCATGTTTTACTGAGCCCATTGTTATGAAGGTCCACACTTTTACAAAAGTGGCCACTTCTCTCCAACAGGACTGTTGAGTTATTATCAATTTCATGGAGTAGTTCTTGCAGTGGACTCCATGACCATCAGGATTAGCCGGCCAGCTCTTTTGGCTGTCAGCCAAGTATGGAATCAGCTTCCGTATCCTTGAAATGAACAAGAACCTTAGAATGAAAGACTTCTCAATCTGTCAATTATGAAAATCCAACATAAAGGTTTTGAGCTGAATCAATCCAGTTGCAAGTGCAGCCACAAGTGGGTCCACAGCACAAAACCTCTCCTGATTGGCAATTGGCAACATCAGTCAAAGGATCCATCAGGATTGAAATGAAGATCTTCGCACTGATTCAGTGAGCAGAATTTTCCTGTAATGAAACTAAGTGCGGTAGCGGGCGGTTTCAGCAACTCCCACCCCACCACCTGTAATGGCAGCAACTCGCGCCTGATTCTGCGCTTGGAGCCTCATTAGTTATGCTGAGGTGCTTATTGGTCCAAATGACCTGGCGAGTTGGGAGCTGATTCGTCTGCCTGCTGTCAGCTGGCTGGTTCGAAGGACCGGGTGCCATATTTAAACACCAGTCCAATGCATAAACTCACTCTCTCCAGCTCACCAGAGATGCCTGGCAGCCAGAAAAGGAAGGCCGAGAGCCTGAAAAAGAAGGCAGCACTCCATTTCACCCACCAGGCCTTCAAAGCCTTAATTAGGGGGGTGCAGACACACAGGCAAGTGCTTTATCCCATGGATGGCTGCAGGAGGCACAGCAGCCTCACCTCTCTGGCCTGGGAGGCTGTCGCGAAGCAGGTCAGCGCGGCTGCCACCTGTATCTGAAGTGCCACCCAATACAGGAAGAGGATGAATGATCTCATTCACTCCGCTAGGGCAAGTCACCCTTCAACTCCCTCTAATATCAAATACTCATCATGGTATCATGCACTCAAACAGCTACTCTCTTCAGGGTCAATGCAATCATTAGCAGGGGACATATATCAACACTCATTCTCTCACCAAGACGTTCACATCAGCACCATCCCATCTATCATGTTGCTTACACTCCATTCTCTGGCCTTTCTGGGGAGGGCTCACCACACACAGGGGACATGCATCTCTCCCAACCTCTGCTCCACCCCTTCTCATTCCATGCCTTTCTTTCTTCCTCCTACAAGCCAAACTGGCGCACAACAGGCACGAGAGAGCGCAGACCAGGGGAGGGACGGCCGACATCATCGCCCTCACTGAGTTTGAGGAGGCCACAGCCGAGCTGGTTAAGGAGGACAGGGACAGCCCAGCTTCTAGCACTCAGAGGGCTGCTGGAGACCAGCTAGCTGCTTGGTCTGAGTCAGATGATGAGCCTCTGGAAGCGGCCACCAAATCAATGCTGGAGATGCAATGACATGTGGCTGCGGAACATCAGGCAGAGATTCAGCAGTCACTCAACAGACTAGAGTGATCAATGGAGGAATCCATCCGCATTCTGCCTAATGTCATGGCTCTGACATGTGAGCGTCTCGAGGTCATCATGGGAAGGCTGGCAGCCACCATGCAGACCTTGGTCCAGCAGGTCTTGCCAGATTTGCGCACGGCCCTGCACTCTATGGCCACACACACTGGTGAGCACCATCAAGATGTAGGTGACATGGGTGCGAGGCACTTTGACCCCCCTCCAAGTGCACCATCTCCTGCAGGAGTCAGAGCGGGACCCTCGGGCACCCACAGGGAGGATAACCATCAACTGGACATCCCAAGGGCCTCCTCTCAGGACACTTCAAGGGTCTACATCTGCTCATAGCCCCCTCTGCCTGTGTCCCCATCCGCTCCAGCTGCTCAGGCTACCGAGGCTGCTTCTTCCCCTGAGCAGGAGACCCTTATCAGGCTGGGGCCCTCCAGGCCCCAGGCCACCAGAGGACGTCCACCAAGGTTATCACAGACATCAGGATGTAGCAGTCAGCAGGCTGCCTCCACCTCTGCTGTGGATGTCTGCACCCAGGCGTAGCAGTAGAGTTATGAAAGTTAAGAGAAATTGATGTCACTTTTGGGTCACGGGTGTGCTATACATGTAAATAAATTGCACTTTTGCGAATACATTTGATGCTTATGTGAATGGTCCTGTCAACTGAAGGTGTTGTGATTTTGCGCTTTGGAATGCTGTTATATCAAGGTTTAGCCATCCTCCCACTCAGTGATAGCGTCTCACTGTGAGATTCACATTCCTGTGATGTCAACCTCAGTCAAACTAGTCTCCACACCCTTGTGTGATGTTAGGGAGATGTGTTTCACTCTTTATTGGAAGTGTGTGATGTAAGCATTTCTACCCCTTCTTCTTCAAGGAACACCATTGAGTGAGGGCAGCTCATCAGCATTGATATTCTAGCAGCATTTGTGTCTCCTCAGTAGTGGTGGCAGAAGAAAAGACATGCACGGCAGGAGATCCCTAGGCATGTCCACATCTCAGTCGCAGCAGTGTTTGCATCATTGGGTGGCAGCGAGGGCTTCAAATCTTCTCTCGCATCGCTCTTGTTCCTAAGTGGGCTCTCAGTTGCCAGAGTGAGCTCCATGGACCAAAGTAAAGATCGTGGTCTGGCGATTCATGAGGGCAGAATGTGCAAGTGTGAATGTGGGACTCGTTCTCGCTGCAAATGAGTGGATATCAACCGAGTTGGACAAAAGTGGCATTGAGGGCTAGGAGAGATATGGCCATATTCCCTCACTTGACTTTACTCTTCCTGGAACCTGTCAGTGATTAATGTATCACAGCCACATCTCCCAAGTCTTTCTTCTTCCATGGTGTTATCAAGCTCATAATGATCTTCAGCAGCCTCCTGAGGTTCTTCAGAACCCTATGGTCTGCTCTATTAGGGAGTGTGTGCATCTGTGAGCAGCATTGTACCTCTCCTTGGAATGACTCTGAGGGCGATGCACCGGTGTTATCAGCCAGCATTCCATTGGGTACCCCTTATTCCCAAGCAGCTGTCCCTGAAGATGGAATGGCCCCTCGAAAACCTCAGGCACCTGGGAATGCCTCAGGATGTAGTAGTCACGGCAAATGTGCAGTATGTGCTTCCAGTGATCGCACACCAGCTGTACATTGATGGAATGATAGCCCCTGTGGTTTATAAACATGAGGGCCTTCTGCCAAAGAGCCCATATAGCCACATAGCTGCAGTCTATTGAACCCTGTACTCTTGGGCAGCCTGAAATGATGGCAAAGCCTGTGAATCTTGCAGACTGGCTATCTTTGTCCAGAACAAACCTGACATAAAGATGGCCCTTCCTGTAAAGGGCATCTGTGACCTCCTTTATGCCTCGGTGTGCTGAGGACTGAGTGATGCTGCACAGCTCACCTGTTGATCCTTGGAAAGAACCAAAGGCCAAGAAATTGAGTGCAGCGGTCACCTTCAAAGCCACTGGCAGGGGATACCTTCCAACTCCATGTAGCCTTCACAAAGAATGTGGCATATGTGATGTGCCAGATCTCAGGACAAGAGCAGACATGCACTGCATTGCCTCTCACTCATTTGTAAATAGGAGACCCTTCTACGATAAACCCGAGTCATTGTCTGGGTCTTTCTTCCTGACCCTCCTGTTCTTGCTGTGGCTCTGCTTGACTGTGCCCCTCCTGCTCGAGCTGTGTGCGGAGTTGCTTCTCCCTCCTTCACCTCCTCCATTTCATTAGGACCCTGACAAAGGCAGCATTGAGCCCTGGATCCATATATGCTTTTGTCTTCTCTCTGAAAGGAAACATTGAAGACATTATTGATTCAAGGGGCAAGAAAGCGAAACTCAGAAGAAGACACGTTTAGAGACTGTAAGGGTCCATAGTTTTTCCTGCCCTACTTACATGGTGGCTGATGCCGCCTTGTCCCTGAGACACTAGCACACACACCAAGATGACTAAGATGGCATCACAGATATATAACATCTTGAGCCCTGCGTGGGATGCTAAAGTTTCAGTGAGCTGAGTGACCCAACCTAGCTCTGTGCTCCAATCCTTGATGTGGCATATTAATGACCAATCAGTTACACATGGTCAATGGGTGGATGCCCTTTGGCATTAGGAGTGTCACATCTGGTGAACATGTGACAGACCTTCATTGATGGAATGCCATATGTGATACAGCTGTGCCTCCTTCACTATTGCCTGCATTCCCAACTTCTAAATTCCCATGTGTTACTCTTGAGATGCAGCAACTGTGATGTGAAGCCACTGAGTTCTGAATAGCCCTTTAACAGTGCAAATGAAGCCATTGGCTTTCAAGTGGCTTTCATCGCAAGGAGGTCTTCCTCCTTTCTTTTAAGCTCCTGCTTACTCCTGTGGCAACAAGAGGTTAGAGGGTAACCCCAGTAACCCCTTCCCTCTCACTACCATTCCACAGCCTTCCCTGCCCGTTGCCCCCATCGTGTTCATCAATCCGACCCTCGCCTCACAACCCGGCCCAGTTGAAGTGCTAGTCTCTGAAAATGGAGGCCTACATGAGTACCTCAGTACAGTGGTTTTCCTTGGGACAATGAAAGCAAAGAGAAGGCCAACCCTACAGCACCAGCAGAGTGGCGTTCATCACAACAAGACCGGCGCAGTGCTATGGCAGGTATGTTCCACTCACCTCAAAGTTACCATTGAACTGAGGTCCGACTTGTGCATGGCACCCCTTTTTCAAATGGACTTGAGGCAGATGTAATTTCCTGCTGGCGTGATGGAAGATTGGAAGCCGTGGCAAGATTCCAGTGAGCAGCTGTTTTAATAAGCATTCATGACATGCTAATGAATGCAAATAGTGCCACTAGTCGGCAGGATAAACGGCCCACCATGAACACACCATCGGGAGAATTGTGACTTGTTTTTATGACGACGGGTTTACGATTTTTTGCCTACAGCTGGATTCTCTGCTCCCGCCCACCGCAAAACCCCCTGCAGGTGGGATGGGAGAATTCAGGCCATTAGATGAGCTTCTTCTGAAGTCAGAGTCTTGATTGCTATTGGTCATAGAAAAATAGTCCAGCCACCATCACAACCATCGAACACATCTAATCACAAGGGAAAATTTTTGGTTCTTGTATTTTCAATGATGCATCAATTTATCCTTCAAACTTTGTAGAGTCTGGCTAATATAAAGATGCACCAAGTCATGATTAGAAATGAAAACATTAAACAGCTTAAAATCAGTATCAATAATCTGAACAAGTACAGATTCAAGGCTGTCCTTAAAGAAAATAAGAGATGGTTGCTTAGCAACACTTTTAACTATGCTAATAACAATAATAATAATGGTGCTTAAATTTTTAATTCTGAAAATGTACATGAATCAGCAATAAAGCTGGGAGGAAGATGTTCTTTAAAAAGTTCCTCAATCCAGAAACTACACTGATCCTGTACAATTGCTCAATGCAACCCCATCAAATTCCTCTAATTGATTTTCATAAGGAGTGTTCACCCATTTTGTTTAACAGCTCTGTTATAATAACTGATAGGAATTTAGTAAGGCCCTGTTAAGCAATCATAGGATAACACTGCATTGTTCCATTCCAAGTTATGATAAGTAAAATATTGAAAATGCTACTTTATAAGCACTGCAGTGTTCCTTTTTCTGAAAATCCAAGCCGCAATGAACAGACAGTACACATTACAACTGGTCATCAACTACAAACAATATTTAATGAATGAACTGACTTTGTAATTGAAATAATGGACGGAATCATCCCAAATTTGTACAAAGTGCGGTAGCGGATGGGAAAATGGACGTTTTACCCGCCGGCTGCGATGGTGGCTTATCATGCCGTAACATCCCATTCTCTGGCCTCCCGCCTCATTAATTATGCATTCACGGGGAACATGCCAACTCCCTGGTGGGCAGGCTCGGATTTGCCCGCTGTTCTGTGACCTCAGCACTTCCTCGCTCCAGGCGCCAAATTTAAAGCGCATCAGGGCGTAGCCAACTTCTTGTCTTCAGACCAGGGCTGCTCCAGGCAACAGATGGCCCCGAAAGCAAAGAAGATGGTTGCCCCCAAATTTAGTGATGTCTCTCTGGGCGCCTGTTAGACTCAGTGGAAGGCCGCTGCAATGTCCTCTACCCCTGCTCAGGCCACAGGAGATCCATTAGATTCACCAATCCAGCCTGGAATGGGTTGGCTGCGGTGGTCAGCGCCGCCGGAACGAAGAGGTCAGCCACTCAGTGCAAGAAGAGGATGAATGCTCTCACCCATTCCGCCAGGGTAAGTCAACCACCTTATCACTCTAAACTCACACACTCACAAACCCATCGCACATCCACAGGGATCTCACTCCTCAAGGGACAGCACCACTAACTCTCACACACACCCTCACATCTCCATCAGGCTCATATCCTCTTGAGCTTGCATCCTCATCCCATCCATGGTTCTGCTCACTACACAAACATTCCATGCAGCCATGTGTCCTGCTCACACTCTCACCATCTGTTTTCATGCAGGAGATGCTGGCTCACAACAGCAGAGAGAGGTCCCAGACTGGGGAGGGGGGCATGTATCTCATTAGGCCTCTCACTCACTTTGAGGAGTGTGCCATCGCGCTTATGGGTGAGGACGTGGACCGTGCCTGCAATGACAGTGAGGTCATTGGCGAACACCCTTGTGAGGATCCTGCATCACATAATCCCTCTCTCAAAGCAACTCTGAGTGCTTTCTCTCCTGCTTTTGACTCTGCTGCCATGCAATACCTATCTCTATTTTCATTCACAGGGAGCTCTGCCAAACGAATGACACCCTCAGCCAGGCAGTCCCTCAGCTCCATCCACATCCTCACCTCCAGCCAAGAGGACACCTCCTCCATTGAAGAGCTGAAAATAAGCAGCCCGCTCAGAGACACAGTCCTCAGTAGGACCTAGGTCTAGATCAGGCTCGGATTCACAATCTGGTGGTCACCACACGGACACACGTCAACAGCAGGAGGAGACAGATGCAGCCGAGCTCCCGGACACTAGGAGGACTGCTTCGGAAGAGGCATCTGTGAAGTCCGAGTCAGATGATGAGCTTCTGGATTTGGCCTTCTAACTCATCGTGGAGAGTCAACAGAAGGTGGGGGAACATCATGCAGAGCTGTTGGAAGCCCTCCTGGCATGCGAGTTCAAGGAGTGTGTCTGCCTGCTCTCTGAAGAAGCGGTGCCCACATGTGCACGTATGGACGTCTCCTTGGGAAGACGGATGGAGACCCTGGTCCAGCAGAACGTGGAGATGTGCGTAGATTTGCATTCCATTGCGGTAGCCATAGGTGAATTCCTGCAGTAGCAAGGCGAGAGGGAAATGGAGCACCTCAACAACCCTCCTCAATGGTGCTCCCTCTCCTCAAGGAGTGAGGCCGGAGCCTTTGGGCACGCGAATGGAGGAGCGGCAGATGGACACTCCTGGGTCATCCACTCAGTAATCTCAGAGGCTGTCCTCTCTCTCTGAGTCTCCTTTACTTGTGACCCCCCTGAACCTCATCCTCTGTCACCACAGAGGGAGAAGCTGGCCCACAGGAGGACAGCCAAAGCAAGCTGGGTTCTCAAGGCCTCGGCTCTCCAGAGGATGCATGCCAAAGTCATCAAAGGCAACAGGGCCAACCGTTGCACAGGCTGCCCGCACCCCTCCTGCGGATATCAGGGCAGCACCTAAAAGAAGTGGTAAGCCTGTAAAAGTTAAGAATTTCTGATCACAAGTGGTTGCACGGGTGAACAGGTTTTGTCAGTTTATAATCTGCAAATATATTCACTTTCACTGAACAATGTGTAATTGTATCTTTCAGCCTCATTTACAGGCTTCGCAAGTTCACTCCATACAGCCCCCAACACGCAGCCGGACCATGAGTGATTCTTGAGGGAGAAGTGTGTGTGGGGCAGGGCCTTTCGGAGCTTCGTGCAAGAACTCTCCTTCGCATGTGGAGCCTTCATCCATCAGACTCACCTCAATGTCCCGGGCATTTTCAATGCTGTCTGCTGGGGTTCTCTTTCAGTTGTCCATCTGAGCTGGCATGTATCTCTTCCCACCCACTGATTACACTCACATGCAACCTTTGCCCATCCAACATGAGGCTCCTCTCCCTTTAGATTTCAACAGCCATGGTAGTTGTTAAGTTCCTTCTCAGCTCCCCCGCCTTTTTCCCTCCCGCAGTCACCCATGTTCTTTCCCCCATCGCTGTTGACTGCCCTGACATCACCTTCCGCCTCCCCACCGTCAACTGCCAACCAAAACCGTTTTCTTTCCAAGATGCCCAGGTTAACTTGCACATTCCCTACCTTCCTAAGAATCCCATCCTCATCCTCATTGATCTCCATAACCTACTCCTTCTTATCCACAGGGTCCATGTCTGCCTCTGAGTCCCTACCAGCCACCCTTGCCATCCCTTCTACCTCTACCATCGCACCCTCAGCCTCCCACCCCTCCAGCTCATTCTGTCCCCTCTCATACTCATCATTCCCTCCCACCATGCCCACCCTCAGTTCACTCCTCAGGGGAGGCAGTGGCGTAGTGGAATTGTCACTGGACTAATGTTCCAGAGACCCAGGGAAATGTTCTGGGGACCTGGGTTCAAATCCCACCACGGCAGATGGTAGGATTTGAATTCAATTAAAAACCTGGAACTAAAAGTCTAATGACAACCATGAACCCATTGTCAATTGTGGTTAAAAACCCATCTGGTTCACTAATGTCCTTTAGGGAAGGAAATCTGCCATCCTCTGGCCTATATGTGACTCCAGACCCACAGCAATGTGGTTGACTCTGAATGAGGGCAATTAGGGATGGGGAATAAATGCTGGCCTAGCCAGTGATGCCCACATTCCATGAATGAATTAAAAAAAGGAGAGAGTCATTGACTCCATGGACCCCACCCTCGCATGTTCAACTGGACATCTCTGGACTCCTTCTCCCCCTGGACTCCTCCTTCATTCTGAAGTCCTTACCCCTTTGAAATCCTTCTCATCTCCAAACTTCTCCCCTTACACCCACCTCCCCAGTTGCTGCCTTCTCCCCCCATACTCCCTCACCCACCCGTACACCTTCCTCTCCCATTCATGGCTAGATCTTCCTTCTCCCCACTTTTGCCGATCATCCGTAGCAGCCCATGGCCAAGACTGTGATGTCCTGAAGCAGACCCCAGACATCAACTGAGACCTCCTACCTTGTATGAGCTGCTTCATGGTGGAGCATGTCCATGAGCATCCACCCAGTACGCGATGGACATGTTTCTCCAGGGTCCAGTTGCTGTTGGGCTCCAGCATCTTCTGCTCTTCTGATGTCTGCGATGTGACCAAGGCCTTTACGTTAAGTCCCGACTTCTGCACGTCACACTTGTCCAGATGTGTTCTGGGCTAGAGTGTTTTCCTGCTGACATGCGTGGTAAATTTGATGTGTGGGGATGATTCCTGCGTGCAGGCAAGGTGATGAGATGCAGATGCAATGAAATTAGGTTCCGACCCTGGACTTCAGGAAAGGTGGCCCACCATTGACGGACAGAGTGGACGATGGCTAACTGATTTCACAACAACGTGATTCTAATTTTTGGCTTTCCTGCCATATTGTCCTCCCCCACTTTCCATTACGCTCATCGCCAACGGGGGTGCAAAATTCTGGCCAATGGCTTTTGATAGCGAGCTTATGATCTGAGTTTTTAAAATCATTTCTTTGTGATTTTTGTTCTGTCTTTTTAGGTGGGGCTGAGGCAGTAAAAGGGGATGAAAAGATTACTTTCTGTACCCATAATGTGTACAATGATGTTGCCTTGTTCTTATGCTGGAAAGTGAGTCCCCAATCTACATCCATGGTGGCATAACTGATATGGAAATCCGAGTAGAGGGTATCCTAAATACGCTGTGAACGAGTATGGATTCATTGATGTCTTGAGTGTGACAAGCTCCCTGAATAAAAGGGCATCTCCATTTCTAGAAAGTAGGTGAAGGGGTAGCTACAATTATGGATATTAATTACTCCAGTTCCATGGAACTTGCTTGATTAGCTTTGGGTTGGAGCCGGATTTTGCCAGAGTCCTGTGTCTGAATGTGCAAAATGTTTTTTTCCTCTGGTTTTGTGCTTCTACCAGGAAATTGTGTGGGCCAAGTTGATGGTACATGTCATCAGCACTATGTCTGGTTGGAATGGACCAATTTTTATGTCCTTTTTCAAATGTGGCCTCATGCATTTCAGCTGCTCCTTTTGTGCTGAGCCCCATAAAATGGGTGCCCTGATGTAGGAGCCGAAGTGTAATGATTAGAAATGACACAATATACAGAAAACTTGCTAGTCACCAGGGTACTGCAATATTGATCTGAAGCCAGGTTACATTACAGGCACTGTCTGGGTTAAAATATCTTGCTGTGTTTGTAGACTAATGTTAGTAAGCAGATTGAACATGAGTGGATTTGACCAAAGAGGTTGTGTATTGGTCTGTTCTGAAATGTGGCCCAGCATGGTACACACGCAAAATATGCGTGGGCAATGATGGCAGTTGAGCAATTATGATGTCAACCAAGTAATTTGTTTTGCTTATGCTAATCCTACATTATATAGTGAATATTAGATGCAGAGTGAAGATCCTTGCACACTTTGGCACTTGGTCTCAGAGGACACCATCAATGCCCCATCATGCCATATGACATATGAACCATTCCTAGAACTCCTCAGAGTGATTGCTAATTAGACAACATTTTGTTCTCTGACTTCAGACGCATTAGGAATTGGGTTAAAAATTCACAAGTTCAGTTCATGGAAGAACCTTTGGATTGGGGGAATGCCCAAAGTTAGATGAACAATGATAACACTTGTATTGAAACATAATTCTGAAATAAGAGTGTGTGATAGATCTTGAATGCTTGATAGTGTAAAATAAGGATAGCGTGTTGGCAACCCATTTCACATCTATCCCAACTTTTATTTGTACTGAAGTCAATTGGCAGAGAATCTGTGGCTTTGAATACAGTGCTATACCAGTTTGACAGAGTTTTACTGCTGCATGTGAGTGAAACCTGTTCTCTCTTTATACACTATCTCACAAAGTCAAGAGCTACCACAGAGAGAGAGAGAAAAACAGAAGAGAGAAGAGATTACTGGAAGTTAGATTCATACAGACAGGCCTTACTTTGTACAGTAAATCAGTTTGTGTTATTTATTATGCTAATTGCTTGCTAAGTAAGGTCTTACTCATCTTACATCTTATGAAATAAACAATTTAATAAAATAATTTTAGTCAAAAACCCAGTGGATAAATAGAAATTAATTTCTTAATTTTTACAATGAACTAAAACCGCTTCCCAACAGATTAATTAATTCCACAACTCATACAACATCATGAAAGCAGCAGAGATAAGAAATCACATGAAGGAAAAATTTCAGAGCTCTGGAAAACTTAAGCTTGCTTAGTCGTAACTGTTGAAGTTAGAAAGCCTTCTCTTCACTGTGAATGAGTCTTTATTTTTATATCTGTCTTTCACAACAGTGTTATACATGCTAATGTTAGTATAGCCATATGGTTTTGATCAGAAGCAATCTTTAAGTTTGTGTTCAGTGCTGTACCAGCTTGGCATGTGAATGAAATATTCGACTGGAATTTGCAGTCAGTGGTGAGCAAACGGCAACAACCGTTCATTACACTTACCCTGAACCCAAAGAATTTTTATGGGCCTTTGCACTGGAACTCACTATGATTAGAAAGCTATTTTGGCGATTTATTCTCTACGGTGGATCTTGGACCTCTGTGCACAAGGCAAACAACTTTGTAATTTCTTAGCCAATCGGATTAAAGAGTTGTTACTGGGGCACAGAGAGTCTGAACCAGAAAGTATAAGCTAGCATAGTTAATTAAATGGAAAGTCATGTACAGAAAATAGTGGGAAAAGAAGGATGGGGATTAAGTGAGAGATAAAAGAGAAAGAAAGAAAAGGTACAAAAAAATGTATTTCATATTTAAAAGCTTCCAACAACAATTAAAATCTGAAGGAATGAGATTGCTACAGTTACAATAAGTAAGATAGAAGGCCGGCTTTGGAAATAATCTAGAGCTCAATATTCGTGACTTCTCCCATTAATTTCAGGGCTGAACAAAACCAGAAAATAACCAAATCATAATGATGGAAAGCTTCGTGTGGAACCACAACAGATAAAGGAAAATAAAAGGGAATGGATTTCAACCATTTTTGCCTTGTCTCTTAGAGATCCAGCAGTTGATCATAATAGGGTAGTAGGGGCTGCCTCTTGAATGCTCAAGGCTAGCCTGATGTGACTTTTAAGGCCAGGCAGGAAGGTGTTTGTGCATGCACATTGATTCCCCCACTGGTTGTAGCACACTGTTTGCAATTTTCAAGCACACAGCTGCTCCAAAAATAGGGAGAAACTGTGTAAACTGGCAGGAAGGCTGGTAACCAGCGAAAATAGATTTAAGGTAATTGGCAAAAGAGCCGGATGGGAGATGAGGATAATTTTTTATGCAGCAATTTGTCCTGATTTGGACTGCACTGCCTTAAAAGGTGGTGGAAACTGACTTAATAGTAACTTTCAAAAGGAAATTAGATAAATACTTGAAAAGGAGAAACAAATTACACAGCAATGGGGAAAGAACGGGAAGTGTAACTAATTGGATAGCTCTTTCAAAAAGTGGATACAAGCATGATGGGATGAATAGCCTCCTTTTGTACTGTACAATTCTATAATTCTTTGAACGATTTTCAACAAATACCAGTAATCACAAACTATGCTATCGTCCTTATTAATTTTTTCAAAATCAATAAAGATTCTTACATTGAGCAATCTTCCAAAATGGTTACATTGCACAACAAAATCACAGTCAATTATCTTAGTATCACATCTCATAAGTCCTATAATTAGGGTTGTTTTGGTCTATCAGGTTTTTGAAGTTGTTGGGCAGTTTTTGTCAATTTTCTGTGTTAATACATTTAGTCAAAGTTCTTCCCACATTTATGTTAAGCAGCAGTCCATTGCTGTGTGAGTGGCAAGCATCTGGCTAATGCTGTAGTAAGGCTGTCTGGCTTTAATAAAAGCATTAAATGCAAGTAGAAGTAACTTATGTGAGACTTCTCATATTAACTATGTTGAGCCACAAACAGTCAACTCAATGAAATTTCATTTATCCTTTCACCTTATTTTCTTATTGTTTGCAAATAGAGAAATTATAATATGTCATAATTTGTGCTTTCAAATACAAGGATTGATGCTTTCAAGTTTAGCTCCCATTCAAAAGTGCTTCAGCTAGCAAAATGCTTAAGATTCACTGAGATTAGCCCTATTCTAAAAGCTACCGCGTCATAAGGTTTCCATATTTTCTGAAGGCTATGTGTGAACTTTTAAGGCCCGAATTTTCATAAAATTAGAAGGGCTCTGCTCATTAGCCAAAATAGTGCTGGAATCCAGAATCTAGAGGATCCCCCTCACCCCTCAAAACTTGCACTCAGCACTTTCACCAGGGCGGGATGTATTTCACACAGTCCATGGAGGCAATGACACATTTAAAAGAGCAGCTGCCTTCAAACAGAAGCAAATTTGATCATCCAGGTTTCTGAAAAGTATTGTGGGCTTTAGACATTTGACAGAAAAACTTGAGCATGCCTGAGTTATTTGGAGAGAGATCAAGAATCCTTTGGGACAAGTCAAGTACCCTTTGGGAAAGGTTTGGCTTGTCATTGGGATTGTTAAGAGTAGCCGTGAATTTGTGTAAAAAAGTGGATAAGGTCTTTGGAACTGTCAAGCTGTCAAGACACTAAAATACCCTGCTCTGTAAATGTTGAAAAAAATTGGCTAGTCTGCAGATGAAAAACATCAGTGTTTACAATTTCTATAGATGTTTGTTGACTTAAGCCTTAGGGTTATCATTGTAGGATTCATGCTGCTTGACTGCTTCCACAACCTATCATTATCACCTGGTGGGGGGAGGGGAGGCTGTAAATTCACAGTTTGATTGGCAGTTCATAGACGTTATAAAGGAATTAGCTATCTTTGATGTTGGGCTATGAATACAACTTTGTTTTTTTAATGGATTGAGTACTTGAAGGGATTTAAATGTATTGAATGGGCTTTAACTATGGGAGTGTTTTTTCAATATGGCAAAATTTGTAATAGATACTTAAAATTTAACTTTATTTAATCTCACCACGGTTCCTGTTGTCTTCCCTTGATGGATACTGGTTCTGTTGGCATGCAGGGTGTAAGGGCAAAAGGTGGTGGATGTGAGGCATGGGTTGTCATGATTTGATACTAAGTTGGCATAGAGACTATAAAGAGATATGGGGATTGATGGGGGGTGTTGAGTTGGCATGAGTTAGCACCAAGGTGGCATGGAAGGTGTGAGGGGTTATAGGAGTGGGTAGAGCAGCATAGATTGGCATGGAGGATTTGAGGGCCCATGGGGGTTGGGTAGAGAGACATAGGTTGGCATAAAGGTTATGAGGGGCTATTGTGGTGGGCAGAAAGCATGGGTTGGCATGGAGGGTATGAGGGGCCATGGGGTTGGTTTGGGGCATGAGGTGCCATGGGTTGGCATGGATGTGACATGGGAGTGCGTGGGGCTGAAGTGTTGTGAGGGGTGAGGACTATTTTTGTTTTTAACTGCTTCTTTTACAGCTGGAACAAAGCCCCAAGCATCAAGGTGGGCCTTTTAAACAGTCTGTCTCGGCACTCAGCAACCTCTGTGGCTGCCTCCGAACTCTTTCCAGGGGCAGTGGCCAGACTCTAGTTAAAGCCACACTCCCCTCATCTCCCCACCCTCCCCAGAATGAAAATCCAACCAATCAGGGCACTTTCTCCTGAGTCAGGTTTGTGGAATTGGGTTTTCCTGGCCCTGTACTCCTGACTCAGAAGGGAGAATTTGACCTATAGTCTCAGAGAAACTTTATGTCTTTGAGTTTTCAGTAAGAATAACAGCGCTATCAGCACTTATTGTTATTAAGGAGTAAATTGGATAGCATCCTCCGGCATCTGCACATGCACAGTTACATGCAGCAATCCAGAAGTTGCTGACTGATTTTTCCTGCTCCTCCATAACCAACATTGTACCAGTATCTCACTGAGGGCCTCAGCTTTGAAACACATGGGCCAGATCTTTGGGTCGGAGTGCGGGGGCGGGTCCCACTCGCCAACACGTAAAATGATGCGTGGTGACATCGGGCGCATGTTCCAATGTCACCGCGCATCATTCAGATCTTCAGTTTGGCGGGCACACACTGGAGTTGGTTGTGCACCCGCTGAATTAAGGCCATTTAAAAACTAATTAAAATAATTAATGGAGCTGCCTGTCCAACCTTAAGGTTGGCGGACAGGTGAAGAGCCCAGGCAGCCTTCGCATTTATCATGAAACCTCATCCACGGGTGGGATGAGGTTTTGTGGAGGATTTATGAATCAAATAAATTTTTTAATTAAAATTCATTGACATGTCCCAGCTCATGTGACATTGTCATATGAGGGGACATGTCTGAATTTTTTTTTTCTTCTTTATTTAAATTTTTAAAAATGAAATTAAACTCCCTGAGGCACCTTCGTGCCTCAGGGAGGTTTCTGCGCTCTTTCACGCACATGCGCAAAAGAATGCAGGCCTCGACTCAGCCTCCTACCCCTGCCAGCACAGGGAGTGCTCAGCATTTCTGGATCTGTGTCATGCTGGGAAGGCCTTAATTGGCCCGCCCTCGAAAAATGGCAACGTGCAGCTGATCGCGGGTGGCAATTGGCTGCGTGCCCACCCACGCCAGCTCCCGCTCAGCCCTCTCAACGGGGAGAAAATTGTCCCCATGGAATGGTGTGAAGCTGCCTGGACTAAGCCACTGGATACCCACTTAGCAGGCCAGAAAAAGTTAGGGCTTATCCATTCAAGTGTAAGTACATTTTTAACAGAGTGATAAGTCTTAATTACTGCCAAGCAACTTCTCTGGCACTGGAAATTTATTTTTACAAGTATAGAGCCTCAACATTGCAGATTTTAATAAATGTTGGAGACTTTTTGTTAACTTTTTCTTTCTGTCTCTTTTATCTTTCCCTCTTAATCCCATATGCCTTTCCCTCCCTTTATTTCACTTTTATATATGATTTTACATTGAATTAAATATTCTAATTTATTTTTTAGATTTTAGTAAGGATTCTTCAGTTGATTGGTTAAAGAGATATCCTTACTCCCCAATGTGTAATAGCTCTGGGTATCTTTTACAGAATACATTAATTAAGGAATGGTATAATTTCATGCACTCCTGTATTCCTAGTGCTTTTTATTTGAATAGCTTCTCTCCGGTAATGCATTTGAGCCAACTATGTTGATTATTATCTCATAGCAAGACAGGATGCAACAATTCCAGAACATTCCTAGGGCAACATTATCTATACACTGGGTGGCACATTAATATTGTAGATAAAGTGCTTTTCCTTAAATAAAGAGAGGAGTATTGACATGGCAATAGCACCATTCATATTTTACTAGCTGATATATGAAGTAAGAGTTTTCTGTTAAGCTTGTTAATGATGCTGTCATCTACCTAGTTATTGGCAGTAAAATGTGCACTCTGAATCATGAATGTAAGGAATGTTTTATCATTATTGACAGTGAACCTGTAAGAATATCAAATGGGTTGACATTCTCAACCCATGTCTACATCAGGAAGTCCCCAGTCTCTGCTCTTTAGTCTCCTCCTTCACTCCTCTCTAATAGCCCTGCCAAGATTGGGAATCCTATGTGGGACAACCTGGAGCAAACACCCATGTCCTGTGTTTCCTAAGTCCTTTAAAATGTATTTGTAAGATGGGTGAATGGAGTTTGGGAGACATGCGCTATAACTGACAAGAACATTCACTAACTAGAAACAGTAAGTAGGGCAGGATTATATGGTCTGTGCCCAGGGCATAGATTTAAGACTAATGCCAGGCTTGCTGAGAGACAGAGTCACAGGCAGCAGGTTTAATTCTGAATGAGGAATTTACACCTTTATCAAATACCAGGGTGTGGTTCTTACTCCTGCTCATTAATCTCTGTCAGACAAAATCCCAAATGCTGCAGGAGGCATCACCTGACCTCCTCCCCACTCCAGCTTCTGCTCTGGCACAGCATTGCCTCTCAGTACCAGGCTAAAAACTGCCTGTGGTAATTCATATCTTAGAGGGAGGGTCAGTGTATTCAAGTTTGGGTACTGCGCTTTTCACAGGACCCATGTGGCAGGTGACATTGGGGTCTGAATTTTCTTGATGTCCAGGGCCTCAAAAAATCTTAAATAAAAACAGAAAATGCTAGAAAAACTCAACAGGTCTGGCAGCAGCTGAGGGGAGAGAAACAGAGTTAATGTTTCGAATCCGTGTGACTCTTCTTCAGAGCTCCCAACAATTCTTAATCTAGCTCTGGCAATGACTAACTTCACCAGACCAGCCAGTTCCCCTAAGCACAGTAAATACTGGACAATATAGAGTTTGTGATACAATGGTAAAAATTACTGAAAATTGCCCGCATCAATATCATTGTTTTATTTGGTAGTTCGTGCACCAAGGAATGTTTCACTCGTTTCTTTATCTGACTCTATCTTATAGGTGTTAAACACTAATATTGTAGCAATGTTAAGACACTTTTGCCTTTAAACAGAAGATGTCTACACAGACTTATGTCCCAGTTTGTAAAAATAACATTTCCACATTTCTAGCAACTTAGCAGACATTGCCAAATGAATACTTTACAATCCCACACTCACTCAAATATCTGTCCAATTCTCCCTTAAATGTTTCCACATTATCTATTTTCCTAGTCAGTACATTCCACACATTCATCACCCTCTCATCATTTGGTTAACTGTGAACAGCCTGTGCACCTTACCTCTCCTAAGCTTGAGCCCATATTCCTGAGGCCATCTCAAACATATACTTAATTGTTTTATTTCCATAAGAATCTTGAATATTTCTATTTAATCGTTTAACATCAAGTTACTCCATAAAAAATAATTTTACAGCTGTTAATAGTTGTTAATAATAGTTGATAATAATAATAGTTGTTAACCATTTTAATAAACTATAACTGGAACTCTTGTTGGTGAGCACTGTCATTTGTAATGCAATCCTACAAAAAGCATAACAAGCTGAGGAGAGGCAAATTTTGCCCATGAGGTCAAGGAAGCCTTGTATTATAGACCAGGATGTCAAATTTATGATTTTTGGAAAATGCTACCTTATATTTGGTTATGTAGGGAGCCTTTGGCATAGCATTCTCACCACTAAGCCAGAAGGTGCAAGTTCAACCAGCACTTAAGACAGTCCAAATGAGTGTTGACCTGATCCCTGGCTCTAAATTCTGGATTCTCATCTAGCAGGATAATCATGGTTTCTGCTGCTTCCCATCCCATCCCATCATAAGGGCTGTGAGAGTCCATAAATTGGACTAAGCAGGTGATTTTAAAATGGTTACAGCTATAGAAGGACTCTTCACATCATAGCCTGTAAGACTGTTAGTCAGTCTGCAAAAATATCCATGACATCGCACTATTCTCCAAGCAAAATTACATCACTATAAATTCCCCACTCCCTCCCTTCCAACGAAAATCTTGGAAAAATAATTACAGAACAGCGAATTAATTCTTTATAATTGATTTCTCCAAAAGGAAATAGGAAGAAAATGTTTTGATTCTGAGGAAGAAGACTGCCTACTGAATCCAACCTTCTCCACTGACCTAGGGGTTATTTCCTTTGCGAGGATCATTTCCCACATGAAATAAAGTGACACTATTCCTCTTGTTGGAAACTGTGAAAGTTCTTGGAGACTGTATGTACTAGAAATATTGGCTAAGAATATTTTTGAATGAACAATTTAGGATGGAATTTATTTCAAATTGTGATCTCTCGTGTTCGATCCCCCCTGCAAGGGCTCTAGCTGCCAAATTGGAAAGTGACAATTTCCATGTGTGCAGGATGTGTACCTGAAACAGGCATTAGGCCTGTTGAGTATGCAGATAGGTGTCCTAATGCCTTAAGGCCCAAAGGCCAAATGGATTATCAAATGGGAGGAGGACGCATTGTGCACACTACGCTCAGCTGTTCCAGGTCTTCAGCAGCCCTTAAACGGACCACTGGAGTGTATCCATAAAAAGGTAAGCAACTCATTCATAGTTTAGTTTCTGTGGAGCCAAGAGAAGCAAGTTCCCCACCACCCCCAACCCCTTTCACCAACTAAAGCTTACCATTGGAGCTGCCTGTATTCCCTAAGGCCTGAATTGGCCAGCGACATCAGGAAGCCTGAGGAGCAGTTGCAACTTGCTGGTTCCTGAACAACTACATGTCCGATAAAATGCAAGACCTTAACAAGAAACAACTTTTCCTGGAGATGTATTAGGTATATGCCATTTTTGTAAAGAAAGTGTTTATTTATGTAACATTTAGTTTAATTGTTTTATCAATAAAAGTTTGAAACTTAGAGCTACAGTCAGTGTTTTTCAGTTTCTCCACTAGTTTTTCATAATTACAAACATTATCATGCTGATGCACAAAATCTTTAGGGGTGGGTTCATTAATTAACTTTCATCAATTGGGCTTAACCGGGAGAAGCAAAAAACGACAAGCGACAACTGTCTGTTTCAACCAGTAAAATTGACCGGTGAACACTGTTTCCAGCTGGTAACAGCCAACTGGTCAGCAACCAGTGCCAGCTGCTCCTAACTGGGTGAAGCCAGCCTACCGACAGGATCAACTGTTTTAGATTGGTCCCAAAACACAATTGATGACAGTTTCACCCGGGCCTATTAAACTGTTTTTTCCTCTTCTGGGCAAGCAGGTTTGTCCGATGCAGAGGTTCAATCGGGATTCAGGCTAACACCTTTGGGCATGTGGCACAGAGTTCTAATCAAACTCCTTGATCCATTCGATTCATTTTATTTGCTGCTGTCCTCTGGGCTTAGCCACACCTTTTGTTGTTGGTCATCATCATTCCAACTGCTGCCGCTTTCTAAAGTAAAAAGCCTGGGGTGTTATGATCCCAGCTGAGGTTACCACTGGACAAGCCTGATCCCAGAGTGGAACCTGGCTTGATAGATCCTAACTTTTTTTTTTGTTTAGATACGTGGGGAGTAGCTACTAAACACAGTCACAAGAGCCAGCTGATGAACTTCCTGTTGACGAAGGCACCGGGCTCACCTGCTGGCACGTTGATGGCCACATGTGTACAGTCTATAGCACCCTGGACACGGGGGAAGCCAGCAATGGCTGTGAAGCCTCTGGCTCACCTTGCCTGACTTGCCTGGTCCCAACGATAGTGGATGAAGGTCAATGCCCGTCTGAACAGAGCGTCTGTAACCTGCTTGACACAAGAGTGGACAGCTGACTGGGAGACTCCACAAAGATCACTCACCGACCCCTGGAAAGAGCTGGGGGCATAAAAGTTGAGGACAGCTATGACTTTCAGAGCCACTGGCATGGGGTGCCCACCCACACAGTTTGTGCAGATCTCAGAGCCGACCATCTGACAGATGGAGGTGGCTGTCTCCCTTGAGAGATGGAACCTCCTTCGGCACTGCACCTCAGACATATTGAGGTAGCTGCTTCGCCGCCTGTATACCCTGGCAGCAGGATAGAGGCATTTTCTGCAGCCCCTTCTGCCTTGGACTTCCTCTTGGCCCTGCGGCCCTTGTGCCTGCGCCTGTCTTCCCAAAGGTGGCTCCCCTGGAAGCTGAATGTGGACTCCTGGCCTCCTCCCACTTCTGGCCCTCCCATCCTCCTCAGAGGAAGTGCCTTTAGTGGAGAGCACAACTCCCATTCCCAAGCTAAGGGAAGGCTTCCTGAAAGTTGCAGGCCCCAAAAATGATCTTAACTGTAGAGTCCTGACCTGAAGGCTTTTACTCCTGTCGAAGCAGCTGGAATGAGTTTTGAAGTATTCTTGCTCACACAGGCAAGTATCAGTAGCTATCACAATTAAATATCTGGCAGGTAACATTCATGACCCCACTCACCCCTCTTATCCCACCCGTGGATAAGGTTTATACAAATATCTCCTACTCGCCTGCCCATTGCGCCCAAGCAACGTCCTGAAGATCGCACGGGCCCCAAAAAATTGCAGTCTCAAGGGCCTTAACTACATGAATAATTAATGGCGGGCACGCATCTGAGAACATTGCGCGCCCGCTCACCTAACTATTGCAATGGCACGTGGTGACGTCAGGACGCTCGCCCAATGTCACCACCCGTTATTTTATGCATCGGCGTGCGGGTCCCACCCCTGCACGCCAATGGGAAAATTCTGGCCCAAGTGACAGATGTCACCCTAAACATATGCTATGGTTTCTCTCATCAACTCTCCCCAGATGCTTGTCACACCGTGAACCAACCGGTCTCACTGAACTCCGTCTTTCACAGGAGGGTTTCCAATCTCCACCCTCCAAGAACTCGCGTCGGAACCTTCTCCCAAACCAACGCTTTCTCTCAGATGCCTTCCACAAGGGCCCACCTCCAGGGTTTCGAACTCTCCTTCCGATATTCCTCTCCCCTGGATCACCACGTGCATTCAAGCTTCCTTCCATGCACCCTCTCTCACTGACTCAGCCATCTCAACAGAACACCACTGCTTCACAGGACCATAGCAAAAAGCTACAGACCTTCAGCTGTCTCTTTGGACCTTCTGGCTTCTCGCTTTAAATCTGACTCATGCAGCTTTCTTCTCTTTAAGCCTAATGCTTGGAGCCTTCCTCTCTGCTCCTTACTTTCACTTCCACAAAACAGGACCTTTTCCAGACTCCTGCTTTTCCTTTGACCAGAAGGTGTTCTTGGGACCCTTCCTTTCTGTCTCACTTCTTGGCCTTGGGACTTTTCAGTTCTTTTGGGAAATCTGCTCCCTCTGCAGTTCCCTCTCCCAGCATTGAGTGTCTCTGGAATCCTGGCTTCAACTTCAGTTTGGGACTTGCTATCTGTCCCTCTGCTGTCCAATCTCTCTGGCAGCTGCTTCCAACTGAACTCGAGCTGCTTTTTAAAAAGTTTTTGTATGTGTGCGTCTGTGTGTGTGTGTCTGTGTGTGTGTGCGTGGCGGGGGGGTGGGGGTGGTGCCTCCATCTCTGGACCCTTGTTGCTAGGCAACAGCAGTTTTTTCTACTTTTGTTTGCTTAAACTCTTCTTCAAGAGTTGTAAAAATCTCATTGGAAATGCAGGTATACAAACAGAGCTTTAGACCTGCTGGCTCCACTGAAAAATGAAACTAGATCCCAGGTTTCACCTTTTAACCACAAATAGAAAAAATATATAAATTGAATTTAAAGATATACCTTATTCCTAACACACACAAATACAAATATAACTTACTTAAACTATCTCTATATCCAAACAGGTGGAATTTTCTGTTCTGGAGACTAAGTCCAGTAGCAGGAGCAGAAGTCAGAATGGCTTCCAGTGGAGAGAGCAAGGTTGCTGAACGCATGAAATCTTGTGCTGTTCAGTTCATTAATTATGCATCCATGAGGAGCACATTGAATCTCGTGGCGGGGTGGGCAGGAAGTGGTCCGCCCTGTCGTTACATCATAGGGTCCAACACCCAGGCACAATATTTAAAAGGCATCCGGACAGCCATTCACTCTTCCACTCTGCTCCTTGGCTTTCCCTCCTAGTCCTGCCTCGGTCTCACCCCTCCCCTGTGCCCAGCCTTGGGGCAGCTTGTGCTACAGACAGCTGATATCTCACAGTGAAGATGTGCAAGGAAGGCAAAAGCGACGTCTACTGACCTCAAAGTCCAGCAAGAAGTCTGCCTCACCAGGTGCACGCCATTTATGTACAATCATGAAAGTGAAATTTCTAAATTCCCACTTGATTTGGAGGGGGAGCAAGATTCTGGTGTGTTGGCCTTTTAATGAGCTTTCATGAGATGCAGATAGAGATAGGTCCTTTATGACACCATGAGAGTTGGGAGGACAAGATTCCAAACTAATTTTTCGCTGTTTGGAAGCTGCTTTTTGTCTTCCCTCCAAATCTTGCTCCCTGCTTGCTATGGTTCCCACTGCTGGCGGGAGTGGAAGATTCCTCACCTGGTCTTGCTAGAAATAAATAATTTACCCCTACAAGTTTCATTGCCATAGCTAGCAATTTACACCTTTCACCTTTGTGCATATTAAGACCATTCTCCCTGTCCCATTTTAGAAATAAATTACCAACATGCGACAATAAAAATGAACATCTGAAATATGCATTGCAAGTCCTGCCCTTTTAATGATATTCATTTTGCCTGATGCCTGATATCAGCAATATTAAAATAAATAAATAAAAGCCAGTATACTACATCCCCACAGCTGTCCTTCATTTAATAAATCTCCTGAATCTTAATGAATTCCCAGCCTTTATTAAGTAATGATATAACACTCTTTTATATTTTATATATATATATATTTTTTTTTTTAAATAAATAAATAAATAATATTTATGTCATTCCTGAGTTACTAGGGGACAACCTCCTCTAAGCTTGACCTGGAGTATACATGGTGCTGTTTCCTACTAATTTCCAAGATGTCCCAGTTCATCTCAAAGATAGGTGATACCATGGCAGTTGCCTTAGAGTTCTTAAGGACATAAGAATATAGGGAGCAGGATTAGGCCTTATTAGGCCTGCTCTGCCCTTCACTGGGATCATGACGGATCTTCTGCCACTACTATATGACCGTCCTGTCCCTATTCCTTGGTTCCATTAGTGTCCAAAAATCTATTTATGACAATTTTGAAATATATTCAATGACTGAGCGTTCACAACCCTGGGTAGGGGTGTGGGGGGTTGGGGGTGGAGGAGTTGGAGTATTCCTAAGATGCACAATGCTCTAAAGTGAAGAAATTTCCCCTCAGCTCAGTCCTAAATGGCTGTCCTCTTATCCTCATATTATGATTCCTGGTTCTGGACTCTCCAGCCAGAGCAACAACCTCTCAGCATTTACCCTGTCAAACCCTCTTAAGAATTTTATACACTTCAATGGAATCACCTAAATTCATCTAAACTCCGGAGAATATAGGCCCATTCTACTCAGTTCCTTCCGTGATGAAACAGCATGTTCCCCTCTTCAGTGTAATTTCTCGTGGTTGGCTACCCTCCATATTGTTTGACATTCCCTCCCACAGTTGCTGTCGCGCTGCTGCAGACTTCAACTCAATCTGGTGTTGCCTGCCAGCCTGCAGCTAGCTTCTTCTTGTCTTCAAATGACTAGACATCAAATCCCAATCATAAACTGGCCAGCTTGACCTCAACCTGATCTCAAGCCCCAAGTCTTGAAGCTGCCCCAGTCCCACTGCAGGCTTGCAGCTCCACCCTAATCTTGTTGTACAGCCAACAAGCACAAAATTCTTTAAACACTTTTAAATCAAATTGGTGATTTTAATTATCCAAATGCAGTATTAACCAGTTTAAAAAATAATTGGGCAGACATTTCATGCAAGAGATTTACATTTTCTCATATCTCATATCTAACAACAATCTAAATAGCTTTATTGTGGGCATTACTGTTTTTATTTGGCAGTAGTATTTTTGCTACTGATTCATCTGTTTTCACCTTGTTTAGCCTTTTAAGATGAAATACCTCACTGCCAGCCAATTCATGTATTTGACTGCCCAAGCTCTTTAGGAGTAAAATTATTTATTTCAATTGCATGCATAACAATACTCATCTAATATCATTATACAGGTTACTTACACAAAGGAGTTTCAATTGTGCGCCATAAGCAACTTTGTATCATGGTTTAACATTTGATCAGAACAGGATTTTAATTTTTGGTCTATAACATCACACTAGTAAACTATTGGTTATGGTCCAATCTCCCCAGGTGTAGCTTGGGCCCACAACTTTTTGTGCAGGAACATGCCTCTCTGAGGCTAATGACACCAAATAATTCAAAAATAATTGATATTAGCAACCAGCAGTCCTCGTGGAGAAAGTGCATAATCATCCAGTTCTCGGTGTAATTAGTTGATTACAGAAGGATGATAGTTTAGGAAACCATAAGAAGTGTAACAGCCCTGTGCTGTACTGTCAAAATCGAAATGACCCTTTCTAGTTGTAGGGCAAGTTTTGCCACTATCAATAAGGCTTTCCCAGGGAGAGAGGAAAGACTGATAAGGAGAGAACAACTTCAAATGTCAGTGTGTTAGAGTGTAGAACCATTAATCAATACAGACTATTTCAATGGAAGTCAATGGCTGATTAATACCAGATTTATAGGCCCAGCTAAATATCATGCCCCCACTCCTACATAAAATTGTTTCATTTAAGTGTATACAATGTGCTAAGACTTGCTGCATTGTGTATGCATTCTATGGGCCTATTTCTTCATGCGTTTTACTACATGTTTGTGTTTTAATAGATTGGGAGAGATTGTGTAGGGGTGGGTGCGGTGAGGCCTAAATTTTCCTGGGGCCAATGCTGAACAAATTCTTTATTTGGTTCTAGTGCAAGTGTTCCACCCTTCTGAGTGTTTAAACTGTGAGAACAAGATGAAAAAAAGCAACAGCCAAAAACACTTTATTCTCTGGATGGATACTAATACCATGAATTCTTTACAAATTCTAAAGTGTTCTACACATTGTAAACATTTGAAGTTCAGAAGGTAAGGAGATATGGCTCTCCCAAACAAGGTAAAGAAGCATCCATTCACACAATTAAAATGACATTTATATTAACACTAATAAATCGCATAATCTCTAGTAATTAGATACCATGGTAACAAGAATTAGCATCAACCGTTCAAGGAAAACCATACAAGCAATGTATCAAATTGGTTTTGAAAGATCACTTCAAATTTATTATGGGGCCCTAATTCTGCTGTAATGTTAAATATGCTTGAATCTGCTTTGCTTGCTTGTGTCATGACTATGGATCCCAAGTTACTTAAGGACGTATTGAACTTTTAAGTAAGACGTGTTTTTTTTAAAAGGACATATGAGCAAAAGCTGACTCAGACTGTAAAGTAACAGCATGCTAGAAAATTCCTATATGGATTACACTTGACCAACTAGTGCAGAGAAAATGGAATGTCACATCTTCAAAGGAACAGATGCAATGCAAAAATTGAATATCATTTTAGCAGAAACCATCTCCTGTTGAGTTATACCACAGACTGTGGACATGAACTGATTTGAAAGAAAGTAGTTTCTGGGTGAAAGACATGTTTGTTTTTCCCTTCCGGGAATACACAAGAAAAGGGGTTAAAAGCCAACTGCCACTCTGGTCTCTGTGTGTTAGTTTTGGTGTTCTGTTCCGGTGCTAGCATGTGTTGTGAGGGTCACAGCCGAAGAACATCAACTAGGCATCGCTACGCTTGCCGGTAAAAAGTCTCCCTCTGATTACTGGAAGCAAGTCACAAGTCAGCAAAGCCACAGTCGAAAAGGAAACTTTTTTCAGCTAACCTGCAGAACCAAGAATCTCCAAACCATCTGCTCAACTGCCAAAGTCAGCTCTACCAGAATCATCCAACTTAACGGCTGCAGCGTTTCACCGTCTACTCCTCATGGACAAGCCAAAGACTGATTTGTATAACTTTTTAAACTTTTATTCCTGGGCTCATTTCTCATTTCTAATCTGTGTGTATGTGTGTTGCATTTTTATTATTTTTTCTCACATTTTAGTAACTAATAAACTTACTCTTTCTTTAACTCTAGAACGCCTGGTCAAATTGGCTCCTTCTAAAACATAAATACATTTGTGCTGGGTAAAGGCATCCACGAGGAATGGATCCTTTTTAAATTCACCTTGTTGTGACCAACTGAGGAAATTGAATGAAGAAATGGAGCCAGTTCATCCCTCCTCACCTGGAAGCATAACAATTTGGGGTATCTCATCCAGGATTATAACAAAGTGGGAAGTGCTTGCCCGAGGACTGGTTGTAACACTTCATAAGCATAGATTGTGTTGGGATATGTGGAAGCTCAGCAGAACATAGCCATGTTCTTAACTTTATCCTATGTGATAAATCCCTGCATAGTCGGAATAATAAAAGAATTTAATAGGCCAAATGGTCTTTTCTCATCCTTGACTCATCTAATCAGTGGAAATCCCTTTTATGTTTGCCACTGATTGCTTAGTGTGAGAAACCTATCTACCTACGTAAAAGTGAAGATTGCATTGCCACCACTATGAGCCTTTCCAAAAATGAGGCAGAATTTTCTGGCTGGCGGGTGGATGGGAGTGGGCGAGGGCGGGCGTGGACCTGATCACCGCCCGTGATCAGGTCCGCGTCACCATTTTGCATGGGAGGGCCAATTAAGGCCCGCCTAGCATGAATTGCGGCTCCTGAGGGCAGAGGGAGTGGGCGGGCGGTGGCGGGACTTTCAAAGGCTGACAAACATGGCTCGTGAAAGGGCTCCCCAGAGCGCTGCTGGTGAGCAGGCCGGGCAGGAGGGTAGGGCAGGCGGGAACTGTGCCCCCCCCGTTTTTCGGACAATTGCCTTGCTGCCCTCCATGAGGAGGTGGCAGCACAGCGGGATGTCCTCGTACCCCAGGACGGGAGGAGGAGGCCCCACCCACATGAACAAACGCGCCTGGGAAGAGGTGGCAGAGGGGGTGAGCTCCCACGACGTGGTGCGACGCACATGGAATCAGTGCCACAAGCGCTTCAACGACCTCTTGCATTCGGGAAGGGTGAGTACCATGTTGGCATTGGTTACTTAACCCAGCAGGAAGGCTTTCCCCCCTTGCCCCACCCCCCGCCCCTGCCAAGTCTGAATCTGACTGTAGTGGCTGCATTGAATCATTGACGGCGTGTGTCCTTCGCTGGGTGGGCCAGCAGACATTGCCCATGCCGAGGTCACCCTGAGAGGGTGGTGAAGAGATGGGTTCTGCACCCACAGCATGTGGTACACTGAGGCCCACATTACTTTTGGGGGCAACTTGGAGGAGCTGCACTTAGGTGCAGTGCTGGAACTCCAGGACATGTCAAAGTCAGGGTGATGACATGCTGGGAGGGGAGCTTCAAGGTGGCGTGGCACCAATCGATCTGCTGTCCTCTGCACTCCATGTGCTTGCGCCTCCTTGCTATGGAAGGTTAGACCGTGTGGTGCCAAATGTGATGTAGGCAGCATTTGGCCAAGCAAGAGGAGACACGCCTGGCATCTTTGTGTGAGTGTTTGGCAGCAGTGGGGCGAGGAGGCACTGGTGCCCTGCACTGCCCCACTCTGGTTGGGGTGGGCCATCCGCGAAGAGTGTCCAGGTACAAGTAGCACTAATCAATGCTCTTCTCTCCTTTTTCAGGAGAAGAATGCACATAATGCCACCGAGCGGGTGAGGACTGGCAGAGGGCCGGCCCAGGTGGTGATGCTTAGCCAGTTGGAGCAGGAGGCCCTATATCTGGAGACGCGCCATGCGTCCAGGTCCACCGGTGTCGATGAGGCTGGGGTGCCACGGCCAGTTATGTTTGACCAGCAGCGAGGTCACCATTGTTCTCCCAGCAACCATGGCATTGCTTAGTGTTCAGTGATTGAAGTTTGCAACGTGTCTTGACCATTGCTTATGGAAGGATTAGTGCATAATGATCCGGGGGACAGGGATGCACATTGACATCGTCTCCACGTTAACTAATCAAATGTCCTTGTTCTTTCTTTCAGCATCAGCGGAGCAGGACTGGGAGGAAGAACAGCAGGAGCCCTCACTCCCCCTCAGGGCCCTGAAGTCTCGGACTCACCAGCGTCACACCATCTCTGCCAGGCAGGCAACAGCGCAGATATTAGCACCTCGGTGGGAACTAGAACATCGGCAAGTGTCCCGTGGCACAGCGGTGAGGGTATTCCACAGTCTCTGGAAGAAATGACAGAGACAGAAAGTGCCCATGGCGCCAGCAGTTGGAGGACTGCAGGAGATCAGGCACATGCTCAGTCGGTGCCTGATGATGTGCCTCTGGAATTGTCTGCGATGCAGCAAGTGCAGGAAATGCGGCCGGGTGTGCGGGAGCACCTGGTGGAGATACATGAAGCTCTGCTTGGCTTGGTGTCCGCGGTGGAGGAGTCTAACCGGACCATTGCTGATGCAAGGAGCCTCATGGCCGAGTGCCATGCATCCTCCATGGAGAGAGTGGCAACTCTCGTGGAGAGGCTCCACCAGGAGACCCATCAGGGCTTCCTGAGGATGCACTCGGTCCAGCAAGCCCTCACATTGGCATTGACCTCAGCTGCTCAGTGCCAGTGTGGAGATGGCCTGGGCACCAAGTTTCCCAGCTCGGCGCACATCCATCCACGATGAGCAGGGAGGTCCAAAGCGACTTCATGTTGGCGCAGCAGCTGCCTGTTGTCTCTGCGGGCTCCTCTCAGGGCGCTCCGGATGAGGGCAGCAGCTCCTCTGCCTCTCTGCCAGTGACCGTTGCATCCGGTGAGGCTGCGATGACTGGGGAGATGCCAGCTGTGGAACTGGCCGCTCCCTCCCAGGCGGGGCCAGCACAGGCTCCACAGGCCAGAGGATGGCCGCCAAGGTCATCGAGGCCAAAAGGACAGCAGAGTGAGCAGCTATCTCAGATGCCATTCCCAGGGAGGGGTCAGCACCAAGACGTAGCACCTGAAAACATAAATTTAAGGCACCTTACGCACACCACGGGTTTATCACTGCTGCTTTTGTGTTGGCCTGAGATGAGGTCTTTATGAGTTGGTGTGATGTTGAACACCTTTGTCATTTTGTTCTCTTCAGTTTCTTTTGTTGTACAGTTAAATTTAGACATGTCACTATGACTGATGGTGCCTCTTTTCTTCTGCAGGTGGATGGTTACCATTAATGTAAGGAGTGATTTGTGGGACATTCAGCTTTATTGACAAGGCCATTGGTTAATGTTCCTATCCAGGCAGATTTTGCACTCAGGTATCAAGAATGGAGCCTGCAGCTGGTCCTGGAGGTACATTGTGGTGTACTAGGTGAAGGTTCATTGGATTAAAGCCTCCCGGGTGTCCCTGCCTCCCAGGAGTATGCCCAGGTCAGCGTCTAGCCCCTCAGCATTTCCCTGTGCGTGCTCATCCTCAGACTCACTGCTGGGCTCATCGTGTGCAGCCGCAGCCACTGCGTCGACGTCTTCGTCCACAGTGTCGCCCCTTTCCAGCACAAGATTGTGGAGAGTGCAGCATGCAACCACTATCAGCAACACACGATCTGGTGGGTACTGGAGTCCACCCCCTGAATGGTCCAGGCATTGGAAGCACATTTTAAGAAGACCAATGGTTCTCTCCATCACAGCCCTTGTGGAGGCCTGGCTCCTATTGTACCGCTGCTTACTTTCTGTTCTTGAATGGCGGAGAGGCGTCATGAGCCACCTTCTGAAAGGATAGCCCTTGTCACCCAGCAGCCATCCATCCAGCCGGGCTGGAGCACTGAAAAGCCCTGGCACCTGGGAGTGTCTGTGGATGTAGGCGTCATGGGAGCTGTCTGGGTACTTTGCACAGACTTGTAGAATCAGCATCCCGTGACCACACACTATCTGCACGTTCATGGAGTGGAAGCCCTTCCTGTTGACGAAGGCACCGGGCTCACCTGCTGGTGCCTTGATGGCCACATGCGTACAGTCTATTGCACCCTGGACGCGGGGGAAGCCAGCAATGGCCGCGAAGCCTCTGGCTCGCTGTGTCTGGCTTGCCTCATCCAAATGGATGTGGATGAAGGTCAATGCACACCTGAACAGAGCATCTGTAACCTGCTTGACACAAGTGTGGACAGCTGATTGGGAGACACCGCAAAGATCACCCACTGACCCCTGGAAGGAGCCAGAGGCATAGAAGTTGGGGGCAGCTGTGACCTTTAGAGCCACTGGCATGGGATATCCACCCACACAGTTAGCGGAGATCTCAGGCCCAATCATCTGACAGATGGAGGTGACTGTCTCCCTTGAGAGATGGAGCCTCCTTCGGCACTGCACCTCAGACATATTGAGGTAGCTTCTTCGCCGCCTGTATACCCTGGCAGCAGGATAGTGACATCTTCTGTGGCCCCTTACACCTTGTATTACCTCTTGGCCCTGCACCCCCTGTGCCTGCGCCTCTCCTCCCAAAGGTCCCTCCGCTGGAGGCTGAATGTGCACTCCTGGCCTCCTCCCACTTCTAGCCCTCCCTTCCTCCTCAGAGGAGCAGCCCCCCAGTGGAGAGTTCAACTCCCATTTCCAGACTAAGGGAAAGCTTCCTGTAACCTTCAGGCCCAAAAACGATTCCTCACTGCAGAGGGCTGACATGAAGGTTGTGACCCCAGACCAAGCAGCTGGTATGCATTTTGAAGTATTGCAGATCACACAGGCAAGTATCAGTAATTTTGACAAATTAATATTTGATAGAGTACATTTGTGACCCCACTGGGCCCTCTTATCCCGCCCTTGGATGATGTTTATACAAATGTATCCTACCTGCCTGCCCGTTGCGCCCGTGCAACGATCCAAAGATCTCACAGGTGCCGAAAAATCGCCATCAATTGGTGCCTGAAGGGCCTTAAGTGGCCTGTTCATTAATGGTGGGTACGCGTTGATCTCCGATGCGCATCCACCATTAATTAACGGGCCACTTAAGGCCCTTGCAGCGCCAATCAATGGTGATTTTTCTGTGCCCGTGCAATCTTCAGGCATGGGCGCAATGGGCAGGCGGGTAGGAGACGTTTGTATAAACATTATCCACGGGCGGGAGAAGAGAGCTGAGTGAGGTTGCAAGTGCACCCTGTCAAATGTTGATTTGTCAAAGTTACTGATACTCGCCAGCGTGATCTGCAATACTTCAAAACGCATACCAGCTGTTCGGACTGGACTCACAACCTTCAGGTCAGCACTCTGCAATAAGGAATCTTTTTTGGGCCTGCAGGTTTCAGGAAGCCTTCCCTTAGCCTGGGAATGGGAGTTGAACTCTCCACTGGAGGCACCTCCTCTGAGGAGGAAGGGAGGGCTAGAAGGAAGGGGGAGGAGGCCAGGGGTACACATTCAGCCTCCTGGGGAGCCAATTTTGGGAGGACAGGCGCAGGCACAAAGGGGCGCAGGGCCAAGAGGTAGTCCAAGGCAGAAAGGGCCGCAGAAGATGTCACGATCCTGTTACCAGGGTATACAGGCGGCGAAGCAGCTACCTCAATATGTTTGAGGTGCAGTGCCGAAGGATGCTCTGTCTCTCAAGGGAGACAGTCAACTATATCTGTCAGATGATTGGGCCTGAGATCTCTGCTAACTGTGTGTGTGGATACCCCATGCCAGTGGCTCTGAAGGTCACAGTTGCCCTCAACTTCTATGCCTCTGGCTCCTTCCAGGGGCCAGTGGGTAATTTTTGTGGTGTCTCCCAATCAGCTGTCCACACTTATGTCAAGCAGGTTACAGACACTCTGTTCAGGTGTGCATTGACCTTCATCCACTACCATTGGGACCAGGCAAGTCAAATACAGCGAGCCAGAGGCTTCGCGGCCACTGCTGGCTTCCCCCGTGTCCAGGGTGCTATAGACTGTACACATGTGGCCATCAAGGTGCCAGTAGGTGAGCCCAGTGCCTTCATCACCAGGAAGGGCTTCCACTCCATGAACGTGCAGATAGTGTGTGATCACAAGATGCAGATTCTACAAGTCTGTGCAAGGTACCCAGGCAGCTCCCACAACGCCTACATCCTCAGACACTCCCAGGTGCCGGGGCTGTTCAGTGCTCCAGCCCAGCTTGATGGATGGTTGCTGGGTGACAAGGGCTATCCCCTCAGAAAGTGGCTCATGACACCTCTCAGCCATCCAAGAACAGAAGCTGAGCAGCGGTACAATAGGAGCCACGCCTCCACAAGGGGTGTGGTGGAGAGAACCATCGGTCTTCTCAAGATGCGCTTCCGATGCCTTGACCGCTCAGGGGGCGCACTCCAGCACCCACCAAATCATGTGTCACTGATAGTGGTTGCATGCTGCGCTCTCCACAATCTTGCACTGGAAAGGGGGTACGCAGTGGACGATGAAGACATCAACGCAGTGGGTGCAGTTGTACACGATGAGTCCAGCAGTGAGTCCGAGGATGAGCACACACAGGGAAATGCTGAGGAGGTAGATGCTGACCCGGGCATACTCCAGGGAGGCAGGGACACCCAGGAGGCTTTAATCCAACGAACCTTCAGCTAGCACATCACATATGGACCTCCAGGACAAGCCTGGGATGTAGGCTCCATACTCGACACCTAAGTTCAAAATCTGCCAGGTTAGGAACAGTAACTAAGGGCCTTGTTAGTAAAGCTGAATGACCCACAAAACACTCCTAACATTTTTGGAAACCATCTACCTGCAGAAGAAAAGAGGCACCCTTAGCCATGGTGACATGCCTGAATTTAATATTGCAACCAAAGAAACTTAGGGAAACAAAATAACAAAGCTGTTAAAAATCACACCAACTCATAAAGACCTCATTGTGGGCCAACACAAAAGCACACGATAAAACCCGTGGTGTGCCTAAGGTGCCTTATGTTTACATTTTCGGGTGCTACATCTTGGTGCTGACCCCTCGCTGGGACTGGCATCTGAGACAGCCTGCTGACTCTGCTGTCCTGTTGGCCTCGATGACCTTGGCGGCCGTCCTCTGGCCCGTGGAGCCTGTGCTGGCCCCGCCTGGGAGGGAGCTGCCGGTTCCACAGCTGGCATCTCCCCAGTCGTCGCAGCCTCATCGGATGCAATTGTGACTGGTAGAGTGGTGGAGGAGCTGCTGCCCTCATCCGGACTGCCCTGAGAGGAGCCCGCAGAGACGCCAGGCAGCTGCTGCTCTGACATGAGGTTATTTCGGACCTCCCTGCTCAACCGGGATGGATGGGCACCGAGCTGGGAAACTTGGTGCCCAGACCATCTCCTACATTGGCAATGACCAGTTGAGGCCAATGCCGATGTGAGGGCTTGCAGATCCGAACGTATCCCCAGGAAGCCCTGATGGGTCTCCTGGAGGAGCCTCTCCGTAAGGGTCGCCACTCTCTCCATGGAGGACGCATGGCGCTCAGACATGAGGCTCATTGCATCGGCCATGGTCCGCGTAGACTCCTCCACCATGGAGACCAAGCCAAGCATAGCCTCATGTATCTCCACCAGATGCTCCCGCACACCTGGACTTGCTCTGCTGCGGATGACTCCAGAGGCACATCATCAGGCACTGACTGAGCATGTGCCTTATCCCCTGCAATTCTCCGACTGCTGGCCCCATGGGCACTCTCTGTCTCCGCCAGCTCCTCTAGCGACTGTGAAGTGTCCTCACCGCTGTGCCCCAGGACACTAGCTGATGTTCTAATTCCCACCGAGGTGCTAGTATCTGTGCTGGTGCCTGCCTGGCAGAGATGGTATGATACTGGTGAGACTTCAGGGTTTTCAGGTGTGAGAGGGGGTCTCTGCTGCTTTTCCTTCCAGCCCTAGTCTGCTGATGCTGAAAGGAAGAACAAGGACATTGGATCAGTTAACGTGGAGACAATGTCAATGTGCACCCCTGTCCCCCAGATCATTGTGCGCTCATCCTTCCATAAGCAATGGTCAAGCCATGTTGCAAACTTCAATCACTGAACATTCAGCAGCGCCATGGCTGCTGGGAGAACAATGGTGACCTCAGTGCTGGGCAAACATACCTGCCCGTGGCACCCCAGCCCCACCGACACTGGTGGACCTGGGTGCATGGTGCCTCTCCAAATCTAGGGCCTCCTGCTCGAACAGGCTGGGCATCGCCACCTGGGCCGGCCCTCCGCCAGTCCTCACCCGCTCGGTGGCATTATGTGCTTTCTCCTTCAGAAAAGGAGAGAGGAACATTTATTAGTGCTACTTGTACCTGGATTCTCTTTGCGGATGACCCACCCCAACCAGAGTGGGACATTGCAGGGCTCCAGTGCCTCCTCACCCCAATTCTGTGAACACTCACACAAAAATGCCAGGTCTGTCTCCCCCTGCCTTGGCCAAATGCTGCCTACATCACATTAGGCACCACACGGTCTAACATTCCATAGCAAGGAAGCGCAAGCACGTGGAGCGCAGATGGCAGCAGATGATTCGTTGTCACGCCACCTTGAAGCTCCCCTCCCAGCATGTCATCACTCTGACTTTGACATGTCCTGGAGTTCCAGCACTGCGCCTAGTTGCAGCTCTTCCAGTTTGACCCCAAACCAGTCATGTGGGACTCAGTGTAACACATGCTGCAGGGGCAAAACCCATCTCTTCACCACCCTCTTAGGGTGACCTCGGCATGGGCAATATCTGCTGGCCCACCCAGCGAAGGACACATGCTGTCAATGATTCAATGCAGTCACTAGACTTAGGGAGGGGGGAAGCCTACCTACTGTGTTAAGTGGCCAGTGCCAACATGATACTCACCCTTCCTGAGCGCAACAGTTCGTTGAAGCACTTGTGACACTGGATCCAGGTGCGTCGCACCACGTCATGGGCACTCATCACCTCCGTCACCTCCTCCCAGGCACGTTTGGTCATGTGGGTGGGCTTCCTCCTCCCATCCTGGGGTACGAGGACGTCCCGCCATGCTGGCACCTCCTCGAGGAAGGCAGCAGGACAATCATCGGAAAAATGAGGGGCACAGTGCCCCCCTGCCCTACCCTCCTGCTTGGCCTGCTCACCAGCAGTGCCCTGGGGAGCCCTTCCACTGACCATGATTCACAGCCTTTGGAAGGCTGCAGCAGTTTTTTAAAACAGGCCGCCAGGTCACCATTGGACCCAGTGGTCATTGCAGCCCCACCACCGCCCGCCCACTCCCGCTGTCCTCGGGAGCCGTGATTCATGCTGGGCGGGCATTAATTGGGCCGCCTGTGTAAAATGGCAACAATCAGGTCCGCGCCCGCCTGTGCCCGCTCCTGCTCCGGCTCTGCCTACCCGACAGGCAGAAAGTTCTGCCCAGTGTGATAGATTGCCTTCCGGGCATTTGTAAGTTCAGAATAGCATTCATTAATACTTAATTCTCAATGGGCAGCTTTCCTTGCTGATAAGAATGTACACAGGTGCAGGACAGCTGAGAGAACTCACATTGGCATAGATTTCACAGTTAGTGGTGAAGGGGCTGACCTCAAAAAGCTGCTCACAAAGATTTAATAGGTTGTAGAATCTAGGTTCCTTATTTTTCTTACATCATTTTCAATTTGGTACTATTTTTAGGGGATCTGTGATGTCCAACAACAGAACAGGCAGGGTTATCATTCAATCAGATTGAAGAATTCTCACAATCAGCAAAGCAGGAAACATAGATCACATTTAAAACATTGTACAGAAAGTGAAACAAGGATTGGGACATACGCATAGGAATAAAACAAAACATTTTTGAAGTTATAATTTTTAATTCAGTGAACATTTGCAATTTTTATATGTTCTTCTGAGAGAATGGGATCTCACCTATAAAATTAGTTTTTCTAGGCCAGAGAGATTGTTCAGCATTAATTATGACTTACACTGTTACAACGTTAAAAAAACTTAGTTATCCCTGACTGAATGAGGCTTAACATGTTCATTGGTCATGACAGTGAGAAAACATGCAAAGTTTTTTTATTTATTCATGAGATGTGGGCATCACTGGCTAGGTCAGTATTTATTGCCCATCTCTAATTACCCTTGAGAAAGTAAGGGTGAGCTGCCTTCTTGAACCACTGCAGTCCATGTGGTGTAGGAACACCAAAGGTGCTGTTAGGGAGGGAGGTCTAGGATTTTGACCCAGTGACAGTGAAGGGACAGCTTTATATTTCCATGTTAGGGTGGTGAGTGACTTGGAGGGGAACTTCCAGGTGGTGGTGTTCCCATGTGTCTGCTGCCCTTGTCCTTCTAGATGGTAGCGGTCATGGGTTTGGAAAGTGCTGCGTAACCCTTGGTCAGTTTCTGCAGGGTATCTTGTAGATGGTACACATTGCTGCCACTGTGTGTCGGTAGTGAAGGGAGTGAATGTTTGTGGTGTGATGCCAATCAAGCGGGCTGCTTTGTCCTGGATGGTGTCAAGCTTTTTGAGTTGTGGTAGATGCACTCATCCAGGCAAATGGAGGGTGTTCCATCACACTACTGACTTGTGCCTTTTAGATGGTGGTCAGGCTTTGGGGAATCAGGAGGTGAGTTACTCGCTGCAGGATTCCTAGCCTCTGACCTGCTCTTGTAGCCAGAGTATTTATATGGATGGTCCAGTTCAGTTTCTGGTCAATGGCAACCCCAGGATGTTGATATTGGGGAATTCAGCAACGGCAATGCCATTGAATATCAAGGGGAGATGGTTAGATTCTCTCTTGTTTGAGATGGTCATTGCCTGGCACTTATGTGGCGCAAATGTTACTTGCCACTTGTCAGCCCAATGCTGGATGTTGGCCAGGTCTTGCTGCATTTGGACATGGGCTGCTTCAGTATCTGAGGAGTCAGGAATGGTGCTGAAGTTTGTGCAATCATCAGCGAACATCTTTCCCTTCTGATTTTATCATGGAAGGAACGTCATTGATGAAGCAGCTGAAGATAATTGAGCCTAGGATACTACCCTGAGGAATTCCTGCAGTGATGCCCTGGAACTGAGGTGATTGACCTCCAACAGCCATAACCTTTGTGCTAGGTATGACTCCAACCAGCAGAGAGATTTCCCCTTGATTCCCATTGACTGCTCCTTGACGCCACACTCAGTCAAATGCTGCCTTGATGTCATGGGCAGTCACTCTCACCTCACCTCTGGAGATCAGATCCTTTGTTCAAGGTTGTAATGAGGTCAGGAACCGAGTGGCCCTGGCGGAACCCAAACCGAGCGTCACTGAGCAGGTTATTGCTAAGCAAGTGCCACTTGATAGCTCTGTTGATGACACCTTCCATCACTGTGCTGATGACCAAAAGGTAGGCAGACAGGGCATTAATTGGCTGGGTTGGATTTTTCTGCTTTTTGTGCACAGGATATACCTGGGCAATTTTCCTTATAGTCAGGTAGCTGCCGGTGTTGTAGCTGTATTGAAACAACTTGGCTAAGGATGTGGCAAGTTCTGCAGCACAAGTCTTCAATACTATTGCTGGAATATTGTCAGGGCCCTGAAATAGTTGAAGTTCAAGGTAAATCAGTGATTGCTAATGGTTTTATTTGTGAAGACTGTAACAGCGCACCCTGTGGAGGTGCAGTGTATCACAGAGCAACTTCTGGGGCAGAGTATTACACTTGGCGTGTGGGTGCGCGCCCGACACGCCCGAGTGTAAAATGACACGTGATGACTTCGGGCGTGTGTCCCAATGTCATCGCACAGTCTTGTGATATATCGTTCAGCGGGCACGCACCGGAGTTGGCTGCGTGCCCACCAATAATTAAAAGGCCTATTAAGGCCATTAACAATCTAATTCAATTCAAATTTACGCTGTCTGTCCAAGCTTATGGTTGACGGACAGGTGAAAAGGCCAAGCGGCCTTTACATTTCTTAGGAAACCTCATCCACAAGCGGGATGAGGTTTCCAAAAGCAAATAAACATTAAATAAAAACTGTATTTTTGAATTAAGAACATGTCCCAGCTCATGTGACAGAGTCACATGAGAGGACATATTTCATTAAATTTTTATTCTCTTCATTTTTTTTTATACAGTGCTTCAATCTTCCTGATGCAGCTCCGTGCTTCAGGGAGATTGAAGCGCTCTTTCTCGTGCATGCATGAACTGCGCGCTAGGCCTGCTCTCCCTCCCCCCGTCCACGCGGCCCGCATAGCAGTGCTGAGCGCTGCCGCTCGCGTTCCACGCTGGGCGGGCCTTAATTGACCCATCCATGTGAAATCGCGGTGCGGAGCCGATCGTGGGCGGTGGTCAGCTTCATGACCACCCCCCGCCCAACTCCACCGAGCACCCCCGCCAAGGGCAAAATCCTGCCCCTGGATTTCCACATTTAACTATACATGAGCGGACGCCAGAGGATGTCATCAGTTTGCACAGGAAAAATAACCAGTGCTGACAGCCTTGATTTTATTACTACTGCCAAGCCCGGGCCTGTCTGTATGTGTGTATCGGTGGCATTGGCCAGTATCCAACTATCTTGGCTATACGTAAGCTGCAAACATTAACAGAAGAGCACCAGAGCCAATGCCACCTTAGTATTTGTGGCATATAGTGGGAGTAATTTTTAACCTTAAAAAACAGTCAGTTAAAATGTAAAAGATCTTAAACTGAAATGTAACCAGCCTCAAAACTGCCCCTTCCAGTTTTGACAGACTTTGAATGAGGAGGTTTATGTGGCCAATTCACTCCCAGGAGGCGAGTCACTCATTTAAGCATTTTAATGTGGTTGTGCACTTAAGATTTACTTCAGCCAGGTGGGTTTCCCAGACCTCAGGAAAGTGACCTGCTAAAAGGAAGGGCATTAAAAAGGAAAGTCTTTCCAGCACTGCCCGTGGGCCAAAAGGAGCGAGAATACTTCCCTCCCTGTGCACCCCCCATCCTGCTTCTCACTCCATGTGATTGGACTCCCCATCCCAGCTCGTAAGCCACTCCATACAATCAGTGACCACCCTAACCCCATTACCAACCATCCCAATCCCCCAGCTCTCACCTCAGCCTCCCTCTGATCCTCCCCACCCCACAATCAACCCCAAACCAGGCTGTACCTACCCTCCCCTCACTACCCCTACCCCGAGCAACAGGAGATCTTCCTACTCCTGGGCTGCAGCCTCTTCTGGAGTGTTCCATGCCCAACATCAAGCCAAGCCTGTCAATGAGCCTGTAGTAGGAAACCTGTTTAAAAATCACACACAGACTGAAGTTGAAACTCTGCAGCATTCAACTCCTTCCCCCTGCTTGGAAATCCCTCCCCAGTAAATATCAGGACCAGTGTGTCAGACAGAACCCGTAGACCCGCAGTACATTTTCAGAACAGTTCTATCAACTCTACAAATAGCAGGCTATAATTTATCAATTTCATTTGGATAAACGTTATCAATTTTTCCTTGATGTGTAATAACACAAGCTTCTGTCTGGTGCTTATGGCAAAATTGGTGCTGGCGTGATGTTAATGTGGAGATAGGAAATGCCACACAGAATGTTGTGTTCAGAGTCATCACATTTTTGGGATATGAGAGCCTTGCTCCGTGATGGTGGTTGGTGGCACATTTAACCAGGGACTTGAAATCCTTCATGACATCAGCTCTTCAATGTTTGCAGCTTGCCATTAAAAGGTAAATTGTAGTGGTGGCAAAAAAGTGGACTAATTGTCCACGAGATAGCCCAGCGCTCTTTGATGCTGAAGGGTTGGAGGTACTGCTGCAGGAGGTGCACCTGTTGGTGGTCTTGTTTGTGTCTGAAGGACTCCTGCCTGTAAAAACACAAGCACCAGCTGAATGGTAGAAAGGCATGCACCAAGTCCCTCATACCTAGCTGCAACGACAAACAAAACTGATAAGGGAGATGAAGGTGGCTGTACTCCTCAAATTTGCACAAACGGGGAGGAATCTCCTGCCCCCGCAAGACGTGAAAAAGGAGGCAGGAAGGTCTGAAAATTAGGTGAAGTGGCATTGGGACTGATATCCAACGTCTTCCTGCCTCCATTGGTGGAAAATTCTGGGCAGGACGGCCCATGGTCGATGTTGCCACCCCACCTCCACTTGAGACTCTTAAGTGGCCAATTAATGACCACTTAAGGGCCTTTTCCCACCTCCGCTGCAATTTTCACAGTTCCAGGTGAGCTTGTCGACATGCAGCATGCATGACTGGTTAAACTGTGTGGGGTGGGAGTCCTTCGATCTGCATTCATCTGTGTATGATTGACAACATGGACATGGGGCAGGGCAGTGGTCACTGAAAGCCATCCCCCTGCCCTTTCTGCTGACCTCCATGGTCCCTTCTCCCCATGAACCCCATACCTCACGAGTCCCCCCCAACAGCACTCACCTTTCCGCTGGGTCACTCCTCGGACTCTGGTGGGTGTTGTTCCGGCAGCAGCTACGGCCTCCTCCATGGCACTGATGAATGCAAGAATTGCTGGCCTCTGATGGGAGGGCAGGTCTAGGCAGATGGGACGTTGTGTCCCAGGGTCATCAGTCAGAAGGAAAGCCTGCTGCTGTCCACTTAACTGCCTGATGGGCAGAAGATATGGCGGGCCTTCTGCCTCAGAGTCAGCACAGGTGCCTTTTTCAGGTCGAAAAAAGAAGATTCTGCCCATTGCTCCTGAAGTCTATCAAGCTTGGCACAATGTTGTTAGGTACCCCTGCATTCTGTAGGATGGAGTCCTTCAAGCATTGTTCATCTTCGCCCTTTTGAACGCACTCATTGATCTTGACTGGGCTGAGATTTATGAGTCATGGAGGAGTTGCGAATCTTGCATGCTGTGGAGTTTTGATCCCAGTCGTACATTTTTCCCTTCCTGGTTCCCTAACCGGAAGGCAGCCTGGTTGATGGGCATGGCCTCTTCCCCGTCAGGTGGGGAATGTCCCGAAGAAGCCAGTGATCCTGGGGTGGGGGAAGCAGGTTAGCTTGGTGGGCTGGGAAGAAGCACTCCTTCTTCTTCTGGCCCACAAGCAGCACTGTAAAGGTATTTACCTTTTCCATGAGGAAGTCCTTGTTCTACTTTAGCTGCCATGTTTGCTGAGGCCTGGGAGCCCAGCAGGCTGGGGTCAACCAGGAAGACAAGGTTAAACTTGAGACATACAGTCTTATTATAATACTTAAATGAGCAACCTGGTTCCTGTCAGTGGATCGCTTGCTCGTATCTTGTCTCCATTAAAACTGGAAGCGGTCAGATTATGTTTGTGATTTTACGAATTTTCACATCTCACTCAACCCAAACCAATGCATTTTTGAGGGTTTAAGTTCCCTTCAACTGTGTCAGAATCAGAGGCACACTTTTCTTGCAGACAGAGGAGGTAATCAAGGCAAACTGAAGCTCAAACTTCCCATCAAATGTACTGTTCAGATCCAAGGTTTTTTCTCCCTGGGAATGACAGCCATGGGCAAAGGATGATAGCCCTGTTCTCTTAAATGTCACCTGTCCACTGATGCTTTCCTTTCAAATAAGGGAAAAGGGAAAAAAGCCAATTAGTACATTTTTTTAACAATCTTAATGGTTGGTCCAATTTTAGCCCTGTTTCAAATACCTTATGAGCAGAACCCACTATTTCAAAATTTTCTGACTGTCCTGTTGAGCCTTGTGTATACGGTTCCAATGCCCTTTTTGTTGGAATTCTATGTTAGTCGCTTCTAATTTTCAGATGCAAACGGTGCATGATTTCACTCATTGTGCTGGGCAACTTAATCAGCATACCTAAAAGAATCACGAGAGGCCACTCAAAAAAGTGCTGGAAGAGATTTTTATTTCTGTGCATCCATAGAATATTCAATCCCACTGCTGGCCCGTGAAAGGACCCTTTCTCCCAGCCATTCTCCAACATGTTTCCCTCTCCTCCCCCAGGCTTCACCTGTCAGTTATCTCAGATTGGATGCCAGCTGATACCCGACCTCCCATGCACAACCAACAAGCTGCAGCAGGCACTTTGCAGCCGCCACTCACCCTCGGCATTTAGATGAGCCCTAATTGGAAAATGATTTGGGTCTCCCAATCAATGTTCTAGCTAATTTCCCTTTATTGCGTGTGACCCATTTCTTACATACGAACATATGTCACAAACACCTAAAAGGCATTTCCTCAAAGTGATCTGTGAACTAAGAATTTGTGTGTGTATATGTAAACCCCTTCTAATTTGTGAGTGATTTAATTTAAAAATAACCAGCACCAAAGCTTTAGGGTGGAATCATCCCAGATTTGCACTAAGTGAGGTAGCGAGCAGGTAAAAAGGACATTTTACCCACTGGCTACGATGGCGGGTTTTTACACCGTAGCATCCCAGAACCCACCATATTAATTATGCAATCTCGGCGACCGCTATTATTTGCTAAAAAAGCCCTGGAGCTCCCGCACAGGGCAGAGGGGAGAGCTGGCAGGGGGCACCAGGGAATACACCACCTCACCCGACAAGGACTCTAAGTCATCCCTGATGCTCACCATTGAAACACTGTCCTCCTCCAGGTCGTCGCCTCCAGCTTCCAACCCCTCCCCTGTACTGAGTACAGGGTCTGGTTCGGAACTGCCAGTCGGCTTCACCTCCACCTCGATCCCACCCCCAGGATCAAGGGCAGAGCCAAAAACAGGCAAACAGAGCTAAAGAGTTCCTGGCAGAGCCAAACAGAGCCAAGCTGAGCCAAACAGAGCCTGGCAGAGGCAAACAGAGCCAAACTGAACATGGCAGAGCAAAACAGAGCCAAACAGAGATAAACAGAGCCAATCAGTGCCAAACAGAGCCTGGCAGAGCCAAACAGAGTCTGGCAGAGCCAAGCAGAACCAAACAGAGTGAAACAGAGCCTGGCAGAGCCAAGCAGAGCAAAACAGCCAAACAGAACCAAACAGAGCCTGGCAGAGCAAAACAGAGCCAAACAGAGCAAAAAACAGCCTGGCAGAAGCAAATAGAGCCTGGCAGAGCCAAAAAGAGACAAAAAGAGCCAAACAGAGTGTGGCAGAGCCAAACAGAGACAAAAAGAGCCTGGCAGGGCCACACAGAGCCTGACAGGGCCAAACAGAGTGAAACAGAGCCAAACAGAGACAAACAGAGCCAAACGGAGCTAAACAGAGCCATACAAAACCAAACAGAGCCTGGCAGAGCCGAACAGAGCCAAACAGAGCCAAAGAGAGTGAAACAGATCCAAACAGAGCCAAACAGAGACTCGCAGAGCCAAACAGAGCCTCGCAGAGCCACACAATGTCAAACAGAGCTAAAAAGAGCCAAACAGAGCCAAACAGAGCCAGGTAGAGCCAAACGGAGCCTGGCAGAGCCAAACAGAGACTGGCAGCGCCAAACAGAGCATTGCAGAGCCTGGCAGAGCCAAACAGAGCCAAACAGAGACTGGCAGAGCCTCAAAGAGCCAAACAGAGTTAAGCAGAGTCTGGCAGAGCCAAATAGAGCCTGGCAGAGCCAAACGGAGCTAAACAGAGCCAGGTAGAGCCAAACAGAGCAAAACAGAGCCAAACAGAGCCAAACAGGGCCTACCAGAGCCAAACAGTGCCTGGCAGAACCAAACATGGCCAAACAGAGCCGGGCAGAGCCAAACAGAGCAAAAAAGAGCGCGGCTGAGACTAACAGAGACTGGTAGAGCCAAGCAGAGCCTGTCAGATCATAACAGAGCCATAAAGAGCCAAACAGAGCCTGGCTTAACTAAACAGAGCCATACAGAGCCAAACAGAGCCTTGCAGAGCCAACCAGAGCTAACCAGACCCAAACAGAGACAAGCAGAGCCTGGCAGAGCCAAACAGAGCCAATCAAATCCAAACAGAGCCAAACAGAGCCTGGCAGAGACAGACAGAGCTAAACAGAGCCAAACAGAGACCTGGCAGATCCAAACAGATCCAAGCATAGATAAACAGAGCCTGGCAAAGCCAAACAGAGCCAAAGAGAGCCTGGCAGAGTCAAGCAGAGCCAAACAGAGCTAAACAGTGCCATGCAGAGCCAAACATAGCCAAACAGAGCCAAACAGAGCCACAAAGAGCCAAACAGAGCCAAACCGGGCCTGGCAGAGCCAAACAGAGTCAAACAGACCCGGTAGAGCCAAAGAGAGCCATGCAGAGCTAATCGGAGATGAGCAGAGCCAAACTGAGCAAGACAGGGCATGGCAGAGCCAAGCAGAGCCTGGCAGAGCCAAACAGAGACAAATAGAGCCTGGTAGGGCCAAACAGAGCCAAGCAGACTCTGGCAGGGCCAAACAGACAATGGCAGGGCCAAACAGAGCCTGGCAGATCGAAACAGAGCCAATCAGACCCCAAAAGAGTCAAACAGAGCCAAACAGATCCTGGCAGTTTCAAACAGAGCCAAACAGAGCCTGGCAGAGCCAAACAGAGCCAAGAAGAGCTAAGCAGAGCCTGGCAGAGCCAAATGGAGACAAACAATGCCTGGCAGAGACAAGCATTGCCAAACGGAGCCAAACTGATCCTGGTAGAGGCACACAGAGCCAAGCAGAGCCAAACTGAGCCTGGCAGAACCAAACAGAGCCAAACAGAGCCTAGCAGGGCAAAACACTGCCAAACAGAGCATGGCAGAGGCAATTAGAGCCATACAGAGCTTGGCAGAGCCATACAGAGCCAAACAGAGCCTGGCAGAGATTAACAGAGCCAAAGAGGTCTAAATAGGGCTTGGCAGTGACAAACAGAGCCAAGCAGAGCCTAACAGAGCCTGGCTGAGCCTGAAAGAACCAAAGAGAGCCTGGCAGAGAATGGCAGTTCGAAACAGAGCCAATCAGAGCCAAACAGAGCCTGGCAACCCAACCAGAACCTGGCAAGCCCAAACAAACCCAAACAGGGCCTGGCAGAGACAAACAGAGTCAAACAGAGACTAGCAGAGCCTGGCAGAGCCAAATAAAGCCTACCAGAGACAAACAGAGCCAAACGGAGCATGGCAGAGCCAAACGGAGCATGGCAGAGCCAAACAGAGCCTGGCAAAGCCAAATAGCACCTGGCAGTGCCAAGTGGAGCCAAACATAGACAAATAGAGCAAATCAGAGCCTGGAAGAGTCAAACAGAGCCAATGAGAGACAAACAGAGTCTGGCAACACCAATCAGAGCCAAACAGTGCCAAACAGAGCCAAATGGAGCCTGGCACATCCAAACAGAGCTTGGGAAATCCAAACAGAGCCAAACAGACCCAGGCAGAGCCAAACAGAGCCAAGCAGAGCCAAATATAGCCAAACAGAGCCAAGCAGTACCTGGTGGAGCCAAACACATCCAAAGAGCCACAGAGAGCCTGACAGAGCCAAACAGACCCTGGCAGAGCCAAAAAGGGCCAAACAGAGTGAAACAGAGCCAAACAGAGCCTGGCAGAGCCAAACAGAATTTTGCAAAGCCGAACAGAGCCAAACAGCGCCAAACAGAGACCAGCAGAACCAAACAGAGCCAAACAGAACCAAAGAATACCTGGCAGTTGCAAACAAATCCAAACATAGCCAAATAGAGCCAAACATAGCCAAGCAGAGCCAAACGGAGCCTGGCATATCCAAATAGAGCCAAATAGAGCGTGGCAGAGACAAACAGGGCCAAATAGAGCCAAACAGAGCCTAAAAGAGCCAAACTGAGCAAAAGAGAGACAAACAGAGCCAGGCAAAGCCAAACAGATTCAAACTGTGCCTGGCAGATCCAGACAGAGTGAAACAGAGCCTTGCAAAGACAAACAGTGCCAAACGGAGCCCAGCAGAGCCAAACAGAGCCAAAGAACGCTTGGCAGAGCCAAACGGAGCCTGGCAGAGCCAAACAGAGCCAAGCAAAGCCAAATATAGCCAAACAAAGCCAAACAGAGCCAAGCAGTACCTGGTGGAGCCAAACATATCCAAAGAGCCACAGAGAGCCTGGCGGAGCCAAACAGAGCCAAACAGAGCTGAAAAGAGACTGGCAGAAAGAAGCAGTATCAAACAGAGCCTAACAGAGCATGCCAGAGCCAGAAAGACCCAAACAGAACCTCACAGATCCAATCAGAGCCAAACAGAGTCAAAATCAGCCAAACAGATCCAGGCAGAGCCAAATAGAGCCAAACAGAGCCAAAAAGAGACTGGCAGAGCCAAACAGAGTCAAAGAGCCTAACAGAGCATGCCAGAGCCAAATAAATGAAAATAGGTCCAAACAGAACCTCACAGATCCAAAAGGAGCCAAAAAGGGCCATACAGAGCCTTGCAGGGCCAAACAAAGTGTGGCAGAGACAAACAGAGCCAAACGGAGCCTGGCAGAGCCAAAGAGAGCCAGACAGAGCATAACAGAGCAAAACAGAGCTTGGCAGAGGGTAACAGAGTGCAAATTTCCAACAGAGCCTAGCAGAGCCAAAGAGAGCCAATCATAACCAAACAGAGCCCGGCAGAACCAAACACAGCCTAGCAGAGCCAAACAGAGCTTGGAAGAGACAAACAGAGCCAAAGGGAGATAAACAGAACCTGGCAAAGTCAAACAGAGCCAAACTGGGCCTGGCAGAACCAAACACAGCGAAACAGAGCCTTGCGAAGCCAAACAGAGCCAAACAGGGCAAAATAGCACCTGGCAGATCCAAACATAGCCTGGCAGAGCCAAACAGAGCCAAACAGAGCCAAACAGACGCTGATATAGAAAAACAGAGGGAAGCAGATCCAGGCAGAGCCAAACAGAGCAAAACAGAGCCAAACAGAGCCCGGCAGAGCTACATAGAGCTGAACAGAGCCTAACAGAGCATGCCAGAGCCAGAAAGACCCAAACAAATCCAAACAGAACCTCACAGATCCCAACAGAACCAAAACGAGCCATACAGAGCCTGGCAGAGCCAATCAGAGCGAAACAGAACCTGGCAGAGATAAACGGATCCTCGTAGAGCCAAGCAGAGCCAAACAGTGCCAAACACAGCCTGGCAGAGCCAAACAGGGCAAAACAGAGCCAAACAGGGCCTGGCAGAGCCACACACAGCCAAATAGAGCCAAACAGAGGCTTGCAGAATCAATCAAAGCTTGGCACAGCCAAACAGTGCCAAACAGAGTCCGGCAGAGCCATACAGAGCCAAGCAGAGCCTTTCAGAGATTGGCAGAGCCTGACAGAGCCTGGCAGAGGCAAACAGAGACAAACAGAGACAAACAGGGCAAAATAGTACCTGGCAGATCCAAACAGAGCCTGGAAGAGCCAAACAGAGACAACGACGACCTACCAGAGCCAAACAGAGCCTGGAAGAGACAAACAGAGCAAAAGAGAGATAAAAAGAGCCTGCCAAATCAAACAGAGCCAAACTGGGCCCGGCAGAACCAAACAGAGCGAAACAAATGCTAGCAGAGACAAACAGAGTCAAACAGAGCAAAAAGAACCAAATAGAGACAAACAGAGCCTGGCAGAGCCAGACGGAGCCAAACGGAGCTAAACAGAGCATGGCAGAGCCAAACAGAGCGAAACACAGCTTAGCAGAGCCAAACAGAGTCTGGAAGAGGCAAACAGAGGCAAAGAGAGACAAGCAGAGCCTGGCAAAGACAAACAGAGCCAAACTGGGCCTGACAGAACCAAACAGAGCGAAACAGAGGCTTGCGAAGCCAAACAAAGCCAAACAGAGACAAACAGGGCAAAATAGCACCTGGCAGATTCAATCAGTGCCTGGCAGAGCCAAACAGAGACAAACAGACGCTGACAGAGACAAACAGAGGCAAGCAGAGCCTGGCAGAGCCTGGCGGAGCCCGACAGAGCCTGGCAGAGATTGGCAGAGCCAACAGAGCGAAACAGAGCCTTGCAAAGCCAAACAGAGCCAAACAGGGCAAAATAGCACCTGGCAGATCCATACGGACGCTAGCAGAGCCAAACAGAGCCAAACAGAGCAAAAAAGAACCAAACAAAGACAAACAGAGCCAGGCAGAGCCAAAAGGAACCAAACAGAGTCGAACAGAGCCTGTCAGAGCCAAAAAGAGCCAAACACAGGTTAGCAGAGCCAAACAGAGTCTGGAACAGACAAACAGAGGCAAAGAGACACAAGCACAGCCTGGCAATGTCAAACCGAGCCAAACTGGGCCTGACAGAACCAAACAGAGCGGAACAAAGCCTTGTGAAGCCAAACAGAGCCAAACAAAGACAAACAGGGCAAAATAGCACCTGGCAGATTCAATCAGAGCCAAACAGAGCCAAACAGTCGCTGATAGAGAAAAACAGAGGCAAGCAGAGCCTGGCAGGGACTGGCAGAGGCTGGCAGAGCCCGACAGAGCTGGCAGAGCCTGGCAGAGCCAAACATAGCCAAACAGGGCAAAATAGCACCTGGCAGAGCCAAACAGAGCCAGACGGAGCCAAACAGAGCCTGGCAGAGCCAAACAGAGCCAAACAGTGCCCAGCAGGGCAAAACATAGCCAAACAGAGCTGGAAATGCCAATCAGCACCAAAGAGAACCAAACAGAGCCAGGCAGATCCAAACAGAGCCAAATAGAGCCAAACAGTACCTGGCAGTGACAAACATAGCCAGAGACTCGCAGAGCCAAACAGAACCAAATAGAGCCCGGCCGAGCCAAGCAGTGCCATACAGTGCCTTGGAGAGCCATTCAGATTTTGGCAGACAACAAGCAGATCCAAGCAGTGCCATACAGAGCCAAACAGACCCAGGCAGAATCAAATAGAGCCAAATAGAGCCAAACAGAGCAAAACAGAGCCAAACAGAGCCAAACAGAGCCTGGCAAAGCCAAACAGAGCCAAACAGAGCCAAGCAAAGCCCAGCAGAGCCAAATAGAGCCAAACAGAGCCAACCATAGCCAGGCAAAGCCAAATAGAGCCAAACAGAGCTGAATATAGACTAGCAGAGCCAAACAGTTCCAAACAGAGCCTAACAGAGCATGCCAGAGCCAGAAAGACCCAAACAGATCCAAACATATCCTTGCATTTCCAATCAGAGCCAAACAGATTCTAATTTATCCAAACAGATCCAGGGAGAGACAAATAGTGCCAAACAGAGCCGAAAAGAGACTGGCAGAGCCAAACAGAGTCAAAGAGCCTAACAGAGCATGCCAGAGGCAAAAAGAAGCAAACAGAACCAAACAGAACACTCACAGATCCAAACAGAGCATAAAAGAGCCATACAGAGCCTGGCAGAGCCAAATAAAGCCTAGTAGAGACAAATAGAGCCAAACTGAGCCTGGCAGAGGCAAACAGAGCCAAACAGAACCAAGCAGAGCCATACAGAGCCTGGCAGAGCCAATCAGAGCGAAACAGAGCCTGGCAGAGAGAAACAGATCCTGGCAGAGCCAAGCAGAGCAAAACAAAGCCTGGTAGAACCAAACAGGGCAAAACAGAGCCAAACAGAGCAAAACAGAGCCTGGCAGAGCCACACACAGCCAAATAGAGACAAAAGGAGGCTGGTAGAATGAAACAGAGCTTGGCACAGCCAAACAGAGCCAAACAGAGCCTGGCAGAGACAAACAGAACCTTGAAGAACCATTCATACTTTGGCAGAGAACAAACAGATCCAACAAGTGCCAAACAGAGCCTAAAAGATACTGGCAGAGCCAAACAGAGTCAAACAGACCCTAACAGAGCATTCCAGAGCCAAAAAGATGCAAACTGATCCAAACAGAACCTCACAGCGAAAAACACTGGGCCTGGCAGAGCCAAACAGAGCTGGAAATGCCAAACAGAGCCCAACAGAACCAAACAGTGCCCAGCAGAACCAAACAGATCCAAACAAAGCCAAATAGAGCCAGCAGTGACAAACATAGCTAAATAGAATCTCGCAGAGCCAATCTGAACCAAATAGAGCCAGGCAGAGACAAATAGAGCCAAACAGCGGCTTGGAGAGCCATTCAGACTTTGGCAGGGATAAACAGATCCAAGCTGTGCCAAACAGAGCCAAACAGATCCAGGCAGTGCCAAATAGAGCCAAACAGAGACAAACAGAGCCAGAAAGAGACTGACAGAGCCAAACAGAGTCAAACAGAGCCTAACAGAGCATGCCAGAGCCAAAAAGACACAAACAGATCTAAACAGAACCTCACAGATCCAAACAGAGCCAAAAAGAGCCATACAGAGCCTGGCAGAGCCAAACAAAGCTTAGCAGAGACAAACAGACCCAAACAGAGCCAAGCAGTGCCAAACAGAGCCTGGCAGAGCCAAACATGGCAAAACAGAGCCAAACAGAGACAAGCAGAGCCTGGCATAACCACACAAAACCAAATAGAGCCCAAAAGGCTGGCAGATTCAAACAGAGAATGGCACAGCCAAATAGAGCCAAACAGAGACAAACAGAGCCAAACAGGGTGAAATAGCACCTGGCAGAGCCAAACAGAGCCAAACAGACTCTGGCAGAGTCAAACAGAGCCAAACAGAGCGAGAAAGACCCAAACTGAGGCAAACAGTGCCCGGCAGGGCCAAACATAGCCAAACAGAGCCAGACTGGGCCTGGCAGAGCCAAACAGAGCTAGAAATGCCAAACAGACCCACACAGAACCAAACAGAGCCAAACAGAGGCAAATAGAGCCAAACAGTGCCCGGCAGGGACAAACATAGCCAAACAGAGACTCGCAGAGCCAAACAAAACCAAATAGAGCACAGCAGAGGCAAACAGAGCCAAACAAAGCCTTAGAGAGCCATTCACATGTTGGCAGAGACAAACAGATCCAAGCAGTGCCAAACAGAGTCAAACAAATACAGGCAGAGCCAAATAGACCCAAACAGAGTCAATCAATGCCGTAAAGAGCCTTGCAGAGCCAAACGGAGACAAACATAGCCAAACAGAGCCAAACAGAGCCTGGTAGAGTCAAACTGTGCCTGGCAGAGCCAAACAGAGCCAAACAGTGCCCGGCATGGTCAAACATATCCAAACAGAGTGAGACTGGGCCTGGCAGAGCCAAACCAAGCCAAACAGTGCCTGGCAGAGTCAAACAGAGCGAAACAGAGCAAGAAATGCCAAACAGAGCCTGGCAGATCCAAACAGAGGCAAACAGTGCCAAATAGAGCCAAACAGTGCCCGGAAGGGACAAACATAGCCAAACAGAGTCTCACACAGCCAAATAGAACCAAATAGAGCCCGGCAGAGCCAAACAGAGCCTTGGAGAGACATTCAGACTTTGGCAGAGACAAAAAGATCCAAGGAGTGCCAAATAGATCAAAACAGAGGCTGGCAGAGACTGGCAGAGTCAAACAGAGCCTAATAGAGCATGCCAGAGCCAAAAAGACGCAAACAGATCCAGACAGAACCTCACAGATCCAAACAAAGCCAAATAGAGCCTGGCGGAGCCAAACAAAGCCTAGCAGAGACAATCAGAGCCAAACAGAGCCTGGCAGAGCTAAACAGAGCCAAGCAGAGCCAAACAGAGCCTGGCAGAGACAAACAAAGCCATAAGAGCCTGGCAGAGACAAACAGATCCTGGCAGAGCCAAGCAGAGCCAAACAATGTCAAACAGAGTCTGGCAGAGCCAAACATGGCAAAAGAGAGCCAAACAGAGCCAAACGGAGCCTAGCAGAGCCATACGCAACCAAAGAGGGCCAAAACGAGGCTGGCAGAATCAAACAGAGCTTGGCACAGCCAAACACAGCCAAACAGAGCCATCAGAGCCAAACAGAGCCAAAAAGAGTTAGACACAGTAAACAGAGCGTGGCAGAGCCTGGCAGAGTCAAACAGAGCCACACAGAGCCTGGCCGAGACAAACAGAGACTGGCAGAGGAAAACAGAGCCAAGCTGAGCCTGGCAGTGCCAAACAGAGCCTGGCAGAGCCAAACAGAACCAAAACAGAGCCAACAGAGCCAGGCAGGGCCAAATAGAGCAGAACAGAGCCTGGCAGAGCCAAACAGAGCCAAGCAGAGCCTGGCAGAGACAAACAGAGCCTGGCAGAGACAAACAGAGCCAAAAAGAGCCTGGAAGAGCAAAACAGACCCAAGCAGACCCTGGTAGGGCTAAATAGCTCCAAACAGAGCCAAACATTACCAAACAGAACCTGGCTTAGCATAACAGAGTCCTACAGACCCAAATAGAGCCAAACAGAGCCTGGTAGAGCAAAACAAAGCCTGGCAGAGCCAAGCAGAGCCTGCCGGAGCCAAGCAGAGCCTGGCAGATATTGGCAGAGCCAAACAGTGCCAGAGAGAGCCAGATGAAGCCTGTCAGTGCCAAACAGAGCCAAACACTGAAACAGAGCCAAACAAAGGCAAACAGAGCCAAACAGAACCATACAGTGCCAAACAGGGCTTGGCAGAGCAAAACAGAACCTGGCAGAGCCAAACAGTGCCTGGCAAAGCCAAACAGAACCAAACAGAGCCTGGCAGATCCAAACAGAGTCAAACAGGTTCTAACAGAGCCAAACAGAGCCAAACAGTGCCTGGCAGGGCCAAACAGAGCCTGGCAGGGCCAAACAGAGCCAAACATGCCAAACAGTCCCCAACAAAGCCAAACAGAGCCAAATAGAGCTAAACAGTCCACTGCAGAGCCAAACACAGCCTAGCAGTGCCAAACACAGCCATACAGAGCCTGGAGTATCCAAACAGAGCCACACAGGGCCAAACAGAGCCTAGCAGAGCCAAACAGCCGAACATAGCCAAACAGAGCCTGGCAGAGCCAAACAGAACCAATCCATGCCAAACAGAGCCTGACAGAGCCAAGTAGAGCCAAACATACCCAATCAGAGACTGGCAGAGGCAAGCAGAGCCAAACAGAGCCAAAGAAAGCCTGGCACAGCCAAACAGAGTCAAACAGAGTGAAATTGAGCCTGGGAGAGCCAAACAGAGCCAAAAAGAACCTGGCAGAGCCAAACAGCCTGGCAGAGCCTTGCAGTGCCAAACAGAGCCTGACAGAGCCAAATGGACATGGGCAGAGCCTGGCAGAGTTTGGCAGAGCCAAACAGTGCCAAACAGAGCCAAACAGAGCCAAACAGAGCCAAGTAGAGCCAAGCGACATTAAACAGAGCCTGGCAGAGCAAAACAGAGCCAAACAAGGCCTGACAGAGCCAAACAGAACCAAACAGAGCCTGGCAGAGCCAGACATATTCAAACAGAGCCAAACAGAGCCAAATAGATCCTAGCAGAGCCTAACAGAGCCAAACAGAGCCTAAAAGATCCTGGCAGAGCCAAAAAGAGCCTGGCAGAGCCAAGCAGAGGCTGGCAGAGCCAAACAATGCCTCCCTGGTCTCCTCTTGGGGAATTGGGCCAAAGGGCGGTGGCGGCTCAGAGCCCTGCTCCATCTCAGACACCGGGTCGTCCGGTGAGTCCAGTAAAAGCACCGGGCCTAAAACAGTGACACCTGGCGGTGAAGGTTGGGAGGGAGCAGCGAAGCCATCGCCAACCAATGATCCAGTTATAGAGGCTAAGAAGGGACTGCTGCAGTCCCCTGGTGGGCCAGATGATATCTCAGGGGTATAAGGTGGGTCAAGATGGGGCACCACCACAAGCATGGTACCCGCACCGACCCCCGATGGGCCCTGCTCAAGGGATTGCAGCAAGGGAACAGGAGTAACAGGGGTGACAGGGATCCTGGTTTAGGCCACCCACAGAAAGCAGAGCGAGGACTTACATGGTGGAGATGCCACCTCCTCTTCACTGTGGAAGGGGACACAACCAACCTCACTGGTCAGAACATTCTCCCTCTTCGAGGGGTGAAGTCTCTTCCAGGGTAGGCTGGGGGCTGGGGAGACTTCCATCAGTGAGACCCCTGCCGCCTCGTCCAGCCCTCCCAGAAGTTTGCCCTCTGGGGTTTGGACAAGTCCACCCCCTTCAATAAGTTCACTGGCTCAACGGCGTACGCCTCACCACCACCGGACCCGGGAACCCGCGCAGGGGCAACACCGGGCCCAGCACATGGTGCTGAGGCACATATGAGCCCTGGAGAGCGCGCAGATACGACGCCGGACCCAGTGTCTTCAGGGGTCTGGTATTTAGGGTGGTTTTGGGTGGTCTGAGCGGTCTGGGGAATCTGGGTGGCTGCCCCCAGGTGGCAGGTCTTCCTCCTTCTTATGTCGCGGGGGCTCTCCCCCGCCTCACCGGCAGCCGAGATGGCGGTAGCTGCCCATGACACCTCTCCTCGCGGGGTGGAAGATGGAATGGTGGCGGGGGGAGGAGCAGCAGTGCCAGTTGTGGCCACCTGGATGGTGCTGGCAGCCTTGGAGGCGGGGCAGTTCTTCCTCACATGCCCCACCTCGTTGCAGGCATGGGACCGCACACCATCCACAGTCCAAAAGACCCTGTAGACGGCCGTACATCTTCATGGTGGCAACTATGGCTGAGGAGCCGACGACCCCAGCCATAGCCCTGACGCGCGCCTCGATTGTCCTGTCGGGGTGGGTGTAGCTTTTCACCCCGAGTTGTTTTGTCACCAACCGAAAAGGTGACGGGGCTGCAGAGCAGCAGCAGGAGCTGAGGAGGCCGCCGCCCCTGCATAGGTGGCTTTGGGAAGCCCCTCCACCGGTCACAATGATGCTGTCATGGGGCAGTCAAGCTACACCCACCCCGAGAAAAGGTTTTGGAAAATGGGAAGGCTAGGAGGAGATAAAGGGATTAAATAATTTCCCCCGGCAGGTGCACAAGAGAGAGAAAGAGAGAGGAGGGCACAGGAAGAGGCAAAGAAGGCACAGGGTGGAGGTGTGCCCGATGTGGGGAGGGGGGGGGCTGCGAGGGGTCCGTTTGCTTCAACCAATAGGGGAGGACGACGTCTTCACCTGGCAGCCGGGGCTGCCTGGCAAACAGAAGCTGGTTCAGTTGCTCTTCACAAGGCAGCCCCAGCTAGCCCGGACTCTGACAAACGGGAAGAGGAGGGGTGGGGTGGATACCAAATGATGAGAGTCTAATTCATAGTCAAAATGCACCCACACCCCTCAGTTGTTGTTCCTCCACTTCTCCATCCCCTATCGCAACACTGTCCAATTCCAAAACAAACCTCCCCCACTCAGGGCTCAATGCACACACCTCTGGGTGATGGGAAGTTTTCTCCCTCCTGGTCCGCTCCTCTCCCTCCTCTCTCTTCGACATAGGCCCGAAAAGCCTCAGGCCTTGAGCTGCATGCCTCCCCTCCTACAGGTGTCAGGCAGTAGCAGCACACAACAGGCAGCCTGGGTCTTCAATGGGCTGTCAGGCCTTAGCTTGCAGGCCACTTCAATCTCCTCAGGCAGCAGCAATCCACAGAAACAGCCACACTGGAAAACTAGCAGAAACACAGAAGACAGCAGCAAAACAGTAGTCAGCAGCCAGAGCAGGAGCAAAGTCAGGAGCAGAGCAGGAGCAAAGCAGGAGCAGCAGCCAGCAGCCAGCAGCCAACACCCAACTCTCCCAGGCTGCAGCAGCGAGCTACAGCTGTGAGCAATTGGGGAAAATTTTTTGTGGGGTTTAACTGCAATCTATTTTTAATAACTTCATGAACTTTTGAGAAATTGAGAGCTCCATTGTGCACGAGAAATAATGATCACAGCCTGGGCACGGGTGCTACTCACTTGTGCAAACTGTTCACTATTGCCAATAAACTCCCAGAAATGTCTCCCTGCCTATGGCCCCTTGTCCTGATGAGCTGTGTTCATGTCACTCGGATGTGAAACCTTTCTGCACAAGATACAGGCGGGTGTCTCAGTCCAGGGCCTCTTCCCTGTGCTCTGTGCAGCCTTCAGACCAAAGTGATGGTTTAGCCTCACACTCCCTGGTCACATTACTGATGTCTGCACCTCGCCGGTGCTTGTCATTGCTGCCAGAATATAGTTCCATTACTCTTTCTGTGTGCTCTTAGCACCTTTAAGGTGGGGGCTGGCCCCCATCTCTTCAGCATCTTTGACCAGGGACGCTGTGCTCCTGAAGGGCTTAGGTGCTGAAGGCGTACAAAGGATCAGATGCTTCTAATGTTTCATGGCTGAGTCTCTACAATATGACCCTGATCACAAAGCACAAGCGAGCTGCTCTCTGCCAGATAGAAGCCAGACATTCTCAGAGACTATGTGAAGATTTATGGGGTGTCCTCACTGCATATTGTCATCATCCTCCTGCAATCAAGCGACTATCAGGGCCTCCACTGTGTCTCCTTGACAGGAACATTATCACAGAGGGAATGTGTGTAGCCATAAGCCAGACTGGAGTCAAATATTCATAGATGCAATGTGAGAATTTTACGGTGTCTCCTCACTGCATGTTGTCATCATCCTCCACAAATCTAGCAGCTCCGAAGGACTCCCGGGTGCACCTGCCTCGTCTTGCCAGTGCGAGGGCCTCATCCCTGTTATCGTCACATTCGAGGACCTCCTCACCCTCAGCCCCGTCGACGTCCTCCTCATCGGAGGACACCTCCAGCTCCTCCATCGCCTCCTCAGCCAGCTCATCTCCCCTGTGCAGCGCCAGGTTGTAAAGGGAGCAGCAGGTGAAGATGATGCGTGACATCCTCTGTGGACTGTATCGGAGGGCTCCACCAGGCGGGCCCAGGCACCGGAACCTCATTTTCAGCATCCCGATGAGCTGCTCCAGCAAGTTGTGAGTTGCAGCATGAGCCTCGTTATACCTTCACTCTGCCACAGTCTGAGGCCAATTCATGGGTGTCGTCAGCCACAGCCTCTGTGGGTAGCCCTTGTCCCCGAGGAGCCATCCCTGCAGCTTCTGTGGACCCTGGAAGACGTCAGAGAACTGTGAGTGACTGAGGATATAGGAGTTGTGCACACTCCCTGGGAGCCATGTGCAGACCTGCAGGATGCGTTTGTGGTGGTCACACACCAGCTGCACATTCAGTGAATGGAACCCCTTGCGGTTGATGTAGTTGATGTGTGTTGCGACAGAGATCTGAGCACCACGTGAGTGCAGTCGATCGCATCCTGCACTTGTAGGAAACCCGAGATCTGGGTGAATCCAATCGCTCTTGCACCCTAGCTCTCTTGGTCCCGCAATGTTGTGTGCCCTCGCAAAGGCAGAATCCGTGACCATAAGTATGTGTTTGTGGGTGGAGGCTTGTGATATCTCACAGAGGTCGGCTGTGGAGCCCTGAAAGGGGCCACTGGTGTACAAATTGAGTGCTGTGGCCTCTTTCACAGCCACTGACAGTGGATGCCCTCCATGTTCTTGTGATGCCAAATCCTGCAGTAGCTGGCAGATGTGACCGACCAGTTCCCTAGACATGCACAGTCCTCGACGTCACTGGTTCCCGGTCATCTGCAGGAATGAAAGGCGGGGTCTATAGACCCTGGGTGTCGCTAGGTGCCGGCCTGCGATGGCTCGCTCTGGCTCTTGGGCAGCATGTGCAGGAGCCCCAGCCTCCCCTTCTTCCTGAGGTTGCTGCTACTGCCTCTGCGCAGCCAGGAGCATCAGCTGCTCTCTCCTCCATCGTCTTCGCTCTCTGTGGGCCTTCAGGCATACAACTAGTTCACCAGGATCCATGATCCTGATGTACTCCTGCTGCAGGATGAAAGAGAGCGACACGTGGTTAGCATGGGTGTACTAAGAACCTGTCCTGATGAAAATGTGACGGCCCCTCAGTTGCAGAGGAATGGTCACTTTGTACATGTTTCCCTAATGTGTGGCAGCTTCCCTCGCCCACCCTGAATGCTTGTGCACTATATTCAATGGCAGGGATGCCTGTGCCCTCTTCCCACAAGCCACCCCAACAGCAGGGCTGCCCTTTCCCTCCCCCCACAAGTCGCCTCAATGACAGGGCTGCCCTTGACCCCCCACCAAATTTGCTCAAGCTTGAAGTCCAACAAGCGACTCTGGCGAGCGCTGCACATCGTTGCTGTGTACTCACCTCCGTGTTCCCCTCAAAGTGCAGCCCGCCAAGTGTATGCCTTTTATATGCTGTTGTGAAACACATCGGCATACCTTCCTGCTAGCGTGGACGGATGATCCAGCGAGGGGGAATGATTCCAGCAGGCTGGCCTAATAATGATATGCAGATGTATAACAATGAGGTTCCTGATGTCCATTGGTGGAAAACTCAGCCCACCATGGGTGGGCTGAACAGGCAATCGTTAACTGGTTTCACGCCGTTGTGAAACTGATCATGCCATATTATCTGCTCACACCACAGAACACGCCTGACGCCAGAGGGCATGGAAAATCCTGTCCTTAGTCTTAAACATGATAAAGGTTTGTTTATTACAAAAATACTACTGTAGATTTCTTAACAAGAAGTAATAAAGTCACTGACTAAATGCCCACAAAGATTAAATGCAGATAAGGATAAAATATGCTTATAAAGATAAGATTCAGGTCAGTCCTTCAAGATATTGTTGCAGGCCCACAGCTTGCTGTTGAAACGTTGGTTCTCTGGAGTGAAATGTTGAAGTTGAAGATTTGAGTTCAGCAGCTGAAATGGCTTCAGCAGTCGAATAGTCAGAGTTTGCTTTTTCAGCTGGACTCAACAGGTCGACAGGTTTTGGGAGAGAGAGGTTTCTTGTTTCCCATTAGTTCTGCGGTTATTACACTTGATGATTGCTTAGATTTTTTTTCAGCAGAACAACAGCTGATTTTTGAATACCTTCCTTTTTGCTGTCCCTCAGCCAAGAACCTTCTCTGATGATGTCTCTCAGAGTTCTCCCTGAAGGCTCTGCACAAAACGGCTGTTCTCAGCCAGACTTTATACAGTTCAAAACTTAAAATGGTTGCAAACCAAACTGTCAAATCATGCTTCCATATTAGGTTTTTTGTTGCCCCCATGTCTGGGGCATATCCCATTCATTGTCTTTTAGCTGAGGTAATTAACCTTTTAAATGTCTCAGCCTTTAACTTGAATGGCTCCCATTCTTCCAGTTTGATGACATAGGAAAGAACTATTCAGACCACCAAGGAGTCAATGAGTTTCTGTTTACCTTTGTGGAAATGTGCATTGAATTTCAAAGGTCTTCACATGTCTGGGTATTTGCAATCTGCTTGGTGCTATCTAGAAGCTTGACAAACACTGCAGTTGTAAAACATCAGGTGACTTTTGGCAGCCATTTTTAAGGCTCCTTGTGTCCATTAAAAGAGCGATTAGCTTTTTTACAAAATCTGTAAGATCATAACAATATATTTGTGACACCCAGCACGGTTTCTTTAAGAGGTCAGTGCTTTAGCCTCTGCTGTTTCTAAACCACTTCAATGCCCTGGATATCAAAATCAAATGGACACTTGTCAGATTTGCTGGCAATGCTCAGATAGGGAGAGCAGTTGAGACAGCAGATGTAGAGAAAGGTTTACAAAAGGATTTATGTTAGGTATGCAATTGTGCAAACATATGCTAAGTAAAACTTAACACTGACAAATGTTAAGCATTGCACAATGAGTAAAGATATCCATTGTAATTCGGCAATGAATGGGACTGAGTTGGCAGAGGGAGATTTGGAAAAAGACCAGGCAGTAATGTTAGGTAGATCACTGTCAACGTCTGCACATTGTAACAAAGGAATTACAAAAAAAACAAATGGAGCACTAGGGTTTAAAGCCAGAATGTGGGATGCAGGTCGTCAGATGTTATCCTGGAGCATTACAAGGCAGTAACCAGATTGCTTGGAGTATTGCGTTCAATCCTGGGGTTTTGTCAAAATGAGAGAGGATACAGAAAAGATCAGAGTGGCCACTGGTCCAGTGGTAATTTTCCCACTTTTGACTCAGAAGGGTTGGGCTTGGGTCCCCCCTCCCAGCCATCTCAGTGTGCAGACACCTGATCATCAAGGCCCAGACCAACCCGAGGCTTGACCTCCCGACCTCCAACACCCCGACCTTCCCCCCTCGACCTCCCTGTCAACCATCCCCCCACTCGACTCCCCCTCCAACCTCCGACCCCCGACCTCTGAGTCCCCCAACCTCCGATACTCCCTCCTTTGAACTCCCTTGACCTCCAACTCCCGACCTCTGATTCCACCCCTCGAATGCTATCCACCTACCTTAGACACTTACTTTCTCTCTGGCCTGTCAAGGACCTTTAAACTTACCTGGTTCACAGCAGCTAGTGCCATAAAGGGGTCATGGCCTCCTTCACTTCGACTCAGCTGCACTTCGACACTAGGCCCCTGGGAGTGTTGCACTGCCTGGATCTCACCTGGCCTGAGTCAAAAGGCCAGATGAGGCAGGCTGGGAAAAAAATTCAGGTAAGAAACTAAAAACGGAGTGGCAATCTAATGCCTACTGCTCCCTTTCCTTCAATCTTTTTTTCCATCCAAGCTGCCATCTAACTTCTTTATCTGAGTCTTTTACTTTCTTATAACTGGTTGATTTTTTTCTTCCACTATTCTTTTTTTATTCTTTCTGCATATTTTTTATTGCTGGGTGCTTTATTATTTGGATATTTTCCTCAATTATGTCTACCTTCCCTACTTGCTCTTTCAACTTGATTTTATTTTTGCTGCTCCCGAGTTTAAATGATTCTCCACTTCTTTATTGATCTATGAAGATAAAATCAGTTTTAACATTATCAGCTCCTAAGTGAGCTTTCAGTGTAAAAATAATAGAAATTAATCTCCTCGGGGATCAAGGTCTGGGTTCATTCCTAGAGCAACCACAGAACATATACCAACTTTCAGCTTGCGAGAATGTGATGCCTAACGTGAAGTGCTGAGGAAATTTTAGGGATAGCCAAGAAATGTTGGCAAAACACACCCCTCCACCCCCTTGATGTGTGGGGTAGCAGGTTGAAGACAGTCCCTTTCCCATCACCCCCACCCCTACAACATGACTTATTTGAGCTTTTTACACCAGAGAGAATCAAAGTAGAACCAAGTTTTGTCCCAAATCCCAGTATGAGGGCTGCCCCTTTCTCCACCATTGGATTCAATTGGAATTTCAGATCCAAGGTCACAATCAATACATTTTGGCAATTAAATCTTGAAATTTCAAAGTGTTATGATCCTGTCAGGAACTGTTAACATTTAAAGCAGAAATCCGAACACCCAGCAATTAATCAACCAAATAACACCACAAGATTTCATGTTTTAAATAAAAACAAACTTTATTGTACATCAAAAAGAATTAAACAAAGTAAGTACTTTGTTTTTATTAATTTACGGGATGTGGGCATTACTGGCTAGGCCAGCATTTATTGTCCATCCCTAATTGCCTTAACACTATATTTATAACTACTGTATGTATATTATGAACTCAGTTTTACTTTTTACTCCCCCACAAGAATTCCCTTATACATTACAACAATCTTGAAAATTCATTCACTTTTCCTGAGACTAATCCAAGGGTATGCCACAGCCCCCCAGAAGTCACCATGATTTTTCTGAGTGTTCCAGCTATTCTCCAAGGTAAGATTCTATGGGGTCCTTCCATTAGCTTTTTGGCTGCACAATCCTCCACATTTCTTCACAGACCTCACAACTGTGTATGCCTCAGCTCCTTGTTCAGGTTGCCAACAGATGTCCAACTGCCTTCCCGCAGCTTTCTAATCCACTCTGTTGGCTGCTCTCTGCCGCAAGGCTCTGTGAGGACAAAGGTAGATTTCTTCTAAAAGCCACAATCTAGAGCAAATCTTCCAACTGCTTTTCCCTCACAAGATCCAATTGATAAAGACCCCATCTGCATACGACATGGTGAACAATTAAGTTAGTATTGTCTCTGCTTAAAGGGCCTAACTAAACTAAATAGTCTAACTGACTATTATCTCTTGTGGGCACTTCCAATCTAGTGAGATGCAGTGATGCAGTCTACACCACACCAAAATAGCAACTGTTTTTGCCTGTTCCCCAAGCTGAACTACTTGCTTTTGTCAGCAAACACACAGACAGATAAATTAAACAAAGGAACCTTCCACTGCCACATGGTGACATGGGATGCTTTGGGATTATCTCAAAAAGAAATGTAAACAAATTATTTTACCTTCAACAGAATTCTTTGAGTTCGTAATCTATATGAAGAATTTATATTTCCATTGGATCTAATTGCCTTCTCTCTAGACTCCCTCGGTCTGCGAAGAGATCCCAAGATGGGTCACTCATTGTTTAAGTTTTTTTTCACTATCAACTCTGACCTTGTAAGATAAACACAGGTTGATTTTTAAGTGTAATAGATCCAGGCTTGTTTGAGTTGCATTCAGTTGAAATACATAACAATTGTTTACCCAAGTATTCCAATTATCTTACATTTAACACTTTAACCTTCAACCGAAAGGTTAATTCCTAAAATATAACAGTTACGTTCTAAAACATAAGAACTAGATATTCTCAACAAAAGCATAATAAAAAAGATTAAAAATCATTGATTAGATTGCTCAATGTAAATAATTGTGCTGTACAATAATTTGAAATGATGAAATACTTGACTGTATATGAAATTTTGAACATAACAGGCCTGAGATTAGCATGTTATCTTAGTTTGCTAATCTGATAATTTTAGCTGAGATCAGGTTTGATTTTTATATATAAACTAGTCACATAGAGGACATAACATTTACATGTTTAATTATTTTCAAATAGCAAGTTCCATGCACTATTGCTTAACCATCTGCTGTTCAGGTAGTAGCAGCAGAATGCCAAGTGCTAGAGTGCACAATTCGCAGACTGAACTACAGAGACAAAGGGAACATTTGTGGAAACAAACAATATGTAAACATTTACTGTCCACTCTAGAGCTCACTGAAGCTAATCGAAATCAGAACATGGCGTTCTCATTCCCTTCCTTTTCATATATTAGTGCTAGTTGACGACAAAAACTGTTTCTTTAATTCCTTTGGCATGCACTAAACATGACCTATTTTAATCTAGTAACTTGTGTAATGAAAAACAATATTAAGAAAGGAAATATCTCACTGAGGCCTTCAGTTAGTTATATCTCTGATAAAATTTAATGGCTTCCGCCTACCTCCTTGGTGGGTTTTACATTCAGATAATCACATTTTTTACTTGTAAGGTAAAAATCATAGAATGTTCTGAATATTGCTCTGTGGTTTTCTCAAGAACATTTACAGATGAAGTGGTTTAAGATAGAAAAAGTAGTGAATCATTTAATTAATCCTGACCTGATATAAATCTTGACATGGAATTAACCTGAAATGAATTGCATCTGCTGAAGAGATTTCCTCTGTTAACTATGACAATTCAATCTTAAATGTAGTGGGAAGATTTCCTCTGCAGGACTCTTTTCAAATACACTTATAATTTTCCTAGAAACAGATGGCATTAAAGTCATACAAACTCATTAAAACATACTTACCAGAGGAAATTTCTTTTCACTGCATTTAAGTTTGCAATGTTGAATCATATGGAGAACTTGTAAAATCTTTGGTTGAAGAAAACATGAAACATTAAAGCACAACAACAAAATAAATACCTTACTGCAAACACAAGCACATTTCAAATACAGATTCAGAACAGTCATACTGGCTAGGGAAAAGCAAATTCTGTGTTCTTACATTCAGGGTGCAGCTTTTGGAGAGGACTACCTGGCCTCTTTTTTCTCTTCCAGTAATGGAAGGGAGTGAAATTATTGGTAATTATTATTGTTGATCTTAGGGGATAAATCCTTTTCTTTTCAAAGAACTATCTTCCTGATACTGCTTCCAGCCATTTCCTCTAAACTCAGCTACTGCTCAGGTTATGTTTATCTCCTGTGATGTACTTTAAGACATTCTATTATTAAATACATTTACCTGTGCATTTTTTGATAGTGGCTATAAGGGACATGATAGCTTGGTAAAGTGCACGGGGACTGCAATACTTCATGGTGGAATGCAATTGCTTTTAATTGCAAATGTAGCATGACTAAGAGCTTTTGTAAATTTCCTTATTTTGATATACTACTGCTTCATTTCACAGATTTGTAGTGTAAGTGTGTTATCTCTTCACTATATCAGACCCATAAATAAAAGCAATGGAGTCTGTCTTGTCTTTTGCCTTCTGATCTTGACTGAATTTTGTGAGAAAGAATACCAATCATTAATAAGCAGATTAGTACTATTCGGTTCCATATTGTTATTAACAGCAAACAATTTGAGTATGGTTTGTTATCATTCAGACACTGGTCTCTTCACAGGCTGTGAAACACTTTTAAGAATTTTTTGAACTTGGGTAACAAACTGTCCCACTTGTAACTGCCAAAATTCAGACGCTTTGCTTCAGGATGTCACACTGTTCAAAATTACTTGCCCTGATTTTCAATATTCCTGTTCCACTCAAACCCCAGAGAACAAGAACAAGAAGATAAGTTACTTCAAACTTTAAAACTGCATTGCCCCCAACACATAAGCAGTCAAACCAGAAAACCTGAAATATCAGCAAACTCTTCCTTTCAGCATCAAACGATCAAAATACGCAAAATGTACAATGGCCTTAAATACACATGTAATACATATCATCAACCTTAATGTTATTTTGTGTCACCTTTTTATTAAATTTAGCATGTGCTGATTACATTAGAGAAGTTAATCTATAATCCATGTCCAGCATGTAGTGTCAAGAAGGTAAACACACTTTAACAATTGAAACTGAATCATCATAGTTTAACAATGAAAACTGAAATTTCTGGAAATACTCAACAGGTCAGGCAACATCTGCGGGGAAGAAAACAGAATTAACATATTTCAAATCTGTGACCGTTCATCAGATCTAGTGAAAGTTAGAAATGTTACTTGTCTGATGAACAGTCACAAGACTGAAACCCCAACTCTGTTTCTCTCTCTGCAGATGCTGCCTGACCTGCTGAGTGTGGCCAGCATTTTCTGTTTTTATTTCAGATTTCCAGCATCTGCAGTATTTTGCTTCTGTCATCCTAGATTAGTGATTGTCTCTCAACTGACATTCATTCAATTCCCCTGCACTACCTTGCTTAGTAAGGTCTGTAGGCTACAATCCTTAACAATCTCATTAGCACTCACTATTTAAAGTAATTTTTAACACCCTGCCATGCACCACACCTCCACCTCGACCTGTCAACAAAAGATCCAAAGGAACAGGTTTTATGATAATTCTTTGCAACTGCCTCATTTTTCTTGCTTCTCCTGAAAATGCTAACTCTTGGTTTCAGGGCCATCCGGTAACTCCAGCAAGAGCTACTGGATAGCATTCATGGGAGAGGAATCACGGCTGATAGTCCCCACCCTAGCCCATAAGCACAGAGGCCAGCTGTAGTACCACAATGGTGCCAAAAAACTTAACACAGAGCAGGGACAGAATGTGTAATGTTCTGGTCTGAGCACTTACCACATTTCTATGTAACTTCATAATAAATATTTTCTGTCAGATCTGTGAATAAAAGTTTATTTCTTAATTACATTCTTTAAATTTTACAGGTTTACTGCACTGTCAGATCATAACAGGGATATTCTGTTATAGTTTGTGAATTTGTGCCACTGGTACATATTACATTAAATATAGAACAGTACTGAAAAAAGAGACATACTGTCAAAGCTTTTCATCTTGCACTCATCAGGACAGATTGACAAGAATACCAAATCTCAAAGGGAACAATAATTTATACAACATGAGACACATGCTGATTGGTTTACAGTGTGATGATCTGGGGGAGATTTCAGAGAGCATGCGCAGCCTGGCAAGGACAGTGGAGGAGTCCTCCCAGGCCATGAGTGCTGTGATCAACCTCTTGTTGGTATGCATGGCCTCGTCCATCAAGAGATTGTTGCCTGTTATGGAAAGGCAGAATCAGCAACAAATTCAGGAGATACTATGTATATGTGAAAGCCGTGGCATTGACACTGAGCTCAGTTGGGCAGTGCCAATCCAAGAGGGGGACAAGGCACCTGAAATCTCCACTGGTTCCACTTACATCTCAGCTAAGCAGAGAGCGTCGATGAGACCTTACAACAGAGGATGGGCAACAGCTGCTTGTATCTGGGGGATCCTCTCAGGGCTGTCCTGATGGTGACAGTGTCTCCTCCATGCCCCTGTAAGTGACACCACTGCTTCAGGATGCTGCAACAACAAGGGTGACTCCTGTCATTGGTCAGGATTCCCTCGCAATGCCGGGGCCATCATGGCTTCAAGTGACTAGATGTCGCCTGCCAAGGTCATCCAGGCCAACTGGGCATCAAGGACAGCAGCCTGCCTCCAGTGCAGCTGGCAGCAATGGGGCAGCACCACAGTGCAGCACGTGCAAGTGAATGAAGAAATCACGGGAGACACACGTGAGCCATCACAGGTGCTCGGTTCAATGTGTTAAGCTGGCTGTTATGCTGGTGTGATCCACTTCATTGAATGATTGTCACCTGTTATAATTGTGTCATCTTTGTGAGGGGTCTCGCATTTACATGGTAGTGATAAGGGCAGCAAGTCCATGGCCACATCCAATGAACCTCAGAGACTCCGTCGATGAGAGAAGTGGGCCTTTGGGATGTTGTTAATGTTATGACAATCAGGATTGATGAATGGAAGACAACATTTAGTTACTACTGGTAGGGATAGGCCTTCAGATCATTGTGCAAATTGCCTCATTATCAGGTATGTTCAGGTCTCCCTGGAACCCACTATCTGCTGACCCTCATGTGGTGTGGCATGCTCATTTGGATCCTGATATAGCCTTCACTAGTTCAGCGACACGTGCTAGGAAACTTGCACCATAGTTTGTAAAAATCAATGAAAAATATTTAACATCTCTGCTGTACCATTGTTACTGTTGGATCCTGGTCCTTAGTTTAGTTGGGCTAATGGATCTGGGTTGCATGCTTGTTTTGGGATGACCGAGTTGGTACCATGGACAGAGTCAATCAGCAGACAGTTCTTATGTAGAACACATTCTACTTATTTACAAAGGAACTCAACAGTTACACTTGTGTGCTTACAACTCAAACACTGTCACTACATTACAGACCATAACTCTAGACTACTCCTACTAACTACTGACTACTAATGTAGCCCATGCCATTCTGCTATTGGATACTAAGATCGTGCGATATTCCATTATAACATTATTTTTAAAGGCAAATGACATCTCAGATTACTACATCCCTCCCCCTTTACTCAGAAATACCTTCTACAGTTACAATTACGATTTTTCTCAAAATATCAAATTATTTACACAGTTAAGTAATTTACAAATTCAGTCTTTCTGGGGGTTTCCTTATGCGTGTAGAACGTCTCAACTCTACAGCTTCAAATTCTTTGTGAGGAACCACGTTTTTTTGGTGTTGTCTGAACATCAGGTTCTTTGGTGGGCACCTGCAAATCTGTTTCCTCAAGTCTTGCAGGTACAGCCGATTCTTCAGGCATATCTGTACTCAGTTGAGTTCTTTCAACAGGAGGTGTTAACGTAGTCGTGAACACTGGAGGAATCATTTCCTGATACTTTGTTTCTCTCTTCTTTATATGACCTATATGTTTCCGTATGACTCGGTCTTCCACTTACACGTGGTAATAAAGAGGTCCAATCACTGCACTAATTTCACTTGATAACCACTTGGGTCCATCTCCAAAATTTTTCACATATCTCACTTTTTCATATATCACCCATCTCTCCTACAGTAAACTTTCCGTCATGATTATCTCAGTCATGTCCAGTTTTCTGACTTCCCTGACTCCTTTCCACCTTCCCCCCTAAATTTGGCATTATTAAGCTCAATCTCGTTCTGAGATAGCGTTTCATCAACAATTCCACAGGTGTGACACCTGTTGTCATATGAGGGGCGGTCTCTAATGGAAAAGAAAATGTGCTAGCATGGTCGCTATGGAGTCTCCAGTTAACTTCTTCATGCCAGTTTTGAATATTTGAACCATTCTCCCAGCCAGACCATTTGAAGACGGGTGGTATGGTGAAGTTCTTACATGAGTGATACCATTGAAGCTGATAAACCATTGAAACTCAACACTTGTAAATGCCATGCCTTTATCTGATACGACCATTTCTGGTAGTCTGTTGGTGGTGAAACTTTGTCGTAGCTTGTCGATTGTCGCAGAAGATGTTGGTGACTTCACCTCATATATGTCCACCCATTTTGAGTGAGTGTCAACAATAAGGAAAAACATTCTTCCCATATAAGGTCCCACATAGTCAATATGTAATCACACCCATGTCCTTCCTGGCCACTCCTAAGGGTGTAACAGTAAGTTTTGCACTTGTTGACACTGCATACAACTTCTCACTAAGCTCTCTATTTCTTAATCCATTCCAGGCCATCATAGATAGTTGCGTGTTATGGCCTTCATTTGGGAAATACCTGGATGTGCATTATGTAGTTCAGTTAACTATGGCTTTCGTCCTTTTGATGGAACAATCACTCGAGCTCCCCACAATAAGATGTCATCCTGGCTGGTTATCTCATATCTTCTGTGAAAATACAGTTTCATTTCGTCAGATTCCTGTTCTTGCGGCCAACTGTAATGAACTTGTTCTCGTACTTTGGATAAGACTGGGTCTCAATTTGTCCAATCTCTGATCTGTCCAGCACATACTGGTGATGAATCTAAGAAGTTCAATAATAAAATGAGTTCTTGAGGAACTGGAAAATCCTCATCGTTTTCTTTCAAAGGTAAATGATTAAGTGCAGCAGCATTTGCAATCTGATTTCCAGGCCTGTGGATGAAAGTATACCATACGCTCTCAGAATCAATGCCCATCTCTGTATTCTTGCTGAGGCTATGGGTGGTATAGCTTTGTTCTCACTGAACAATCCTAGCAAAAGCTTGTGGTCTGAAACGATAGTAAAATGATGACCGTGTACATACCGGTGAAATTCCTTGACACCAAAGATGATTGATAAGCCTTCGTTTTCTATCTGTGAGTATCCCTTTTCTGCTGTGTTGAGCGTGCTTGATACATATCCAATAGGTCGTTCTGAACCATCGTCCATTCGATGGGAGAACACTGCTCCCACTCCATAGGTGATGCATCACATGTCAAAACCAACTCTTCTCTTTGTGTACTAATAGGGTGGATGAGTGTAACAGTTGTTTCACATTTGTGAAAGCTTCTTTCTGTAGTGTTTGACAAGACCAATGTTGGTTTTTCTTGAGTAGGTAATACAGGGGTGCCAGTCCTGTTGACAAATTAGTCAAGAGGCGTCCATAGTAATTGATCATCCCCATGAATGATTTGAGCTCGGAGGTGTTCTTTGGTGCTGGTGCCTGTCTAATGGCTCTCACTTTTTCCTCAACCAGGTGGAGGCCCTGTGAATCTACCCTGTGACCTAAATAAATTACCTCTTTCGCTTGGAACGTGCACTCTTCTTTTTTTAAATGCACTCCCACCTGTGAAAAATGTTTCAAAATTTCTTCCAAGTTTGCTAAATGCTCCTTTTCAGTGAGTCCTGTCACCAGAACATCATCTAAATAAGCTGCAACATGAGGCAATTCCTGCAGTAAACTTTCCGTTGTTCTCTGGAATATGGTACATGCTGAGGATACACCAAAAGGCAAGCGGGTAAATTGGTACAACTCTTTGTGTGCATTAATTGTTACAGATTTCTGGGGTCCTTCTCCAACTCCAATTGTTGATAAGCATGACTCATATCAAGTTTGTGTAGGCAGTTCCACCTGTCAGCTTAGCATACAGGTCTTCAATTTTTGGTATGGGGTGTCTGTCCAGCTTAGACACTTTATTAACACGAACCGGAGAGAGAGCTCATCCTGAGTGAGACACAACCAGAGTGAGTTTTGGCAATTTGGTGCACAGTGGGAATTCGGTGCATAGGGTAAAAGGTACTCTTTGCATTTTTTCCTTGCTATCCAACTTCTTAAATCTTCAGAAAGCGGCCTTGCCCTGCTGCAGCAGTAGAGGCTACAAGGGAAAGGAGTGTCTGGTAAGTAGTGGGTTAGGTCGGGTAAGTATTTACTACTTTAATCACTTATAGTTAAGGTCTTTTTGTGGTTTATAGCTTGTATATTCTATAGTAACGAGGATCAGGAAAAAAGGGCCCTAGAATAACTGATTTAAAAGGTTTAATTTAAAGGGATAAGCCATGGCAGTAGAGCTCAAAGGCATGGTGTGCTCCTCGTGCTCCATGTGGGAAGCCAGGAACATTTCCAGTGCTCAGGACGAACATGTGTGCAGGAAGTGTGTCCAGCTGCAGTTCCTGGAAGCTCGGGTTTCAGAGCTGGAGCAGCAGATGGAGACACTGTGGAGCATTCACGAGTCTGAGAGCATTGTTGATAACATGTTTAGAGAGGTGGTCACACCGCAGATGAAAGGACTTGAGGAAGGAAGGAAATGGGTGACCACCAGGCAGTCCAAGAGAAACAAGCAGGTAGTTCAGGAGTCCTCTGGGATCCCACTCACAAATCAGTATTCCATTTTGGAGGCTGATGAGGGTGCTGGTTCCTCCAGGGAATGTCGACAGAGCCAAGCTTCTGGCACCACAAGCACTGTACAGGAGGAGAGAAAGGGAGGAAGAGCAATAGTAATAGGGGGTTCTATAGTCAGGGGAACAGATAGGCACTACTGTGTCCGTCAGCGTGACTCCAGGATGGTATGTTGCCTCCCTGGTGCTAGGGTCCGGGATGTCACTGAGCGGTGCAGGGCATCCTGAAGGGGGAGGGTGATAAGGCAGAGATCATGGTTCATGTTGGTACCAATGACATAGGTAGAAAGAGGGATGAGGTCTTGCATAAAGGATTCGGGGAGTTAGGCAGTAGACTAAAAAGCAAGACCTCTCGGGCTGTAATCTCTGGGTTACTCCCAGTGCCATGTGCTAGCGAGCACAGAAATGGGAAAATAACACAGATGAATACGTGGCTTAAGAGTTGGTGCAGGAGGGAGGGTTTTTGATTCCTGGATCACTGGGACCGTTTCTGGAGAAGGTGGGACCTGTACAAGTGGGACGGTCTACATCTGAACCAGAGCAGGACTAACATTCTTGCGCGTGGGTTTGCTCGTGCTGTTGGGAGGAATTTAAACTAATTCAGCAGTGGGAGGGGTCTCAGAATGTTAGCAGAATAGGGACTCATCATAATACAGTAAAACAATCAAGTCAGAGGGAGTACAGCTGCATTAAGTTTCAAGGCTGGATGGTCTCTACTTTAATGCCAGGAGTATTACAGGGAAAACAGATGAGTTAAGGGTGAAGATTGACACGTAGAATTGTGATATAGTAGCCATTACTGAGATGTGGTTGAGGGAGGGGCAGGATTGGCAGCTCAACATTCTGGGATATAGAATCTTCAGGTGAGACAGGGGAGGGGGTAAAAGAGGAGGAGGCATTGCATTATTAGTTAAGGAGTCAGTTACTGCAATAAGGAGAGATGATAACTTGGAAGGGGTATCGAATGAAGCTTTGTGGGTAGAGCTTAGGAATAAAAAAGGAGCAGCCACATTGTTAGGTGTTTATTGTAGACCCCCAGATAGTCAGCCAAATGAGGAGCAAATATGTGCACAATTCGCGGAGGTGTGTAAAAGTAATAACAATGGGGTAATTATATGAGGTGATTTCAACTTTCCCAACATTAATTGGGATAGACGTAGTGTTAAGGGCTTGGATGGAGTAGATTTCTTGAAATGTGTACAGGAGAACTTTTTAGGTCAATATGTAGAGGGTCCAACAAGGGACAGCACAGTGCTGCACCTAGTTCTGGGGAATGAAGCCGGACAGGTGGTTGAGGTAGTGGTGGAGAAACATTCTAGTGATAGCGACCACAACATGGTACAGTTTAAGTTTGTTATGGACAAAGAAATAGACAAGTTGTAAAAAAATGTTTTGGATTGGGGGAGAGTGGATTTTAGTAAAATAAGGCAGGATCTGGCTGAGGTAGACTGGGAACAACTACTTGTGGGGAAATCTACAGAGGAGCAGTGGGGGGTGTTCAAAAAGGAAATGGGGAGGGCACAGGCTCAACATGTTCCCTCTAGGGTGATAGGAAGGAGTAACAAGCCCAGAGAACCATGGATGACCAGAGATATTCAGGTTATAATGAGAAGGAAAAGAGAGGCTTTTAGCAAGTACAAGTGAAGCAAATCAGCGGAGACATTAGTGGAGTACAGAAAGTGCAGGGTGGAGCTTAAGAAAGCAATTAGGAGAGCAAAGAAGGGATATGAGAAAGCTCTGGCTCGTAAAAGCAGAGAAAATCCCAAGCTATTCTATAAGTATATCATTGGGAAGAGGATAACCGGGGAAAGAGTAGGGCCCATAAGAGACCAAGGGGACAATCTATGGGTGGAGCCAGAGGACATCACTAGAGTGTTAAATGAATACTTCATATCCATCTTCACCCAAGAGAATGAGGATAAAGGTATCGAACTCTGGGAGAGAGACTGCGAGGTTCTTGAGCAAATTGATATAGGGAGTGACAAGGTATTGGAGGTGTTGGCAGGCTTAAAAGTGGACAAATGTCCAGGTTCAGATGATTTGCATCCCAGACTACTGAAGGAGGCAAGGGAGGAGGTCGCAGGGGCTCTGACCCAAATTTTTAATTCCTCTCTGGCCACGGGGGAGGTGCTAGAGGACTGGAGAACAGCTAATGTGGTTCTGCTATTTGAGAAGGGTTGTAGAGATAAGCCAGGGAACTATAGGCCCGTGAGTCTCACGTCAGTGGTAGGGAAACTATTGGAGAAAATTCTGAAGGAGAGAACCTATCTCCACTTGGAGAGGCAAGGTTTGATCAGCATGGCTTTGTCAGACGGAGGTCATGCCTAACAAATTTGATTGAATTTTTTGAGGAGGTGACCAGGTGTGTAGATAAGGGTAGTGTAGTTGATGTAGTTTATATGGATTTCAGCAAAGCCTTTGACAAGGTCCCACATGGGAGACTTATAAAGAAGGCAAATGCACATGGGATACAGGGTAATTTGATAAGGTGGATTCAAAATTGGCTTAGTTGTAGGAGACAGAGGGTGATGACAGAAGGATGCTTTAGTGACTGGAAGCCAGTGTCCAGTGGCATACCACAGAGACCTGTACTGGGTCCCCTATTATTTGTCATTTATATGAATGACATAGATGACTATGTGGAGGGTAGGATTAGTAAGTTTGCGGATGACACCAAGGTTAGCCAGGTGGTTAACAGTGAGGTTGTATGTCTTGAGCTACAGAAAGATGTAGACGGGATGGTCAAATGGGCAGATAAGTGACAGATGGAATTTAACCCTGAAAAGTGTGTGGTGATACACTTTGGAAGGAGTAATTTGACAAGGGAGTATTCGATGAATGGCATGACACTAGGAAGTTCTGAGGAACACAGGAACCTTGGCGTGTGTGTCCATAGATCTCTGAAGGCGGAGGGGCATGTTAGTGGGGTGGTGAAAAAGGCATACGGGACACTTGCCTTTATCAATTGAGGCATAGATTACAAAAGTAGGGAGGTCATGTTAGAGTTGTATAGAACCTTGGTGAGACCACAGCTGGAGTACCGTGTGCAATTCTGGTCGCCACATTATAGGAAGGATGTGATTGCACTGGAGGGGGTGCAGAGGGAATTCACCAGAGTGCTGCCTGGAATTAAACATTTAAGTTATGAAGAGAGGTTGGATAGACTTGGGTTGTTTTCATTGGAGCAGAGAAGACTGAGGGGCGACCTGATCGCAGTTTACAAGATTATGAGGGGCACAGACAGGGTGGATAGGGAGCAGCTGTTCCTGAAGGGTCAGTCACAAGAGCACATAAGTTCAAGGTGAGAGGCAGGAGGTTTAGGGGGGATGTGAGGAAAAACTTTTTTACCCAGAGGGTGGTGACGGTCTGGAATGCACTGCCTGGCAGGGTGGTGGAGGCGGGTTGACTCACATCCTTTAAAATGTACCTGTTTGAGCACTTGGCACGTCATAACATTCAAGGCTATGGGCCAAGTGCTGGTACATGGGGTTAGGTAGGTAGGTCAGGTGTTTCTGACGTGTCGGTGCAGACTCGATGTGCCAAAGGGCGTCTCTGCACTGTGTGATTCTGTGATCCCATGATTAACGGTCGATTTGTAGCCTCCATAAATTTGAATGCTTTGGTCAGGCTTCAGCCCATTCTGAGAACTGCACCTGTTGTATAACTCCCAGTATCTCTCACCTGTCCAATTCGGTGTCTACCTTACCTTGCATTACATAAGGTACTGGTCTTGCCTTCAAAAAACAGGGGGTAGCATCTGGATCCAAATTAATTTTTGTTTGTAGTCCCTGGATCTTCCCGAGTTCACTTTGGAAAACTGAGGAGTATTTTTGTTGCAGCTCAGGTAGCCCACTGGCTCTCAGCTGGAAGATCTCAGTCCAATCCAAATTAATTTCTTTCAACCAGTTTCATCCCAAGAGGCTCGGCCCCTCACCTGCTACTACCATCAAGAGTGATTTTACTGAATGACTTATACAGTAACCCTGCTTATGCCTTTGATCCTGATGTCTTCTCTCATGTAAGTTTTCAATTTAGCATCTGTTTCTTCCAAATTTAATTTACATTCTCCATAATTTAGGTATGTGAAGGTATGCTCACCTATTACCATTGTGGATGCTCCTGTGTCCACCTCCATTCTGATAGGCCTATCATTCACCCTCACTGTTATGTAGATAGGTTCTGTTCTTCCTACCTTTAAATTATACACAGAGTAAATATCAGATTCTGTTACTTTAGGCCCTTCTACGTTATGAATCTCACAGGGCTTTCTCTTTTGATTGAAAATCTGCCTGATTCTATCCTTGCAATGTCTCATGAGGTGTCTGTTTCGATGACAGTGAAAACATATGATTTTTTTAAATTTCCATTCATTACAAGGTTGTCTGCTTCCACTCCTGTTACCATTAATCCATGTTTTCACTGCTAAGTCATTTATTTTTATTCGTCTGCAAGTGGTGGCTACTTCGCGCTTCTCATCAGAGCCTTGCATTTCCGCACCCGTTTTGGCTGGGGCTCCCTGCCCAACAAGGAGAGGCGGTGCCATTTTGGCCCTCCCTGTATGGCTTTTGAGTTCCTTACTGTGCTTTCCACGGCCTGTGCTATTTCTAGTGCCTTCTGAAAATCCAAATTTGCTTCAGACAGTAATCTCTTCTAAATCGCACCTTCATTTACACCTTACATCAAACGATCTCTAAGCATATCATTTATAGATGTACCAAACTCACAATATTCTGTTAACTGTTTCAGGCTTGCCACATAACAAGCAACTGTCTCCCCCGAGGCTCTATTTCTTGAATTGAATTTGAACCGTTGCATCATTACCGAGAGCTTGGCTTGGTAATGACTCTTCACAAGGTTCACTAAGCCATCAAAACTTTTTGAATCCAGGGCACTGGGTGCCATCACATTTCAAATCAATCCATAGGTCTTACTCCCACATGTGGATAAGAAGATCGCTCACTTCTTCTCCCTTGCCATGGTCATTAGTTTGGAAAACGAGCGCGAGGCATTCAACATAATGAGACCAATCATCCGCAGCTGGGTTGAAAGAATCAACTATTCCAAACTGCAGCATGCTTCGAGGGCACTGCTTCGACGATTAGCACGCAAGTTCAACTTACAATTACAGTGCAAGGTTTGGCCTGATTTCAGTTTACTTGCTTTCATTCCTCACCTTTTCTTGCTTTTTCTTGTCCTTCCTTGCTGTTCCTTGCTTTTTTCTTGTCGCCAGTTTGTTGGATCCTGGCCCTTAGTTTAGCTGGACTAATGGATCCGGGGTGCACGATTGTTTCAGGGTGACTGAGTTGGTGCCATAGACAGAGCAGATCAGCAGACAGTTCTTATGTAGAACACATTCTATTTATTTACAAAGGAGCTCAGCAGTTACACTTGTGTGCTTAGAACTCAAACCCTGTCTCTACAATACAGACTCTAACTCTAGACTACTCCGACTGACTACTGACGACTAAGGTAGCCCACGCTACTCTGCTATTGGATACTAAGATCATGTGATCTTTCATTGTAACATTCTTCTTAAAGGTATATTATACATCAGATTACCACAGTTATAAAACCAAGTTTTATATTGATAATGGCTTTATTAAGTGGGCTGAAATCAATGCATACATTAAAAAAGACAGAAGAACAGCATTTTAAGTGACTTAAACTGTAGCTCCTAAGATAGCCAAACATTTACACAGCTGTACCCAACAAATTACAAAGCTATCAGCAAGGAGTCAGGCTGTCTAGAAGTAGCCCAACAGAGACGATGAATTTAGACAAATGTGAATGATTCATCTCCTGAACTATTCACATAATATCCAGGCATAACCTATGTATTCATTCAAGCTGATGAAGGAACTCCACTTCCATATAAACTCATCATTTCTAAACAATAGACTTGCAACCAGCTCACTATAACCATATTTGGGTAACTGGCCAGTTTGTGAGAGGACATCATGTGAAGAGCAAGCTAACACTCTTTGTGTTTGACGAAACTGCTTTTTTCCACGCCTGTCAGAATGAGGCCAGAAAGACCCTGAGTTGGCACTTTCTCTCTCCAGCCAATCTGCAAGCTTGTCCCCTGCCTGTTTTTGACCTGCCACACACCATAGGCAGCATCTTAAATATCAACTCAGCAGCTGCTGACTCCAGAAGTTGACAGAAATTGTCCATCAACATCTGTGTTATCCAACATCTTTAAATCATCTCATGTAGAATCCAGAAAGACCATCAAGCCCAGTCTGAAACCATCCAAGTCATCAATCTACAGGATCCATATACAATTGGCTATTTTTGAACTCTTAAACAATTTAACCTACCATCCCAATTTGTTACTTTTGTGTGTGCATGTGTGAACTCTTGAATGCATGTGTGAGTGAGAGTTGTGGTGTTTTTATTATTTTTATTTAGACTGGGAGTTAAGTACAACAAATGCTATTCCCTTTTCTTTCAAAACTTACAAGAAAACCTGTCTTTGTGTGCCTTTTACAGTCACATCACTTAAACATTTAAACGCTCACTGAATTGACAAGCAAATTCTTAAAGAAAAACACCTGTTGCAGTCAACTGAGAGATGAACAGAGAGGGGAGCTAATCTATCATGTCTCATCTGACCGTAACATCATCATCCCACCTTTAACTTTTTTTGCTATATGTCAAAAAAGCCCATACCACTTCCTCTTACATCTGTTGCACCTTTTTTCATAATCTCTTTAGCTCTTACAAAGTTCCTTATCATCCCTCTAATGTACTTTGTATATGCCTCATGATGTTCATAAGTATTGTTAGTTCTAGCATTGAAATTTCAGTTAAATTTTAGTTTTAATTAATTTATCCACAAAACTCTATACATTGAGGCATGCCCTTATTCTCCTCAGAGGAATATATGTTGACCACCTATTGACCTGTGTGCTACCATTTCAGCTCAGTTAATTAAGTTCAATCCCTTTGTATATTGCTAATTTTTCCAGTCCAGCATCCTTATCATTGAGTCTTTGCTATGCTTTTTTATTCTTCCATTGAATCTGACTATGCTATCATAACTATTTCCCCCTCCTCGCCCCATGGGATATTTAAAATGAAAAGTATCATTGCTTTGCCATTTTTACATACCTCTCAACTATTTGCAGATCACCTGAGTCCTCAGATACTGATGCAGCCTGTGCCCACATGCAGCAAGGTCTGGACAACATTCAGGCTTGGGCTGTTGAGTTGCAAGTAACATTTGTGCCACAGAAGTGTCAGGCAAAGACCACCTCCAACAAGAGAGAATCTAATTATCTCCCCTTGATATTCAATGGCATTATCCTTGCTGAATCCCCCTCTATCAACATCTTGGAAGTTACCAATGGCCAGAAGCTGAACTTGACTAGCCACATAAATACTGTGGCTACAAGAGACTGGGAATTCTGTGGAGAGTAACTCATCTCCTGACTCCCCAAAGCCTGTCCACCATCTACAAGGCACAAGTCTTCTTATTCTTATTCTTAGGAAGTCGCTCGGGGTAATGGATGACTTGCTTCCGCACTAAAAATGAGTTCTCGTGACTGAAGAGTCCAATGCGTGACCTAAAGTCTCTGTCACAGGTGGGGCAGACGGTGGAAGTGGGAATGGGTGGGCGAGGTGCCTGGGTTGAAACACACTCCTTTTGCTGTCAACGCTTGGCTTCAGCTGGCCCTTGGCAATGAGACTCGAGGTGTTCAGCTCCTTTCCGGATGCTTTCTCTCCGCTTCGGGCGGTCCTGGGCCAGGGATTCCAAGATTCGGGCGGGCAAGTTGCATTTATTCAAGGAGGCTTTGAGGGTATTCTTGAAATGTTTCCTCTGCCCTCCTGGAGCTCGCTTGCCATGTCAAAGCTCTGAGTAGAGCACTTGTTTCAGGAGTCTCATGTCAGGCATGCGGACGATCTGGCTTGTCCTGCAGAGCTGATCGAGCGTGGTCAATGCTTCAATGCTGGGGATGTTGCCCTGAGTGAGAACACTGATGTTGGTGTGCCTATCCTGCCAATGGATTTGCAGGATCTTGCAGAGGCAGCACTGGTGGTACTTCTCCAGAGTTTTGAGGTGCCTGCCGTACATCATCCATGTCTCTGAGCCATATAGGAGGGCAGGTATCACAGCTTCTCTGTAGAACATGAACTTGGTGCCGTGTTTGAGGTCCTGGTCTTCAAACACTCTCTTCCTCAGGTGGCCAAGGGCTGCGCTGGCACACTGAAGGCAGTGTTGAACCTCAGTGATGTCTGCCCATGTTGACAGTCGGCTTCCAAGGAATGGAAAGTGGTCCACACTGTCCAAGGCCTCGTCATGGATTTTGATAACCGGGGGCAGTGTGGTGTGGAGGGGGCAGGTTGGTAGAGGACCTTTGTCTAACAGATGCTTAGTGTCAGGCCCATGCTCTCGTGAAGGTGTTGACAATGGCTTGGAGCTCAGCCTCCCAGTGTGTACAGACACAAGCATTATCTGCAACTGTAGTTCAATGACAGAGGATGGGATGACCTTGGATCTGGCCTGCAGTCGACGGAGGCTGAACAGGTTCCTGTTTGTTCTGTAGTTTAGTTCCACTCCAGAGGGGAGCTAGCTGAGGGTGAGATGGAGCATTGCGGCAAGGAAGACTAAAAAGAGCGCCGGTGCGATGACACAGCCTTGCTTGTCCCCGGTCCGAACATGGATTGGGTCTGCAGTGGATCCGTTGGTCGGGATCATGGCTTGCATGTCATTGTGGAGCTGGTGGAGGATGGTGACAAACTTTGGGGGATACAAGTCAGGAGTGTAATGGAATATTCTCCAACTGCCTGGATGAGTGCAGCCCCAACAACACTCTAGAAGCTCAACACTATCCTTAGGGAAAAAATTCCAGGCGTTCAGGCCTAAACAGTGAAGGACAATGATTGTCAGCAGGCTTTGCAACCATGTGGTTAAATATCACTGCAGAGGTCTCAACTGACACCTACATGTGCACACTTTCCAGTCAAAGCTACTGAAGGAATAAATAAAGATGGATTCGTTTTTCTCCTGTGCTTGTCTTATGTGCACCGAGGCTCATTGTAAATTTCCAACTCGAGCCCCAACTGAGATCAGCTTTCTCAGCACAGACTAGAAACCAAATCTAGATCTGGTTTGTGTGGCTTGGGACTCCACCTTACAGTATATTTACCCATCAAGCCAGCTAGCAGAACTAACTTAGATTAACATTAAGATAAAAATAAATAATCTGTTGGACTACACTCAATCAGCAATGCAGAAGTATCACAGCATCTTTGCAGTCTCTAAGCTCTTGCAAGAAATTCACCATGGTGTCACCACCCTGTTAACTTCCTTGAGGTTAGGATTGAAGGTGAGTGCTCAAAATGTAATATGTTTGATCAAAGCTCACATTGTACAGAGGAGTCTGAATATTGTCATCATTCTACTTGTTTTCAGACATCATGTTTAAGATGTATTTGGAGATGGCCCCACCCATATCTGTGTAACAACATCTCCACTAATTGGAGCAGAGAAAGCAGAATTGATGCTAATAAAGAATGATGGTTTGAGGGCTGCATCGGTTACCATTGTGGTTCCATTAATTCCACCCTTTATGTGGCTCCTGAAGTTGGAAATAAAATAATTTTCCCAAACAGCAGGGATTAAACTTGGTATTGAGATAACGAGATAATGAATTCCTTATTTTGTCGGCTAAAGTGCCACCATAAATTTAAAAGTAAAGAAAGATTTGTTTGAGATTTTACTTTATCATGACTCAAACATTGTCAAGTTTCTTCACCTACAATGAATTACTTTGAAACAGGGATATATTAAATATTCTGCACATAGCAAGAATCCACAATTCACCAATATTAAGTGAATGGGCAGATGATCCAATTTTAGTGGTGGCGGATTAAGGAAGGATTGTGGCCAGGACATTGACAATTCTTCACTGTACTCAGTTATTTTCATATCATTTTCAGTACTTGCTTGCATAGCCAAATAGGATCTCAGTTTCACAATGTCTCCATTAATAAAGTATGTTGTTTTATCTCAGTTTCACATTTCATCTGAAGGATGCACTTCAACAATGTTGCACACCTGGAGTACTGCACTGAAGTGTCAGCCAAAATCTGAACTCCAGTCCTGGTCTCAGGATTGAACTCAGGTTCCTAACTCAGACAAGAATGCTACCAAATGAATCAAGATTACACGTAAATTCATAAAACAGAATATCTTACGCAGCCATTTATGATTCAATCTTTATTTCCAGTTGTAAGGTTCACAACAATTCACCAAGAATTTAGCGCAGATTTCATGCTAAGATCCTTGATTTATTGATATGTTATCAATAATCAATTCCATTAACTTAATAATTAATAACTTTTGCATTCGATAGCTCAATAATAATCAATAATAATTAATTTCCTTGTCATGAATTTCAAAAATATCAACAATGATAATAATAACTTTTGGCTTTATTAACATACCAAACACTCAAGATGCTTCATAGATAGTGTTCAATCCAAGCTCAAGTAGGAAACAGAATTAGGAGACTTAGCTGAGAGACATAGGAAGGGAGAATTTCAAAATGTGAGGGAAAAAGACTAAATGGCAGTGTGTAAAGTGGTGTGGGGTAATGGGTCTGGAGTGGTGTTGGGAGACAGGATGAGAAATACACACCGGATTAGAGTCAGATAAGCGATGGGCGCAAGCTGAGGTTTAGGGTTTCAGGAGGTTGATGAGGTGAAATGAGCAGTAATTGTGGATGAGAATTTTGAAATCAATGTGCTGGGGCAAACCGAGTGGGTGGAAGTCAATGAATTTTGGGCCAGAATATAATGCAGGAGAGGATGTATCCGTGAGAGTTATGCATGAGTTGGCATTTATATAAAATGGAGTTTGAGAGTCAGATGAAGAGGTCATTGGAAAAGTTGATTTTGGAGGTGACAAAGACATGGACGAAAGCTTCAGTGACAGCAAGAAAGGTTTTATTTTGATCTTATCTGGTGATTAGTCAGATTCTTACTGTGACAGCGCATGCATAAACTATTCTCCACCTGTTTAAAAATGTCTTGAAACCTGTCTTGTTTCTGTGGGCACCTTTTCAAGTGGAACAATAAGCTTAAAAGCAGAAGAAATGAGTTCACTCAAACAGAGTTTGGCAATGGTTTGCATTAATTTTTGTGTTTTTATGTAAATAAAACAATTCAAGTCTTTATATTTTCTTCCCTCATATGCCTTGACCAACCAGGTGCTCTTCATGTGTGACCTCAAACTGCTGAGTATCTGTCAGCTATTCAACCATAGCATTGCAACCAAATCTGTCTCTGTCCTCACCAAAGTACACAAAAGGACATAGTCTGGCAGGAATCACCAGAAAGTAAACAAGAATGGGCACCCTGATTGATTTTCCTTCACCCATCCTAGGTGTACCAAGATCAGTAGAGCATCTTTATAATGCAGCACTGCTGGGAGTCCAGCATGGGATGTAACCACACCAAGCAATGCCCCTGTAGTAACTGAAGGTATTGCCTATCAGGGGTCACGTGATTGTTCTTGGAGGCTCCGACCAATGACCCCTAAATGCAGGAAATCCGGGGTGGGGGGTTTTGGGGCTTCTTGTCGAGAACCTGGTTCAAGTATGTAGCATATGAAAAGATCTCTGTAATAAAGTTTATCTGTTTCTTGTTGAAACCTGTCTGCTCCGTCAAGTCATTACATTTGGCAACGAGGGTAAAATAGCTCTGACGCTGCACCTCACCTTGTTAATGTGAGTACATCGAATCTTAAGAAAAAAGAAAAGACTACTCGCCAGTCATGGCACTCTTCAGCAGAATCGATCCTTATGACACGACTATGGAAGATTAGAGCCAGTGTGTAGAGCGTCTTGGTTTTTATTTCATAGCGAACAAAATTACCACGGAGGAGAAGCAGAAAGCAATCCTTTTCAGTATATGTAGTAGCAAGACATACAATCTCTATTCTGCTGTCACACATTCTGCTATTTTTCTTCCTGACAGCAATAACCTTTATTCTGCTATTAACAGTGACTCTGGACCAATGTTTTGTTCCTTTATTATTACCATTCGCATTCTCTTTGCCTTTTGTTCTAACACATCTTTATAATTTAATCTCCCCTGCCCCCTACCCCATCCCTGACCTTTCCTTTTTGCTCCTCCTGACCCTCCCTCCTTTTTCTACAGCATAAAACCCATCACATTTCTACCTCTCTGCAGTTCTGAAGAAGAGTCATATTGGACTTGAAATGTTAACTCTATTTCTCTCTCCACAGGTGCTGTCAGATCTGTGGAGTTTTTCCAGTACTTTCTGTTTTCATTACTAATACTGAAGCCTTCTGCTCCAGATCTAGCTGCACCACTAGCCAAGCTGTTCTAGGTGTCTACCTGACAATGCGCAAAATAGCCCACCTAAGTCCTGTTCATAAAAACCAGGCCAAATCCAATCTGGTCAATTGCCGCCCCTTCAGCCTGCGCTCAATCATCAGCAAAGTGATGGAAGGTGTCATCGACAGTACTATCAAGTGACACTTACTCAGCAATAACCTGCTCACTGATACTCAGTTTGGGTTCCACCATGGCTACCTGGCTCCTGACCTCATTACAGCCTTGGTCCAAACATGGACAAAGAAGCTGAATTCCAGAGTTGAGGTGGCAGTGAATGCCCTTGATATCAAGGCAACATTTGACCAAGTTTGGAATCAAGGAGCCCTAGCAATATTGAAGTCAATGGAAATCAGAGAGGAAACTGTTCAGACTCATACCTAGCACAAAGTGGGGATGGCTATGTTTGTTGCAGGTCAACTAGCTCAGCCCTAGGACATCACTGCAGGAGTTCCTCAAAATAGTGTCCAATGCCTAACCATCTTCAGCTGCTTCATCTATAACCTTCCTTCCAACATAAGTTGATAAGTGGAGATAATTGCTGATGATTACACAGTGTTCAGTGCCATTCACAACTCTTCAGATACTGAAGCAATCTGTGCCCACATGCAGCAAGACCTGTACAGCATTCAGGCTTAGGCTGATATGTGGCAAGTAACATTTTCACCACACAAGTGCCAGGCAGTAACCATGTCCAACAAGAGATAATCTAACCATCACCCCTTGATGTTCATCGGCATTACCATTGCCGAATTCCCCACCATCAACATCCTAGAGGCTCACCATTGACCAGAAATTCAACTGGACCAGCCATATAAATACTATGGGTACAAGAGCAGGTCAGAGGCTGGGAATCCTGCAGTGAGTAGACTCCCAAAGCCTGTTCACCATCTGCAAGGCACAGGTATGAATGTGATGGAATATTTCCCACTTGCCTGGATGAATGCATCGTCAAAACCATGCAAGAAGCTCGGCATCATCCAGGACAAAGCAGCCCGCTTGATCAGCAACCTGTCCACCACCATAAACATTCACTCCTTCCACCACCGGCACACAGTGGCAGCAGTGTGTACCATCTACAAGATGCACTGCAGCAACTTGCCAAGCCTCCTTCAACATTACCTTCTAAACCTGCAATCTCTTTCCCCTAGAAGACCAAGGGCAGAAGATAAACAGGAACATCACCACCTGGAAGTACCCCTCCAAGTCACACACAATCCTGGTTTGGAATTATATTGCAGTTCCTTCACTGTCGCTGAGTCAAAATCATGGAAATCCCTCAGAGCCAGCACTGTGGATGCACCTACACCACATGGACTTCAACAATTCAAGAAGGCACCTTAACGCGACCTTCTCAAAGGCAATTAGGGATGGGCAATAAATGATGGCCTTGCTAGCAATGCACATATCCCATGAATGAATATAAAAAAACCCTGGAAAGTATCAACCACATGTAAGGTAAGCCAAACATCTAGATCCAAAATGATTATAAAATGAAGAATCTTCTCTATTGGGCTCTGCCTCCAGGTTCAAGCTGCATTTACACTATAACTGATTGTAGATGCTTCTCACTGATGGTACAGTTGTGTTGTGAATTAACCTTAAAATAGCAACAAAATTGAACTTTAATCCCTAAATAGTGATCTTGGGAAAAGTTTTACATGATATATAACCAATAACAGCAGTGTATGTCCACCCCTAAACTGATATCACAGTGACACCTACTGGAAGAAAGATGAAATAAATCCATTCATCGTAAATAAAGTTATTTATCAATTAGCTTTTAAAAGTAGCTGTTAACACACACTAATTATATAGCACCCAGTGTTGTACTACATACCTGGTCCAAGTTGTCAGTAGTCATGTTTGAGCCTAAACAGTTAAGGTTTAATTTTCCTCTGATTATTGCTGAAAAGAGAGACATGTTGCCAAAGCTTTTTATTTTGCACTCATCAGGACAAATGCAAGAATGAAAAAATTTCAAACAACCATGACAATTTATATAGGAAGGTGTTGATTAGTTGGCAAGTGTCATGGATTTCAAAAGGGAAAATCTTACTTGACCAATCTTACTGAATTTTTGAGGAGGTAACAGAGAGAGTAGACAATGGTAATGTGGAAGATATAATTTATTTGGATTTTCAGAAGGCCTTCAATAAGGTGCCCCATAATAGACTAATGAATAGAGAATGTGGAGTCAGGGGACGAGTGGCAGAATGGGCTACTAATTGGCTTCAAGACAGCAGAGTGGGAATGAAGAGTAGTTATTCAGAATAGCAAAAGATGGAAAGTGATGCTCCACAAGGATCAGAGCTGGGACCACTTTTGTTCACAAATTACATTAACAATTTGGATTTTAGAATCAAAAACACAATTTCTAAATGTGTGGTTGATGCCAAGTTGATGGTGGGGAATATTGAGGAAAACTGCAATAAATTATAGGAGGACATTACTAAACTTGCAGAATATGCAAATAATTGGCAAATGAAGTGCAACACAGATAAATATGAGGTAGTCCATTTTGGTGGAAAGAATAGGGAGTTCACTTATTCCTGGGAAGGTGCAAATTAGGTAACGTAGAGGACCAAAGGACTATCAGAGTACAAATACACCAATCACTAAAAGTTGTGCTACAGGTTAGTAAAGCCACTTAAAAAAACCACCAAGCACAGAGTTTTATTTCTAGAGGGATTGAATTGATAGGTGGCAAGTTATGCTAAAACTGTACTGAACCTGGTTAGACTACACAGAGTACTGCGTACAATTCTGGTGACTATATTATGAAAAGGATATAGAGGCACTGGAGAGTGTGGAGAAAAGATTTACAAGGATTATACCAGAAATTCATGGGTTTACATATCAAGAAAACATTCACAGGCTGGATCTCTTCTGTCTTGAAAAAAGCAGGCTGAGGGGTGACCTAATAGAGGTCTTCAAAATTATGAAAGCTTTCGATAGAGTGGATACAGAGACAATGTTTCCTCTTATGGGGAAGAACATAACAAGAGATCATCAATATAAGATAATCACCAAGAAATCCAATAGGAAATCCAAAAGAAAATTCCTTATCCCAAAGAGTGGTGAGCATATGAAACTTGATATCACAGGCTGAAGTGGAATTGTATAGATGCATTTAAGGGGAAGTGAGACAAGCATTTGAGGGAGGGGGAATAGATGGTTACGATGATAGATTTAGATGACAAAGCTTGGGAGGAGACTCAAATGGAGCATAAGCACCAACATGGACTGGGGTGGTCTGAATGGCCTGTTTCTGTGCCATAAATCCTATCTAAACCAGTATTATTTAAAGGTAAGAAAAACATTAAACTTGCCTTTTGAGTGGCAACCACAGCAGCAGTACCTTTAGTTGGTTTGGCTGCTGAACAAGTGAAGAAACTGACCACAGCATGCATGACCCAGACTAATTTAATGAAGAAGTGTTAGGCTCCTGATTTACACATACCTGCTTAGAAGCCCTAGCCAATATGGTGGGCAGCTCATTTTTGGCACAAAATGAGCATATGCACACTGCCTGCCATATTAGACCCTTGGCTGCAAAGTGTCATATTATACAAGTTTCTCAATTTTTAATTTTATTTGTAAAGGAAATCAGGTCAAGTTTCACTATTGTGTGTTTTATGCAATTAGGCATGTCAAATTTCACCCTTAATTAATCTAATTTGTGAATGTGATGTTTGTATGGTTTGGGTTGGCTATTTACAGTCATTTATCTTTCAATGTAGCGTCTTTTGGACTTTAACTACTTTACAGGGCAAAGAAAAGTTACATTCTGAGGGTAAACACTAAGTTGCCAGCTAAGAGAAAGAGGTAGAACAGAGAATGATGCTCTCTATTACTCAGGTCAAAACTCTTAACATTGACTGGAAAGTAAATCATAGAGAAAGTGTCCACTTTAAATAATTATAAATTATTTATTTTAAAATGCCGTACATTGACTACTGCAAGCAATAATGAAGTAAGTTAATGACAAAATTGACAGTTGAACATTTGGCTCTCAGATCATTATCTTCCATTTCAAAAAAGGATTTATTAACACCCTTTTTTGACATTGGTCAGAGCAATACTTCACAATATATTATGAAATATTTCCAGTATCTTTACAGTATACATCTGTAAAGCCTATTAAACATAACGTTTTTTTGCCTGAACACAGACCCAGTGAAATTGGTAGATGACGAGTAGCTTGTTCAATTAGCATTGAACACGTCAGATCACCATCTCCCAATTGGGCTGCAGACATAGCTCTTTCATGTGAGCATCATTTTTTCACTCAGTAACCTTGATCTGATGAAGATCTCAGTTCCATGGTTGTGTTTTCAAACATATCAGTTGTTCAACCAAACACTATAGTGGTTAAAATAGATTGAATTGGTGATTTTTTAAAAAAGCAGAGAAATGATATGAGGGAGGAGGAAGGGGATCATGATAGGTAATCAGCCATGGGCATTGGGAGAAGCAGGTTGGATGGGTCAAAAAACCTTTTCTTATCCCATGGGTTTAAAAAACATGTAATCAACATTACATGAGAAGTCTTTTCAGAAAGTACTTTGGAAGTATCGGGATCAGTAAGTTTTATTGAGCTGACTTGTGTTGCTTCTAATCATATTCAGTGAGGTACATGCAGGTGAATGGATATTGGTCAGTGTCACAAATTTCATCGCGCCAAAAGCCAGGATCTGAAATATAAACATTTCATCAGAAAAAGAAAGCATTAAAACGTCACCAGAAAATTCAGTTTAGTCTTCCTGTGCTTAATCTATGTATTCACTTTAGTCTTAATCACACATTTCTTTATACCACACGTAATTGCATTATATCAATGAGGAATATTTCTTAAGGGATCATCACAAAAAAAACTAAACTACAGATTCAGTCTACACATAACTATAAAGCTGAAGGTCTTTCTCACTCTTCTTCCATATTCAGCAGGTCAAAGAAGGCTACAGTAACTTGAATTGGGAATGATCCATGATCAATTTGCCATATTGACACCTGAACTATATTCAACCAAAGTATTATAAATGTCAGGGTACTGGAAACTCAGGCCCCCCCTCTCTGCCCTCAGGTGCTGCAGAGTCCATCATTCATTCAGAAGGACTAAGCTGGAATCAACTTTCCAATGGGGACAATCCTGTTCTATATAATAATGGAAGAGGAAGAGGAGAAACAGAGGTAAATGAAACATGGCAGAGGACAGCAGCACATTCAACTTCACTGGCTCCATATTTACATTTATGCTGGTTTGCACAGTCCCACACAGACAAATGAGCTCCGCAGGAAATTTCAGCATAAATTCCTATCAGTAAGATTAGTGCAGAAACAGAGTAAATCCTGGCACAATTTCTGCATAAGTACAGCAAATTCAGAGCCACCATTTTTAAAACAATTTATACCTTTTTAAAGGTCTGAAAGCTGTTGGTAGGACAGAAAACCTGGGGAGGGTAAGGAGTTACACAGGCTTGAAATTTTGGAAATTAAAAATTGTAGCAGGAAATGGTGCAATGAATCTTGAGTTCAAGGCTGCAAAAGCATGGTGTGTTTGGAACTTAGGAAAAACATGGGATGAATGTTCAAAGGGATAATAACCAGCATGTTGTTAGGATAGAGCGAAGGAAGGTTGAAATTGAAATAGAGTTGGGAAGCTAGTGTTAGAAACAAAATATCTTTCAGGAGAAAAATATTCCCTGGTATGCTGTCAAAGGGAATAGCTAGATTTGGCAACAACATTCAAATCTTAGGTGGTCTTTGTTTTGTTAAATACGTAATATCTGTAAAGGGATAAAAAGTGTATGTGAAAGGGCAAACTAAGGGGTGGATCTGCCCTGGTACAGAATCCAGGCAGTTAGTCGGCACAACATACTGGTCAACTGATCTCTAATCCTGCCGGGAAGCCCAATCCATTCTGGATCAGATATTGGTCCTGAACTTTTGCAGAGTGGCAATTAGAGTTGGATTGCCACTCCACTCCTAGTTTCCTTCCTCAAAATCCAAGCGATCCTTTCTCGTCCGGCCTTCTGACTGTATAGGGCAGCGTGCTCCCGAAGTTTTCAGTTAAGTGCTGCACAGTCGGAGGAAAGGAGGCCACACCTCCTTTTTTATGGCACTGGCTGCAGTAAAGCAGGTAAGTTTAAATATCCAGCCACTTTCAAGCCAGGGAGAAGGTAGGCTTAGAAAACCATTGAAAAGTTACAGCACAAAAGAAGGCCATTCAGCCCATCTTGTCCATACCAGCCCGAGGACACCCAGGTGCCCTTTCTAATCCCACCTTCCTGCACCTGGCCCATAGCCCTGCAGCTTACAGCACTTAAGGTGCAGATGCAGGTACATTTTAAAAGAGTTTAGAGTTTCTGCCTCTACCACCAACTCGGGCAGTGAATTCCAGACACCCACTACCCTCTGCATAAAAAAGTTCTTCCTCATGTCCCCCCTACACCTCCTGCCACTTATCTTGAATCTACGTCCCCTGGTTCTAGAATTCTCCGCCAAGGGAAACAATTTTATCCTGTCCACTCTATCTATTCCCCTCATAATTTTGTACACCTCAGTCAAGTTTGTAAGGTAAGTGGGTAGGATTGGGTGGGGTATGATTGGGGGAGTAGGATTTAGGGGTTTGGGTGGTCAGGGGGAGGTCAGCTTTGGGGGGGGAGTTAGTTGGTTGGGGGAGAGGTCATCTGGTCACGGGAGAGGTCGGGTGTCAGTGGGGGGGTCGGTTAGTCAGGTTGGTGCAGGGGTCGGGTAGTCAATTGAGGGGCATTGATCAGGGGAACTATCGGGTGGTTGGATGGTCAGGGGATGTCAGGAGGTCAGTGAGGGGGGTTTGGGTGGTCAGTCAGGGGGTCGGTTGTGAGGAGTTTAGGTGGTCGTGGGGTCGGGTCGTCAGTGGGGGTGGTGTGGTGGTTAGTGGTGGAGGGTCAGGTGTTTGGGGAGGGTTGGGTGGTCAGTGGGGCGGGGGTTGAGTGGTCAGTGGGGGGATTTGGGGTTGGGTGATCAGGGCGGATGGTTGGGGGGGGTGGTTAGTGAGGGGGGTCAGATTTTCAGGAGGGGTGAGTATAGTTACCCAGGAGTTAGAAATCATTTTAATGCCTTTAACTTTTTCTGGGTAACCAGAACCAGTCAGTCAGTCAGTCAGAACCAGCTAAAGTTTGTGATTTAAATTATACTTCTGATTTGGTTCCGACTGCAGGTCAATTGCTCAACAGGAGTTTGAACTTCCTGGGCAATTCCCGGGCAATCTTCTGGGGACTTCTGGGGTGGGGGGGTGGGGGTGGGTTCGCCAGCTCATCTTTCGGGTACCTCCCAGTTATGACTCCCGGAAGCTAGGAAGTTATGGGAAGCGATGGCTTAGTGGTATTGTCGCTGGGCTAATAATCCAGAGACCCAGGGTAATGCTTTGGGGACCCGGGTTTGAATCCTACCATGGCAGATGGTGGAGTTTGAATTATTAAAAAAATCTGGAAATCTAATGATGACCATCTGGTTCACTAATGCCCCTTTAGGGAAGGAAATCTGTTGTCCTTACCTGGTCTGGCCTACATGTGACTCCAGACCCAGGTTGGGTTGACTCTTAAATGCCTTCTGAAATGGCCTAACAAGGCACTCAAAAAAGGAATGAAACTGGATGGACCAGCTGGCATCATCCAAGGCACCAGAAACGACAACGGCAATCTCAGCCCTGTCGACCCTGCAAAGTCCTCCTGACTAACATCCGGGGGGCTAGTGCCAAAAGTGGGAGACCTGTCTCACAGACTAGTCAAGCAACAGCCTGACATAGTCATCCTCACGGAATCATATCTTACAGATAATATCCCTGGCACCACCATCACCATGCCTGCATATGTCCTGTCTGACAGACAGGACAGGCCCAGCAGAGGTGGCGGCACAGTGGTATACAGTCGGGAGGGAGTTGCCCTGGGAGTCCTCAACATCGACTCTGGACCCCATGAAGTCTCATGGCATCAGGTCAAACAGGTGCAAGGAAACCTCCTGCTGATGAATCAGTGTTCCTCCAGGTTGAGGATAGCAAGGGTGCAGAATGTACTCTGGGTGGGGGACTTCAATGTCCATCACCAAGAGTGGCTCAGTAGCACCACTGCTGGCCAAGTCCTAAAGGACATAACTGCTAGGCTGGGTCTATGGCAGGTGGTGGGGGAACCAACATACTTGACCTCAACCTCACCAACCTGCCTGCCGCAGATGCATCTGTCCATGACAGTATTGGTAGGAGTGACCTCCACACAGACATTGTGGAGATGAAGTCCCACCTTCACATTGAGGATACACGCCTTCATGTTGTGTGGCACTACCACTGTGCTAAATGGGATAGATTTCGAATAGATCTAGCAACTCAAGACTGGGCTCCATAATGCACTGTGGGCCATCAGCAGCAGCAGAATTGTACTCAAACACAATCTGTAACCTCATGGTCTGGCATATCCCCCATTCTACAATTACCATCAAGCTAGGGGAGCACCCCTGGTCCAATGAAGAGTGCAGGAGGGCATGCCAGGAGCAGCACCAGACATACCTAAACATGAGGCGAAAACCTGGTGAAGCTATAACACAGGACTACTTGTGTGTTAAACAGCATAAGCAGCAAATGATAGACAGAGCTAAGGGATCCCACAACCAGCGGATCAGATCTAAGCTCAGCAATCTTGCCACATCCAATCGTGAGTAATGGTGGAAAATTAAACAACTCACTGGAGGAGGAGGCTCCACAAATATCCCCATCCTCAATGATTGAGGAGCCCAGCACATCCGTGCAAAAGATAAGGCTGAAGCATTTGCTACAATCTTCAGCCAGAAGTGCCAAGTGGATGATCCATCTTGGCCTCCTCCGGAGGTCCTTAGCATCACAGAAGCCAGTCCTTAGCCAATTCAATTCACTCCACATGATGGCAAGAAACAGCTAAAGGCATTGGATATTGCAAAGACTATGGGGCCTGACAATATTCCGGCAATAGTACTGAAGACTTGTGCTCCAGAACTTGTCGCACCCCTAGCCAAGCTGTTCCAGTACAGCTACAAACTGGTATCTATCCAGCTATGTGGAAAATTGCCCAGGTATGTCCTGTACACAAAAAGCAGGACAAATCCAATCCAGCCAATTTCCACCCCATCAGTCTACCCTGAATCATCAGTAAAGTAATGGAAGGGGTCATCATCAGTGCTATCCAGCAGCACTCGCTTAGCAATAACCTGCTCACTGACACCCAGTTTCGGTTCCGCCAGGGCCACTCAGCTCCTGACCTCATTACAGCCTTGGTTCAAACATGGACAAAAGAGCTGAACTCCCGAGGTGAGGTGAGAGTGACTGTCCTTGACATCAAGGCCGCATTTCACTGAGTGTGGCATCATGGAGCTCTAGCAAAACTGGAGTCAATGGGAATCAGGGGGAAAACTCTCTGCTGGTTGGAGTCATACCTAGCACAAAGGAAGATGGTTGTGGTTGTTGAAGGTCAGTCATCTCAGCTCCAGGACATCACTGCAGGAGTTCCTCAGGGTAGTGTTCTTGGTCCATCCATCTTCAGCTGCTTCATCAATAACCTTCTTTCCATCATAAGGTCAGAGTGGGGGTGTTTGCTGATGATTGCACAATGTTCAGCATCATTCACGATTCCTCAGATACTGAAGCAGCAGGACCTGGACAATATCCAGGCTTGGGCTGACAAGTGACAAGTAACATTCAAGCCACACAAGTGTCAGGCAATGACCATCTCCAACAAGACAGAGTCCAACCATCACCCCTTGATGTTCAATGGCATTACCATTGCTGAATCCCCCCACTATCAACATCCTGGGGGTTACCATTGACCAGAAACTGAACCGGACTAGCCATATAAATACTGTGGCTATAAGAGCAGGACAGAGGCTAGAAATCGTGCGACAAGTAACTCACCTCCCAACTCCCAAAACCCTGCCCACCATCTGCAAGGCACAGGTCAGGAGTGTGATGGAATACTCTCCACTTGCCTGGATGAGTGCACATCCCACAACACTCAAGAAGCTTGACACCGTCCAGGACAAAGCAGCCCGCTTGATTGGCACCACATCCACAAACATTTCATTTCCTCCACCACCGACGCACAGTAGCAGCAGTGTGTACCATCTACAAGATGCACTGTGGGAATTCACCAAGGCTCCTTCAACAGCACACTCGAAACCCAGGACCACTACCATCTAGAAAGACAAAGGCAGCAGATAGATGGGAACACCACCAGCTGGAAGTTCCCCTCCAAGTCACTCACCATTCTGACTTAGAAATATATCGCCGTTCCTTCACTGTCGCTGGGTCAAAATCCTGGAACTCCCTCTCTAACAGCACTGTGGGTGCACCTATACCACATGGACTGCAGCGATTCAAGAAGGCAGCTCACATCTGATCCTACGTCTTATGGTCTTATGGTCCAAGACTGGCTGGCTTGCAGAGAACAATGAGTGTGCATAAATGCACCTCTGTCTGATTGGCAGCATGTCCCAATGCAGCTTCCAGAGGAGTGACCTGTGGGAGGAGAGGCGCAGGCACAAGGGGCGCAGGGCCAGCACGAAGACCAAGATGGAAGGGGCTGCAGCAGATGCCACTATCTGCCTCCAGGGTTTACAGGTGGCGATGCAGCTACCTCAATATGTCTGAGGTACAATGCCGAAGGAGGCACCGCCTCTCAAGGGAGACCCTGACCTCCATTTGTCAGAGGATCGGCCCTGAGATCAGCTCCAACTGTATGGGTGGACACCCCGTACCAGTGGCTCTGAAGGTCATAATGACCCTCAACCTCTAATGTCTCCGGCTCTTTCCAGGGCTCAGTGGGGGATCTGTGTGGAGTCTCCCAATCATCTGTCCACAGTTACGTCAAGCTGGTGACAGAAGCTCTGTTCAGGTGGGTACTGACCTTTATTCTTTACCATATGCACAAGGCCAGCCAGGCTGAGTGAGCCAGAGGCTTTGTAGCAATTGCTGGTTCCCCCATGACCAGGGTGCCATCAACTGCACACATGTGGCCATCAAGGTGCCAGCGGGTTAGCTGGGTGCCTTCATCAACAGGAAGGGATTCCACTCCATGAATATGCAGATAATGTGTGATCACAGGATGCAGATTCTACAAGTCTGTGCAAGGTACCCTGGCAGCTCCCATGACACGTGCATCCTGAGACACTCCCAGGTACCAAGGCTCTTCAGTGCTCCAGCCCAACTGGATGGATGGCTGCTGGGTGTCAAGGGCTATCCATTGAAAAGGTGGCTCAGGACACCTCTCTGCCACTCAAGAACAAAGGCAGAGAAGCGTTACAATAGGAGTCATGGCTCCACAAGGGCAGTGGTAGAGAGGAGCATAGATCTTCTCAAAATGTGCTTCTGATGCCTGGGCCATTCAAGGGATGCACTACAATACCACCAGAGCGGGTGTCACTGATAGTGGTTGCATGTTGCACTCTCTGCAATCTGGCACTGGAAAAGGAGGACCCAGTGGAGGAAGAGGATCTTGAGGCAGCTCCATAGGCCACAGATGATGAGTCCAGTGGTGAGTCAGAAAAGGAGCACGGTGAGGAGAATGCTGAGGGCATGGAGTCAAACCTTAGTAACCTCCAGGGAGGTAGGGACACGAGGGACGCCTTAATCCAATGCTCCTTCAGCTAGGCTGCCAAAGATCTGCTTCCACCTCATGCTAGGGCTGCCACCTCCATTTAGGATGTCTGAAATGACTCTTTCATTTGCACCCAAAGTCCATTCAATGCCTGTGCAATAAAGCACCTCGCCATTCACGTCCAGCATTACATAATGTTGTACCCTACACCACAAAGGAAAAAGGTGAAGCATACTCAGGCCATCAGAACCAAAGCAAATTTAATCTTATTGTCACATTGAAAGCATAATGACATTACCATTACTGGTGTTGATGTCCAAACCAGCAGACTTATAAACCAAACATAAATTAACAGAAAATCACCCATGAACGGTCCCTCTTGTGCTCATGGTATTTTTAACTTGTGTTTCCAAGTGCTACATCTTCGTGCCCCCCGTCTCTGGCACCAGCATTGGAGGCAGCCTGCTGATTCTGCTGTCTTGTTGGCCTTGATAACCTTGGTGGTCACCTTCTGGCCAATGAAGCCTGTGCTGGCCCTGCCTGGGAGGGAGCGGCTAGTGCCGTGGCTGGCATCTCCCCAGTCATTGCAGCCTCATCAGATGCCACAGTCACTGGCAGAGGAGCTGCTGCCATCATCCAGAGCACCCTGAGGGGAGCCCACAAAGACGACAAGCAGCTCATGTGCCAACATGAGGTCGCTCTGTACCTCCCTGCTACCTTTAATGGACGGGCACCTAGCTGGCATATTGGGTGCCTTATCCATCTCCCACACTGGCACTGACCAGCTGAGGTCATTGCTTGTGTGAGGGCTTGCAGGTCCAAGCACAGCCCCAGGAACCCCTGATTCTGTCCCTGGAGCTGCCTCTCCATGAGAATTGCCACTCTCTCAATGGAGGAGGCAGCGCGCTCAGTCATGAGGATAAACGTAGTGCTGATGCTCCGCATGGACTCCTCCATAATGGAGGCCATGGCACTCAGGTCCTCATGGATCTCCACTAGATCCTCCCGCACACCCCACTGGACATCCAGCATCTGCCACCTCATGGATGACTCCAGAGGCTCATCATCTGCCTTCGACTGAGCATTGTCCTGGTCCCCAGCAATCCTCCAACTGCCAGCACCCTGGGCACTCTCTGCCTCCACCTGCACCTCAAGCAAGTGTCCTTGGTGCCCTCACCAATGTGCACCAACATTCTCGCCGCCAATGCCCACCGAGGCGCTGGTATCTGCTCGGGTGCCTGGTTCAGAGAGCGGGTGTGACACAGGTGCAAATGAAGCCAGGTGGTCCTCTGGCACCAGGGGTGGCCTTTCGGTGTCCAGAGAGCGATTGCCTGCTGGCAAATCTAAAAGGGAGAACAAGGACATGTCTTTAGTAAAAGTCACCACACTGTCACTGTGTATGCCAGATACTCTGGTGAGACAATGGAGATCCGCATCACGGTGCCATTGTCTTTCAATGATTAATGGGGGCTCCAGGTTTGAGGCTCCCATCAATGAAGAGGCTACAATAGAATGGATGCACAACCTGAAACTCTCACCTCTGTGCACTGCGCTCCTACCTTCGTCTGGCACCCCCGCCTCTGCATGCCCAGTTGCACGTGGAGCATATCAGCTCTCCAGCTCAAGGGCATCCTGCTTGAACCAGGAAAGCAGCAGCAGGTTGGGCGGGCCCCCGCCTGTATGTCCCCTCTCTGCTTGGTTATGGCTCGTCTTCTCCTTAAAGGACAGAGGAGCATTGATTAGTCCACTTTCTACCTGCAGCACCATTGCAACCTGGCCAACCCCAGCTGAGGAGAACCTGGCAGGGCACATCCGAGTCATGGCCCTTGAGCCGCAAGGTACTCAGTCTAAGCAGCCAGGGCTCACCCCCTTGGCCGGCTCCAGCGTCATTGACAGCTGGCACTCAGACTCTAGCACCCCTGAGGTCCACGGGGAGATGACCACATCTTAACCCTTCTGCACACTGGTCCAAGCCAACACGGTACTCACCCTTCCTGAGCACAGCAGGTCATTAAACCTCTTCCGGCACTGCACCCACATGTGTTGCACCACGTCATGGCTGCTAACCAGCACTGCCACCTCCTCCCATGCCCTCTTTTTGAGGTGCGGTGGCCTCCTCCTCCCACCTCTGGGGACAAGGGTGTCCCTCCTGGCAGCCACCTCCTCCAGGGGGACCTCAAGGCACTCACCTGAAAAGCAGGGGGCCGAGTGCGCACCTGACCTGCCCTCCCGCCTGCCATGTCCAGCTGCACTTGACTCCATAACTTGAATGTTGAAGACGCAGAGGAAACGTTCTTCTCTGGCAGCCTTCCAGGAGCTGCCTAGATTGTTTTTAAACCAGCCGCCGAGTTGCCATTGGGCCGGTGGCCAACAGGCCCCCCCCCACCCTGCTCGGCCCTTATGACCAGTAAAGAGACATATTTCACACTGGGCGGGCCTTAATTACGGTCGGGAGCTGATCACAGGCGGCCGCGGGCCCGCCAACCGCACATGCTTGCCAACCTCAAAATTGTGGCCAATGATTTAGATGAGAGAAGCAAAGGCACGGTAGCTAAATTTGCAGGTCACACAAAGATAGGTAGGAAAGTATGTTGTGAAGAAGACAGGAGGAGTTTGCAGAAGGATGTTGATAAATTGAGTGAATGGGCAGAAATCTGACAGATGGAGTATAATGTGGGAATATGTGAAGTTGTTCACTTTGGAAGGAAGAATAAAAATGCAGAGTATTACTTAAATGAATTCCAGCGTGCAGAGAGATCGAAGTGTTCCATGTATGAGTCACAAAAAGTTAGCATGCAGGTACAGCAAGTAATCAAGAAAGCTAATGGAATGTTATCCTATATTACAAGAGGATTTGAACATAGAAGTAAGGATGTAATGCTTCAGTTATACACGGCATTAGTAAGACCACATCTCGAATACAGTGTGCAGGTATAGTCTCCTTATTTAAGGAAGGATGTAAATGCATTGGAGGCGGTTCAAAGGAGTTACTAGATTGATACCTGGAATGAGCGGGTTGTCTCAAGTCGATAGATTGGACAGACTGAGCTCATTTCCCCTTTGAAGAGTGAGGGGTGACTTGATTGAAGTATATAAGATCCTGAATGGTCTTGACAAGGTGGACTTGGAAAGGATGTTTCCTCTTGTGGGTGAGTCCAGAACTAGGGGTCATCCTTGTAGGACAGAGATGAGAAGGGTTTTTTTCTCTCAGAGGGTTGTGTGACTTTAGCACTCTTTGCCTCAGAAGGCAGTGGAAGTGGGGTCACTGAATATTTTTAAGGCAGAGGTAGATAGGTTCTTGTTAGGTAAGGGAGTCAAAGGTTACTGGGGGTAGATAGGAATGTGGAGCTTGAAACGCAAACAGGTCAGCCATGATCTTATTGAATGGCAGAGCAGGCTTGAGGGGCTGAATGGCCTGCTGCTGCTCCTATTTCGTTTGGTCATTGTTAGACTTTGAATTCCAAATTTTTATTGAATTCAAATTCCTTCTGGCATGGTGGGGTTCAAGCCCAGTTCCCCGCAGCATTACCCTGGGTTCTCTGGATTACTAGTGACAATACCACTACACCACTGCCACCACCTCCTCTTTACCCCAGCTAACTGAATAATGTATCTGTAGTAAATTCCCGTCTGTACTTGTTACATAGACGAGGCTTGCATTCTCTTGAGTGTATTGAGTGTAGCAGATGAAAGACCTAATTGATGTCTTTAAGATGATTAAAGGGTTTGATAGGGTAGAGAAAAATTATTTCCTCTGGTAGGGGAGCCCAGAACAAGGGAGTATGACCTTAAAACTAGAGCTAGTCTTTTCAAGGATGATGTCAGGAAGCACTTCTTCACATTAGGATTTGTGGAAACCTGGAACTCTTTCCCCAAAAAGCTGTTGAAGTTACGTCACTTAAAAATTTCAAAACTGCTGATGGATTTTAATTAGGTTACGGCATTAAGGTTACAAAACAAGGTGAGAAAATAAAAGAATGACTTGCTTTTATATTGCATTTTTCACAACCACCAGATATCTCAGAGCACTTTACAGTCAAGGAATTACTTTTCAAGCGGAGCCACTCCTGTCATACAGGAAATGTGGCAGCCAATTTTGCACACAGCAAACTCCACATCGAGTGATGTGATAATGACCAGATCATTTCTTCTTGTGATGTTGATGGAGGGATTAATATTAGCTGGACATTGGGGATAACTCCCCTGCTCATCTTCAAAATAGTGCCATGGAATCTTTTACACCCACCTGAGCAGGCAGATGGGGCCTCAGTTTAATTTCTCATCCAAAAGACAGCACCTCCAACAGTGCAGCACATCCTCAGTACTGCACGGGAGTTTCAGTCTTGATTTTTGTGCTAAAGTCCTGGATTTGAACCCAGGACCTTATGACTCAGAGGCAAAAACTGCTACCAAGTGACCCATAGTTGATACACAGTTAGGATGGAGGAAGTTAAGATACTGAGTAACTATGATCTAACTGAGCAGCAGGACAGATTTGAGGGGCCGAATGGTCTATTCCTGTTCCTATATATTGTTTTAAGTAATTTACATCCAGTCCACTCACAGTAGTACACAAACAAAATTATATCCCTTAAATCCCAAAATTATATTCATACTAGATTCATTAATCAGAACTTGGCGCCTGGGCAAGTTACAGAAAGGTAAATGATAGGCATGTGATCATACCCCATCATGAACCAGCATCTTCAGAAGGGGGAGAGCATGAATGAGTAAGCAGATAAAAACTTGCCAGTAATTTCTACGAGGTTTTTCCAATCTCATGTTGTAACCTCTGTGGAAGTTCAGGGGAAACCCCAGAAAAATTGAGTAGACAGCTGTTACTTTTCTCTCAGTGGTGTCTGCCCATCATATACCAAAGTTAAAGTAGGCGTTTGGAGAAACCTCATTGAAATTCTACCCCACATACCAACTAACATAAAAACAGGCAGACATGCAGAGAATATCACAGAGGCAGACGCAGATACTCTATTTAAATACCAATATTGGAATTGTTCATGAGGAGTGGCAGAAAGTCATCACTCTATACATAAATGACAAACATCCTACCCTCATGTAGTAGCATTGCATTGCAAAATGAACCAATAACAGGTCTTCCTGCAAGCCAGTTATGATAATCCCATCTAGATCCATCAGTCCACATCCGTACACCATCCTGAGATAAAATTGGGGAGCAAAAGAAATACTATTTAGAGAAATTATCCTAGAATTGCTGATAACATTTAGAAAATATTGAAGTAAATTGAAATTTTAGGTAAGAAGGAATTATATTTACTCTGTGGAAATCAGAGCCACCAAGCCAAACCTTTTGAAGTGTGATATTTGCCTTTTGCAATAAATTTAAGACAAAGTCCTTATTTTTCTTGCTGTGAATTGAAACAAGGTGACCACCAGGCACAAGGTTTTGACAGTACAACTGAAAAATAAAATATGTTCAAACATTACATGGGAAATATTCATTCACTAAAATCTTACAAATTACACCCTTTGGTAGTTTATTTGCAAGGATATTTATATTTGGTGCAGCTTTTTGAAGGATTATGCATTAGCAACTGCTGTCATGAGGATTCTGACTTTGAAAGTCTCCCCATAGCTAGAATGGGAGTTGAGACAATCCACTTCTCAATATTTCCAAGCATAATAACATTAAGGCTACTGTTACCCTGCTGCTTTTGCACTGTTGCAACACTGGAGTCAGATCACAGAATGCGCTACAGGTCTCAAAGCCCCAGCAACTGCTATGGTTCAAAGCCAATTTCAGATTTTGCAGGGAGCAGTATAACTCAATATTTTTGCTTTTACTTTACTGATATAAATTTGGTATAATGTGCACAAGCACATACAAATGGAAACACATTTTCATATTAATGTCCATGGTATTCACACATTGAGGGACTAGGAACTAGTTTTGATACACTGTAAAAAAATAAAACTATAATAGGGCAATGCAGTTTCCTCATATTGCCAAGTTGTTCATCTCAGCCACATATTAAGGGGAGGTGTTGGGGAGAGGGGAGGTCTGTCCTCATGAGTGGAGGAGAAAAATAAATCATTAAGAAAAAAATCCCAAATTTATTGTATCATGTTTCCTCTTAGCTGGCTCAGAAATAATATTGGAAAGAGCTGGTTGCAGGCTGCCTATTTACTTCTCAGGTTTAAATGGTGCATGAGAATAGGAGATGAGGAAATTCTGAAAATAGAGCAAAATGGATCTTCACTAAAAAGATTTAAAGGAAAATCACAACTCCACTCTCCTGTCAAATAGTCATTGGGCGAGTCGTCCGACGCGTCGGGCATGTTCGGTGGCATAAACGGACAATATGGCAAGAAGACCAAATATTGGTTTCATGATGTCATAAAACCTGTTTGCAATTGTCCGCTCAACATTTCAATGGACGGCCGCTTTTCCCGCCGTCAGACATTGGGAACCTCAATGTAATACATCTGCATATCATTAAAAGCTCAGCCTGCCGGAATCATTGCCCCCCTTGGATTGTCCGCCCACGTCAGCAGGAAAACACGCTGGCTTGGAACATGTCTTGACATGTGTGATGTGAAGAAGTCGGGACTTAATACCAAGGCCTCGTTCACATCGCGGACATCGAGGAGCAGAAGATGCTGGAGCCCGACAGCAACAGGACCTTGGAGGAATGTCCATCACATTCTGGATTCTGACAGACATGGCTCTGCTGTGAAGCAGCTCATGGAAGGATGAAAATCACTGCTGAGGGCCGGCTCACAGTGGATGATCATCGAGGAGGCAGAGAGGAAGGCCCAGCTGTGTTTGGGAGAGGAATATGCACCAGGGGGGTGGGAGAAGAAGGCCTAGGATTGATTGGAAGAATAAGGTGTTTTGGGGGGGTTGAGGTTGGGGGGGTGGGGGTGGAATGAAGGTGTCAGGGGGTGAAGCTGGGAGTGGGGGGAGAGATCACAGGGGGAGGAGGGGATAACAGAGAGAAGACGGCAACTGGGAAGGTAGCTGTAAGGGGACAGGAAGGTGTAAGGGAAGGAGTTTGAAGTGGGGAAGGAGTCCAGAAAGGGGCAGGAGTCCAGGGGGAAGAAGGAGTCCGGAGAAGAGAAGGAGTCCAGTTGGGGGAAGGAGTCCAGGGGTAGGGGGTGGATGGGGGGTGGGGGGAGGGGGTGGGGAGAGGGAGGGGGGGTTGAAGGAATCCAGAGAGTGGAAGGATTCTGGGGAATGTAGGATTCCGGAGAGTGAGAGTAGTCCAGGGAGAGGAAAGAGTCAGGAAGGGGAGAGGAGTAATCCTGGAGGAAGAAGTAAGGGTGGAGGAAGGAGTAAGGGTGGAGGAAGGAGTCAGGAAGGGGGAAGGGCTAAGGTGAAGGTGTGTCCGGGAGGGGTGGGAAGGAGTTCCAAGGGGGGACATGTCCGGGGGTGGGGGGGATGGAGTTCCAAGGGGCAGGAAGGAGTCCCAAGGGGCCGGAAGGAGTCTGGAGGGGGAAATGTCCAGGTGAATGTGCAAGGGAGAGCTCTGATAAGTCCATGACTGTGAGGGAATGGTGAGAATAACCGAAGGCAGAGTGAGGCAGTAGGGTGGGAGGGTGGGGATGAGACGGTATCAGTAGAAGGAATGGCGAGGGTAGTTGGTGAGGACTTGGAGGCAGGCACGGACTCTGGGGGTTGGAAGGAGGAAGTCGGAGTGGCGAATGTGTATAGGGGTGGGATTATTGGGAAGGAAGGGAATGTGCATGTTCACCTGGACATCCCTGAAGTAAAAGGTTGTTGCTGGTAGGTGACGTTGGGGGAGGTGGAAGGTGATACCGGGGGGTCGACAGTGATGGGGGAAAGGAAATGCTTGACTTGGGAAGGGTAAAAGACAAGGGAGCGCATGAAAAATGTTAATGCACCATGCTTGCTAAATCAAAAGTGAAATGAGAATCATGGTGAGTGAGAACAGGTGCTGTACAGGAGTGTGATCAGTGGGTGGGTGGAGATGCAGGTCAGCTCAGATGGACAATTGAAAGCGAATCTCAGCAGGCAGCATTGAAAATGTTCAGGGAGTGAGGTGAGTGTGATGGATGAAGGCTCTGTGTGCATGTCAGAATGCTTGCACAAGGCTCCGAAAGGCCCTGCCACACACACACTTCTCCCTCCAGAATTACTTGTGGGCCAGCTAGTGTGGGGGATGTGGGGGGTGGGGAGGAGCGTGGATGCAGTGGGAGAACTCATAAAACCTGTCAATGAAGCTGAAAGGCACCATTACGCATTACTCAGTGAAAGTGAATATATTTCAAGATTGTAAAATGGCAAAATGTGTTCACCCATGCAACCAACTGTGATCAGAACTTCTTAACTTCTGAATGCCTTAGACTTCCATATGCTGCTCTGACATCCTCAGCAGTAGTGTCCAGCTGCCACTCCCCCTCCCTTTGGGGCCCAAGGGCCCTGGCCTGACTCCTTGAAGTGAAGGAGCATCTGGAGGGGCGTTGAGGTGCCCCGTTTCCCTCTCGCGTTGCCACTGCAGGAACTCACCGATGGCTCCTGCGATGGAGTGCAGGTCTGTGCACACCTTCGTGTTCTGCTGGACCAGGATCTCCATGTCACCTGCCATCCTCTGCATGGAGACATCCATACATGCACACGTGGGCATCACTTCATCAGAGAGCAGGTGGACACACTCCTCCAACTCGTGTGCCACTCTGTTGAGGGCTTCCAACAGCTCTGCATGATGTTCCCCCACCCTCTGCTGACTCCAGGGTGAACTGGAAGGTTGAATCCAGAGGCTTATCATCTGACACAGACATCACAGACTTCTCTTCCCCAACAACCCTATGAGTGCTGGGGAGCTTGGCTGAGCTTGGCTCCTCTTGCTATGGACACGTGTCCGTGCAGTGACCACCAGATTGGGAACCTGAGCCTGCTCTAGATCTAGGTCCCACCAAGGTGTGTATCTCTGCACTGGTGCAGAGTGTGGGTAAGTGCTGTGACGGGCCTTCAAGGCTGCTTATTTCCAGCTCTTCAAAGTAGGAGAAGTCCTATTGGCTGGAGGTGAGGATGTGGATGGGGCTGAGGGACTGGCTGGCTGTGAATCTAAGTAGAGATAATTAGTGCATGGCAGCAGAGTCAAAAGCAGGAGAGAGAGCACTCATATTTGCGTTGAGAGCGGGATGATGTGGTGCAGGATCATCAGGTGGGTGTTCACCACCAACCTCACCGCCACCACAGGCATGGTCCACGTCCTCACCACTTAGCGTGATGGCATGCATCTGCTGTTCTTGTCCTTCTAGATGGTAGTGGTCACTGGTTGAAAGATGCTGTCAAAAGAACCTTGGTGAGTTGCCATAGTGCAGTTGGTAGGTTGTGCACACTGCTGCCACTGTGTATCGGTTGTGAAGGGAATGAATGTTGAAGGTGGTGGGTGGGGTGCCAGTCAAGTGGCTGCTTTTGTCCTGGATGGTGTCAAGCTTCTTGAGTGTTATTGGAGCTGCACTCAACCAGGCAACTGGAGATATTCCATATATCACACTCATGACTTGTTCCATGTAGATGGTGGACAGGCTTTGGGGAGTCAGGTGGTGAATTACTTGCCGCAGAATTCCCAGCCTCTGATCTGCTCTTGTTACCGCAGTATTTATATAGTAGGTCCAGTTTAGTTTCTGGTCAATGGTAATCCTCTTGGATGTTGATAGTGTGAGATTATGTGATGGTAATGCCATTGAATGTCAAGGGGAAATGGTTGGATTCTCTCTTGTTGGAGACTGAAAAGTGCTTTGGGATGTCCTGACGTCATGAAAGGTGCTATATTATTTTTTTATTTGCTATTCTCAAGGCTAAGATCAACTAAATCAGTACAAGAAACAGTTGTTAAAGGTTTTCTATTTGAAGGCTTCCATTCTCACACAGACAATGGTATTGTGTTCTTGCATTGATTAACCTTTTCATACCTCTGCTTCAATCCAGGTCGTTGCTTTATTGATGACCTTGAGACAGGTAAAGTTATAATAAGACCAGCCAAAAAGGCACTTCATGGTGCACAGGTCTTGGGAGAGCTGAATCATGTGAACTTCAATCCGTCTTTGGGCTAAAAGCAAAAGAGCATTCCGGTAATCCAGAACTCATTAAAGCAAATTTCAATCAGTCAAATAAATGAGTTTTTTTTAATCATCAAAATTTTAATATGTTCAATATAGTGGTTTTCAGATATTTATATTACACTAGAAATGTTTGCTTGATATAGTAATGTTTAATGCTGCTATTGTGATGGAAGATCTAACCATATTTATTTGAAGCAGACCAATGCTTCTATAGGTGGGGAGAAGAACAACATGCCAATATATTAAGTGCATGCTAATGTGAACTATTTTCGGCTTACATGGACATGTTGAAACTGGATAAAGTTAATTGAGATAACTTGTTTGGAAATTTTATTAAGCTGAGAATTTGAGAGTCTAAACAATATCATTATGAAGTGGAGACAGATAAAATTATAAATATACCAGCCAGAAAATTTTAGCCTCGGATCAGTGTTCACAATCTTGACTCTATTTCAGAAGGTTGTTGGTTCAAATCCCACATTACGACTTGAGCACATAGAGCCGGATTTCAACTACTGAGGTGGTCAGCTGGAAGTTTCCTGTCTCACCTCAGTAAAAAATGCCCCAGTACACACCATTTTTGTACTGGGGGGAGGTGGTTGGGGTGAGCACGGGATGGACGGAAGACACTTCGGCTGCCACGGGGGCTAGCGAGTGCCAAGGTGGGCTGTATAGAGGCCCCACCTCAGTTCTCTGGGATTTTGTCCCCGCGGTGTTAGAAGATTTTAGGCCCTCTAATCCTCACCCCTCATATCCCCTCATCCACCACCCATCCGTCATGGCTCCTTATACCCTCCATGCCAACTCAATACAAACTCATGTCCCCAGCCACTCCCCATGGCTCCTCATACTGTCCATGCCAATTCAATGTCGACTCATGTCCCCCCAACCACGGCCCCTCATTCCATCCATGCCAAATCATGCCCCTTCCATGCCCTTTCACCCAGTATGCACTATGTACATAACCAATGAGCCATATAATAACAATGACATGTGTGGTAATGCTAAGGGGAAAAAAACACCCATTACCAAATCATTTGAAAAAAATCTGCTGTTCCTACAACCTACAAAAGAGTCAATCAGACAGACCATTAAAGTATCAATAACCGAGGCTTCAAATATCTCACACCTTTTAATCTTGTCCAAATAAACACTGAGACATTGACAAAATGGATCACAGAAAGAACTTATTATAACCACTTAAAGATGTCAGTCAAGCAAAGTTAACAATTCACTTCAGTTGTCAGGACAGAACCCCCTGCTTGGCTAATGCTTCTACTGGTCTGGGCTCACAGCCAAGCCTCATGGAGCATGATTCCATGAAAATTGCAGGGGTCTAGGAGATGCCTATTCCCACAATGGGGTTGGCCTGGTTGGGACTGCAGGATGTGGGCTTGCCACCTGCACCCTTATACTGCATCAGCAAAAACTGGGGGCACCAGGAAAGGGCTGGGACTACTGGAATCAGGTCCAGTCTGTCATTTTTAAATGGCTCCAGAGTTGTTCCGACTCCACAAAAATCCAAGCCATAATCTCTGTTGACTTTCCCAGGCAGTAATGAGGGAATGCTGCACCATCAGAGATCTTGGGCTGAATCTTCCGAACTTTGCAAATTTCCAGCTGTCGGGACCATTTTCAGCTCCTGACCCCCTTCTCAGCAGCAGTACATCAAAAGGCATCCAATTAATTGGCCATCATCAGGATTGTCATCCAATTAAGAATGGTGAGCATGTTGTGGTGATGGGAAGGCGAGTCAACGCATGCAATTGCAAGGCCAGCAGTGAGAATGATGCTGTTGTGCATGGAATGTTAGCGGGCTGGACAGAATGGCTGAGTGAAATGGCTGGAAGCACTTCCACACCACCAGTACTATTCCTTACTACATTCGCCAGGAAACTGGAAGGAAATTACAAGCTCCTGCCTACAGAGGATCTCAGGCTTACCACTTTTCACGTTAAGGCAGATTTAGCTTTTCTCTTATGTCGCTCTGACCTCTGCATATGCCTCCTGTTACCTGACAAGTTGCAAACACAATGGTAGTCCTGTGCAATGTCAGTAAAATTTCATTTACACTGAAAAATTGCCACTAATGATGATGAGCCTTAATTGGCTTCCCACTGCTGGCAGGCAGGTTCCCATCACTACACTGAAGCAGCCTTCAGGAAAAATGAGACGAGGAAGAAAGGCATTGGAGAAACAGCATGACCCCCTTCTCTGCAATTTTCCCAGTACCTCCGCCTCTGATTCCCTGGAAAAACTCTCCCCACTCTCCTTCACAGAAGTCACTAAATCTCAGTTCCCTGTCAGGTGAGCATCAAGATCCCATAGCACTATTTGATTAAGAGCAGTTGGCCTGATTAATACTTGTCCCCTTACCAACAGTAACAAAACAGCTTGGTAGGCCATTTCTCTCTTTGTTGTTTTTGGACATAGCTGCGTACAAATTGGTTGCCACATTTAGCTACATTAGGACAGTACTTCAAAATAGCACTTTTGGACTCTGAGGTTGTGAATGGCACAATATACATGAAAGTTCCTTATCCTTCTCCTATATTTGATTACAATTGGAAGGCAAATACAATTCTCTGAATTTGCAACCAAGCATAAACACATGATTTACTGCTTTTTAGAGAGTAATGTATTGCTGTGGTAAATTCACCCATTCAGCAGAATGCTGCAAGTGAATATTTCCTATAAGGCAGGGCACTTGAACGGCGGCAATGTTACATATTTTATTTCTGATAAAAGTAATAAAAATCAAATGCGCAAAAATGTCTAAACAAAGCGAAAAGAGCTAACATTCATTTCTCAGTGAAATAGTCAATTAAAAAGAGGAAGGCAATTATTGCCTCAAAAACCATGAGCCTACACTATGGGCTACAAATTCCCTTGCATAGCATCGGCTCTAGCAGACAGGCCTTGAATCAGCACTGTCCTAATGTCACACGGCCCAACCAGCTTATGTAACACCAATTCCCTACTTTGAACAAAACAGGTCCAAGCAGCATTTTTCTGGATCAATCTACAAATAACAAACATTCTGCTGGAAGGATATCTCTATTCTAATGTTATTTAACAGGCCAGGTATGCAAACTGCAGGTAAGGTGATTTGTAAGAACCTTTGCTACTGCAATATGTCTGGAACCACTCCAGATCGTTTTTGAAGGTATTATAGTGAGTTCCTGGACTTGGCAGGAAGTGTTGGTGCATCCTGTCAGGGAGTGCAGAAGAGTAGGTGACCTGTCCACAAAAAGGCTGCAGCAGGTATGGTGGCTGCAGTGATAATAGGCAGGATTTTCATTCTAAGGAGGGTGGTGAGATTCGGGAAAATTCCCAGCTCAGCCTGCCCACCTCGTGAGAAAGTGCCCTCAAAATCAGGATCTCCGTTGCTGGGGGACGTGTGCAGGCTGGAGTTAGGCCAGCCAACCTGGGAAAGAGGCCGGAGGCAGCCACAGGAGACACCAGGTGCCGATGGGGCTGTTTAAAAGGCCAATTCGGTGGTGTGGGGCTTTGTGCCTGTTAAAATAAAAACAGAAAGGCCCTCCAGCCCTCGCCCTCACATCCATTCACCCTCACATACTCCCCATGCCCAGTCCATGCCACCTCATGCCCCTCCCCACCCACACCTCCACAGCCCAACATGTCCCCCAGCAATCTGTGCCCCTCCACCTACTCCCCATGGCCCCTCATTCCCCCTATGCCAATCCCTGGTGCTCAGACCTCAAGGATACATAATGAGTCTTGGTTGAGAGCTCAGACATCCATTACTCTGTTGAAACACCTGAACCCTGGGGAAGACATTGCTTGATTGACAGTTCTGGTTCTCTGATCTCTGCTGTCAATTTCACATGTTTATTTGTACAAGGTTAAGAGATTTCAAGGGCTTAATGTTTCTGTTATTGATACTTTAAAGGGTCTAGATGAGTAACACTTTATTGCCCTGTAGAGAAATGACTCTTTTTAAGCATAGTGGATAGTAATGGATGACACTTGAATGTCACTATAGGGTCCATTGGTTGCATACAGTGTTTAGCGGATCAATGGACATAGATGTGCCATAGATTGGCATAGGAGGCATGAGGGGACCTGGAGGGGGTGGGTTGGTGGTGTGCCATAACTTGGCATCGGGACATGAGGGCCCAAGGGGGGTTTGTGGGAGGCATAGCTTGGCATGGGGGATGAGGAGCCATGGGGGTTGTGGGTGGAGGGGCATAGGGGGCCTGAGAAGGACTTTTTGAACTCACCTTTGACCCCTTCCACAACTTCAACAATATACACAAACTGATACTTTGTTGCAGTCCAGAGGAAGTGTACCCTGTTGAAGATGCTGAATTTTGTATGAGGCATTAAACCAAAACTCCATTTGCCTACTGGTGTTTCAGATGGATGTTTAAAATTCCACTGAGCATCTCAAAGATCTTGATGCCTCTTGACGTCTTGGCCAATGGATTTGTATGGGTCGTTGCAATTCCCATCAGTGCATTTATCTACTATATCATCGAGGAAGCTGATTAAAGCTGCTATTAGGTCATTTTTGTTAATCAGTTGTCTTGGATGTTGCTCCCACTGATCAAATTGATGGTAGGATCCAAGAAAGAGAGAAACTCTGGTAATTAAAATGCTTACAGGAACAAAAGAACAGTAATAACCCATTTAGCCCCTTGAACCTGTCCCACCATTCAGTGAGGCTGTGTCTGATCTGTGGCATAACTCCATACCTGCCTTTGCTCCATCTCCTTTAATACCTTTGACTAACAAATATTATCAATCTCAGTTTAAACATTAATAATTGAGCTCGCATCAATTGCTGTTTGTGGAAGAGAGTTCCAAATTTCTACCTTCCTTTGCATGAAGGAGTGTTTCCTAATTTCACTCCAAGAAGGTCTGATTCCAGTTTTTAGACTATGCCCCTTTACAAATTAATTGTGTAAAATAGATATTTTTTGCCTGGCACACTAAGATCTAAAAAAATATAGAATTATGATAATAATATACAAGATATAATGGAGAAAAAGAGTAGATTGTGAACGCTGAAGCGTGATATTTTTCATTTTGGTTTTGATTAATAGGTTTCTAACTAAATAAGTTTCCATGCAGAAGGGAAGAATATAAATCTAGTACCAATCCACTCTAATTACACTACACATTTTCACCCACAAAAACTGATGCAAAATCATTGCTGTACTTCATTTAGTAAATTTTAAATTATCAGTTTAATTGGTAATTTTCTGCTTGGCTCCAGTTTAGAAGTAATAACACTCAAGTCTATTTAGAACCCAAAATATAGCCTTATTATTGATCTTTGACAGGATGAAAACATTATTTGTGAGAGGACAACTCCACCCACTCATTAATGTTAAACTTGTGACAACCAGCTGGTGAAGGAAGAGACCAGAAGTCAATCTTTACTCTGGATTTATTCACAAAGTGAGACATTCCAAATGTACAGCTCCAAATTCTACAACCCACCATCAGTGTCAATAAGTGTCTCTTTATCTGTGCACAAATAATTATCCAATGAGTGCCCACAATCTGTATACTTAACCTTCATTTATAAAATTAACAATTAAGCTTGGGTGCTTCCTTTAATTGTGGCTATTTAGTTACCTCAAACTGTCGGCCTCAATAACTCCTCCAGATATGTATCCTCCATTTAAACAGTAATGTTAAAAACACATTAGATAGACAGAAATAAATAGAAGAATGCTAAGTTAATAACAATTCTTCTTTGAAATAGTACTGTGCAACATCAGTAACAAATGTATTAACACATTCATATGAATTTCTCTGCCCACTATTTAAATTAAGGTGTTAATGTTTTCCATAAGGTAGCACATTAAATACATTCTTTACCTAATTGCACAGCACAGTTTGAAGCTGTTTAATATTTTTTCAAAGTAATGTTAATATTTATGCACGATATGAATCATATGCAATAAAAAATTACAATTTCCAAACATGCCCAAATATATATATTCTATTCTAAATAAGGAATCTACAAAAAATACATTATTACAGAGCTGTTCACAGCTGCCTTAACAACCAAATAAAATGCTACAAAAGCCATTGGGTGGAATCGTCCCAGATTAGCACTAGATACTGTAGCGGGCGGGTAAAACGCAATAGCGGGTTCTCACGTCGTATCATCCTAAACCCGTCCCATTAATTATACATTCCTGGGAGACATGCCGTTTCCATGGCGGGCAAGGTCTCATTTGCCCGCCACGCCGTCATCTTACTGCTTCATCTCGTCGGGCACAATACTTAAAGTGCAGCCGCACGCACACCTCTCAGTGCTTCCAGCCCACAGCCACTGCAAGAAGACATAGCCCTAAATGGCAAAAACACTGCAGCCCCCCATGTTCAATGACACATCCCTCGTGCACCTTTTGGATGCAGTGGAGGCCCGACATGATGTCCTTTAAACCCGCTTTGGCTGCAGGATGGGCAGCAACATACCAATCCGGCTTGGGAGGTGCTGGCAGTGGTGACCAGGGCCAACTCCTTGCAAAGAGGACAGCTACCCAGTATCGCAAGAGGATGAATGATCTCCTCCGTTCCACCAGGGTAAATTACTCTTCTCATCACTCTCAACTCACACTCACAAACCCACCGCACATCCACAGGGCCCGCAATCACTGTCGATTCAAGGGAAATTACCATTCACTCTTTCACACACAATGTCATTGTCCTCATCCCATCTATGGGACCACTCACCACTCATACAGGCCAGGCATACTCATCATCTGGCCTGGCAGTCATCCTGCTTACTCCATCTCTATTCATGCAGGACAAGCTCACACACAAAATGAGGGAGAGGTCGCAGACTGATGGAGGAATGCCTGAAATCAAGGTCCTCACGGACTTTGAAAACAGCCATCCAACTGGCCGGCGAGGATCTGGACTATTCTTGTGCAGATGGTGAGGTCGGCAGTGCTCTAACAAGTGAGGGTCCAGCAGTGCAACATCCATCAGACAATCGAGTGCTGGGCATAAACCAGCTGATTGCCGCCATGCTGTGGTACCAGCTGGTCACTTTGACCCCTCCCCAGATTTTGTCACAAAAATCCAGAGAATGCTCATTGATTTCGTCTGGGACAAAAGGCTGCACTGGGTCGCTGCTGAGGTTCTGAGTCTCCTGCTTAGGGAGGGCGGTCAGGCGCTGGTGTGCCTACACACCCAGGTGGCAATCTTCCGCCTTCAGGCCCTGCAGCGATACCTTTATGTCGAGCCCCCTCTGGGATAGTGTGCCCTGGCGACGTATTTCAACTGATTAAAGTATGGAACGTGGTCGCCTCACAACGCAGCTCTCCACCATCAGGAGTAGCGGCTTTCGTCAGACAGCCATTGCTCAGGAATCCGCCCCTCCGCCACTTTCGGTAACTGGCGGAGAGGAGGGCAGTGGCTGGTGAGGTAACCAGGATTGGGTGCGTGCTTGGTGGTGGAGGAGCGGGCTGGATGATTCCCCAGGTGTTGGCGCATTATGCATCCGTGGAGGTTTGGCTTGCGGCCAATGCCATCCAAAGCCTTAGAACGGTCGTGCTCTGCCCCGACATCATATTGGGACTTGAGGTAGCACAGGTGCACGGTGGTGTTCCATCCAAGGGTACCCCTGTTCGAATGGAATTCCACATTGGCTCCAAGCCCCGAACCCTCCCTCGGGAGCTGGTGTCCCCAACCTGAGTTGACTTGTGGAAATGCCCTCTGTGCCCTTTAGCATGGGGGATTTACTGCATGGGCTGCTGCTGCACACCCTTCACTTCCTTGCCCTTGCCTGCCACCAAACACACCCTGACGTGCCTTGTTGCCATCTGTTGGCAAAGGTCCAGAGTGGGGGGCCCTCTATGGGGGTGTCCTCCCACTTTCCATCGGGGACCTGGGGTGGATGGTGTTGCAAGCAGCAGTTGCATACAACCATAGGATGCATCCAATCATGGGTTCCCAAGATGCTTGCGTTTTTTGCGGCTTTGTGGAGTCCGTGGGCCACGCATATGTTAGTTGTTGTAGGCTGCACCCCCGTTTTTGCTTCTTGAAAAACGTTTTGCTTTTGTTTTTTTTGCACTTTAGCCCCACGCTCCTGATCTATGGGCACCCGGTGCAGAGGGGAGGGCGCTGGGAGGGAGAAGGACCTCCTCGTGAACCTGCTCCTGGGCCTGGCCAAGTTGGCTATTAACAGGCCCAGGCAGTGGGCGATCGAGGGGATTGTCCGACCCGACTGTCCACCCCTCTTCCATGGCTACTTTCACAGCTGGGTGTCCCTGGAGAGGGAGCACGCGGTGTCTGCCAGCACCGAAGAGGCCTTCCGTGCTCGGTGGGCACCGCGGGGACTGGGGTGTTTTATCAACGCCCTTAACCACATTTTGATTTAATGTTGGTAAGTTTCCTTTAAATTTTGTCTTCTGTTTTTGCAATTTCCCTTTAAGGGTCTGCCTTTTAATTTGTCCCTTGGTTTGTTAATTTAGTTTATTTGTTTTGACTCGAAAGAGTTCCAAGAGACAACCATGCTGTGAGTGATGTGTCCTGTTTCACAGGCCACTGCCATGCACTAACTATCTCTCCTTGCTTTCGCAGGCTCATCTGGGAAACAGCCGACGGAGTCCACGACCCAGGGCCTCCAATCAAACCCTGAAAAAAACCCTGAAGAGGAATCTGAAGGCACCTTGAAGTCCTGTCATAGCGCTCACAAACACTGTCTACCAGCACAGAGACACAAACCTCAGTGGGACCTAGCTTTAGAGTAGCCTCGGGATCACAGTTCGGTGAGCATATCGCACTTTCTGATCCACACCAAGGGTGGCAGCAGGGACTTCCCAGGTGCCCAGCACTCGGAGGACTGCTGTAAGCCAGAAATTTGCTGAGTCTGAGTCAGATGGCGATCCACTGGACTCGGTCATACCTCAGTTGCTGGAGCTGCAACTTCTGAGAACATCAGGAAGGGATGACCACTCCACTCCTCAGATTGCAAGGCACGATTGAGGAGCCCATCGCCTTCAGGCTGAGGTGATAGCGCCAACATGCCAATGCATCGAGGTCAACGCTGGTAGGATAGTGGCTGCCATTGATCCCAGACATCACTCCTGCACTGATGCGTGGGCTGAACTCCATCCCTGACGCCTCCAACAGTGTGTACATGAGAGGGGTGTGGGGCAGCTCGATCTCACTCCAGCTATACCTTCTCCTTAAGGAGTCAGCCAAGGGCCCTTGGGCACCCACAGGGAAGAGGATCAGCAGGTGCACCTCTGGACCATCCATCCAGGTGGCTCCGGGAGTGTCCAGCCCTTCTGAATCCCCGCTTCCTGTGACCTCAGCAGCTCCAGCTCCACAGGCCAAGGATGATGGCATTGCCAAACAGCATGGACCAGGAAAGCAGACCAAGGCCCTCCAGGTCTCGGCCCTCTAGAGGACGCCCACCAAGATCATCACTGATAGGGCGTAGCAGTCAGCAGGCTGCCTCCATCTCCACTGTGGATGTCTGGGGAGCACCAAGGTTAGGAAGGATTAGGAACGTTAAGAAGATGCAACTCTTTTTGTTACACAACAAATAAACTTTTTTAGATATATAAAGGGTAAGAGAGAGGCAAAAGTGGACATTGGGCCGCTGGAAAATGACGCTGGAGAAGTAGTAGTGAGGAACAAAGAAATGGCGGAGGAACTGAATAGGTACTTTGCGTCAGTCTTCACGGTGGAAGACACGAGTAACAGCGCCAAAGTTCAAGAGAGTCAGGGGGGCAGAGTTGAGTATGGTGGCAATTACTAAGGAGAAGGTGCTAGGAAAACTGAAAGGTCTGAAGGTGGATAAATCACCTGGGCCAGATGGATTACACCCCAGAGTTCTGAAGGAGATAGCTGAAGAGATAATGGGGGCGTTAGTGGTGATCTTTCAGGAATCACCCGAGTCAGGGAGGGTCCCAGAGGACTGGAAAATCGTTAATGTAACCCCCGTTTAAGAAGGGAGAGGGGCAAAAGACGGGAAATTACAGGCTGATTAGCCTGACCTCGGTCGTTGGTAAGATTTTAGAGTCCATTATTAAGGATGAGATTTCAGAATACTTGGAAGTGCATGGTAAAATAGGGCAAAGTCAGCATGGTTTCATCAAGGGGAGGTCATGCCTGACAAATCTGTTAGAATTCTTTGAGGAGGTAATGAGTAGGTTAGACAAAGGAGAGCCAATGGATGTTATCTACTTGGACTTCCAGAAGGCCTTTGACAAGGTGCCGCATAGGAGGCTGCTCAGTAAGATAAGAGCCCATGGTGTTAGAGGCAAGGTATTAGCATGGATAGAAGATTGGCTGTCTGGCAGGAGGCAGAGAGTGGGGATAAGGGGGTCCTTCTCAGAATGGTGGCCGGTGACTAGTGGAGTTCTGCAGGGAGCAGTGTTGGGACCACAACTTTTCACTGTATACATTAATGATCTAGATGAAGGAACTGAGGGCGTTCTGGCCAAGTTTGCAGATGATACAAAAATAGATGGAGGGACAGGTAGTATTGAGGAGGTGGGGAGGCTGCAGAAGGATTTAGACAGGTTAGGAGAATGGGCAAAGAAGTGGCAGATGGAATACAACGTGGGGAAGTATGAGGTCATGCACTTTGGTAGGAAGAATAGAGGCATAGACTATTTTCTAAATGGGGAGAGAATTCAGAAATCTGAGTGCAAAGGGACTTGGGAGTTCTAGTCCAGGATTCTCTTAAGGTTAACTTGCAGGTTGACGCGGTAGTTAGGAAGGCAAATGCAATGTTGGCATTTATTTCAAGAGGACTAGAATATAAAAGTATGGATGTGCTGCTGAGGCTTCATAAGGCTCTGGTCAGACCACATTTAGAATACTGTGAGCAATTTTGGGCCCCGTATCTCAGGAAGGATGTGCTGGCCCTGGAGAGGGTCCTGAGGAGGTTCACGAGAATGATCCCAGGAATGAAAGGCTTAGTATATGAGGAACATTTGAGGACTCTGGGTCTATACTCGATGGAGTTTAGAAGGATGAGGAGGGATCTGATTGAAACTTACAGAATACTGAAAGGCCTGGATAGAGTGGACATGGGGAAAATGTTTCCATTAGTAGGAGAGACTAGGACCCGAGGGCACAGCCTCAGAGTAAAGGGAAGACCTATTAGAACAGAGATGAGGAGAAATTTCTTTAGCCAGAGAGTGGTGAATCTATGGAATTCATTGCCACAGAAGGCTGTGGAGGCCAGGTCATTGAGTGTATTTAAGACCAAGATAGATAAGTTCTTGATTGGTAAGGGGATCAAAGGTTACGGGGAGAAGGCAGGAGAATGGGGTTGAGAAACTTATCAGCCATGATTGAATGGCAGAGTAGACTCAATGGGCCGAATAGCCTAATTTCTGCTCCTATGTCTTATGGTCTAAACTAAGTTAACAAATCAAGGGACAAAGTAAAAGGCAGCCCCTTAAAGGGAAACCGCAAAAACACAAAGCAAAGTGAAATTGCTTCAAAACTCTGAATCCATTCACTCCATGGAAATCTTTAGTAAAAGTCTAAATGTTTATATGATTTGAAGAGAATTTAGTTGCACAGCCTGGGCACGGGTATTAACCAAGGGAGTTGTACATAATGTTCACTACTGTCAATGAACTCCCAAGAATGTCTCTCTGCCTATGGCTCCTTGTTCTGATGAGCAGTGTTCTTGTCACTCAGATGTGAAACCTTTCTGAACAAGATAAAGGCAGGTGTCTCAGTCCAGGGCCTCTTCCGTGTGCTTTGTGCAGCCTTCAGACCAAAGTGAAGTCCAGCCTCTCCCTCCCTGGACACATTACTGATTGTTGCACCTCGCCAGTGCTCATCATTGCTGCCAGGATGTCACTGGCAGGTGTCACAGAGTTCTGTCATTCTCTCTGTGTGCTCTCAGCACCTTTAAGGTGCAGCTGGCTCCCACCTCTTCAGCATCTGTGACCATTGACGCTGTGCTCCTGAAGGGCTCAGGTGCTGAAGGTGGACAAAGGAAGAGATGCTTTTAAAGTTTCATGGCTGTGTCTCTATGATATGACACTGATCACAGAGTACAAGTGAGCTGCCCTCGTCCAGACAGGAGTCAGACATTCTCAGAGGCTATGTGAAGATTTATGGAGTGCCCTCACTGCATGGAGTCATCATCCTCCTACAATTGAGCGATTATTAGTGCCTCCACTACATCTCCTTGACACGAACAGTGTTACAGAGGGTATGTGCACTGCCATAAGCCAGACTGGAGTCAAATGTTTATAGATGCAATGTGAGGATCTTATGGTGTCTCCTCAATGCATGTTGTCATCAACCTCCACAGATTTAGCAGCTATGAGGGCCTCCTGAGCACACCTGCCTGATCTGGCCAGTGTGAGGGCCTCATCAGCATCATCGTTGCCCTCGAGGATCTTGTCACCCTCATCACTGTTGACGTCCTCCTCATCGGAGGAAACCTCTAGCTCCTCCATCTCCTCTTCAGCCAGCTCCTCTCCCCATTGCAGAGACAGGTTGTAAAGGGAACAGCAGGTGACAATGATGCATGACACCTTCTGTGGACTATATCGCAGGGCTCCACCAGATCGGTACAGGCACTGGAACCTCATTTTCAGCATCCTGATCATTTACTGCACCAAGTTATGAGTTGCAGCATTTGCCTCATTGTATCTTTGCTCTGCTGCAGTCTGAGGCCACTGCACAGGTGTCATCAGTCACATCCTCTGTGGGAAGCCCTTGTTTCCCGAGGAGCCAACCCTGCAGCCCCTGTGAACCCTGGAAGACGTCAAGGATCTGTGACTGACTGAGAATGTAGGAGTGGTGGACACTCCCCAGAAACTGTGCGCAGACCTGCAGGATGCATTTGTGGTGGTCACACACCAGCTGCATATATTTGGCAAATGGAATCCCTTGTGGTTGAATAGTTGACCACATATTGTGACAGTGATCTGAGCACCACGGGAGTGCAGTCAATGGCACCCTGCACCTGTGGGAAACCCGAGGTCTGGGCAAAACCAATCGGTCTTGCACCCTGGCTCTCCTGGGCCTGGGCGAAATGCACAAAGTTATGTGCCCTCTCGAAGATGTTATCCGTGACCTCATGGATGCATTTCTGGCTGGAGGCTTGTGATATCCCACTGAGGTCACCTGTGGAGCCCTGAAAAGAACCACTGATGTAGAAATTGAGCGTCGTTGTCACTTTCACAGCCACTGACAGTGGATGCCCTCCATGACCACTTGGCACTGAATCTTGCAGTAGCTGGCAGATGTGACTGACCAGTTCCCTAGAAATGTGCAGTCTTCGGCAACACTGGTTATCAGTCATCTGCAGGAATGAAAGGTGGCGTTTATAGACACTGGGTCCAGCTAGGTGCTGACCAGCTACGGCTTGCTGTAGCTCTTTGGTGGCATGTGCAGGAGCCCCAGTTGTCCCTTCTTCCAGAGGATGCTGCTCCTCTTTCCACGCAGCCAGGTGCCTCAGTCACTCTCTTCTCTGTCATCTTTGCTCTCTATACGCCACTAGGCACACAGCTAGTTCACCAGACTGATGTACTCCTCCTGCAGGATGAAAGTGATAAACACATGGGTTAGCTTGGGAATACCAAGAACCTCCCTTGGTTAAGTTTGAAGGCCCATAAATGCATCCCAGAGGGTGCTGGCCACCACTTGGATGACACTGCAAGGGGCTGTGAGCGTCTCCACCAGTGACTGCTCCATGGCCAGCTTTAGCAAGGAGATTGTACAACGTGCCCAGTTGTCCAACTGTTCTGCAGTCCACTAAAACACTCATTAGTTCGCAGTCTGTGCCCGAGGGGTGAAAAGCTCTGGAGCACTTGGCAGCATTTTGATGCCTCTGCGTTGCTTGAGTGGGCAGAGAAGCTAGAGGTCCAACTCCAATCATATCAATGTGGCTGTGCCTGAACTGTCTCAGCTGTAGAGGAATGGTCACTTTATACAAGGTTTCCCTAATGCGTGGCCGCTTCCCTCACCTACCCCCTCCCCCACCCTGCATGTGCTTTTGTGCTACCTTCAACCGCAGGGCAGCCTTTGCCCCCCCACCGCCCACCCACGCCATGCGCCTCAACCTTGAAGTCCAACAGGTGTCCCTGGTGCATGCTCCACAACGTTACTGTGCACTCACCTCCGAGTTCCCCTCGAAGTGCAGCCTGCCAGTGTGCGCCTTTTATGTGCTGTTGTGAAACACGTTGGCGTGCAATCATGCTGACGTGGGCAGATGATCCAGCAGACGGGGGGGGCGTTGAGGGGGGAGGATGAGTCTGGCGGGCTAGCCTTATAATCATATGCAGATGTATTACAATGAGGTTCCCGATGTCTGATCCGATGGTGGGAAACGTGGCCCACCATCAATGGGCTGAGCGGACGATTGCAAACTGATTTCACGGCATCATGAAACCTATTTTTGACCTTCTCGTCATATTGTCTGCTCACGCCACCAAACACGTCCAACGCCAGCAGGCACGGATGATTCTGTCCAGTGTTCTTGTGAGTGCAGATGATTTTCTGCATTTTTCGACACAGGGATAAATTTCCATTTTTTAACATGAACACATGCAGACTTTGGTCTAATTGGTTTTGTGTGTGTTTGCCATCCACAATGTTTGGCACTTTTTAATGGCTTAAAACACACTAACTTGAAAACCATTTTTTAAAAACTAGATCACTTCAGATGAAAAAGACGCATTAGCACATTTAACCTTATTCTTCTAGGAACTGCTACCCTACAGTCTTACCATCACAGTATCCAGCTGTTTCTTAAATGAGACCGGTATTCCAAGATTAACCAGAATTCCTGGTGATCTGTTCCACTGGTTGAAGATCCTCTGTGGAAAGAAGTACTTTCTGGTATTTGTTCTAAGCATTCTCTAAAGACCCCTGGAAATGTGTCCTCATGTCTTGCTGCCTCTGGAACCATCATAACTGATTTATTTTCACTATTTTCATTTAATACCAGATGCCTCAATATAACTGTTTGATAATTAAAATGTTACATTTCCATGTGTCCCTTTGATTAATAGATCTAATCTGTTTATGGTAAAGAATGAGGGGTGATTTTAGATACATTTTAGATAGGTTTAGTTAACATTGCTCAGGTTACTTATCTACCAGAACGCCACCAGGAAAGAAGTTAACCTCATTCGCAAATATCAATGTACTTTTGCTAAATATAAGACCAAAGTTTTCTTGAGTGACTAACAAGGGAATCCATTCTGAAATGGATTATTATTCCATAGTTATTGTTTTACTCAAATGTTACTTTTGCATGAGTATCCTTTCAAAATTGATTAGAACATTTAACTTCAACAGCAATTGTTGATAAATTGGCACAGCTCCATTTAACACAAAGATCCAATTTTATTTCCTGGGGGTTTTGGATGGGTGGGAAGTGCTGTGTGTTAGAAATTCCACCCATTGCTGCAGTGAGGCCTGAGCTATTTTAACTCCAAGACCTCATTAGATATTACAGGCTGACTCCCTATTGGGAACTGCTGAATTTTAATCCGCTCTCCAGAGCAGAACTGATAGGATCCTTCTTTATTTATGCATGTTGGCTCCTGATTGCTTACCTTCAATTTTATGTTGTGGTCAAAGCAGGGAAACCTGTTATAACTTGTCCTGTAGGTGAAGACAACTGGGAGGGGAACTAGGGCTAGAAAAAAGCCATATAGGAAGTACTTTTACTTTCCTCGTGGGGCCCCAAGTGGCAGGAGTCCTCTTCCAGCCCCCACGAGGAAAGCTGGGACCTCCTCTATCTGCCCAATTGGGGTACACCATTGAGATGGCCCCTGAAGTTCATCATGCCACCTACCTGAAGGAAACCTCCAAGCCGTGCAATTTTCCACCTCTTCTTTTGCAAACAAAGTTAATTTCTTTCGAAGTAGCCATATCAAAATTGATTGCTATTAATGGAAAATTACATTTGAAAGATATACTGTTTACCTTATTAAAAAGGAGAGAAACAATTTAACCAAAATAACTGTATTAGCAACAAAAGTGTAATTACTGCCCAATTATACTTTGGTACCGGTAGCAAGCAATCTTCTGTGTACAGGGCAGTGTATTCCACATAGTTCACACATCACTTTCACCAAGCAACAACAGATCTCTATGCAAGTGTTATCTCTCTCCTCATGCTAAAATAACTTATTAAGATTAAGCTTGGCTTTACCCTGGATTGCAATTAGACTGGAGCCTGTGTAAAATCCAAGCAGTTTGTGACTGCCTTTTGGAGCTGGGCTCACTTTTCTGAGCTATAGTGCTCTGCCATCAGAATGCTGAGCTATGAGTTTTCATGTGGACACACAGCTGAACCTGCTTTACATCAATACAATAAGAGAAGGTATGTCCAACCTACTATATGATCCAGAAGAAAAGACATAACTCTGAGAAATTCAACAAAATTACAATCTACGTACTTACCGACCTTGAATATCACTGTAGAGTAATCCCCCCACAAATAAAAGAGTCTTCAGTATAGAATGCATTTTTGTAACACAGGTTCTGTCATAAATATGAAACGCTTGGAGCAAAGGCAGAAAGCACCAGGTGAAACTGTGCTGTTGTCCCTTGGCTGGCTGGTGTAATTTAAGGTGTGATATTTGAAGGCATGTTCACAGCTAAGTAAATCTAATGTTGTGAAAAGGCTTTTTGTTAAATGTGGACATAAGTTTCCACTACAAAAGTTTTAATCATGATTTACACATCATTGCATTTTGCTTCACATACTTGTGGCTATAATGCTAAACTGTGATCCTGCTATTCTACAGTACTTCAATAAATAGAACATGTAAATAGTAATGAAAAGCCTCGAATAATTCATTTCACTAATCTCAATCACCCCAAATATTGTGCATGCATGACTACTTATAATAATATATCCAACTGACTGCTGTCTTGAACTTTAGTAGTTCAAAAATAAATTAATTTTAAAAATCACAGGTGTGTGAAGAGGACAATCAGTCAAATATTAATACAATAGATTGTGATCATATCAAAAATCAAGAAACACAAATGGGTATTGCCAGTAGGCAAAGAGTGTGCAGTATTAAGAGATAATAAATGTCTTCCCACTACAGGTCCCAACAAATAACAGAATCCTTGGGGAGAATCAAAGGGGAAAACAAAATGTCATTTCCTTTCCCTCTCTCACCTCCAAAGAAGCTTTAGTTTTAGACCCAGGATTAAGTTACTATAGGTGTCGGCGTATAAATTGACCTTTGAAGCCTCGAAAAATCTCTCCAAAAATGGGGATGAGCTTATGTGCCGCGTATAAAAGTGAAATGCTGGTGTGGGTGCAGATGACTGCCATTTTAAAATGTCATCTGCTTCCAACACAAAGAGTGGGCATGTCTCAAACTCCTGCACAGCTTCACAACACAGGCAGTCTTACTTGCATGATCCCTTAAGCCCAGTTATAAGTTACGGTAAGTAAAACATGCATTTGTGGGGAGAAAAATTAAGGCTGACTGCTAATTTGATTACAGCGTGTCATGGTTGATAAGTGGGGTTGCCAAGTGTTTGCAAAAACATGATTTTTGGGGCTGGAAAATAGGGGCCATCAGATACCCCAGCTTGATTTATATGCCATGATTTATGGTAGATCTGGACCATGACAGAGGCATAGAGGTTCAGGAGAATTTATATATGAATCCGTTGACATCACTTTATAATAAGCAAGTTAGTATAATCAGCAAATGACTTAGTGACTAAAGGGATGAATAAAGTGTGGCTTTCTCACTTGTCGTGGAAACTCCAGAAAAACAGCATAAGGAACTCAGTGATGTAGCTACAAACTCCATCCCTTTCCCTGGCTGATGTCTGACCTGAGGCTGACTCAGACTGTTTTGTAACCTTGCTGTCATATTTGATCCTGAGCTGAGCTTGCGACCAAATATCAACCCCATCACTAAAACTGCCTCATTCCACCTCCATAACAGCACCCGACTCCACCCGTGCCTCAGCTCATCCACGCTGAAACACAAACTTTTACCATTTTAAATGTTTGATACATCCCCGAATTGATCTTTGTCGCCAAATAGATTCAATGGGTTGAATGATTCTTTCTCGTTCCTACTTTCTTTCATAACTCATTGACAAAAAATACTGATTGTAAATGGTTTAATGGTTTATTTCAATGTTGTTTCACCTTGGAATGTTATCATCATCAGATTTTTAGACAATTGTGAGCTCCAACGCCTAGCCAAAATTGAGGAAATCTATCCATAGAATTGCTGTAAATAATATGAGTTTACCTTTAATAGAAGAATTTGAATGTGTGTTTCCTTAGTAACTTGGCATTCTAATAATCTTTCTTCAATGTGTTGAATTTAAGAAAATTAAAATAAAACATATTGAATTAAAACAATCATCATGCAATGTGGGGTGAGAGACCATGACCTTGGGATTAAGAGTCCCACTAACTACCAATTTAACTAGCTGTTCTATGTTGGAACTTGTCCACAAAACCTTTCCAACTTGGGTGATAACTCCATAAGTGACCCCTCGTAAGGAGGTAGCATTCCTTTATTTTAGACATTTTTTTTTATATTGCTAAATAATGGACTCTGCAGAGATTGGTTTTAATCCTAAGCTCACCAAAACTCATTGCCCCATCCCCTGTTAAGACTGCCCAAAACTTTTAAAACTTTTGTCCCCACCCCACAGTAATTATAATTCTCTTGGGCTTTAGCCACTGACACTTTGGAGAGTTTTTAAACTTCAATGATGCTCCTGCCACTAACTGGAAAGGGGCCAGAAACAATTGTACATGTGCCAGCAGCTATAGTGTGGGCCGAGTTCGCATGCACAACAATTCCTGACACCTTTCCGGCTGGCAATAGGAGTTACAGTGTTAAAAGTAGCCTTTAAAACACTTGGGAACACTGAACTGAAGGCAGACCTCAAGAGCTGTGTCTTCAGTTCATGACAACAAAGTCTGTGTGGTTTCGCTTCAACCATGCTTCACCACTAGGCCTCCTGACTCACCTCACCAATGGATCCATGCTGCAGCCAGGACAGGAAGCTCCTGGCAAAAGTTAAAAGCATAATTTAAAAAGCAGTCAGTGGCGTAAGCCACAGCTTTTCTGCTGACAGAAAAATTCGGCCATTATACCAGCAGCAGAGTTTTAATGAATTGAAGTTTATGGCAGGTAAAAGATGGGAAGTCATCCAGGAGAGCTTTGGAGTAAATCTACAAGTGACAAAGGAATGAATGAGGGTCTCATTGGCATGGCCTGAGGCAGGGGTAGAGGTAAGCATTATTGTGAAGGGATGTGGTCTTTTTGGTGGAATGCTCAAGAAATTGGATGCTCAGCTCAGGGTTGGACAGTGAAAATTGTGCAATTTACACAATATAAAAAAAGCCTATTTTGATGTATGAACACTCCCATTGGGGAGTCTTTCCTAATGGGAGCACATATTGGAAAAGAGCAGCCATAATTTAATGGCAGTTTGTGAAGGGCACAGCTGTGAGGGCTCAGAGGCTTTATTACAACTGAAAGCTATAATTGTTCTTTTCTTAATCTTTTTCCCCTAACATATCCAATTACTCACTAACACACAGGCACACATTGCAAAACAGCTGCATGGCTCACAATGTACTGACAAATCATTGCTGTTTGATTTATTTGCATAACCATTGTGACACATTTTTGTGTTCAATTTCTAATCAATTGCAGTCAAACTAAATATAAAGACAGAAAGAGGAATGAAGAGGGAAATAAATAGTGATGGGGAGATGGTGGGGTAGTGTTAATGTCACTGGACCAGAAGTCCAGGCTAATGCCCTGGGGACATTGGTTCATATCCCCCACTGCAGCTGGTGGAATTCTGGAAATGAAAACTAGTCTCAGTAATGGTGACCATGAAAGTATCAATTGTCATAAAAACCCATCTGCTTTCCTTAATTGCTCTGGCCTACAGGTGATCCACAGCAATGTTATTGACTCTTAACTGCCCTCTGAAATTGTCTAGCAAGCCACTCAGTTCAATGACAATTAGGAATGGGCAACAAATGCTGGCCTTGCCAGTGATTCCCGCATCCCATGAAAAAATAAGAAAGATTTTAGTGACGAGAAAAGAATGAGTGCAGGGATTGCAATATTTGATTAATGAGACTGTTCATCTTGCTAAAAGCAACACAAAAAATTTGTGCTGGCTGCTCATTTACATGATTATAGCATGAAGTCAACACTGAATGCACTGTTGAGTGGCTTCACACCTGAGCGAGGGATGCAAAATAGTGAGAGCTAATACAAGCTCAAGCTTGCCTGCACTATTTAAAGCCAGCCTGCACCTCAGGGAGGGGTATTTTGCCTGGGGCAGGTGCTGGAATTCATTGCACAAGTGACTTAGACCTGAAAAGACACAGGAATGGCACAACATGGCAGAGAGCAGGTGCTAAGGTCCTCCAATACAACACTGGAGGCTTTGGTGTAGGAGGTTGATGGGAGGAGAGACATTTTCCGACTGCAGTGGGTCAGGACAAACTCTGAGAAGGTAATGGGAGCAGAAACTCATGGTGTTCAATTCCAGCTGTGTATAGACCTGAGGGCTTGGATGCCAAATTTTAATGACATCACTTGAGAGGTCAAGATCAGTGGATGCATCTCCAAATGTCACATTCCACCATTAGCCTCAGTTACTGTTTTATGCACCACACCACAATTTCATCACATGCCAACAATCTCTACCAGTCATGACTCATACCTCACATTCATAGCTTCACCTCACCTTCACACAGTCTTTATCCCTAGCAGCTTAACTTAAAAGGATACAAAAATTGATTTTAAAATATAGTCAGCTGACTCACTGAAGAAGTGTGATGATCGCACATAGGCTGATGTGGAATGTAAACACCAGCATAAACCAGTTGGTCCGAATGGCCTGTTCCTGTGCTGTAAATTTGATGCAATTCTAGGTCAAATTTATGGTAAATAAATGAAGGTAAACAGATTGAACGTAATCATATAGATTATTTTAAATTATTGTGAAGCAGCTTGGATGCACATTGATGTGAAAATGCCTGGGCAACTCAAGCTGGATTGGCACTCTGACCACCAAGCACAGTAAAGCAAAGGGAGAATTTTCGGGGGCAGGGCATGCTCAGCAACACGTAAAATGACGCGCAATGATGTCGGGCGGATGTCTTGATGTCACCGCGCGTCATTTAGATTTTCAGTTTGGCAGGCGCACAGCTGACTTGGCTGCATGCCTGCTGAACTGTCAAAGGCCTATTAAGGCCTGTTAAAAACTAATTAACTCAATTTAATGAGCTGCCCGTCCAACCTTAAGGTTGGCCTTTGCATTTTTCATGGCGGGATGAGGTTTCATGAAGTGTTTAAAAATTCAATAAAAATTTTCAAAAAAATTCTTTGACACGTCCCAGCTCCTGTGACACTGTCACATGAGGGGACATGTTTTAAAAGTTTTTAATTTTTTCATTTAGATGTTTAAGACTTAAACAAATCTCCCTGAGGCACCAGATTTCTGCGCTCTTTCGTGTGCATGCGCGAAAGAGCGCAGGCCCAGATTCAGGGAATCCGCCCCCCCCCCCCCACTGCCCGTACAGGGAGTGCTCAGCGCTTCAGGGCGAGCGTCACGCTGGGCGGGCCTTAATTGGCCTGCCCACGTAAAATGGCGGCATGGCCCCAATTGGGGGCGCCGATCAGGTTCATGCCCGCCCCTGCCTTCCCCCGCACAACCCCCCCTCAACGGGGGGTAATTTCTGCCCCAAGAGTTGTGAGAGGATCTATGTAGTATTAATCGAGCCTGACGCAAAGCCAGGTGTCCACTAGATCTCCAAACTTTTCAGTATATTAACAAAAATTAAATAAGTGAATTAGAGCTGCAGGCCTGGAAATTGGATTGTGCCTGAATCAGGGGATCTGAGTGCAGCATGCCCTGCAATATGTTTAACAAGGCCAGTGGCTTGCTAATTGGGCCAGGGGCCTCATTAGTATTAGTATTGGTGGGGGGCAGGGTGGTTGGTGGGGAGAGGTTGGCAATACTGGCTGGCTGGGGTGCCAGGCAAGGGCTAAAGTGAGTTCGGGGGTGGGGGGAGAGGGGAGGCAATTGAGAGGGGGGGGGGGGAGAGTGGAGGTTGTCACTGCTCCACAATTTTGCGCATTAAGACATTTCTAAAGAGTCTTACCTTTCTGGCAGTGGCCTCTAGCGACTCCTTTAATACCACCAGTTAGACCACATTCTGTTGATGCAAACCTGAACTCAGCAGGCCCAATACCTGCTACATTCAGGGTAATTTCTGGCAAACTGGATGTTAAGTCCCTTACATTCAAGGTGCCTAACGCTTGTTTTAGTCAGCCTGCAGGGACAACTCTATGGGGCCCGAACTCAGGTGAGGGAGGTTGATCGCCAACCCACATATGAACCTCTTGGCACCTATTTTCCACCTGAACAAATAGAGCTCAATTTCATCCTCAAGATATCTTTGCGAAATAATAATAAGTTGTAACAAAAACAGAAAGAGCTGGGAAAGCTCAGCAGGTCTGACAGCATCTGTGGAGAGAGAAACAGAGTTAATGTTTTGAGTCCATATGACTCTTCTTTCAGATGCTGTCAGACCTGCTGAGTTTTTCCAGCATTTTCTGTTTTTATTTCAGATTTCCAGCATCTGCAGTTTTTTGATTTTATCTTCATAATAAGTTGTAATATGGCTTCTAGCCACTTGATGGCGATGATTCACAATAAAGGAAGAATTTAAGGTAGTTTTTTCCACAAAAGACTTGATGGGAAACAGAAAGTGCAAAACCCCTGAGACGTGCTGAATAAGTAAGTATAAAGCCATATGGACAAGAGGGTTGAGGAATTGGTTCCCAGTCAATGCTTGGTCAAATAGTTAGGTGATACTAACTATTCACACAAGAGTGGAACGTGGAAATGCTGGAGTGAAACTTGAGCCCATTTGGAACTATACCCCAGCACTTTGCAAGAACAGCAATCGTCACTGGAAATATTCATCACAGCTTGAAGCTGTAAAATTACTATTTAATCCCAGGAGAATGCCCCAGAAAGTTGGTAACTGGATACTTAACCAAATTCAAATAGGATATGACACACTGAATTGTCTAAAAAAACTGGAAAGGTTATTCAGTTGTTCAGTTCTAGATTTTCCTGCACACTGTCCAATGTTTTCCTCGAATTTTACTAGGTGCTTGATCATTTGTGTAGCCTGCCCAAAACTAGATGGGTATTTCCACCAGCTGAACTAAAATCAGGAATGGAAAGGGTATTTAAATGGACAGAGATCTGGACATACAAATCTCCATCACTTTTCCCACTGCCACCCAGCTGATTTACAATATTTAAAAAATCACGGAAAGACCAATGGTTCACCTAAGCTGGAACTGTGTAAAAAAACACCTGTGATTAATATTAGACTCATGACTTTCCATATATCTTGTCATGAGTAGTTAAACAAAGCAAACAGAATATTGGGCTATATAGGCAGCACAGCAGAGGACAAGTCTCCACAGATTATGCTATGCATTTACAGGGCATGAGTCAGATCTCATCTGTTACGTTACATAGCCTTCTAGACATCACACAACCAAGTATTGGCTATGATACTAGACCAGCAACCTCAACAGAGCAAGTTATAAAACTGAATTCCTAGTAATTTGAGGGTAACAACCAGAAAATTGATTGTGAAGTCTACCAAAACTGCCGCAAAGATCCAATTGGTTTGCCCTCCAGAGAATGAATTTGCACCTCACCCCCGTCTGACATACCTGTGACTCCAGCCCCAAAATATATGGCAGTTTTTTAATGCCCCCTCAAGAAGCACAGAAAGCCACTCAATAAATGTTTGCTAAAAAACAGAATAATAAGAGAAATATTAGATGGACTGAGGCACCACGTGGAGAAGACACAGTCTAGCCCAGTTGACTTTGTAAATTGCTCCTTCATCTGGAGTAGTTGTCCAAATGGGAAGCTGGGAGGGCTGGCCCACAGAATATTCAAGCAACAGCCTGATAATAGGGGACAGAATTTTCCGGTTGGCATGTGGGGGCGGGCCTGACACACCGAAGTGTAAAATAGGCATGAGGCTTGACATCATCGCAATATTTTGTTCAGCGGACGCGCGCCGGAGTCAGCTGCACACCTGCCGAAATGTAAACGGCCTATTGAGGCATTAAGAAATTAATTGAACCACTTGTGAACGCTGCCCGTCCAACCTTAAGCTTTTATTAAATAAATAAATAAATTTTCATAAATATAAAAACATGTCCCCACTCATGTAACTAATTATTTTAATATCCATTCAATCTCCTGAGGCAGCTCCGTGCCTCAGGGAGATTGTTGCGTTCTGTCGCGCGCATGTGCGAAAGAGTGTGGGCCCCGACTCTCCCTCCTCCCCTCACCCACACAGGTAGCGCTGATGCTACCGGCCACGTATTATGCTGGACAGGCCTTAATTGGCCCGCCCGCGCAAAATGGCGATGATCGGCTCTGTGCCCGCTCCCGCCCAGCCTGCCCACCATAGGAAAACTCCTGGCCAGGGCTATAACAGAGTCAAATCTAGCCAACATTCCTGAGTCCTCGTTTCAGGTCATGACCTTTCATCAAAGGCCACAACCTTAAACGTTAACCCTTTCTTTCTCCACAGATGCTGTCAGACCTGCTGAGTATTTCCAGCATTTTTTGTTTCTGTTTCAGATTTCCAGCAACTGCAGTATTTTACTTTTGTCCAGAGTCCTCCATCACTATGCCCTGTACCATCAGCAGGATAGACCCATCAGTGATGTGGACACAGTGCGAAGATGGTGGCGACATTGGACGCCAAAACATTGACGTTCAACTCCATGAATTCTCTTGGCTTAAAATCAACTCAGGCTAATGAAATCTTCTGCTAACTGCCATTTCCTCCTCCCTTCAATTGATGAATCAGTATTGCCTCACATTGAACTTGCAGAAAGCATAGGAAGCTAATATATTCCAGGTTCAGGGACTTCAACTCTTTCACTGACCTCACTAAAGATCACTAGGTAAAGGGAGGGAGCCTGCAGGATTTGGTTTTGTGATAGTGGTTTTGGAAGCACATCTGCAATGCCCTGAAGAACCCAAAAATGCTAGCAGCAGATGACCTTCTGGGAGGAATAGGGTGTTGGGTTCCACCTTTGGAAGAGTAATCTGGTTGTTCCAAGGAACCTCCTTACTTACAAACTGTCCCCCAAAATGTTTTGCAACCTCATCCTTGGTGGTCCATAGTCTGGTTTGCCATGTCATTACTGAAGGCCTGGGGGCAGAAAATCCTGAGTAATGGAGTTTCTACCCTTGGCCCCATTCCCCCTTTATGCTGATGACTTTATTTGGGGTTAGTCGAGCTCTTCCATTTGGCCCACAAGACCCACAGGGCTCAGGGCCGGAACCCAGTGTATCCAGGTCTCAGTATAAGTACCAAAGAGATGTGTTCGAAATGGAGGGCTAGGCAGGATAGTTTTATGGTATGGGAGCTGTGAACAAACAGCCTTCACCTAATCCTATGACTAGAACTGTGATTTATTTGCCGAAGTGATATTTAAAGATGAACCCACAGTTTCTAGGATCATTTCAGTCAGGGTTTTTCACATAAATGGTTGCAAACATTTCAGTTACATTTGTTGCCATAGTGACAAATTTCGCTTACCCATTACTGAAAAACTTTTCCGTTATGTGAGATAGAAATCCAAGTTTTCATTTTCCAGTCTTTGGACATCATGCGCAGGGTTTTCCAGCTCCTCCTGCCGGTGGAATCTTTCGGTTCCGCCGAAGTCAACGGAGGTTTGAATGGCTTGCCGCATCCACCACAGGGAAACCTGCCAGGGCAGGGCCAGAAAATCCTGACCCATAGACTAGCCTTGTAAAAGGGGATCAGAATAAAGGCTGCTGAAGCCCTCACCCATGCCTTCATTACTTCTTAAATCAACTATTCCAACAAACTCTTTGCTGATCTCCCACATTCTACCCTCTGTAAACTTGAGGTCATCCAAAACTCTGCTACCCGTGCCTTAATTCACATCAAGTCCTATTCCGTTATCACCCCTGTGCTTGCTGACCTACATTGGCTCCCAATCAAGGAATGTCTTGATTTTAAAATTCTCATCCCTGTTTTCAAATCCCTCCATGGCCTCCTCCTTCCCTATCTCTTTTATCTCCTCCAGCCCCACAACCCTCTGAGGTATCTGCACTCATCTAATTCTGGCCTCTTGAGCATCCCTGATTTTAATTGTTCCACCATTGGTGGCCATGCCTTCAGTTGCCTAGGCCCTAAGCTCTGGGATTCCCTCCGCTGCTCTTCACCTCTCGAACTCACTTTCCTCCATTAAGACACTCCTTAAAACCTACCTCTTTGACCAAGCTTTTGGTCACTGACATAATATCTCCTTATGTGGTTCTGTGTGATATTTTGTTTCATATTGCTCCTGTGAAGTGTCTTGGGACATTTTATTACATTAAAGGTGCTACACAAATATTAGTTGTTGTTCAGGCATTAAGGACATCAGTGGGGTGTAATTGTGCAGCCCCTGAAAACAGCACAGAGCTAATGTTGTACAATTACCCTATGCATTCAATGCGATGTGGACAACATGGTAATGTTGTGCTGCCTGGTCATTATCATGATTGCAGCACACAGCCAGTGCTAACTGCTCCATTGAAAGGCTCCAAGGTTTTTGGACATTATACTGTTGGAGACCTTGGTGGAGAAGGTCACTGAATGTATCTTGAAATGCCATATCCCACCAACTGCATCTTCGCTCAGACGCTGCTCAATACACCACACCCCCATCACTCACCTACAACAATTTCTATCAATCACGAGTCCTATCTAACATTCAAAGCTGAACTCATGCTCACACACTTAGTACTGTTATATGCCTCACACCCATAACTCACAGCTTGTCCATACTGCAAACTATTCAATAATGACAGACACCTTACCCAAGCAGATTGCATCACACTCAATTTAGGACAAGGTGTTATACAGCTAGAGGCAGCAGGAGCGAACCAGTGGGGAAAGACATGTGCATGTCTTTACCCCCATGGAGGAGCTGGTGCTCAGCACCAATGGAGTAGTCATTACAGAGGCCCTGGCCATCTTTGGGAGCTGAAACCACAGAAGATTACAGTATCCTCATACTTAATCCTCCTTCTCACAACCCACTATCCCCTCATCCCAAAATCACTTATGATTTATAAGCTGCAGATGGCATAAGCATGCACCTCTTTCTTTCTGCCTCTCACAACCTTACCCTTTTTCCCTTTTTCCTTTCAGATACCAAAGAACCGCCAACCTGGTTAGGCAGTAGTGGAAAAGTAACAGCTGGGAGAGCAACACAACACTGATGAAGAAACACTGTCACTCAATTTAGCAGCAATCAACATTCTCACACTGTGTGTAATCTAAAGGATGGCATAGGGATATGATCTGAGGCAGCAGACACGAGTGACCTGCAGGGAAAGGGGCATGAGTTACACAGGTGCCAACTGGCCAGAAAGCGTGGTCACACATGAGTCCTGCTGTAGAGGACTCAGATAAGCACTTTGATGCTTTCTGTCATGCAACCTCAGGCTGCTGCCATCATCATGGCTTTGGGTACCAGTGTTCAAAGTTGGATAAGAGGTCCAGGCTGGCTTTAAGTCCTGCAGGCTAGCTTGAACTTATTCTCACCTCCCTGATTTTGTGCCCCCTGTTTAGGCGGAGTACTCTTAATGCTGGCTGCATGTAATAATTACTTAAATCAGTAAGCAGCATGAAGTTTGCCTGCTATATACATCAGAAGGAGCAGGCACAGGGTAATCCTGTATAACAATCCCCATACCTGCTTTTGAACCCTGTCCAGTTTCACAGCTGTCACCCATCACTGATATAAAATTAGAAGAATTGCTTCCTGAACACCCTGGACAGGTAAGGCCTCCTGCTGAAAGCCCTCTGCTCTTCCTCCTCCCTCATCTAGCAACTTGCCCTGCTCTGCATGTCCTCTGCTCATTCTCTCTGTCATGCTTTACTCCAAGGGAATATTTACTTCTGAACTCATGTCTGGGAGAAACTAGAAAACTATTTTTTGTCAAGTCCATGTGAAGTCAGGATGATCTGCCAACTCTACATTCCTTCAGTGAACACTCGCCTCGGCATGCTAATGCCCTCACCAATATGGTGTTTGGTATGACTCACACCATAAGTATGAGTGCATGTTGCGGACGCCCTTTTGGACCTTTAAGGGCACTCACAGCTTCCAAAAAACTGGCACCACGGATCTGAATTTTACACCCTAGGAATTATTTTTAACCCACTCTTATCTGGAGAGGCCTTAACTTTCTTTATGATTTCCATTTCATACAGAATCTAGAAGTTTTTTTGGGAAGTAGTAGGCAAGAGGTTTCGTTCTTCTGGGGCAAGGGATGTTGGTGCTGGAGAATAAGATGATTTTTACCTTTTGCACCCAGCACCAAAATAGAGCAATCACAGGTTGCTACTGAATAAGGTACTGGTAAAAGTAGGGTAAAGTTCAGAGAACCATTTAAATCAGGCATTTTGTGCCAGATTATAACTGTTCTACACTTTCATCTTACTATGGAAAGAAAGGAACCTGATAATTTGTATTAAGTTTTTGCATCACCCAGTGGAAACCTGAAGCCTATTTCATCTGAGGTGCTCAGCTTTCCCCACAAACACAAAGCGACCTGGAGGCCAAGCTGTTCAGTTGGCCAATTAGACCCCTGTTGTCTAGTTAAATAAGGCTTTGTCCATGAGAATGGATTTGACTAACACTCCAGCCATGCAACAGATGAAGTGTATGACTAAAAGAATTTGTGCATCCCTGCTCTTTGTCATCACATTACCTGTACATGCCCCCCCCCTCGCCCCCCACAATAATATCTTTTATTCTAATTCCCCCTCATGCCAATAATTCCCCATGAATCCTCCACTCCCACTACAAACCCCCACCAAATCTGGGAATGTGCAACTGGCACCCAGTGAAGAACTGTTATTGGCGCTTAACAATACAGCTTTAGTACCCAAGTATGTCACAAGACACATGCCAAGAGCACCAGACCATTTGTACACAGCTGCACATAACAGCTGTGAAGCATCAGTGCTGCAGCTACCTTGTTCTTCTCTACACATCCATGATTTTGTACTTGAGAGTAATGGCTAAAGTTTCAGGCCTTGGGAAGGTTAACAAAAGTGGGGCCCAGCAGGCTCATTGCAGAAATTAAGGGTGGGATTTTCCATATTTGAAACTAAGTGCAGTGGCGGGCAGGTTCCGCGTGTGTTTCCCGCTGGTGAGAGGTGGTGGGAATTCACAGCCGATATCACATTCTGATACTAATTAAGTATGCATAAGTGAGTATCTCTCCTAATCACATGGTGGGTAGGTGTTATGACACAGTAGTTGGTAAAGGCTGAGTTGTTTAAGTCCCAGAAGGAAACTTGAACAATTGTCATAACCTATATTTTCAATTGGTATGTTTGAGGTGCAGCTCTAAATTCAGGAATAAGACCACCGAGCCTCAAGAGGTTTTTTTATATAAAACTAAATTAAACATTTATTAATTTAACAAATTTAAACACATGCATGTCTATAATTGCTACCATAATAACTTTTAAACAAATTCTCAAATGAATCACTCCCAGGCAGATCTTCACCAAGGCAACAATAACCCATAGACTTTAAACAGACACCAGGCAAAGCACATTTGACCGTATGAATTCAAAATGAGGTTCCTTTCAATTTTCAGACACAGTTGTTGGCTTACAGGCTGGTTAGATCTTACATGCCTCTGACCTGCACACATAAAACTCCTTTCTGTTTATACCTAGCTTCCCCTTTGAATGTAAATTTTCCATTGTGTTACTAGGTTTTTTAAATTTTACCTCTCCTAACAATAATCCTTTCATTCCACCAATGTTATCAGTAATATAAACACATTGCTTGCGTCTCCCAGCTAGGTGCAAGATTTTACCATTTTTTTGAATGGTTTATTTCAAAGTGCAAATTGCATTTTATCTTTTAACTAACTTATGTTCATTTAATTAACATCTCAAACTACCACACATCAAACCACCCAGACTAGCTTGTTTTAATCCAATTAAGACACACACATTCACACACATAGACACACACATAGATAGACACACACTACTACAAGTCCAATTTTAAAATAATTTCTAGTAACATTATACACATTAACATCTCTTCATGACAGTAGGGAACTGATTTGTCTGCCTCGCCATTACCTAATAGGGGTCAAACATCCGGGCACCATACTTAAACACCACTCAAACAAACACATTCGCTCACTCCAGCCCAGCTGTCTTCAGGAGACGTCTCGAGATGGCTGCACACAGGAAGAAGGCAGCCCGAGATTTAGTCATGACTCCCTCGAGGCTTTGATAAGAGGAGGAGTGCGCCAATACCAGGATGTCCTCTACCCCAAGGATGGCTCCAGGAAGCCTACCAGCCTCACCTCACTGTCCTAGGAGGCGGTTACAAGGGAGGTCAGCTCATCAGGCACCCACCTGAGAAATGCCATCCAGT